>NC_132813.1:48685-736083 GCF_048594095.1 Paramormyrops kingsleyae | reverse complement strand
TTGTAATAAAGCAGAAGTTCAGAGCATGTCCACCATGCGGCCTGTGGGAGGGCGGCCGCCTAGGCTGGGGAAGAAGAAGCACGGGAGAGAGCACGGGGGAGAGCACGGGAGAGAGCACGGGGGAGAGCACGGGAGAGAGCACGGGAGAGAGCACGGGGGAGAGCACGGGAGAGAGCACGGGGGAGAGCACGGGAGAGAGCACGGGGGAGAGCACGGGAGAGAGCACGGGAGAGAGCACGGGGGAGAGCACGGGAGAGAGCACGGGGGAGAGCACGGGAGAGAGCACGGGGGAGAGCACGGGAGAGAGCACGGGGGAGAGCACGGGAGAGAGCACGGGAGAGAGCACGGGGGAGAGCACGGGGGAGAGCACGGGAGAGAGCACGGGGGAGAGCACGGGGGAGAGCACGGGAGAGAGCACGGGAGAGAGCACGGGGGAGAGCACGGGAGAGAGCACGGGGGAGAGCACGGGGGAGAGCACGGGAGAGAGCACGGGAGAGAGCACGGGGGAGAGCACGGGGGAGAGCACGGGAGAGAGCACGGGGGAGAGCACGGGAGAGAGCACGGGAGAGAGCACGGGGGAGAGCACGGGAGAGAGCACGGGAGAGAGCACGGGGGAGAGCACCGGGGAGAGCACGGGAGAGAGTGGTTTATCGCATTACTATCTGAAAGATCTTAGGAACACAGTTGTCGTAGTTTGTTTTGTGTTTCTTCAGAACTCATTCATCATTATGCATTCTATATTTCCTTCCTGTACCTAAGAGGTATGAATATCTCCTTAAAATCCTAGCAAACAAAACTGAGCATCAAACTGGATTTAAATACAGTCGTTTCAGGTGTTACGGATGCCGAAAAATATTAACTGTATCAAAACGTGTATGTGCAATGGCACAAAGAGGCAAGGATTTTATTGTGTCTGTCTGCAATGTATGTGTGTGTGTGTGTGTGTGTGTGTGTGTGTGTGTGTGTGTGTGTAGATATTATGAGAAAGAGTGTCTTTGGCACTGGACTTGCTTTCAATGCCGGACCAAGAAGATGGGTTGAAAGTCATTTTAGCAACCAAAGCAGCCACTGAGGCTGAACGGTCTGACAAGAGCTACCAGTGGTGCCACACTCCTTTAGACCAGCAGCTGAGCCAGAGCCCACTGCCGGTATGCTGGGATTTACATATTTTCAGGAGCTGCTTAAGTACTTGATATCTCCAGCCTTCGAAGATTTGTGTGTATGGTTCAAGCTTTCCTGATTCACTACTAGCAGTCCTGTCCCTTGTTATGGTTGTGTGTGGAAATCTTTACCATTGGTGAATTCTATTGAATTATTTAACTAATAATATTTCTTTAGAATAATTCACAATAATTTGGATTTTGTCATTCTAATATTCCATGTTGATTATACCTTAATTATACATTGATTATACGCTATTATTAAAAAACAAACCATTGTCATTTGAAACGTTAGCTTTCTAATATTAATCTTTTTAATATTTTATCAATGAGCTGTTTTAAACAGGTGATGAATACCAAAAATAAGGAAAAGGGAAAATTATCAAAAAAGTTTTTGTGAATAGTTCAATAACTGTTTTGTTATATGTAGTATTTTATCTTGATGTTTACATGACAGCCAGACGTGATTAAGGTTTTCTGTTACTGCTTAGCACACAAGGGGGAAATGCAGTGATTTAATCTGACAAGCACTTCCCAGCAGAATATGTGACTGAGGTCACATAGCAAATAGCCTAATCGGCATGCCGGTTCCTCTCTGTTCCTTTTGTTTTTCCCACAGCATTTGAAATGCTTGAAATATGCTCAAATATTGATTGATTACTGCTTAATATTGCCAGTATGCTGAACTGATGTACTATATTATTGCTTGTTATTGCTATTTTATTCTAACTGAAATATTGTGATTGTTTAAATACTATAATTTGAGCAAAACCTGTCCCTATATTAAATATAAATAAAAAAGGTCAAATTCCACCCATCCATCTATTTTCCATACTCCTTTGTCCTATCCTAAGACATTAAAAGATAAAAAATAATCATAATATATTTTCAAGGATTTGCTGATACTAACCTTCAAATGTATGTTCTACTGCTTTTCAGTAAATCACTCGAAGCAGTCGCTGTCAACTGGAAATTCTTCATAGAAATTATATGAATATAATCATTAAGACTTTATTACCAAATATCATTTATTAAATGCACATAACATTTCACGCTTGTGTCATTTTAAATAGTTTGAATGGAGAAGCAGCTCAACAGGGGCATTCACAGACGTGACTGTCAGTGCTGTATTGACAAAGGAGATTTTGCCAAATATTTCTCAGTAAAAGCTTGAGACAAACTTCATGGAGAAATAAGCTAAACACTTAAGGGAGTGTGTCAGTTAATATATTAAGTGTGTACTGAACCCAACAGAACTGAAAACTGAAGGTAAATCAGTGCTGAAATTATGACTAATGTTCACTGTGTGCTAGAATGCAATGCAACAAGCTTGTTTTTTTAAATCTGATTTCCTTATTGTTCATTTACTCGTTCTCTCTAAGTAGTAGTTGTATTTTATGTATTAGACGCCACAATAAAAAAAAAGAAAAAAAGGAGTTTTTATGTATTGTCACTGTCAACCATTTCAATTTCATCATTCTATAATAAAAGAAATCATACAAGCGAAACGGAACTGAACTATTTTCACCAAATACCTCAACAGTACAGTATTTCTAATACAATAACCATCATTTACTTTCATTTTCAGTCTCATTACCCAGCATAATATTCCTTCACTTGGTTGCTATAGTTATTAAATGACTACTGAATTGGCAGTTAGTTAAATGATTTTTATTTAACAATTTCCAAATGTAATACACATGGACTAGCAAGGAACCAAAGCTTATATTAAGCATGTTTTATTTCACAAAATATTTATACCTTTTGCCTGCCTAATCATTTTAATTATGCAAAATGAGAAAAATACGCTACATTTTTTTGCTTATTTTTATTATCTCTGGTTAGGATTTACTGGATTTAGCTAGAATTTATTAATATAACAAGCAATTGCTTTGCCATTACTGTAGAAAAAAAAGTGTATAATTGGAAATTACTCTAATTCATATTTATAAAAACATGACCGTACTACCAAAAATAAGCAATTCCATTGAATATTTTAGACTTTTCCAGATGTGCTTAGCTCAGGCTAAGGAGACTGACACATCTCCAGGTCTTTTTCGTTTTGTGCTGACCTCAATGCAGCAGCATAAAACTGGTTCCACCTCTAATGTACCTCATTTTTTATTGCAGCAATAAAAATTACGTCGCTACATAAATGCATCAAGAATTACGAATATTTATAGAGAATCATCAGAATTTTTGAATAGTACAAAATTATTTTTGAAACTAATGCATCACAGCCCATTATCCAAAATCTAATTAATGTGTTGCAGGACAGGATTGAACAGAGCTGGCAGAAAACATTACGGTTCATGCCATGTCACTGAGAAAGCATTCTGCAGGCGAAGCGGTTCTCCCCTCCGTGTCCTGCGTCTGCCTGCCCTCTCCACGCTGCTGTCCTCGTATGGCTTTTGGTCTACTTACGGCGGCAGAGCAGCCCTCCCTCTGCCCCCACCTCTGGCTGTGTGTGTCCTACGTGCCACACCTTTTGTCTCCATACACATATCCATGCTGTAGTACCATATTTAATCATGGACACTAACACACACACACACACACATGTATGCTCATGCACACATTAACACCTACACACATAAACCATCTTTCAGAGGGTTTTTGGTAGCAGAGCCACGAGCTCTGTTGTTCACAAGAATGTGGTTTGGAACTATTACTTTTGAAATAAGATATAAAATTGAGCTAAAAATGCATAAATATAATTACTGAAGACTGGAAGGAACTGAGAGGATGCCTGAAGCCTTTTAGGGTAAAGCAAACTCGGTGACCCTAAGGAAGTGAATGGAACACATGTAATGTCCTAATGAGCCCTGGGTGTAAAGGGTGAGAACAAGGGGTTCCACAAAACAGTTCCAGCTGTTTTTCGCTCCCTCTTGGCTGGGAGAAGTACTATGAAGGGACAGAACGGCCTTGGCTTTCAGACCCTCCTTTTTTCTGTGATAAGGGCTTTGTCCAACTACAAAAAAAAAAAAACTAATAGAAGTTTGTTTCCCTTTTGGCTGATTCTCTGACATTATTGCACGTGTGGTTTCTGAAGGATGTTCCGTGAGTTTGCAGAGCAGTGTATGTTTGTGGGGGAATGCAGCCCCTGCGTTATATTCCCCTGAATTCTCAAAACACATGGCGATCCATTTCAAATTTAAAAGGTTACTTCCTGCTCTGTAATCATTTCCACCTTGGATATATTTGGAGCACCCCATCCCACACAAAGGCAGAGTCCTTCAAGGCAACAGGAAAGACAATTTTGAGAAAAATTGTGAAATGCTGTGCCGAGAACAAACATTAGGAATATTCTGTTGGTTGAAGAGGATCCCCCCCCCCCCCCAGTATAAGCATTAGGTGATGGTGGGGGTCTCTTGAGGAGGCTGTAACCCGCCCACTCTTCCAGCCCACTGCTTAATGTTCTTTACCAAATAACGAAGTTTAATGAAGTGTACAGGAATCCTGTGGTCACATTTCTGATTGGATCTTAAAATGGAGGTTGGCAACTGCAAGAATATCCTTCTGGGAACTTGCTATAATGTTCAAACATTCAATGGTGTGGATTATGCAGATACCACCTGTGACGGAAAGCGGGGAACTAAAACTAAAACAAGTCAGGTATTTGATTAAGGGCAATGAGTGTAATTGTGTTAAATGCAAGATGTAAACAGGTTTTCAGCATATTTTATGAAAAATATAATTCAGCCTTTTCAACAGGGCATGCAGATGGAGTAAGAATTGTACATCTCAATACTAGGTCCTGATTTTGGATGCTTTTTAATGCTACTGATGGATCATGAATGAAACCAGGTCAGCAAAATGGATTCTCCTTTGTATACCTGATTTTCTAGGCTGAACTGGCTTAGTTTCCTACTGCACATCACAGAAATAAACTGTTGTTTGTCATTAAATGTCTGATAGCAACTGATACTGATTAACCTCCTTTGATAGAAATGGACATTTGGATAATTCTGCCTTTATGGTGAATAATGCAATGCCTACTACATTCCTGGTATGAGGACTTAGCAAAATTCAGGTTGTTCAAAGACAAGTCAGGCCCACAGTTCAGGTGTAAAACAGCAAGGAGCACTGCTTCGAATGACCTTGAGTGAGGCACTTCAATAAATAATAAAACAAATCACAGACATTTATTTTCACAGAAACATCTAATAAAACAAAGGATGAGCATGGCTTAGAAAGGGCTGTAGCCTGTTTGACTCTCTTGACTCTATGCTTCTTTGTTCAGCATGGGCTGACATCTGTCAGTCATCACACACTCATTGACTCTCTGCTTCTTTGTTCAACATGCGCTGACACCTGTCAGTCTTCACACACTTATTGACTCTCTTGATTCTCTGCTTCTTTGTTCAACATGCGCTCTCAGCTGTCAGTCATCACATACTCATTGACTCTGTTTATTGTTCAGCATGCGCTCACAGCTGTCAATCATCACACACTCACTATCTGTTTCTTTGTTCAGCATGTGCTCACAGCTCAGTCATCACACACTCACTGACTCTCTGCTTCTTTGTTCAGCATGTGCTCACAGCTCAGTCATCACACACTTACTGACTCTCTGCTTCTTTGTTCAACATGCGCTCACAGCTGTCAGTCTTCACACACTTATTGGCTCTCTTGATTCTCTGTTTCTTTGTTCAGCATGCGCTCTCAGCTGTCAGTCATCACACACTCATTGACTCTGTTTATTGTTCAGCATGCGCTCACAGCTGTCAATCATCACACACTCACTATCTGCTTCTTTGTTCAGCATGCGCTCACAGCTCAGTCATCACACACTCACTGACTCTCTGCTTCTTTGTTCCGCATGCGCTCACAGCTCAGTCATCACACACTCACTGACTCTCTGCTTCTTTGTTCAGCATGCGCTCACAGCTCAGTCATCACAAACTCATTGACTCTCTCCTTCTTTGTTCAGCATGCGCTCACAGCTCAGTCGTCACACACTCACTGACTCTCTGCTTCTTTGTTCAGCATGCGCTCACAGCTCAGTCATCACACACTCACTGACTCTCTGCTTCTTTGTTCAGCATGCGCTCACAGCTCAGTCATCACTCACTCACTGACTCTCTGCTTCTTTGTTCAGCATGCGCTCACAGCTCAGTCATCACACACTCACTGACTCTCTGCTTATTTGTTCCGCATGCGCTCACAGCTCAGTCATCACACACTCACTGACTCTCTGCTTCTTTGTTCAGCATGCGCTCACAGCTCACTCATCATGCACTCATTGACTTTGTTCAGCATGCGCTGACATCTGTCAGTCATCACACACTCATTGACTCTGCTTCTTTTTTCAGCATGTGCTCACAGCTCAGTCATCACACACTCACTGACTCTCTGCTTCTTTGTTCAGCATGCGCTCAGAGCTGTCAGTCATCACACACTCATTGACTCTCTTGACTCTCTGCTTCTTTGTTCAGCATGTGCTCACAGCTGTCAGTCATCACACACTCATTGACTCTCTGCTTCTTTGTTCAGCATGTGCTCACAGCTGTCAGTCATCACACACTCATTGACTCTCTTGACTCTCTGCTTCTTTGTTCAGCATGCACTGACACCTGTCAGTCATCACATACTCATTGCACCCCTGAGGATCTGCCTCCTTATGAGTTATATTATTTATAATGCAAATGTGCAGAGATGGGAAGAACCTGCCGTTTCCCCACATCTGTGCCTACTCTATGGCTTAAGAAATGCTCTCTCGATGGATTGTGACACTATTCCCAGTTTCTTTGAGCCATGATCCTTGTTTGCGATTGAACAAAAAATGAAAATCGCAATAAGTAAAAGCGGTTCAGGGCCATTATCACATGTCTTCATGTCCTGACTCCATACTGGAAGAATGACCCTACCCTTCTGCCTCTTTCTCTCTCCTTTTCTTTCTTTTTTGCAGGTCCTTTCATTATGAATGACAATGCACCATAATGGCCCCCCAGTTACCATAGAAACCAGACAGGAGCTCTCTGTGCGTTGCTGCAGAGAAATGACAGTGCAGTGGAGTGTGAGGTGAAACGTGGCCGTTTGCTTCTGCACTCTCTCCCCTGACAGCCCCCACCCCTTCTCCCCCTCAGGCTTAATCTCAGGAAAATCTCAGGGAAAATTTAATTCTCTGGAGGGAGCACATTGAAATAGTTGACAGTGGAGAACTTTGACAGTGAAGCGTTTTTCTTTGCATACAAAGAAATAGTATATTGTATTCAAAAGAAAAGGGGTAATCAGCTTACAATTGGACAGATTTGTATGATTTATATTATATGTGGCTATAGCATCTATATATCTTATCACATTACTCTCCAATTGTTCTTAATATGAATGTTATGCATGGGGTAGGTGTGTTAGATGTGCTTTCACAAATTATAAAATTCATTGTACTTGCAGTTCGTCTACGTTTGTTTTTTTTCCGCGCCGATCAGCATATGTAACCTCTGCGGTTTTTATTCTTCTTTTTTCTTCTTCGGTCAGAACTTATTCGTGTGGAAATATTTCAATTTCTTAATTAGCCATGACAATGTGTATGCGTTTTTGCCGTGCGCGCGCACCCGCAGCCAGTTCTCCATAATGTGAACGTCGTGTCTGAGCTACAGCTCGAGGCGCGTATGCACAGGTGTGCGCGCGTATTGTATGTAGCCTAGCTTGAACTGGCCAGGGCACGTCTGCAAACCATTATAACCTTCGGACATGTTAAAATCGTTGAGGGATGAACTCAGTCATCTAGGCTGGCATCACAATTTTGCTTTCCAGCGCTATCCTGGTGTGTATAAATACGGTGCGTTTAAGACGCACTCACAAAAATAAAACAGCTTACAGTGCTTATGTTTTCAATACACAAATGTATTATTACGTTGCCAGTTCACTAAACGAACAATTCAGAGAATGCTTATTATCAGCCGTGTATGTATATATATAAACACAAACACACATACTTTTCCATTACGAGGTGGAGCTCATCGTAAAGTATGAGACGACACTTTGGCATCAGCCAGCCCTTTTTATTGTCGTCCGGCACTTCTGACGCTGACCCTCCGCGACGAGACCTGAGCGGAGTTAGGAACCCAGTGGAATACCCCCGTGTACTGCTACCTTGAAAAGTTTCCGGGGAATTTCAGATGGGTTTTCCTCCCCTTTCAGTACTTAATGCATCATCAAAGGCGGGATTAAAATTTCGCCTTCGACTGCTCTGAGCTTTAAGCTTATTAGCTTTAAAATCAGGATGGGAGTTGGGAATGATGTATGGCATACTTCAAAGATGGTTTAATCTGTGGGCACACATACCCGAGCCGACTGTTTACACTGGCACGCCTTGTTTCATCTCCGCGGCGCTTCCCGTCCTGGGTTGTCTGGGTCAGGGTGTCTGCCTGACCCATTTAGCTACTTCCCACCTGCTCTTAGTCACCGAACCGCCGCTCTACCTCTGTTACCTCTCTATAAATGCGCTCGTTCATGGCAGCGTTTCCTAAACCTGTTCCGCGCGGTCTTGGGGCCAATTGAGCGTGTAATTAATCATACTTCATTGGGCTGCTGGTTGAATAAAACGTTTATTTTTTTGTTTTAATTAACATTACCCAAAACAGAATGTTGAAGACAATATTTTATAATTTTTTTATGCCGAATCATAGATAGGAAAATTATGAAGATGAAAAATTACTTAATGTTTCTAAATATCTTTCATTTTAATAATATGGTATTCATTAATAATTAGTATTCAGTTAATTAAGATTTACTCATTTGTGTCTAAAGAACTAAAGAAGTGATACATTTAAATAAAATTCGAATTATTTTGTATTGCCATTGTAGAAACTGATCAGCTTGGAATTGAAGTTATTGTAATTCTTATCAGAAACACGTGGTTAAAATTTAATAAAATATCAAATTCAGTGTCATATTCCGTAATGTGATTTGAATTGTGCCAGATATTTGATTAATATGTCAATCAACCATAATTAAAACCTTAGCTAACAAACACAATGCAAACAAGGAACAGGGGTATTAAATATAGATTTCTGTAATAGGCTGAACTGACAATAAGCATACATTCTAAATTCATTCTCGTCAATTTTGAATTTATTATTATTATTATTATTAATTGTTGTTGTCGTTGTTCTCTCGAAAATGATCTTGAAAATTTATACAGCTAATTCAGTTTCTGATAGAGACCTGCTCTGCTTTCATCATCATCATCATCATCATCATTATTATTCTTGTTATTGCTATTATAATACTTCTATTATTTTTTTTACTTTTGTAGTTCCGAATTTGATATTTGTCTTCCTGACACATTTGTCTTCATTTTTATTATTTGTTTAAAAAAATCTAAAATTTGGCTTGTACTTATTACAGTTTGGCTGAAGCTCAAATGCAAAAACAGTCTCAATTTCAAAAGGAAGTTGTGAATTTCACTACACAAAGTAGTGTACCTCAGCTGTAATTCTGAATAGAGCCTTCATTGGGGTGAATATGAGTCGAAATTATGACGAGTGGACAAATTTCTACATATTCAAATTAGAATTCATATTATGTTTGACTTTGTATACAGTTGACAGATGTCCATTTGGCTTATAAATGTAACATAGTACACTACTAGGGCCTCTGTGTAAGCCTACAGATTAAGATATCCAGCTCATTAGATTGTGTTACATTTCCTAACACCATTTCCTTGTATCAGTTTGTGATGTCATGAGAGGTATAGTGCGTGTGATTATCCAGAAAAAGCAGCACGCGGAATTGTCTGTTTATTATTCATCAGGTAAAAGGTGACAGCTGTCACACTGATTTAGATCACAGCAGGTACACTCTCATTAATTTAACCACCCTAGAATTGCATCCATATAGCAAAGTAACAATGGGAGATGGCTCTTATTTAATTTGAGTGTTTTTAAGCTCAGAATAGCTTTCAGCCTCACTAAAAGTTTATTTACAAAATTATGACAGTATTTTAATGCACATACTATAGGTATTAGTTATATGTGCTCAGATATGGCATCACATCCATGGTGTTACCCCAACCTTGTGCTCGGTCACCAGACCCCCCCACAACCCTGGCTAGAATAAGCAGTCTGATTATTGATCGATGGATAGATGGGTTATACTTTTATACTTTAGTTTTACTCAAATAGTGTCAGTTATTATAATAATGCATTAGTAATCTATCACAAAGGCTATAATATAATATAAATCAAATGTTTATCGAGCATAGTATATGTAACAAGTATGATAGTTTATACAGTAAAATAAAAAATAGAATTGATCAGATAATCAGTTTTATGTCATAAGTATAACTTACTTTTAGAAATTAGTTGAAATTAATATCTTTAGTACACTTTTTAAAATACTGTTTCCAGTTGATGTGCAGATACCTGAACAGTTAGTCTTATTCTGGCAGTTTCCTAGATCTTAACTCCTACAGATGGCAGGGCAGCCAGAGAAACTGTGGCACCCACATTACTACGATGCCTTTGAAGCTCTATGATTGGCTGATTGGTTAATCTTTGTAACCTGGTGACTTGGCTATTTATTTTCCTTCACTTTAAGTGTCATGTGATTTTTTTTTTTTGAAGCATGTGCGTATCCTGTACTATTTCTAATTGCACATAGCAGACATGCTTGTAGTCAGTAAGAGGCCCCTTATAAACTCACAACCTAGCAGTACTTCACATAGAGCAAGAAAAAAAACGTGCATTTAAAAACACTGATCCTACGTCTTAAGTCATCACACAAGTATGAAAAGCATAAAAATGTTACTTATGAATTTTATTTTCAGGGTGTGTTTTATATGACCGAACATCTTGACTAGGACACTGAGGATCTCAATACTGAAAGGCAGAGGTGAGGCAGAACTGGGTGGAGTGAGGTTATCGCACGGCTTTCTGGTGTGCAGAGAACCGGGTGGCCTTAGGGCATCGCGCGGCTTTCTGGTGTGCAGAGAACCAGGTGGCCTTAGGGCATCGTGCGGCTTTCTGGTGTGCAGAGAACCAGGTGGCCTTAGGGCATCGTGCGGCTTTCTGGTGTGCAGAGAACCAGGTGGCCTTAGGGCATCGTGCGGCTTTCTGGTGTGCAGAGAACCAGGTGGCCTTAGGGCATCGTGCGGCTTTCTGGTGTGCAGAGAACCAGGTGGCCTTAGGGCATCGTGCGGCTTTCTGGTGTGCAGAGAACCAGGTGGCCTTAGGGCATCGTGCGGCTTTCTGGTGTGCAGAGAACCAGGTGGCCTTAGGGCATCGTGCGGCTTTCTGGTGTGCAGAGAACCAGGTGGCCTTAGGGCATCGTGCGGCTTTCTGGTGTGCAGAGAACCAGGTGGCCTTAGGGCATCGTGCGGCTTTCTGGTGTGCAGAGAACCAGGTGGCCTTAGGGCATCGTGCGGCTTTCTGGTGTGCAGAGAACCAGGTGGCCTTAGGGCATCGTGCGGTTTTCTGATGTGCAGAGAACCAGGTGGCCTTAGGGCATCGTGCGGCTTTCTGGTGTGCACAGAACCAGGTGGCCTTAGGGCATCGTGCGGCTTTCTGGTGTGCAGAGAACCAGGTGGCCTTAGGGCATCGTGCGGTTTTCTGATGTGCAGAGAACCAGGTGGCCTTAGGGCATCGTGCGGCTTTCTGGTGTGCAGAGAACCAGGTGGCCTTAGGGCATCGTGCGGCTTTCTGGTGTGCAGAGAACCAGGTGGCCTTAGGGCATCGTGCGGCTTTCTGGTGTGCAGAGAACCAGGTGGCCTTAGGGCATCGTGCGGTTTTCTGATGTGCAGAGAACCAGGTGGCCTTAGGGCATCGTGCGACTTCCTGATGTGCAGAGAACCAGGTGGACTTAGGGCATCGTGCGGCTTTCTGGTATGCAGAGAACCAGGTCTCCTTAGGGCATTGTGCGGCTTTCTGGTGAGCAGAGAACTGGTTGGCCTGAAGGCGTGGGGCAGCTTTCTGGTGTGTAGAGAACCGGGTGGAGTGAGGGTGTTGCGTGGTTTTCATGTGTGCAGAGAACCGGGTGGAGTGAGGGTGTTGCGTGGTTTTCATGTGTGCAGAGAACCGGATGGAGTGAGGGTGTTGCGTGGTTTTCATGTGTGCAGAGAACCGGGTGGAGTGAGGGTGTTGCGTGGTTTTCATGTGTGCAGAGAACCGGGTGGAGTGAGGGTGTTGCGTGGTTTTCATGTGTGCAGAGAACCGGGTGGAGTGAGGGTGTTGCGTGGTTTTCATGTGTGCAGAGAACCGGGTGGAGTGAGGGTGTTGCGTGGTTTTCATGTGTGCAGAGAACCGGGTGGAGTGAGGGTGTTGCGTGGTTTTCATGTGTGCAGAGAACCGGGTGGAGTGAGGGTGTTGCGTGGTTTTCATGTGTGCAGAGAACCGGGTGGAGTGAGGGTGTTGCGTGGTTTTCATGTGTGCAGAGAACCGGGTGGAGTGAGGGTGTTGCGTGGTTTTCATGTGTGCAGAGAACCGGGTGGAGTGAGGGTGTTGCGTGGTTTTCATGTGTGCAGAGAACCGGGTGGAGTGAGGGTGTTGCACGGTTTTCTGGTGTGTAGGGAACCGGGTGTTCTAAGGGCATCACACGACTTTCTGGTGAGCAGAGAACCGGGTGGAATGACGGTGTTGCATGGTTTTCGGGTGTGTAGAGAACTGGGTGGAGTGAGGGTGTTGCATGGCTTTCTGGTGTGTAAAGAACCGGGTGGAGTGAGGGTGTTGCATGGCTTTCTGGTGTGTAGAGAACCAGGTGGAGTGAGGGTGTTGCACAGCTTTCTGGTGAGCAGAGAACTGGGTGGAATGAGGGCATCGTGCCTTTGTAAAAATAGACCTGACGGGGCATTACATTGGCACAGGAGTGATTGATGCGCTCCTTGAAAGAGGGGGACAGACTGTGCTGTCAGGACTTACATTAGCCTTCACACCATCAGCAATTACACTCATGCTTTCCTTTTCTCCCCCTCTCTTTTGCTTCTCTCACTTTCTTTCTCTTACCCTTATCTTTTCTTTTGATGTGTCACATGCATGAAATATCCAGTCTGAGAATCTGTACGGCATATTTGTGCTCTGAACACTGACTGGGTTCATATACATTGCTGGATGGTCCAATAGCAGTGTCTTTGTGGGGATTTTTCTTATCGCTGTTAAGGATTTAGGCTTGTAAATGTATAAAATACAATCTGTAGTTTGGGAGCTAGTGTCACTGTAAGAAATTGTAGAATGTCCTACGAATCATCCTGGGAGTTGGCTCAGAGCTTTATTGATTAATTTATTCTTTAATTTATGAAGCCATTTTTTATCCATCTTTGGTTCATGTGATATTAAGTACATTTTGGGAATGCAGTGTCAGTGGGACCCAGGGCATTGTGGGAACTGAATGATTATTATGGAAACACAGGGTGTATGTATGCAGTGCATTGAGGGATTGCAGTGAAAGAGGTCCTCAGTGCATTGTGGGAATGCACTGTGAGAGGTCCTTAGTGCATTGTGGGAATGCAGTGCGAGTGGTCCTCAGTGCAGTGTGAGAATGCAGTGTGAGTGGTCCACAGTGCATTGTGGGAATCCAGTGTGAGTAGTACCCTTTCTGAGCTATGATCAGGCCAGAGCCCTTGTCCTTTTTCAAAGGGAGGCTCCAAGCCCCAGTATGTGTGTGCAGAAGGAAGGGGACCTATTGAAGTGTTAAGCGGGTGTAACTTCCTTTGTCTCGCTTTCCCTGCACTCTCTCATTACAAGCATCTTATTATGTCCAAGGAGAGAGGCGAGGTGGGCAGCGGGGTGGTGGGGGGTGGTGAGGGGATTCTTGTTTATTAATACAGTTAGAAAGTTCCCACACACAAGACAATGCTTCACCCAAGTGAACCAGCATTGTCTGAATGGTGTTCTCAGCCAGAAACCTGACACTTTAGACCTCAGTAGAAGTCAGTGTGTGGCGAGGAAAAGTCCTGTGTGCATATGTGTACCATAAGATTGTACATATGTTTGTCTTTGTGTATGTGTTTCACGGGACACTTAGGTGCTTATATTTATTCTGTTATGTGAGGATCATAAAAAAGCAGAAATAAGGAAATTAGATGGGATGAAAGCACCTAAAACCGGAAGATAAAGCTCATGCAGCAGGAGAGAACCACAGCTGAGTCTCCAATCAAAGTGTGCGGTATAGCGGCAGGACAATGAGCCAAGTCTCTAATCAAAGTGTGCGGTATTGCGGCAGGACAATGAGCCGAGTCTCTAATCAAAGTGTGCGGTATAGCGGTAGGACAATGAGCCGAGTCTCTAATCAAAGTGTACGGTATAGCGGCTCGACAATGAGCCGAGTCTCTAATCAAAGTGTGCGGTATAGCGGTATGACAATGAGCCGAGTCTCTAATGAAAGTGTGCGGTATAGCGGCTGGACAATGAGCCGAGTCTCTAATCAAAGTGTGCGGTATAGCGGCTCGACAATGAGCCGAGTCTCTAATGAAAGTGTGCGGTATAGCGGCTCGACAATGAGCCGAGTCTCTAATCAAAGTGTGTGGTATAGCGGTATGACAATGAGCCGAGTCTCTAATCAAAGTGTGCGGTATAGCGGTATGACAATGAGCCCAGTCTCTAATCAAAGTGTGCGGTATAGCGGTAGGACAATGAGCCGAGTCTCTAATCAAAGTGTGCGGTATAGCGGCTCGACAATGAGCCGAGTCTCTAATGAAAGTGTGTGGTATAGCGGTATGACAATGAGCCGAGTCTCTAATCAAAGTGTGCGGTATAGCGGTATGACAATGAGCCGAGTCTCTAATCAAAGTGTGCGGTATAGCGGTATGACAATGAGCCGAGTCTCTAATCAAAGTGTGCGGTATAGCGGCTGGACAATGAGCCGAGTCTCTAATCAAAGTGTGCGGTATAGCGGCTGGACAATGAGCCGAGTCTCTAATCAAAGTGTGCGGTATAGCGGTAGGACAATGAGCCGAGTCTCTAATCAAAGTGTGCGGTATAGCGGCTGGACAATGAGCCGAGTCTCCAATGAAAGTGTGCGGTATAGCGGCTGGACAATGAGCCGAGTCTCCAATCAAAGTCTGCGGTATAGCGGCTGGACAATGAGCCGAGTCTCCAATCAAAGTGTGCGGTATAGCGGCTGGACAATGAGCCGAGTCTCCAATCAAAGTGTGCGGTATAGCGGCTGGACAATGAGCCGAGTCTCCAATCAAAGTGTGCGGTATAGCGGCTGGACAATGAGCCGAGTCTCTAATCAAAGTGTGCGGTATAGCGGTATGACAATGAGCCGAGTCTCTAATCAAAGTGTGCGGTATAGCGGCTCGACAATGAGGCGAGTCTCTAATCAAAGTGTGCGGTATAGCGGCTGGACAATGAGCCGAGTCTCTAATGAAAGTGTGCGGTATAGCGGCTAGACAATGAGCCGAGTCTCCAATCAAAGTCTGCGGTATAGCGGCTGGACAATGAGCCGAGTCTCTAATCAAAGTGTGCGGTATAGCGGCTGGACAATGAGCCGAGTCTCCAATCAAAGTGTGCGGTATAGCGGCTGGACAATGAGCTGAGTCTCCAATCAAAGTGTGCGGTATAGCGGTATGACAATGAGCTGAGTCTCTAATCAAAGTGTGCGGTATAGCGGTAGGACAATGAGCCGAGTCTCTAATCAAAGTGTGCGGTATAGCGGCTGGACAATGAGCCGAGTCTCCAATGAAAGTGTGCGGTATAGCGGCTGGACAATGAGCCGAGTCTCCAATCAAAGTCTGCGGTATAGCGGCTGGACAATGAGCCGAGTCTCCAATCAAAGTGTGCGGTATAGCGGCTGGACAATGAGCCGAGTCTCCAATCAAAGTGTGCGGTATAGCGGCTGGACAATGAGCCGAGTCTCCAATCAAAGTGTGCGGTATAGCGGCTGGACAATGAGCCGAGTCTCTAATCAAAGTGTGCGGTATAGCGGTATGACAATGAGCCGAGTCTCTAATCAAAGTGTGCGGTATAGCGGCTCGACAATGAGGCGAGTCTCTAATCAAAGTGTGCGGTATAGCGGCTGGACAATGAGCCGAGTCTCTAATGAAAGTGTGCGGTATAGCGGCTAGACAATGAGCCGAGTCTCCAATCAAAGTCTGCGGTATAGCGGCTGGACAATGAGCCGAGTCTCTAATCAAAGTGTGCGGTATAGCGGCTGGACAATGAGCCGAGTCTCCAATCAAAGTGTGCGGTATAGCGGCTGGACAATGAGCTGAGTCTCCAATCAAAGTGTGCGGTATAGCGGTATGACAATGAGCTGAGTCTCTAATCAAAGTGTGCGGTATAGCGGCTGGACAATGAGCCGAGTCTCTAATCAAAGTGTGCGGTATAGCGGTATGACAATGAGCCGAGTCTCTAATCAAAGTGTGCGGTATAGCGGCTCGACAATGAGCCGAGTCTCTAATCAAAGTGTGCGGTATAGCGGCTGGACAATGAGCCGAGTCTCTAATGAAAGTGTGCGGTATAGCGGCTAGACAATGAGCCGAGTCTCCAATCAAAGTCTGCGGTATAGCGGCTGGACAATGAGCCGAGTCTCTAATCAAAGTGTGCGGTATAGCGGCTGGACAATGAGCCGAGTCTCCAATCAAAGTGTGCGGTATAGCGGCTGGACAATGAGCTGAGTCTCCAATCAAAGTGTGCGGTATAGCGGTATGACAATGAGCTGAGTCTCTAATCAAAGTGTGCGGTATAGCGGCTGGACAATGAGCCGAGTCTCTAATCAAAGTGTGCGGTATAGCGGCTGGACAATGAGCCGAGTCTCTAATCAAAGTGTGCGGTATAGCGGTATGACAATGAGCCGAGTCTCTAATCAAAGTGTGCGGTATAGCGGTATGACAATGAGCCGAGTCTCTAATGAAAGTGTGCGGTATAGCGGCTGGACAATGAGCTGAGTCTCCATTCAAAGTGTGCGGTATAGCGGCTGGACAATGAGCCGAGTCTCTAATCAAAGTGTGCGGTATAGCGGCTGGACAATGAGCCGAGTCTCTAATCAAAGTGTGCGGTATAGCGGTAGGACAATGAACCTGCTGCTGCTCACTGAAGACTGCAGGTGAAGGCCTGTTGTAGCACAGTCACACTGACTGGCCAGTCCTTCCCCATAATTGCACAAAAGCCTAGGCGGGAACATAGCAGCAGCTGCCCTGTGACATGTCCTTACTGCGGATTCCTGAAGTTAAAGGAAAGCACAGATGGAATTTGCCAAGTTCAAGAGTAGGTTTCTTTTTTCTTTGTTTGGTTTTTTTTGTCCTCCCTTCCTGTGATTCTTCTCTCCCGGCCCACTGCACAAACGGCTGTGGGCGAGGATGTGGCTCTCCATTCAGTGGTCTCTGCAGGGGGTCTCACTTCAAACTCACACCTCTCTTAGGGGGCACAGGGCCCCGTGAGCAGGGCCGACAAGCGTGTCAGGGCTGGGGGGGCTTTCAAAGGGCCACTGTGCCATCACCCTTTGGCCTTGCTTGAGCCCTGCCCTCAGTGCAACCCACGCTTCACTGGGTGGTACCACAGTATTGCTGTCATTTATTACGCCTTTTGTCCAAAGCCAGTTTACTCTCCTTCTCTCTCTCTCTGGGTTCATTGCTCCAGGGTGAGAGGAAGCTTCCTCACCTGGGATTTGAATTGGCGACCTCTTGGTCACACCTCTGTGTTCTTAAACGCTAGCTCATCTGCCTCCTAGCTCATCTGCATGTGTGTGTGAAGCAGTGTAAGACTGCATGTGTGAAGTGTGAAGTGTGAAGTTCTGGGTGTATGTATATGTTCATCTTGCCTGTGAAACTTTGTTACATTGTGTGCATCTGTGAGATGCTGTTTTTGATTTGATTGCCAACAGGTGATCGCCTGCAAGCTGGGAGACCAAAGAGAAGCCCCCTCCCATTTAGACAGCACATAAAAGGCCATTATATCCATTTGGGGTGGCCTAATTGAATATTCTGTACCATGCAGGTTACAATGAAACAGCACAAAATAGAAAAATACTGAAGGGAGAAGTTCTGAATGAAAGCGATACTGCTCCCTATCTCTGATTGCTGGGCGAGATCATTCTAGGAATCATGTTCCTATTTTCATTTCAAGGCAAATATGCAACACAGGCAACTGCATTTAAGTGATTAGAGTACAACTAACCTTTTGGCATTTCTGACTCTTAAAACGCTAATAATAATAATAAAAAAAGAAACAGATACTTGAGGCAACGGAAGTGCTGTTTTTTCTCACATCTGCAGGAAGATGCTGGGAGAGAGAGCAGGACAACCCGTGCAATGAGGGCAGCATCTGTAGTTGTGACTTATGTTCTCTTCATTGCTGCGCCTTGATAACATCATATTGTGTATATGGGCCAAACTATTCCTGGCTGCTACCCACAGGGTTGTATCATAGGTTATTTGGATCAAATTAGATAGAACTACATAAAGGATTCTGCTCATGTGTGCATGTGTGTGTTTGGGGTGAGGCAGCTAGCAGCTCAAAGACAAAGCTCCTTAACAACTTTTCCCACTAGAGATAAGCATGGTAGCTGTAATTGTGTGAGCCAGGTTTGTGCCATTGTACCACAGACATGCAAACAGTGTGACCGCAAGCGGCTTGTGTAAACACAGTTCTGTATGTGCTGCACATTCGCCAAACACATGCTTTGACTGCAAGCTAAGCTGGGAAAAGCAGGGCCATACAAAACACGGTGCTGTAAGAAACATCGATGATAAGCTGAGGCTCTACGTAGGGGCAGAATGCTCTTTGGTACTCCATCAGTCAGTAAGGGATGTATTGTACATTTACAGTTTAGTCTAGGTAATTTATATGCAGTGCAGACACATTCCTCTCATTGCTGAACAGGAAACATGGTGGCAGGGCAAGTGAGCTGCCTTATTTGATGGAACAAATTCCATCTGACACCAGTCCCAGGCACAAGCTTGATGGGCCAAAGCAGCCGATTAAGGGGAGTTTTCTGCAAGAGGTTAGGTGCCTCATTCCAGCCAAAACTTCAAGTCATTATTTTTTAACAAGAACTCTTGGAGAATGTACTTCATGGGTATAGATATATGTCATGGGTGTAGATGTACTTTATGGGTGTAGATATATGTCACGGGTGTAGATGTACTTTATGGGTGTAGATATATGTCACGGGTGTAGATGTACTTTACGGGTGTAGATATACATTTTGGGTGTAGATGTATGTCACGGGTGTAGATTTAGAGGCAGTGAGGGCCGCATTTTCCCCTCTGTTTTCTGAGAAAGGTATATTTCATGTATGTGTATGTATACAGGATGGAGTTTAAACAGGTATTTTCCTGCCTCCCAATATCCACAGAGAAGCTTTTATCTTGTATTAGGTATTTACAAGATGTGTCCCTATATGTCTATGTGATCTCATATACACCAGAATGAGCTTTTTGGTCTTTTGTACTGTGCAACTAGTGCAACATAAATTTTGCCTTGTCTCATCAGATGTACCCCAAGGGCCAGGTGGACATGTAGTACACTGTAAGTTAGGTCTGTGATTTATGGGGCTTAATCTGATTGTGTGTTTTTTGATTAGATCATTTTTGCCTGCGGGGGGAACCCCGCCTCATACACTCCTGGTATAAGCTCCCCATTACTGTAGCATGACTAGCAAAAATTGGCAAGTTGGAAAATTTGTCATTTCTTAAATGTGTTCCTGCCTAATCAGAATCTTGATTTTGCTCTTTATGGACCTGTGTGATTTTACTATATACCATAGTTTTATATTGCCTACTAATAGCTTGCTTGTGTGTGTGTGTATGTGTGTGTGTGCAGAAAATGCTGTGTTTGGTATAAGCACTGCCTCCAGCCCTAAGGACTGCTGTCTGCTTTTCCAACCTTCAGTCTTCTGCATCGCCATGTCTTCAGCCTCCTTCTCATCTCCTCTCCCCTGTTTTTCGCCCCTTGCCTTTCTTCTCCATGGCATTTCTTACGCACTCCTCCCACTTTCACCCGGTTTAACTCCAGGCCCCTCTTTGCCCAGCAGCTCTAACCCCTCCCAGTCCCTTACCTCCTCCTGTCCCTCCCCTGCCCTCCTTGTTCCTTCCTCTCCCCATAATTTGTTAGGCGAAGGGGAGATGTCTTTACTCCGAGGCACACTAATATTTTTGTAGTTGAAATTGCTTTACATTCTTCAGATTAGTCAGTGCACAGTGAGTATCTGCTTCCCAATTTGCTGTGGAATTTGAACTCCTTCCTGAGCCAAAATGCCCAGAGTGTGGAGGCTGCAGAGAGGCTGCCATTTGCCAGGTGTAAGCCCCACCCCGCCCCACAAACACTGTACTCACCACATACCGCACAGGGCCTGTCCTTCACCCCGCCCCACAAACACTGTACTCGCCACTTACCGCACAGGGCCTGTCCTTCACCCCGCCCCACAAACACTGTACTCGCCACTTACCGCACAGGGCCTGTCCTTCACCCGCCCCACAAACACTGTACTCGCCACATACCGCACAGGGCCTGTCCTTCACCCGCCCCACAAACACTGTACTCGCCACATACCGCACAGGGCCTGTCCTTCACCCGCCCCACAAACACTGTACTCGCCACATACCGCACAGGGCCTGTCCTTCACCCCGCCCCACAAACACCGTACTCGCCACTTACCGCACAGGGCCTGTCCTTCAGCCCGCCCCACAAACACCGTACTCACAACATACCGCACAGGGCCTGTGCTTCACCCCGCCCCACAAACACCGTACTCACCACATACCGCACAGGGCCTGTCCTTCACCCCGCCCCACAAACACCGTACTCGCCACATACCGCACAGGGCCTGTCCTTCACCCCGCCCCACAAACACCGTACTCGCCACATACCGCACAGGGCCTGTCCTTCACCCCGCCCCACAAACACCGTACTCGCCACATACCGCACAGGGCCTGTCCTTCACCCCGCCCCACAAACACCGTACTCGCCACATACCGCACAGGGCCTGTCCTTCACCCCGCCCCACAAACACCGTACTCGCCACATACCGCACAGGGCCTGTCCTTCACCCCGCCCCACAAACACCGTACTCGCCACATACCGCACAGGGCCTGTCCTTCACCCCGCCCCACAAACACTGTACTCGCCACATACCGCACAGGGCCTGTCCTTCACCCCGCCCCACAAACACTGTACTCACCACTTACCGCACAGGGCCTGTCCTTCAGCCCGCCCCACAAACACTGTACTCACAACATACCGCACAGGGCCTGTTCTTCACCCCGCCCCACAAACACTGTACTCACCACATACCGCACAGGGCCTGTCCTTCACCCCGCCCCACAAACACTGTACTCACCACTTACCGCACAGGGCCTGTCCTTCACCTCGCCCCACAAACACTGTACTCGCTACATACCGCACAGGGCCTGTCCTTCACCCCGCCCCACAAACACTGTACTCGCTACATACCGCACAGGGCCTGTCCTTCACCCCGCCCCACAAACACTGTACTCGCCACTTGCCGCACAGGGCCTGTCCTTCACCCCGGCCCACAAACACTGTACTCTCCACATACCGCACAGGGCCTGTCCTTCACCCCGCCCCACAAACACTGTACTCGCCACATACCGCACAGGGCCTGTCCTTCACCCCGCCCCACAAACACTGTACTCACCACATACACTCTAAAAACTGCTGGGTTAAAAACAACCCAATTTGGGTTATTTTGGTAACCCAGCGCTGGGTAAAAAAGGGACTAACCCAACGCTGGGTTATTTTGACCCAACAAGTTGGGTTACACGTTTAACCCAGCATGCTGGGTTGTGATTTTTAACCCAACTATTAGTTAAAAATGACTACACTGCTGGGTTGAATGTAACCCAAAATGGGTCAGAAATTTAATCTAGAAACTTTAGTGATTAAAATTACTAAAATAAAAACAATTCTACAGCAATACATACTTCAGTAATGGAATTTTATTTATGACAAAACATGTAAAAAATGTGTCCATATGAATTTAAGACATTTTTCCCATCTCCACCTCAGCATCAAGACAATTTCTATTAAAATGTATCAAACTGTATCACAGAAACATTGTGACTGAAGTCAGTAACAATGCATCAGACTGAAGTCAGACAAATTAACTTTAGAAAAACACAATTTGAAATATGAAAACCTTTCATAACATTTACATCATGCATAAACATTAATATATCCTGAGATATACAGGAATCATCAGTAAGAATCAATTGCAATGTAATTGCAGAGTAGAGGAAAAATAAAAGTATGTAGAAGTAATAATGAAAAAGCATCTAACTGACTGAAGTCAGAAAGATTAACTTTAAAATACAAATTTGTGCATAAACATTAACATATCCTGATATACACTCACCTAAAGGATTATTAGGAACACCTGTTCAATTTCTCATTAATGCAATTATCTAATCAACCAATCACATGGCAGTTGCTTCAATGCATTTAGGGGTGTGGTCCTGGTCAAGACAATCTCCTGAACTCCAAACTGAATGTCAGAATGGGAAAGAAAGGTGATTTAAGCAATTTTGAGCGTGGCATGGTTGTTGGTGCCAGACGGGCCGGTCTGAGTATTTCACAATCTGCTCAGTTACTGGGATTTTCACACACAACCATTTCTAGGGTTTACAAAGAATGGTGTGCAAAGGGAAAAACATCCAGTATGCGGCAGTCCTGTGGGCGAAAATGCCTTGTTGATGCTAGAGGTCAGAGGAGAATGGGCCGACTGATTCAAGCTGATAGAAGAGCAACTTTGACTGAAATAACCACTCGTTACAACCGAGGTATGCAACAAAGCATTTGTGAAGCCACAACACGAACAACCTTGAGGTGGATGGGCTACAACAGCAGAAGACCCCACCGGGTACCACTCATCTCCACTACAAATAGGAAAAAGAGGCTACAATTTGCACGAGCTCACCAAAATTGGACAGTTGAAGACTGGAAAAATGTTGCCTGGTCTGATGAGTCTCAATTTCTGTTGAGACATTCAAATGGAATTTGGCGTAAACCGAATGAGAACATGGATCCATCATGCCTTGTTACCACTGTGCAGGCTGGTGGTGGTGGTGTAATGGTGTGGGGGATGTTTTCGTGGCACACTTTAGGCCCCTTAGTGCCAATTGGGCATCGTTTAAATGCCACAGCCTACCTGAGCATTGTTTCTGACCATGTCCATCCCTTTATGACCACCATGTACCCATCCTCTGATGGCTACTTCCAGCAGGATAATGCACCATGTCACAAAGCTCGAATCATTTCAAATTGGTTTCTTGAACATGGCAATGAGTTCACTGTACTAAAATGGCCCCCACAGTCACCAGATCTCAACCCAATAGAGCATCTTTGGGATGTGGTGGAACGGGAGCTTCATGCCCTGGATGTGCATCCCACAAATCTCCATAAACTGCAAAATGCTATCCTATCAATATGGGCCAACATTTCTAAAGAATGCTTTCAGCACCTTGTTGAATCAATGCCATGTAGAATTAAGTTCTGAAGGCGAAAGGGGGTCAAACACCGTATTAGTATGGTGTTCCTAATAATCCTTTAGGTGAGTGTATATAAATCATCAACTGAAAAAATATGTAGAAGTAATAATGAAACGGCATCAAACTGACTGAAAAAAACAAACGAAAAAAAAACTTAAGAAAATACAAATTTAAGATTAAGAAAAAATAGGAAAACATTTTATAACTTTCCCATTAACAATTATGTGCAAACATCAATATATCCTGAGATATAAAGTGACTGAAGTCAAATTTACTT
This sequence comes from Paramormyrops kingsleyae, assembly GCF_048594095.1. Taxonomy (NCBI): domain Eukaryota; kingdom Metazoa; phylum Chordata; class Actinopteri; order Osteoglossiformes; family Mormyridae; genus Paramormyrops; species Paramormyrops kingsleyae. The sequence continues at coordinate 712,259 of NC_132813.1, read as the reverse complement.
CCAAGAAAATATGTATTTAAAATATGAAAACATTTCAAACGTCCACTGCAGCAAGTAATGTACTTTGCTCAAATGCTGTGCCATTTATTATAGCAAAGGGTTGAAAGCAGTGGTTGTCTCCAAGCATGAGAACATAAGAAAATTCAATGGACTCTTCTGAACGAAGGTACTCAGCCATATTGGTCCCAATCTGAAAAAAGGAAAAATAAATAAAAAAGAAATGGTATAGATTCATTAAGAACTCAAAAATGTGTAAAAGTTAAATATCCTTAGAGCTACCTTCAGAACACCTAAAAAACCTTTAGGAGCATTAAAGACCATAACACACCAAGCTATCAGCATTAGTTAACCACTGACCATGGCCTTAGCATTATGCTTAGAAAATGTCCGTCGAACATGCTTAGTTTCAAGCCTCCTTTAGCCTGAGCTGAGCTCAGACATTCCCGCCTGCATCAAACCATTTACAGGATTAAAGAAATTACATGTTCGTAGTAAATTAACATCGTTTGCTGTCGAATGTACAACTAAGTCAAACGAATTGAACGAAATGTACCTTACAAGCAGAGCGGGAAATTTATGTGGATGTGCTGACAAAATCAAATTAGTTAAGTAAACTCCGCTATATCAAAACCGTATCTAACACAGTAAATCATTAATAATAAACAAAGTAGATTTAACATATACAAAAGTAATATTTAAAAATTTTACGTTATCCTTTCCAAGCTCCTTCCGATGACGATGTCACGTGCGCTTTCCCGTCCACTGAGCAAGAGATCGGCCATCGCTTAGTCGTTAGGTAATCTCAGTTCAACTGACCGAAAGCCTAAAATTTGCGTGTATATATATTATACAGTAAAGCAAATGTTTTATTTATTATGAACATTGTTAAATACACACTGAATAACTTACGTTTCAGACAGAATTTCACTGGCTTCCCTCTAAAGACGGCGCAAAACTCCGTCAACTCTCGCTGATGTCCCTGGATGTTGACGTGACGTGCGTGCTCTCTTTCACGTCTGCGTTCCCAACCCAGCACTGCTGGGTTATAGATCAAGACCGATTTTCAACCCAAATTGGGTTAAATCAACCCAACTTTGTTACCCAGCAATCTCAACCCAGCATTTGGGTTGAAAAAACAACCCAGCGTTTTTTAGAGTGTACCGCACAGGGCCTGTCCTTCACCCCGCCCCACAAACACTGTACTCGCCACTTACCGCACAGGGCCTGTCCTTCACCCCGCCCCACAAACACTGTACTCGCCACATACCGCACAGGGCCTGTCCTTCACCCCGCCCCACAAACACTGTACTCGCCACATACCGCACAGGGCCTGTCCTTCACCCCGCCCCACAAACACTGTACTCGCCACATACCGCACAGGGCCTGTCCTTCACCCCGCCCCACAAACACTGTACTCGCCACATACCGCACAGGGCCTGTCCTTCACCCCGCCCCACAAACACTGTACTCGCCACATACCGCACAGGGCCTGTCCTTCACTCCGCCCCACAAACACTGTACTCGCCACATACCGCACAGGGCCTGTCCTTCACCCCGCCCCACAAACACTGTACTCGCCACATACCGCATAGGGCCTGTCCTTCACCCCGCCCCACAAACACTGTACTCGCCACACACCGCATAGAGCCTGTCCTTCACCCCGCCCCACAATCACTGTACTCACCACATACCGCACAGGGCCTGTCCTTCACCCCGCCCCACAGACACGGTACTCATACTGCACAGTACTTGATCTTTTGCTTGATTTTGGAGGGTAAGTGGGAAAAACTCTTGCAATACTCAGGAAAGATTGAATACCAAGGATCATATCACATGATTTTTTCACTCTGTGCAGGTAGCTTCTAATGAAACTGACAAAATAATTGCCTGTTGTTTATGGGAATAGGGCGTACAAGAAGATTTGTAACAAAGTGAAACGTGTATGAGGCTGAACTAAGAGTCTGTGGACAGCACCGTAAAACAGCCTTAATGTGAGCGATCTCCCAGTTCAGATGAAAAGAAGTGGGAGAGGAAGGCATGGACTGGGGTGGGCCATCGCCCAGCAGCCCTCCACTGGAGAGCAGAGAAGGAATCCCAAGGGCAATCAGCCGACACAAACCTACTGTCGCTTTGGAAGGTGTGACCGGGCTTGTTGGTTGTCATGGGAACCTTCAGAAAAGCAGTGGCCTCCTTGCAATCAAATTTTTTTGGAGGGGTGGCATGAATTACCTTTCCTCATTCTGTTTTGCGGAGCTTTTTATGCAGCCATGCGTATTAGACCTCCTGCCATCTCTGATGAATGCCACAGGAACAGTGCACTTCGAGGGCTTGAAATGCAAGTTATTTGGCGACATGATTTCCAACATTGTCCAAGAAATGTAACCAGGCTCTTTTGAATTCAATTTTAAATTAAAAGTATTGAAAAGTATGTTTTGAAAATACATTTTGAAAAACAGTTTTTATTATTGGAAATAAAAGTATTTAAAGTGTGTGTTGTGTCCCCCAGATGGGCTGTCCTTCGCTGTGGATTGTGACATTGTGTTATTGTGAAGGGAGAGATGCTGAAACACAGACAGCAGACAGTAAGATTCTGTGCATTTCACCCAAGCCTCAGATTCTAACAGGTTTGGATGCTGTTCAACCGAATAGTTACTAAAGCATTAGTTCAAATACAAGAACTCGTGACCATAGGTGGAAATTAGCAGGAGAACATTTCAAACTGGATTTAAGGAAGCACTTCTTTACACAGCGTGTAGTCAGAGTATGGAATAGTCTTCCTGATAACATGCAAGCTGAATCTTTGGGTTCCTTTAAATCAGAGCTAGATAAGATTTTAATAACTCTGAGCTATTAGTTAAGTTCTCCCCAAGCGAGCTTGATGGGCCGAATGGCCTCCTCTCGTTTGTATAGTTCTTATGTTCTTATGGTGTTGCTGTGCCAACACTGACTGGCGGCAGTCAGCTGGATACTGGAATATGTGCTTTTTGCCCAGAAGGACGTCTGGGTTAGCAGCACAGCAGCGGACGCACAGCCCAGCTCCACTTTCCTGCCGCTGCTCATTGCTCTGGTCTTTACCTGTACATTCACACACAGATCTCATTCATCTTCATTCCCAGATGGTTAATTGTTTGTGCCTTTATGCAGAAAGCTGGGTCAGAATTAAGTTTTCCCTGAAAGGAGTTTTTCTTGCTGTTAAGTTTGGTGTTAAGCTTTTTCTTATTTTTATTTTTATTGGAACATGTTTTTGAAATAATTTTGACATATATCTAAAAATCTAATTTGTTGGTTCTGACATAATACTGCATTTGCCTTGGATACAGTATGTGCATCAACCCTTGAACAATGAAGATGTCATTTTAATTTTTACCTTCTAATTAAATTCAGTTTAAAAATAAAAATAATATCAGATAAATGTTTAGTATATGTACATGGGACTTTAAATTATTCTGTAATCACACTGATAAACTGCACATGCTGTGGATAAGCTTGCAGGAACACCGATCAGCCATAACATTAAATCCGCTGAGCAGTGAAGTGAATAACATTGATTATCTTGTTACAGTGGCACCTGTCAAGGGCGCCATAACATATCAGGCAAGTCAACAGTCAGTTCTTGAAGTTGATGTGTTGGAAGCAGGAAAATGGGCAAGAATATGGATCTGAATGACTTTGACAAGGGCCAGACTGTGATGGATAGACAACTGGGTCAGAGCATCTCCAAAATGGCTAGTCTTGTGGGTTGTTCCCAGTATGCACTGGTGAGTAACTACTAAAAGAGGTCCAAGGAAGGCCAACTGGTGAACCAGTGGCAGGGTCTTGGGTGCCCAAGGCTGATTGAGGCGTGTGGTGAGTGAAGGCCAGCCCGTCTGGTCCGATCCCACAGGAGAGCTACTGTAGCACAAATTGCTGAAAAAGTTAATGCTAAGTTTGATAGAAAGGTGTCAGAAAACACAGTGCATTGCAGCTTGCAGTGTAAGGGGCTGCGTAGCTGCAGACCGGTCAGAGTGTCCATGCGGACCCCTGTGCACCGAAGAAAGCACCTACAATGGTCACGTGAGCAACAGAACTGGACCATGGAGCAATGGAAGGAGGTGGCCTGGTCTGATGAGTCACATTTTCTGTTGCATCATGTGTATGGACAGGTGCGTGTACATTGTTTACCTCGGGAAGAAATGGCACCAGGATGCATTATGGGAAGAGCACAAGCTGGCAGAGACAGTATGATCCTCTGGGCAATGATCTGCTGGGAAACCTTGGGTCCTGCCATTCATGTGGGTCTTTGACATGTACCACCTCCTTCAACATTGGTACAGACCAAGTACATCCCTTTATGGCAACGGTATTCCCCAATGGCAGTGGGCTCTTTGTGACAGATACCATAGGACACTTTCAGAGGTCTTGTGGAGTCCAGGTCTTGATGGGATAGAGTTGTTTTGTCTGCATGAGAGGGACCTACACAATATTAGGCAGGAACACATATTTTGTAAATGTAGAAAAATTAGCCAAGAATTCAAATTTTACACCATTGAGAACAAACACATTTGTCTGCTTGAAGTTCATTTGCTTTCATCCCAACTCAGTTGTCTGAAGTCCTGAACCCATTTTCTTTGAATAGCTGAAGAACTGTGCCAGTACAACAAAGGTCTCCTGAAAGGGGCAGCATTAACTCCTGCATTATAAACAGTATTTAGACAAATGACTCATCACTTCAGGGTTGCCAGAAAACTCACCCCCAGTCTAGCTGTCTTTTAAGACCACTCTCTGAGAAATCGACTCGTGTAGACGAGCTACTCTTTAATTTAGCTTTAGCTGAAAGAGACACGGGTTAATCTAGGAAATAAAGACAGTAATGGTATCACTAGTGCTCCAGTTGGATTATTAACACATTTCAATATGAATGACTGAAGATAGTAAACGTTTTAATAGGAATTGTCTCCACTTCTGCTGAATGTTTTGTTTTAAATAAACTTTAATTGTGCATTACACATTGGTATTCTGCAGATATTGTTGTAATGGTGATGGCTGCATGTTTAGTGGTTTGTTTATCTCATCATAAATAAGTCATTGGTAGCATGCATTTCAATGATTTCCTTCATGCTTTTAAATAACTATAATGATAATATGACATATTACCTAAAGCTGGATTACCAGTGACAGGTGATGCCTTTTTGATGTGCCTGTGTTTTGGGGCACGTTGCATGTGGCTAGTTGGACATGAGTTTTGGACTCCATATCCCCTGTTAGGCGCCTGAGTTCTGCAGCCGGTGCACAATGCGCCGCTGTTTGTCCACTGCCGGTGCATTTCGTCCAGCTGACCGCTCGCTGTGTTTACGTCCCAGGAGAGGCTTTTCCCAGGTCCCTCTTGGCCAGCGACCGAAGCCTTTTGGCTGGGCTCCACACGACACAAAGAAGCCTGGCATTCCAGCTGTCTGTGTCTAATCCCCTGGTGTCAGCTCGCGTTAACGTCGCTGCGCCAAATCTGAGGGTCCAGGGTGGCGCGGAATATTAACAACCCCCGTCAGGATTCTTCTCGAGGGGCGGGACCGACCCAACCAGGAGGACAGGGGGTGGGGGGGGTCATCAGTGGACACTGAGCCGGGTAGACAAAGTAGGAGGGGGTTTGGGGGAGGGGTGTTATGGCGGGAGGAGAAAAGGAAAAGGAAATCAATGGCCAGCATCAGTGAGGATTCTCTCCCAGACAGGAAAAGAAAAAAATGGAGATTGACTGACGCGAGACTAAATCAGCATTTCCGTTTTTTCCCATGGTTCTTTGGGCTGGCGGAGCAGACAATAGAGAGAGGACACGGTTGTGTGGCCAGTTAATTATTTCACTTCTCTGATCCCTTTACACCCTTTTTGTCCCCCACCCCAATCTTTCCATTATTCTCAGAAACACATCGTCTAGAATGTTAGTGTCATGTGACATTCATCTCTGGCTGGCTTCGGATGCCCCCCGCAGCCACGGAGCTCTGTAAAGCACTGCCTGCTGCTCCGTGTGTGTTCCTGCGCCTCTTCAGTCTTTGTTCTTCCTTGTGTCTGCTTCCTCGATCCCTGTCGTGGTCCAGCCACCCACGATGCATCTGCCAGTGCAAGTCCAGCCCTTTCATGTGAACCAGAGGCCGCGTCTGTCTGCACACGTCTGTCGGAGGTGGCCGCTTCGCTCGGGCTTTTGATTGAAAAGTGCGGTGCGGCTTGGTAGCTGCTTCAGAAACATGCGAAGGCTGACTTCTTGTGCTGCGGTTTGTCGAGGCCCGGCTGGGGTGTCAGGCTGCGAGCCAGGCCTGACGGGCATGTGGGGGACACCTTATAAGGGCGAGCCGTCCGATGGCAAAAGGCAGGCTGTATGTCAGTGTCCTCATTAGCACTGCACTGTCATCTTTCTCTGTTTTCCTGCAGAAGGCTGCTCATACCCCCGTGCGATGAAAAAGCCCCCACCCTCAATGCTCACACGAGCCCGTGAGACAGACAAGCCGGCTGCTCTGCTCTCTGGCTGTGCAGCATTTCTGTTTCCATGTGTTTCTTTATTTGCTGTTGTATATTGGTTACTGTATGTATTTCTGAGATCTTGTGCTTTATTTGTAAGATGAAAATACAAGCCACACACATCACTCACGGTACAGAATAAACCTAATCTGCTGTAAGACTGAGATTCTAGAAGGTGCCAACCCTTAAATGCTCCTACCTGTTGGATGATGAGATCTCCATAGCCATGTGATATGGAGCAAAGCTTATAGATTCACCCTTTCAGAAACTGAAGCAATTCAGGTGGAGTATCTTAGTCAAAGGCAAGACAGTTACACAAAGCTGCAGATTGCTGCTTGTCCCGTCCTTGAACCACTGGAACACCTGGCTGCCTGAGACAACGGGCAGGCTGTGCGGGAGATGGAGAGAGCGCAGTGATCCTCCTTCCGCCTGCCTGTGTTCCAATCAGGCCTTGGTGGGGGGGGGGGGGGTCCAGTGATCTTGAAGCGACGGACTGTGCTGCTACCAGTCAGCTATGTGTTACAGCTCAGCTGCGGCCTCAGCACGACTTTACTTCTGCCTGTGCTGGTGGGGCACAGTGAATGCAGACAGACTGGGGGCTGTGTGTCAGGGGTGGGACAGAACACAGGGGCTGTTGTGTGTGTGGGGGGGTGCCTCCTCTGTAAACTTATCTCCCCCTTACTTCCTGGTTCTAAATGGCGCTTTTGTCCCGGCATGTCACAGCGGACACCCTAGATCCCCCCCCGGTCTGCCGTAGCCCCAGAGAGCCATCCGAGAGCCTGGCTGAGGCAGGGCCACTTAACCAGGCCCCACAGAATCCACCATTCTGGGTTTTTCAGCTTGATGCCTCATTGAGCACAGAAAAATCCTGCCCTCACAGCTGCACACAAGCTCTTCCTTCTGCTGATGCCTTGTACTTGTGTGCTGTGAAATGTATATCTGCTCAAACCAGTCCTTCCCTTTTTGCTGTAACACTTTCAGCACCATGGGCCAGTTTGGCGGTTTTGGCTGACATAAAAAAAAATTGGTCCCAATCTACTTGGTTTTATACTGCTCAGCTTCTCTTCTTTAGTGACGTCACGGCACTGGCGCGCTAAACAGGCGGCTCTGTCTCTGCCTGGCCCATTGTTACTGAGTGCAGTGACTGGCAACTGTAAGCTGTTAACGAACAATACAGTAGGTAAGGAATGAGTGCTGAGGTGCCTGTACAAGTGGAAAATGATTCTCTCTCACGAATGGTGGCCTTTCAGCCACAAACTGGACCACCCTCCTTGAGGGCCAGAAGACAGAACATTAGACATCGTTGCCCTTGTAAGATGTAGATGCTTACATTTTCTCTTATGTGCTTTCATGCAAATGGAAAATGTAATTCTCCCACTTTTGAGGATAGGCAGTCTTCCATTATAATGAACATCCCTTATTGTACTGCGTAATGTATCTCACATTGTTACAGAAATGCTAGACTTTTGTCCATGAGAAGGAGGGGACGCTGCGTGACAGTATGACGATGTATGACTCAGTAAAGCATGCTACATCCCTGCTGTCACTCACAGTTCGTTACCTAGGATACTTGCACCAGGAAGCCTATATACATCGCTGGCAGGTTGCCAGATTAATGATGCTGCGTAACAGTATGACGATGTATGACTCAGTAAAGCATGCTATGTTCCTGCTGTCACTCACAGTTCGTTACCTAGGTTACTTGCACCAGGAAGCCTATATTTGGCGCTGGCAGGTTGCCAGATTAATGTCTCATAAATAATGTTGTCAGGTGTTATCAGGATCACACAGTCACATGTGGGCCAGGGTATGTTTCCTGTGTAGACATGCGCTGCTGCTGCATTATGCCTCATTGTTAACCTGCTGCAATTTCCTTTCTGGGGCTAAGAAGAAGCCAGCGTGGCCCCCTGTCCCAGCACAGAGGCCCCTCTCATTTCCCCAACATGATACTCTCCTCTCATGTTCTCCTACCCACCGCTACCAGGTAACAACCATCAACATCCTATCATGTTTTTTATATGCCGGTTAACATCCCTTTAACACCCAAGGTTACACTCCCTGAATGCATTTTCCTTCATTTGATAGCATCAACTTTCAAACGACAGGTAAGGGCAAAGCAGCCCACAGACTGAGGCTGTTCGATGCTTAAAGCAGACACACACTGGGCATTGCTCAGCTGTTGTTAGTGCTGCATCTCTGCATGGAAATCTGCCCTTGAATGAGTCATCAATGCAAGAAATTGTCAGGTGAACATCGGTCAGGCTGTTCCCTTGTTGTGCCCCCTCTGGCAGGTTCGTGCCTCTGCTTCACAGTGGCTTTCAGTATTCAGTGACCAGTTAAATTTTTTTTTTCTGCATAACGTCTCTCTCCCTTCGAAAACCAAGTGGCTGTTTGAAGTTGCTGCTTTGCCATGTCATTGTGGGGGAGTGGGGGGCCACAGTGTCACCATTTATATGCCAACCGTAATCGGCAACAGAAGGTTTGTGTCACCATCCTGAAGTGACTGCATATGTCAGCTATCTCTATTCAAATGTTGTTGCTTACCCACCCCTCCCCACCCCTCCCCTCCCCAGCCCTCCCCTCGCCCATTAACAGAGCACAGAGGGGTATTTTCTGTAATCATGACATCGGAAGCTGGCCCTGGGTCATGTGGCACGAAATGCCCTCAAAATGCCCACTGTCTTGTCTCCCCTGAGGGTATTTTGTAACCACTGCAGTGTGTGAATGAGAACAGAGAGCACTGGGGGGAACTGCGTGCTTTTACTAACCTAGGAAGCTGGCGTGGCAGATTCCAGTGAGGGATTGAAGCAATACAGGCAAGAGGGAAGGGAGGAGGACAGAGATAATGACGGTACAGAGGACTGTCTGGGGAAAAGATACAGAATCATCAATAGAGCGCACACCCCTAGTCAAAAGAGAACTGAATTATTCTACTTAATATACTTCTAGTGTGTCAATTCCTGTCCAGTGTGGGTGTTTTAGAGTTTAAGGCCTAGTATCACTTTTTATGTCATGTATATTAGGATAATTTCCTTACTTTACAGTCTTTTTCTGGTTAAGTTACTGCTCAGCAGATTTCACCATCATGGTGATTTCTGACAGACATTTTGATCAAAATGCATTTTTCACCACAGACATGGCATTTAAAACATAGCCTACACAGTGTTTTCCTCAATCCAGACATTTTGTCATAGACACAGATGAGTGTTACCATGGACACGTTTGTTCGTTTATGGAGCGGTTGCCATGGACACGTTTGTCTGTGTATGGAGCGGTTGGTGATACCAGCATACCCATCCAGGATCAGTCTGTAGCGATATGACCTGATGTGATCTTATGTTACCTTAAAACTCTGAGCTATCTACTGGTTTCCTCCGTGTTCCTCCGGTTGCTCTTACAGCCTGAAGACAGTTTGCATGGATTGGTGATCATAAATTGTTTGTAGCTGATTGTGTCCCCTGCGGTGGCTTGGCTTCCTGTTCAGTGTGTATGCCCTGTGCTTCTCAGGATGAGCTCCTTTGTCACTGAGACCATCCGGGATGGAGTATGAGTGCATCTTTTTCAAGGCTTTTCAGGAGATGAGGTCCATGCTCCCAATTTACTGTGTATTAACCGGGTGTTTTTGAACTCTAATGTCATCTGTAGATAATATAGATCATAAAAGTGTGATGTCCTTATCAGAGATCTATAGCAGAGCAGGCATTGGCCAAAGCTGCACACCGGAATCTAACCATCCATCCATCCTCCACCTGTGTATCCAGATCTGGCTTGGAGAGGAGCCTTGATCTCAGGCAGCATGGGGTACAAGGCACCAGCATTCACACTCAGTGGCCCCTTTATGGAGCACACCTAACTAGTGTTGGGGTGGACACACTTTTGACTATAGAAGCACCTCAATAGTAGACAAGTCATGCATTCAGAGGAGCCATAATTACACCACTGCTGTAATGAGCTGCTATTTTTACACTTGTGGCCTTCCTGTTAGCTTTAATGAGTGTGGCCATTCTCTGACCTCACTCATTAGAAAGATGTTTTGGCTACAGAAATGCCATTGACTAGCTGTTTTTTGTTCATCACACCAGTCTCGTTAAGCCCTTGACACTGGAATGTATGACAATCCCCAGTAGGGCGGCTGTCTCTGAGACGCTATGGGCACCACGTGTGGCCCTAACAGACTCACCACATTCAGAGTCACTTAGATCTGGCATCTTGGCCATATTGATGTTTAGCTGGCCAGTAAGGAAACCTGAGACCCCGTCTGTGTGCTGCATGCATGTAATTCAAGTTTGCAAGAACAGACTATTTGTATCAGTAGGCAGGTATACCCAAGAAACTGGGCACTGAGCGTACGGTGCAAATGCAGCCTGCAGGAATGGTGGGTGACACAGAAAGAGATGTACTGAATATACACTGAATTCAAAGAGGCACTGGTACTGAGAGAAATTGTTAAGGAACATGTGGTCTGATGTGTTCATTTCATTTTTAATACAAAACTGCACTGGAAGGCATAAGTCATAATCAGAAATATCCCACTAAACATGTCCTGATCATCCTAACTGGACTAGATCTGGCTTTTATTGATTGGGGAGAGAGGAAGTGACCTGGCTCTTATTGGTCTGGGAGAGAAGTGACCTGGCTCTTATTGGTCAGGGAGAGAGGAAGGCGGGGCTTACGTCTCCCTGAAACATGACACCAATTAATTTGTCTTCTGCACATAGACCCCATTGTTGAGAATTGCAACACGTCGGCAACTGTCGTCGTTGTCTTTTTTGTGGGCCACAATAGCCATTCCTTTGTCAGCCTGCACTGATGGAATCTGAAAACAAGCAGATTTGCAGCGGATATTTATGGCTGGTGTTGAACAATGAGAGGCCATGCTACAAGGGCTAAAACAAATGCTTCTTTTACTCTGCGAGGCTGCTGGGGAATGGATGGGGGTTTTGATCACGGAGACGGTGACAATGTCAGTACTGTGCCCCCCCGCCGCACCCCCACACCCTGCAGCACCCCCATACTCACGGCCCCCCCCCCACACCCTGCACCCGATCCGCAGTCACCCAGAGCCAGGCGCCACTGGGCTCCACTTCCTTGGTGCTGAGAGCTATGGCTGCCACAGCCCCGCCTGCCCTGCCCTCTCTGACTCAGGCATATTCTGTACCTTTCAGGTGAGTGACGGGGCTGTCAAATGCTGCATCCAGCAAATCACTCTGACACGCTTCCATTCGACAGGCAAGGCCTAAACAGGAAGTCATTTTTATCGTAATCAAATCTATGTGCCGAGGTGGTTCTTCTTCAGCTCTGGTCTATGCAAGTGAGTCCGGTCCCTTCTTCCAGGGGAGACATAACTGCACCGGCACCCCCAGTATCACCCCCCAGAAATCCAGTGTGCAGTGCCAGGTTGTCATGTATAATGCTTTTGTCACGCAGATGTATCCCAGAGACCTTAAGAAGCATGACTTCATTAAGGCTAGAGGGTAAGGGCATTGCATTCCCACACACGCTCCGCCCCAAGGACGGAGCACATTCTCAACATGCTGTACTGTAGGTGAGCTGAAGGGAGGTGCTGACGTATAACATCTGTGTCAAGTGTTTGGGAGATGGTATGACACATCCCTGAACCCTGAGCCCAAGGCCGTCAAAGACATGCAAAACACACCACAAAACACCAGCCGTCCTTGATAAATGTTTACACATAATAAAAATCACCATTAATGTCTGCAAACATGGTCAGGAAAAGGGCCCAGCACATTCAGAGAGAGAGCAGAAAGAAAGAGTATTCTGCTTTTCTGGCTAGTGAATGGTTCGGTTCAGCACAGCACAGCAAATCGGGCTTCCTCTGCCACTGCCTGAGTGAGATGTTGGTGAAGAGTCTTAAGGGCTTGGTTGGTGGACAGATTTGAAGTGGAGGTGGAACTAGTCTCCAGATCAGATTTTGAGGATCTAGTCTCTGTGATGACAGCAGTGCTGTGGTTAAAAATGCTTATAGCTCCGCTAGTTGCTGATTCAAGTCCCGGGTAGTACTTAACTTTGTCATTCGGAAACAAAGCTGGATATGTGGGTGAAATTATCAAGTTACTTTCAATGTTTTACTAAAAGTAAATAAATCCACAGTGGAAACTGGCTCTTTAAATGTATACTTAAATGAAATGTATATAACTAAAATTAAAAAAAAAGACTTACTGTACCACTCATCCATGAAAGCTGAAGTCTAGGTGATCTGAGCAGCCAGCTGACATTTTGTTACAGAAATAATCACTGTACAGTCAGATAACTGGATTAGTAGCACAACAGAAAATATTGTTGACTAAACATCAAACTATTTGGTTAGTTGCTAGCTACAGATGTACTAAATCTCTAAATATGAATCCTCTATCCCTACTCTTAGAGGGTCATAACCAACAGTGTGGTTGTGACAGGACAAATGACCATTTTCGCCAATATACCTTGTTATCATGAAGCCGTAGCCTGCAGTGAGGGTCTCACATGAGCGGTCTTCCTCACACAGTGCAGACTGTCATTTTGGGAGGTGCACATGCTGACTGTTGGTGGGTCAGGAAGGGGGAAACGCACTTCAGCTGCACAGACAGAGAGGGCAGCTTCTGTCTCGGAGACTAACTGACACACTCTCTAAACATAGCCATCTGACCGCTCATCCTATTAATAGGAGGGGGGGCTGTGCTTACCGGGGCCCCCCAAAGCCCCAGCCACAGTGAGGACAACACACACCCTACTGGTGCATGGATGGGGTGGGCAAGATGGCAAACTGCTCAAATGCATGTCCATTCAGGCGAATCGGACTCCATAAAGCCCAATATGAGGAGCTAAGATTCAGGAGCTGAATATAGGGATCTTACCATGTGTTATTATTCGCAAACTCACTTGGCAGAAGAACATGTGAAGATCCTTCTAAGAAGACATTAAAACAGTTAATGACAGTCTCTTTAACATCCTAAAATAAGAGCGCCCTGCAAAGATGCACTTTCAAAATGGAGAGGCAGTCAAGAATGAAAACCAGAAAAAGAAAAGAAAAGAAAAAAAACTCATTCATTCCCTGCCCCCCGCTACAGAGCTGTTAAGTTGCCATTATTCATGATGTAATATTCAGGGTGTCAGTTTTCCAGCAGTACTGTGCAGCAAGGGAGTCTTGTTGCTAGGAGAGGAACATTGCAGGTCTCTCTCATTGGCTACAAGGACCTTGTTGATCCTCCAATAAGATTGTACAAAGTACTAGGCCAGAGTAGGGTATCCAGACACAATTAACATGTTAGCTGTGTTTGGGGTTGCAGAAGCTTGAAAGGTAAATTTATTGGAGAGGTGTATATGGCTTGTATGGAGGTGTCAATGCAGACATATAATGAGGAGTGTAGTAGACAGAGGAATTTTATTACGTATATCATTGGCTTCAAGCCCTTTTTATTCTTCATTCATCCTCTTGCAGATATTAGTCTCCATGGATTTCCAGCTCCTGTCTGCATGCTGCCTGTGCTCTCTGTGTCTAAATGACAGCTTCAGTCCAGCACCAAGTGTAGGAACCAAATAGAAATATCTTTCCAGAAAACTTTTTTTAAAAAATGTAAAGGAATATATCAACTGTAGTCCAGCATAAATGCCTCTACCAGTGCCCCTTACAACACGAACAACGAACCCTGAGGTTGGTCTCTTCATTACCACAACCTGCCCTTGACCTCATGATTCCACCAGTCTGCTGCCCTTTTGCGGGGTCAATGGCCCCTTGACCCACTGAGTGAAGTGAGGGGGCGGGGAGACAGACCGGACCACACAGCCGCACGCACCGCCACCCCCACGCACCGCCACCCCTGCACCTCACTGAAGACTGCTGCTTCCATAATGTTTGGGCCATAATGCAGGCACATGTCCAGTGTTTGATGACCTGGTCAGCCGCTGTGGCTGTGGAGTGGCTGAATCACCTGCTTATGCCATGGTTCAGTTTTTTATCAGCCAATCCAGGAAATAAAAATCACTGAGGCAGATATATGTGAAATTATGATATTATAAAAAGTCAGAAGACAACAAACATTCTGGCACTTTCCAGGGAAGGCTGAAGACGCAGGATTTATACTGAGATTGTTTTCAAGAATCTTATAACTAGAAGAAACGGCTGCAGACTGTAGCTCTGCCACATATCTGTGTCCAGCAGACCTTCCGGGATCTTTTACAAACAAATGTTACATATTTAGGTCAAACTGGCAGAACCATAGTGCATTACAGCTGTACAGCTGCAAGGAATCAGAAAACAGCCTTCAGGATACAGAAAACGCGTATTCACTGTTTGATAACCTTTATCATCTGGATGAAATGACAGGATAATGTGAAGGCTATTTATATATATATATATATATATATATATATATATATATATATTTATTGTGTGTGTGTGTATACTGCCATGATAATGTGTGTGTGTATACTGCCATGATAATGTGTGTGTGTGTGTGTGTGTGTGTGTGTGTGTGTGTATATATATATATATATATATATATATATATATATATATATATATATATATATATATATATATATATAGATATATATATATATAGATAGAGTTAATTTTGGAAAAAGATCGCATTGAGAGAAAAAAAAAAAAGGTTATAAAAAATTCTTCAATTACATATGAAGAAAGTGCTGCCCTCTACTGGAAAATTAGGGACAACATATAAGAAAAGCTCCGTTTCTGTCCAGTCATCCTCAAGGGGATTGCAGGGGTACAGTATGAGTTAGAAGCTTTAGCTGAGTGCGGACACTCTTAATCGTCATGGTAGCACAAGCAAAAGCTGCTGCTCAATATTCATATATTTATTTCAAGAACTGAATCTCTTCTCACAGATTTTTGCTTATTTTCCAACACGCCTACCTCAGTCACCATGGCCAACCTCTCTACCTCAGTACAGGATGTTATGATGTGTTGTTACTACTACTTTACTTTCTGTAATGCAATCAAAGATTGAACAAATGAGTCCTACTGTGAGATGGACAGTGCCATGATGGGCTGAGGGATGGAGCTCGGGGGGGGGGGGGGGGGCACTGACACCTCCTGTGGTTCAGCATTAGTTCAGTGGGCTTCAGGCAGACATAGAGCTGGGCATGGTTGAGCTTTTCAGATAAACCTGAATTTGCTCCTGAAGAGAAGTTGCCGCTAGGTAGGACTACAAAATTTTGTTGCTGGTATTGTAGTTTGCTTGAGCAGTAAAACATTGTTAAAAATCTTGCACTGCCTTAATAGAAAAACATACTGAAGACATTTCCTTGTAATGGTCCAACACAGCATGTTTTACGCATGTGGTGTTACTTGTACCTTGCAGTTACTGATTGGCTGATTCTAATGGCACTTTCATAAAAGTGTGTCTCTGCCTTCTTGCTGCAAACCATCCTTTTGCGCTGCCCCTCATGCTGCGGGGGAACTAAAGGCCCCCGATGCTTTTGCACCAACGATAAGGCCCCACGTGCATCCCTGACACACTGACCGATCACCCTGGCAACAGCAGCCGCTGTCTATTAGGCATGGAAACATGCACAAGAAAAATAGTATTTGTCAAGAATGCATAGCCACACCTGTAAAACCTCAAAGCAGTTGTCACTCTCATCTTTCATGTTTATTTGTAGGTAAGTCTGGTAGTATGTCACAGGTTTATGCTCCAGTTTGAGATAAATAAGCTAGACCAGCAAGCCTTTTCATTTTAAAACACTGCATCTGTAAGCTGTAGACCAAGTATTATACATAGTATGATTTACCTTGTATGGGTAGCTCCTCTGGTGGTGTGCGTAGTGCTATCAGGTGACCGTGGTCACGTTATCTTTCGTTCCCTTTTACGCTCCACCCCTTGGTGTAACTGAGCCAGCACAGGAGGCTTAGAGGAGGAAGTGACGATCTCTCACAGAGTTCTGGGGACAGCATTACATCCCCTGGCTTCACTCAGGCCACGTCCTGCCACCAGTCTGTGACAGGATATGCTTCATTAACATTATGCCAGAAAATGTTCACCTGAGATTGCATTATAGTACGAGGAGATTCAAGCACATCTACAGAATATGCTTCTCAGAATTATGTGCATATTGGACACGTTCAAGGGCTGCCAGCCAAATCCTGACACAAAGAACTAAGATGAGTTCTTTTGCACAACAGGGACCTCTTGTGGCTGTACATGAGATTCACTAATGTATTGTATTATATGGTGAAAAGGCAAGCAATCAAACAGCTTCGGAATGTTTATTTCAGTGTAAGTGGCTCTTAAAACACTTAAACAGCACCACTTTGGAAGCCACAACTCTCATAACAGTACAATAATTTATGCTCTACATATTTTACTACATTGTTATACTTGCAGCATCACAATTAACTTTGATTTACAGAAAACTAATTGTAAAAGGGTAGTAATCAGGTGTAATGTTTAGTCTTTCATGCAGCAGCGGACCATTTTTGCAGAATAGTTATTCACACATATATACACATGGAGCTCATAGTCACTTGACCCACAAACCTTTCCTTTCTGCCATCTGTCATGGCAAAATTGTGTTTGAAAAATGCTGCCTTAGGTGATGTTTTTATACAAAGTGACTTGCAATCCAATACTGTTGGATTTTTCACCAGAGGCATTCCGATTGCGTACTGTACTGTGATCAGATGTGTTCCGATTGCGTACTGTATTATGTTCAGAGGCATTCCGATTATGTACTATAATGTGCTCAGATGTGTTCCGATTACATGAAGTACTGTGCCACTCAGAGGGGTTCCGATTACATATTGTACTGTTCTCAGAGGCATGTATCATGTAGAAACAGCTGTCAGGGTGACTGTGGGTGTGGTGTCCTTCTGCTGCCATGGTGACTGTGTGGCTGTGGTGTCCTTTTGCTGCCATGGTGACTGTGTGGCTGTGGTGTCCTTTTGCTGCCATGGTGACTGTGTGGCTGTGGTGTCCTTTTGCTGCCATGGTGACTGTGTGGCTGTGGTGTCCTTCTGCTGCCATGGTGACTGTGTGGCTGTGGTGTCCTTCTGCTGCCAAGGTGACTGTGTGGCTGTGGTGTCCTTTTGCTGCCATGGTGACTGTGTGGCTGTGGTGTCCTTCTGCTGCCATGGTGACTGTGTGGCTGTGGTGTCCTTTTGCTGCCATGGTGACTGTGTGGCTGTGGTGTCCTTTTGCTGCCATGGTGACTGTGTGGCTGTGGTGTCCTTTTGCTGCCATGGTGACTGTGTGGGTGTGGTGTCCTTCTGCTGCCAAGGTGACTGTGTGGCTGTGGTGTCCTTCTGCTGCCATGGTGACTGTGTGGCTGTGGTGTCCTTCTGCTGCCATGGTGACTGTGTGGGTGTGGTGTCCTTCTGCTGCCGCCATGGTGACTGTGTGGCTGTGGTGTCCTTCTGCTGCCATGGTGACTGTGTGGCTGTGGTGTCCTTTTGCTGCCGCCATGGTGACTGTGTGGGTGTGGTGTCCTTTTGCTGCCGCCATGGTGACTGTGTGGCTGTGGTGTCCTTTTGCTGCTGCCATGGTGACTGTGTGGGTGTGGTGTCCTTTTGCTGCTGCCATGGTGACTGTGTGGGTGTGGTGTCCTTTTGCTGCCATGGTGACTGTGTGGCTGTGGTGTCCTTTTGCTGCCGCCATGGTGACTGTGTGGTTGTGGTGTCCTTTTGCTGCTGCCATGGTGACTGTGTGGGTGTGGTGTCCTTTTGCTGCTGCCATGGTGACTGTGTGGGTGTGGTGTCCTTTTGCTGCCATGGTGACTGTGTGGCTGTGGTGTCCTTTTGCTGCCGCCATGGTGACTGTGTGGGTGTGGTGTCCTTTTGCTGCCGCCATGGTGACTGTGTGGCTGTGGTGTCCTTTTGCTGCCGCCATGGTGACTGTGTGGCTGTGGTGTCCTTCTGCTGCCATGGTGACTGTGTGGCTGTGGTGTCCTTTTGCTGCCATGGTGACTGTGTGGCTGTGGTGTCCTTCTGCTGCCAAGGTGACTGTGTGGCTGTGGTGTCCTTTTGCTGCCATGGTGACTGTGTGGCTGTGGTGTCCTTCTGCTGCCATGGTGACTGTGTGGCTGTGGTGTCCTTCTGCTGCCATGGTGACTGTGTGGCTGTGGTGTCCTTTTGCTGCCGCCATGGTGACTGTGTGGCTGTGGTGTCCTTTTGCTGCCGCCATGGTGACTGTGTGGCTGTGGTGTCCTTTTGCTGCCATGGTGACTGTGTGGCTGTGGTGTCCTTTTGCTGCCATGGTGACTGTGTGGCTGTGGTGTCCTTCTGCTGCCAAGGTGACTGTGTGGCTGTGGTGTCCTTTTGCTGCCATGGTGACTGTGTGGCTGTGGTGTCCTTCTGCTGCCAAGGTGACTGTGTGGCTGTGGTGTCCTTTTGCTGCCATGGTGACTGTGTGGCTGTGGTGTCCTTCTGCTGCCATGGTGACTGTGTGGCTGTGGTGTCCTTCTGCTGCCATGGTGACTGTGTGGCTGTGGTGTCCTTCTGCTGCCAAGGTGACTGTGTGGCTGTGGTGTCCTTCTGCTGCCAAGGTGACTGTGTGGCTGTGGTGTCCTTTTGCTGCCATGGTGACTGTGTGGCTGTGGTGTCCTTTTGCTGCCATGGTGACTGTGTGGCTGTGGTGTCCTTCTGCTGCCATGGTGACTGTGTGGCTGTGGTGTCCTTTTGCTGCCATGGTGACTGTGTGGCTGTGGTGTCCTTTTGCTGCCATGGTGACTGTGTGGCTGTGGTGTCCTTCTGCTGCCATGGTGACTGTGTGGCTGTGGTGTCCTTCTGCTGCCAAGGTGACTGTGTGGCTGTGGTGTCCTTTTGCTGCCATGGTGACTGTGTGGCTGTGGTGTCCTTCTGCTGCCATGGTGACTGTGTGGCTGTGGTGTCCTTTTGCTGCCATGGTGACTGTGTGGCTGTGGTGTCCTTTTGCTGCCATGGTGACTGTGTGGGTGTGGTGTCCTTCTGCTGCCAAGGTGACTGTGTGGCTGTGGTGTCCTTTTGCTGCCATGGTGACTGTGTGGCTGTGGTGTCCTTCTGCTGCCAAGGTGACTGTGTGGCTGTGGTGTCCTTCTGCTGCCAAGGTGACTGTGTGGCTGTGGTGTCCTTTTGCTGCCATGGTGACTGTGTGGCTGTGGTGTCCTTCTGCTGCCATGGTGACTGTGTGGCTGTGGTGTCCTTCTGCTGCCATGGTGACTGTGTGGGTGTGGTGTCCTTCTGCTGCCATGGTGACTGTGTGGCTGTGGTGTCCTTTTGCTGCCGCCATGGTGACTGTGTGGCTGTGGTGTCCTTTTGCTGCCGCCATGGTGACTGTGTGGGTGTGGTGTCCTTTTGCTGCCGCCATGGTGACTGTGTGGCTGTGGTGTCCTTCTGCTGCCATGGTGACTGTGTGGCTGTGGTGTCCTTCTGCTGCCATGGTGACTGTGTGGCTGTGGTGTCCTTTTGCTGCCATGGTGACTGTGTGGCTGTGGTGTCCTTTTGCTGCCATGGTGACTGTGTGGCTGTGGTGTCCTTCTGCTGCCATGGTGACTGTGTGGCTGTGGTGTCCTTCTGCTGCCATGGTGACTGTGTGGCTGTGGTGTCCTTTTGCTGCCATGGTGACTGTGTGGCTGTGGTGTCCTTTTGCTGCCATGGTGACTGTGTGGCTGTGGTGTCCTTTTGCTGCCATGGTGACTGTGTGGGTGTGGTGTCCTTTTACTACCATGGTGACTGTGTGGTTGTGGTGTCCTTTTGCTGCCATGGTGACTGTGTGGCTGTGGTGTCCTTTTGCTGCCATGGTGACTGTGTGGGTGTGGTGTCCTTTTGCTGCCATGGTGACTGTGTGGGTGTGGTGTCCTTTTGCTGCCATGGTGACTGTGTGGGTGTGGTGTCCTTTTGCTGCCATGGTGACTGTGTGGGTGTGGTGTCCTTTTGCTGCCATGGTGACTGTGTGGGTGTGGTGTCCTTTTGCTGCCATGGTGACTGTGTGGTTGTGGTGTCCTTTTGCTGCCATGGTTACTGTGTGGTTGTGGTGTCCTTTTGCTACCATGGTGACTGTGTGGGTGTGGTGTCCTTTTGCTACCATGGTGACTGTGTGGGTGTGGTGTCCTTTTACTACCATGATGACTGTGTGGTTGTGGTGTCCTTTTGCTGCTATGGTGACTGTGTGGGTGTGGTGTCCTTTTGCTGCCGCCATGGTGACTGTGTGGGTGTGGTGTCCTTTTGCTGCCATGGTGACTGTGTGGTTGTGGTGTCCTTTTGCTAGGCTTCATGCTCTCACTATCACAATCATGTTGTCATGGCTCCAGGCTTAATAGTGTGAGCCCTGCTGTAGTCTGAAGCCACGTCCTAAAGGTGCATAGCATAAGGCTGTTTGCTCCACACAATCAGGCACAAGTGCTGTGAGACAGAAGGGGGATCCGCAGCCTGCCCACACATGACTACAAGCAGAAATACTCCATAGTTATGAAAACTTTAAAGGGTTATAGCATAAAGGCAGGCTGATGGGGCATTTAGTCCCCCTGACTGCACCCCCACAGGAGTAAAGAGAGTTTCTCTATACCAAAGCATGCAGAGCAAACAAACAGCTGAGGGACGATTGCAGATGGTGCGGATATAACAGGGCCTAGGCGCATCATCCACTGCTCTGCACTGCCTTCGTCTGTATACTACAGCCATTGTGCGCTAATAATCTGCAATAAATCTACAACATATAATGCGTATTTAAAGACTAGAGGAATAATGATATCCTTTGCACTCGGTCACAGTGGGGCTGCCGTTTACGTCACACCCACATGCTCAGGTCTGCCCGATGGCCTGCTTTGTTCATGCACCTCCCTTCCATGGATGTGAAATACATACTAGCTTTAACCACAGCAAGTAAGTGTGTAATTATGAAGCACTTGTTCCTATTTAGTAATTCTAACAATCCTGCAGTCAGGCCTATTCTTAATTCACGTTTCCTTCCTGAGGATGTTTTTCTTTTGGTTTCCTCTCGAATCTCTGGCTGAGGACACTGGGCCGCTACCAGGCCTCCGTAAGCCCTCCACTGTCAGTCAGACTTGGTCATTAGTGTTATGTATCTACTGATGAGCCAAAGCATTATAACCACCCCAAGTAAACTGAATAATGGTGACTAACTCTGGGATACATTAGACAGTAACCTAACGTTTGGCACTCATAGCTGACGTGCTGAATGCAGAGCAAAGACTAAACACACATTCAGGACTTTATGAAATAGGTAATCTTTCAAAAGCCTAAGTGCTTTGATACGGCCGTAGCTGGCTCCATCTCAAATACAGAAGCCTCTTAGCTTATGCATTTTTGTGTGGATTTAGCACAAAGTAATGTTTTAAGCTACTTTATTAGTGTAGTTATGCCATTATGTAACTTGTTTTTCAAAGGCAATATTAAATTAGCTGATACCATCAGAAACACTGTAAATATCAGAGTAGACATGCTGTGCAACCTTTGTCAGACAGACCCAAGTATGCAAGAGTGCTCAGAACAAGTGCTTTTATTTGCACTTACGGGTCCCGCCTCTACAAGTTACAAAGATGGACAGGAAGACAAGGGAAGACAGGATGGACATTACAGACAGTAGCATCAGTACGAGTGCCTTCTCACCTGTGGAAAGAGGTTCATGTTGAACAGTCATCAGGTATATGAAGTATCTAGACAGTCCCTTAGATTATCCAGGAACCAACTGATGGCACTCCATGCGATTCACGCTCCTTCCACTCTTCAGCACCCATTTTATCCTTGGATATCTGACATCACTTTGTTTGAGGGTTTTTGAAATTAATACTTTTTGGCCTTTATTTTATTTTATTCTGCCCCCTCCCCAGTATTATACTGGCTAACCATAAGCCACTAAAAGTTGCCTGAGAACCATAGGATTTGCTGAGGTCTTTACCCAGTAGTGCAGTGGAAGCTGGGACTTCAGAAAGCAGCTGGATGGAGCCTGATGTTAACAGGAACTCTGATGGGCCCCTGGATCGGAAGCTTCGCCCTGAAATTCAAGGAATCGATGACATACACTCAGTCAAATCAGGCTTACCACACTACTTGGTTCTTAGCTTTTCCCGTTTCTGAACTCTTCCAAATTCTAGATGATTCCAGGGTGGTGGGGGGGAAGGATGAAGAGAGACTAATATAATTTAGAGCTCAGACAACTAGCCTTTAGCAGATTCAGCAAATACTGTTGTACTGGAATTTTATTTTGCAGTCAAGCTTTCTGTGTAGGATGCAAAAGTAAGAGCGGCCAACATCAAGCTAAGCACTTATTCATCTCCTAACCTCCTCTTTGCTGGTCACGCACACAACGAGCTTTGCAGCCCTTCTTATTGGCAGTCTCCAGCTCACAGATGATGACAGTGCAGTGCAGATATATCTAAGGTAAAAATGGAAGCAAGACCAGCACACACGGATCAATGAAACATATCCACTCCTCAGCATGTGACAGCCTGGCAACGTCCAGCACAAAATCCTCCAACTCCCAGTGGCCATACTCACAGGGTGTCGCAGCAACTCTTGTGAATGGGGGTTGATGAAAGCAAAAGTCTTCATTTCAAAGCGTTTGTAGTGCTGGGGAAAGCGTATCCTTTTACTGAGCCGCACTTTGTGGAAGACCGTTCGGTACTCATCTTCTTTCACATCGCAGCTGAAGAACATGAAGCCTCCATTATAGCCAGTGTATGACAACGGCAGCAGTCCTGCTAGCCTCCATACTTAGAGCAAAAAGCTTTGCAAGACTGATGTAGCAGGTTCATGCAGCCAGGGTTAAGGTGATGAGACCAGGAAAAGGCTGCAAGTGTTGAAAGCAAGTATATACAGGCAACTAATGAAACCTTACTTAGTACAAATCATCGTTTAAACTCAAGTTTAATACTCATGTACAAAGCAATTTGTAAACATAGCTGCAAGCAGTAATGAGGGGGGAAGCAGACTATCAGAGCATATTTACTATGGAAACTTCCTGTCATTTTGTCATGGGTATGGCTATATGCACTCACAGCAGATTTCATGCTGGTTCACTTCATGTTTGGTTGCTTTGCCATCCAATTTTGTTGGATGACAGTGGCCATATTGTTTACCCTGACTTTTGGTCAAAACCCTCTGTAGATGACACATATCAAATTTGGTGGTAATAGGATCAACGAACTAGGACTAATTTGCAAAAGTAGGTTTTTAAAAAAATTCTAAGTAGAGGAAAATCCAATATGGTGGACTTTAACACCAATACTGCACACATTTTTAACATGTATCATTTTTCAGTTAAGTAGGTACCCATCTTTGATGAGGAACCAGGTGTTGCGGTGTTTAGGCTCAGGGGTTGGTGTCGCCCAGCAGTCCTGCAGGTGGAGCTCCACTTGGGGGTCCACACTCTGCATGCCCACCTCCACTCGTACTGGCTGCTGTAACCACTGCAGCACTGGGTACTCGCCAGTCTGGTACGCCACTGAAAAAGCCTCATCTGTGCATGAAGGACAGGCTGGCATCACAGATCAGGGCGAGCGGGTGGTGTAGCTACAGCCAGGAGACTCACCTTTCATGATGTTCATGTGGAACTGGAAGTTCCCCTGGGCTTGGGCTAGGGGAACGCCAAGTCTATGACGTTTACTACTTTTTGACGACAACACAGGGATCCTGTAGTAGCACACTAGGGTGGACCTACACCGGTAAGATCAAGTAAAACCTTAGTCAATATTGTTTTTGGCCAGAATACCACATTCAGCTATTGTTCTTTTCACAAGGTAAAAACAAAAAACGAAAAGGTCCGAACTGAACCATGGATTTAGAGAATCGTTATACCCCATATATAGAGAAACATAAATTTTCACATGAACACTAGTTTGTGGATAGTTTTACTCACTCAAATTTGAGGTATTCTGGTGTATCTTTTGCCAGTGACTTCTCATTATGGACTTTATTTTCATACACTGCGACATCGCCCTGAACCTGTAGTGGAGATGGCTGATAAATCAAATGTCACATTGAGTAGTGGCCAGTGGGCCTGAATACGGAGTCTGGACAGCCTCTTCACTTAGTACAAGCTGGATGGGCAAAGGCTGAATGCCTGTGCTTCCAACAGGACACCATGCATTCTCTTCAAGGGACATTTACTTCAGCCATGTACAGACCCTTGGGCTCATTGCAAAGCAAATATAATGATCTACTTCAACTCACCCGTATTATGTAGTAGGTAACCTTGCTCAAAAGAAATGGAGAGGAAATAGGATATCAGCAATGTTCAGAAGCAGTATGAGCATTAAGAGACATGGCAGACTAACCCGCTTGACTGTCCCACAGGTGTCGACAGTGAAGACGAATGAGACCTTTCCATAGGAGATCTCAGATGGCTGACAAGTGGGGTCCAGCAGCGTGAGGAGCTCCAGTCTTGCCGTCGGGGAAGAAGAAACCCTCACACCTTCTACCTTCACCACACCTTCCACTGAGCATGCTGTGAATGAGGAGGAGAACAAAAAGAATGAAACTGGACAGGTAGGACCAAGTCAGACAGGCCTGGGTGGGGAGATTTGGATGCTTTTGGAGGAGAAAACATTCCACAGCAATGTGCAGCAGAATGACGACAATTAAACAAATCCCCACACACGATCTTCAATTCGAAGAATAAACACCTTAAAAGTACACGACCCACTTACAGTGTACTGCAAATAGTGAAGTAGGAGGGAACATAAGTTTGGAGAATCGTTGTTTGTTAATGGAAGAACTGAAGCGCCAATGCTTTATGGTCAAGCCGGTGTCACATACTCAGTTCATGGGCAGGTGGGAAGGAGCAGGCCTGATGCGACCACACCTTCACCTCCCCAGTGCTCCGGTCCCGGAAGGCCACAGCCAACAGTAGAATCTGCTCTTGTTCACCCACACTCTGAAAACACAGTTTTGATAGGCTGATCATGCACACATATACACTATATGGACAAAAGTATTGGAACACCTGGCCATTACATTCCATTTCAATCCAGAGTCATCAATATGGAGCTGGTCCCAGCTTTGTAGTTATAAAAGCTGCCACTCTTCTGGGAAGGCTTTCCACAAGATTTTGGAGTGTGTCTGCGTGAAATTTTGCCCATTCATCCAGAAGAGCATTTGTGAGGTCAGGCACCGATGTTGGATGTGAAGGCCAGACTCTCAATCTCGGATCAAATTCATCCTAAAGGTGTTTGATAGGGTTGAGGTCAGGGCTCTGTGTGGGCCACCCAACTTCTTCCACCCCAAACTCACCCAACCGTGTCTTTATGGACCTTGCTTTGTGCACTGAGGCACAGTCAAGATGGAAAAGGAAAGGACCTTCACTAAAAAGTTCACAAAGTTGGAAACATAGAATTAGAAAAATGTCTAGAAATGCTCACAAACAACTTGGGATGAACTAGAACAGAGTAGTTATTCTGTGGAAAACAAAAGATCAAAATGTTGGCCAGATTTAATAAGAATCAAATGTGTTGCAGGTTGTACGAGTAAAATATAAAGAAAAGGCTGTGTTGCATTTTTAATCGTGATCAATCCACCCCCCAATAACTAACATCCTCCATTGTTTTTGTATGCCGGTGTAGCTTTGTACGGAATTGTGTGAAGTTTAACCTGCAAAATGTTTAAGTCAGCCATGCTTATTTAGTATAAGGTCCCAATTCCTGGTGTGTGGTGTGAAAGCAACACACAAAACTGGCCAGGAGTCCCCAATCAAGACAACCCAGGGACCATGTTCCAGAACTTCTGTGCGAAAGAGTCTACTCTTGTGAAGCCAACTTTGGCTTTCAAAAAACTAATTTGAAAGTCACAGGTTACACTGCAAGCTATGATGGCACTTGCATTATTACTTTGTTCGTGACATTTAGGTAGATTCTTCAGACCAAAAGACAGTAATGCAGGGAATGGCCCACCTTGTGCAAAAGGTCAGGTGAGTCTTGGTTGACACAGAATTGATAGTGCCTTGCTAGACTTTGTGAGGACTGAAGATCATTACTCCTGTTGAGTGTGAAGGGGGAGTCCCAGACGTAGAAAAGCCACAAATGGTCTGCAGTACCACTGGTGACGTTGAAGCACACTGCCTGGCTGTAACAGTAACCCTCCAACCTCGGCAAAACTGACAAGCCATTAACAACGAGGCAAAAATCAGGACCACAGGCAAGTTATCACAAGAGAAACCAAAAACACTCAATGAATAGTCATTCTTGCATGTCCTTTTTGGCGTTGTTAACCAAAAAGCAAAAAGGTTTCCTTGAGAACAGAGTATACACACTGAAAGGAATGAAAGTAATCTGTGGGGGGGGGGGGGGAGCAATGACCGCCACAAAAGTAAAGACTGACCAATATCTTCATGGATATATATGTACTCCTCCCCCTCCACAATGAGCTCCTCATCATCTGGGTTCAGGAACACCAGGGTGGGTTTAATTGAGTACTGGGAGGTGAGGCCACCGAGATACTGGGAAGAAGGGAACACACATGGTCAAGGATAAATGTGCTTCAGTCAGGTATGAATCAGTTACATGTTCGATATCTTATTCTAGGTCCCCCACAATAGAAACGAAATATCAGCTTCTTAGATCTTGGCATTTTAAAAATCTAACATCAGACAGATCTTCCACGTAACAGACGTTTTAGTAGAACTGGGCCTTAAAAGTGCTCACCTTCTGTGGAATCCACTGGCTTGCAAAGTGGGTGAGAAGTGACACGTAATAGAAATTATCCTCCAAGAGCAGGTATGGCTCGAGGCCATCCTGGGCTTCATCGGGACTCTGGAAAAACACTCCATCCACTGATACAGCAAGCAGACTGTAGGTGAGTGGCACTGGGCCGTATGTGACCTTGAATGCCTTCTCCGTCACTGATACTGCAAAGAAAGTTTACGCTGGTTATAAATGCCCTACAGCACACTCTGGGTCCAAGAAGGAAGTGCAGACAGTAATGGAATGGATCAAATTGTAATACATGCTTGCCTGTGAAGGTTGGGTCCCGTTGTTGCAAACGACAGGAATGGGAAGGGATATGGATGATGGCTCGGCCAAGCTGCCCGTCCGTTTGGGTCGTCCACGTGAGGTCTAGGGCCAGGTGATGCCGATTCACACTGATGTTGGCCTTCCACACAAGGACATGAACATAAAACACACTGCATTGTCTCAAGTCATTTTCTGGCATCACAGACCCTTCTTCACTTACCATGTCTGTCAGTGGGTTAGCCACCAAAGCATAGGAAAGCTGTACATCCTGCTTCTTAAGTGAGGGGGTAAATCCCTGGGTAACCATTTCCTCCTGGGAGAGGGTCACCCCATCGAGCTGCAATCTCAGAGCCTGAAGCTGCACTTCTTTCCTGAGGGCTTGAAGGGGGAGGCTGGCCGTCGACACAACACGTCCATCCTGACACATCACCAGGACTGTAAGCACAACAGACTTCTTGTGTGGTTTATAGATGTCAAAGCCTCTTTCTGCAAAAGCTGATCTTCGAGGTAAAGTTGGTTGTTCAAACTGACAATCAGTTGTTGTTAGTCTTCTTGTAACTAAGGTAAACACTTGACCCTAGTCAGGCATTGAACATCACTAACAGACAGACTCCTGAAGTGCTTGGATCTTAAGAATCAAATCAGCACACTTGATGAGAAAGTAAATATGTAGGTAAGCTCACCAACAGGGCACTGAGCACTCATGTTATACTGAAAGGCGTCCTTTTGCTTGACCACTAGGTGGTACTCTACTGTTCGGTAGCCACGGTGACCCTGCAGAGACCACAATAACAGTCCCAATGCTTCACTTTCTCCACTGTAACATTTGGACGGATGCATGAAAACACACCATTCAAAAGTCCTACTTCCCCACAGTCTGTGAACCCACCTCTTTTTCCCTGGAGATGATCCGGCTGCTAAGTGGAACCCGTACAGTGATGCGGCTCGCTGGCTGGTCAACACGCAGCCAAATACCATGAGCTGACATCCATGCCAGATTGCGGGTCACAGTTTTACCACCTGGCACCCGAATGTCAAAGCGTTGTTGACTCTCATTGCCAAGTTCCTGCATTGCAATACATCCAGATGATGAAATTTTTAATTTTTTTTAGACCAGTTATGCAACGTTGTTAATGCCTGGATAAGTATGAATTACTTGGTAAACCCTGAAGTACAGTTTCACCACACACATTTGTTTCTGGCAAATCCACATTTTATTATTACTAGTATGCATTTACCAGAAGCAAAATTATACCCATTTATACTGCTGGTTAGAGCTGGGTGATAGATAAAATATCACCACATGATTATGACAGAAAGTCAGAGGGCGATGAAGTAACCATCCTACTTACATAATTTGTACACACACACACACCTTCATTTTAAAAAGGTCAGTTAATTGTTCCAAGGGAATTTTAAACAAAAAAGGAGCATTGATAAAGAAATTACTTGAACTATATCATGATAATTATTGATTGGTTTAAATACAGCACACACACACACAATCCCAACCCTCCATTTGTTACCCATCACAAATTATTTTGCCATATTGCTCAGCCTGTCCTTACTCACTGAAGGCACAGCGGGGAGACAAGCGCAGGAGTCCAGGAATATAGGAAACTCAGGGTTTATTAAAGGGACGACAATCAGGAGCACAGGAAACATTAGTGACGTTAAGACGTTAATGACCAGACTGGGGAAACATACTCTAACACTGACTTAAATACAAGACTAATTAGATACAGCTGGTAACACAGGGATTGCACATGAGGTAGCAAGGGGGGCATGGCACACAGGAGGACCGGCACGAGCAGGGCATGACACAGCCCTACTGCTGCAGGTTAAAAACAGTGTGTAGGCCCCATCCGGAACTTAACCAGCAGTGGTCATGATTCTGACATTTTGTTCCTGCAATTTCCTACTTGATTATAAACACAAGCAGTCATGTAAAAGCATAATATAAGGGCCTGACCCTTTCACTGGCTGAAAGCATAATGAAATGTGATGGTGAAGGTCTTTACCTTGGATTTGTCAGATGATCCTTGCAATGGCTGGGAAACCTATGGAAAGTTAATCATATCAAAATGTTTTTAAACAGCAGAAAATTACAGTCCAATGACCATGACAGTTTTAGGCCATGCAATGCATTGGTAGTAAATTTCAAGAAAAAAAAAACACTTCAGTTACTAAAAGGTAGGCTATAAACTGCTTCCTTTACCCTCATAAGACAAATATTTGTTATTTCCTTGCTAATAACTTTTTAAGAGGAGAAATATGAAATGAATGTCAAAGTTAGAACAGTGTAAAGTGACTGACCTCAATATAAGCTTCTTCACACACCACTCTGTGCTCACTGCTAGGCTTGTATGGGCAAGAGAAGTGCATGTGCTCAGTGGCTGCGGGCCAAGAAAGGTCACTGGGCACATACAGCACACTGACAGAGATTCGCAGGAGTTTGCTTGGTTTCTGCGGCAATAAACAAACATGCCACTGGTCACTTACCCACAAGTCAATTTTAGTCGGTTACCAAAAATTCAATACACTAACTCCAAGTAACAAGGCCTAGCATTGTTCAACTTTTACACAAAAAGCTTTAAATAAATAACATTATAAACCACCCTTTTTTAAAGGTATCATACCTGTAGATACATGTGACAGGCCGTAAGGGAGACCCAAAAGTCCAGACCTCCGTTATAATTAACTAGCAATTTATAGCCGCATCTAGCATTCATATGCGCAGAAAGGGCATGTGCAGTGTATTTACGATCTGCGTTTTGAAAAAAGAAAAAACAAAGTCAATGACGTAATTCAACTTGTTTACATGCCTCGCACTGTAATTAGAAAAACCCACCTCGTACAAACAACGTTACGTTGTTGACATCAGTGAAGGGCTTGAATATTTCTATTTTAAGACTTTCGGTGAGACAATACTCTCGCATGTTATCTGTAAAGACAATCCATATAAAACGTTAAATTCAATCAAAAGCATCGAGGCCAGGCCAGGGGCGGTAAAAGAAGCACACTGGCATAAACTTCACAGTTTCCCGTATGACATTTACGGAAACACATTGGCAAAAAGCCCACCTGACAGCTGCAGTACTTCTTTGGCAAAGATGCAGCTCGCCAAAAGGATGATACTAGAAGAATAAATGAAAGACCTGAGTGGGGAAAAAAGAGTGATGTGTTTAACTTTTGGATAGCAGTAAAACAGCCGCTGCAGGGTACCTGTGGAGGATCGATTCCATTTCAAAATGCTCAGAGAAAAACTTAACTTTGTAATGCAAAAAATACATTTCCTCGTCGCACGTGGCCCGAATCGCCACCTGTGTTCAACTGAGATTAATGGGCTTGCGCTATATTGGATCGAATGGCCTCTTCAATTAGTTCATAACTGTGTGTCTGTGTGTAAAAGGAAAAAATCCGTTTCGTTAAGGTAATTATTTTACATATATACAAATAATTCTTTACATGTATGATTTTATTAACGCGATGACAATTCGGACAGGACTTGTATTACTGAAAGACCCCGTGTTCGCTGAAATACCGAAGATAATTTGCTCTTGGATCTTTAATCTGTTGCTTGTAAAAAAATCCAACGCCGCCTTAAATCGGAATTCCGACTCGTGAAGTCGGAGGAACCTTTGCAGCCCCTCCCTCAGAATGCACGATGGCTGCGCCCTTTACCAACAGAAGTTAAAGCAGTAGTTTTATACTGTTTATTGTGACTTTCATCTTATTTGTGTCTCATTAAATCGGTCATACAGTATTGCCCAACTACGTATTGCTACTGTGTTTTATGCGCAAAATACTAACATAATGAGTCATCAACTGATATTACTAACAATGGCAAAAAAATTAACGTGGGTAGAACTACGGGCTGTTTCAGAAAGCAGACTTTCTTGTTTTGCCGGATCTACACTACAAAAACTATGCAGCATGGCACGTCACGTGACTGGGCACGCGAGTGTCCGTTACGCGTAATTCCGTGTGAGTACGAAAGTGGAAAACGATCCGAAGTAGCCTACCTAAATTGCCTACTTCAAAAAATAAATTATAGAAATGTAAAGTGGTGTTGTATTATTGATGAAACTGTATCAATTACAAATATGTAAATGTGGATACGTATTTTCTCTCTCTTCCGGTGTTATTTTGAAGCAGTGTCCATGCAAATTAATGCAAATTAAATGGTCGAATCAAGATTAGAAATGGTAAATAATGAATTATTTCTTTTTTCGTCTACAGGTGCCTTTTGCCTCAAATGGCAGGAAAGAGAACGACGTTCAGAGAGCAAACGATGGATACTATAAGAACCAGAATAAAAGAGGTCTGGGACTGAAACGAAATTTCTGGAAAAATCTTAGAAAGTAAAGTTGTACGCGAATGTGATGTGATGCCGGGTAAAGTGGTTTAATCTGACCGTTTGAAACAATTTACAGACTATGGAATCATCCATACATTCTGAAAATCCTCCATCAAAGAAGAATAAAGTCACATCTGATGTAGCGCCTACTTTGAACATATTTGATGGTTTTGAAGCTCTCATTCCAGGTAAGCAGTATACACATTCAACCGCACGTCAATAAGGTCCTTCCAACAGGGGCGTACTTACAGATGAAAGGATAGGGGAGCTGGGGGGTCGGGGCATGGCGAACTTATGTAAAAAGTTATTCATGATTTCAGCTAATACATACATATTTAATTGGGGGACTAAAAAAGCGCCCCCCTAAAATATACCTAACAACACCCTTACCGTCCATTATTTATGCATGTTCTTAAAACGTTCTGAGGGTTAATGACTGTCCTATGCAAATTAGGCTTCATCTGCCAAGTATCTTGGATAATTTTTCTTAATTCATATGCTCTGAATAATTTCCTGTAATTACACTTCTTATCCATGTGCTGTGGCAATATGAACTAGGCCTGCAATGTGTGACATTAATATCAACATTAGCAACGCAAAGACCACAATAATCAGCTGGATTGGGACGAGGTTTGGGTTTTTATTTTTTCATACCATCATAACTTCCAGAGATTACATCTGGGAGTTGTTGAATTGAATAATTAATTGCCAGAAGTGCTGTTTTTAATTCAGCAGTTATAATTTAGGGGTGGAGTGTAGGGCTGCCGTGATTAGTTGATGTAGGCGATGACGTGATGCTGAAAATCCGTCAACATCAATATTTTTAATCGATGCATTGTTTAAAAAATTATTTTAATTACATTACCTTTATGATTTCTAAAATGCTTCAGTTCATTATAACAAATGTTTTTCTTCAATATCACTACATAATTGTGAGAGCAGTTCTAATTATCGCAAAAAAAACCCTCAATATTTAGGCATACTACTAATCTGCTTAATTAATTATGGGCGAAAATAATGTCCGTATAGTGCAGAAAATCCGTCGTTCATTACCTAAAGTGCTGCAATGACATACAGTTTGTTGTCAAAATAAAATAACTTAAACTGTCAATTTAAATTTCTGGAGGAAAATTAATCATTTAGATTAATCGACCATTCTGTAAAATAGTCGATCGATTAATTAATAGAAAAATAGTCGTTAGTAGCAGCCCTAGTGGAGTGTGGTTCAGTAAGCTAAGCCTCTATGTCTGTGATTAGAAGGTTTCCGGTTCCAGCTAGTCTTTGGCAGAATAGTCACATATCTGAGGGCCTTTGAGCAAGGCATTTAACCCCTAGCTCCCTAGGCACCAGAAGGTGGCTGGTGGCTGGCCTTTGCTGTGACCTCGAAGTTTGCTCTGCATATGGAGATCAAAGTGGGGTGAAGTGAAAAGAAAGTTTCCCCATGGGGATTACTAAAGTATCAATATTCTGATTCATCATTTCATTTATTGGAGCACACAACTTGCATACTTTAAATACACATTATTACAACTGTTATAGAGTCATTTAACAAAACTGAAGTGAATTTAAATGGAAACTAAACAGACAGTAAAAGCACAACAAACTATGGTATGTTATATATTTACATTCCACTAGCGTTTGATGCTAACGTAAAAGTGATTCTTACAGACGTGCCAGTGAAAATTAGCACGTGCTAAATCATAATGTACACCGTGTAAAACCAAAGAGACATTTATCGTTCATATCACTGTCACTCAACAATGCCTTTACTGTGTTGTCCTGTCCTGTAAATTGCACTCGTGTAGTCCTGTGTTATTTCTGCTCTTTTTTGTGCACTATGGCTCTGAAGGAACAATGTTTTGTTTCACTATATACTGTGTATGTGGGTGAAATGACAAACAAACCTACTTGAATTGACTTGTTGGCACTGCTTAGCATCTGTTGGCAGCAGCAGTTTATTTGACCAACTCCACTGGTAGATAATGACAACTTCAGTTTGGCTCTAGGGTATTTTGGGTGAATTTTCAATTACTTTTTATGTTTATTGCAAAAAAATAAAATCACAATGTGAATTTTTGCTATACCATTCAGCCTTCATGGAAATTTTGCTCTCTTGTTTGAACCATTTCCCCCCAAAACTCTGAAGCCTAGTAAATTCCATTTATCTTTAAATTTTGTAGGATTGCGGTTCTGAAAGATCTTTTTCATGTATAACAGGTGCAAATAAGGAAGTTGGCATGTTGCTGTCAGACTTTGCAAAAGTCATGAGGTAAGTGATACATTTCTTTAATAAATTTGCCAAATGAAGTGTATGTGCTAAATCTTCATATTTCCAAATACGAAATGCACTGCCATCTTTTCAACTTGAAATTTTTCAATTCTGTCCACATACCGTAGGAACATGTTTTTAATTAGTAACGCCAACATGGTGTTATGCGACATAAGTCCACTACACAAGTGAACTATGCATACACCATGACAACACATGTTGCAAAGTCATAATTATCGATGACCAGTTATGTACAGTATACTATCATCTTCTTTTTCATTCTGTGAATTGTCAGATGAATGTGATGGTCAACACATAACATTACAGCACAGGCTTGTTTGTCCTATAGAGAAAGGTCTGAATTGGGTGCCTCTCAGGTAAGGGAATTGGAAGACATTGTAAAAGAGGCCCGAGGCATAGAATCCCATCTGAGGGAGAAGAAGGAGCAGCTGAGGCGTTCTCTGGCTGTTATCTCAGACAAGCTGCAGGGGTAGCCTCTGCTGTACTTGTCTGCATTTTTGTATTTTTTACAAAGACATTATACTGAAATATTCTGATTTTCAAGAAATGTGATATAAGGATATGTTTGTATATAATATAGCCAGGACATGTTTTTGTTCATTTCAGTCTTGTACATATGTCCCAGAAATTGTTATATTTTCATTTATCCTAAATGGGACATATTACCATGTTAACATAGATAATTTGTCTTGTAATTGATCTGGTATTGTTTTGAAATGGTGACTGAATGTCAAATGTGGAGTTTGCTTTTATAGAAAGGTGTGTATAGGTGTAATTAAAGGACATTCATGCATTGGTTATAATACATGTATTATTTTGGCTTGCATGTATCCTGTTCATAAAAAGGTTAATATAAAAAAAACGCACCATGGCTCACAGTTAAGCTGGGGGCATACTTCAAATTCATTTTAATAAAGGAGACGGCTCTTTTAAAATGGAAGTCGCTCTCTTTAGTGGCCACTATTGGTTTAATACTAGTAGCAGACCAGACAGGGAAGCAAACAATTTACTACATTCATGGTTAAGACATTTATACACAAATATAAGTAGTAATTTACCCTGTTTAAAGTGCAGTGCAGTGCAAAGCTTTAAGGGTAAATCATTGAGGTAGTTAAGAAACTCTTCAGGGGTGGATGAGATTTTCCATGAATTCTTGAAGGCTTTGGATATTGTTGGGCTGTATCGATTGACATGCATCTTCAACAGGGATGGTGTCTTTGGATTGGCAGACTGAGGTGGTGGTCCCAATCTTTAACAAAATGGACCGGAGGATGTGTTCCAACATCAGGATGATCACACTCCTCAGCCTCCCTGGGAAGGGCTATGCTGGGGTACTGGAGAGGAAGGTCCATCCGTTGGTCAATCCTTAGACTCTGGGAGCAATGTGGATTCTATCCTGGTCGTGGGATACTGGACCAGCTCTTTACCCTCACAAGCATACTGGAGGGTTGTTGCCTGACCAGTCTATATGTGTTGTGGATTTGAATATGGTATATGACCATTTCCCT
This sequence comes from Paramormyrops kingsleyae, assembly GCF_048594095.1. Classification (NCBI taxonomy): domain Eukaryota; kingdom Metazoa; phylum Chordata; class Actinopteri; order Osteoglossiformes; family Mormyridae; genus Paramormyrops; species Paramormyrops kingsleyae. The sequence continues at coordinate 676,720 of NC_132813.1, read as the reverse complement.
CAGGGGGTCCTGTGGGGTTTTTTCAGGAGCATGGGGTGTAGGACTTACTGCTATGACCGAATAGGTCTCTGTATAACCAGAGTGAGAGTTTGCTTCGCATTGCTGACCCTTTCTCACCCATTCTGGTAATAACTTTTATGGACAGAATTTCTAGGTTCTGCTGAGAGGTGGAGGGGTTCAGTTTGGTGACTTTAGGATCACATCTTTGGTTTATGTAGATGATGTGGTCCCGTTCGTTTAATCTAGATGTAACTTCCAGTGTGCATTGGGGCAGTATGAAGCGACTGGGATGAGGACAGCACCTCCAAGTCTGAGATCACGGTTCTCAATCAGAAGAGGGTGGATTATCTCCTCTGGGTTAGGGATGACTTACTGCCTGAAGTGGATAAGTTTCAGTATCTCAGGTTCTAGTTCATGAATGAGGGAAGAATGGAGTGAGAGATCGACAGCCAGTTTGGTGCAGCATCAGCAGTTATGCGGACATTGTTCTGGTCTGTTGTGGTGAAGAGAGGGCTGAGCTGGAAGGGGAACCTATTAATTCACTGGTTGATGTGCATTCTTACCTGCATCTATAGTGACAAACTTTGGATAATGATCGAGAGAATGTGATAGTGGATAGAAGCAGCAGAAATGAGCTTCCTTCAGAGGGTATCTTGTCTTAGCCTTAGAGACAGGGTGAGGAACTTGGACTTTTGGGAGGAGCTCAAAGAAGAGCTGCTGCTCCTCCATATCAAAAGGAGCCAGCTGAGGTGGTTCGGGCATCTATTTAGGATGCTTCCTGGACGCCTCCCTGGGGAGGTGCTTCAGGTATGGCCAACCCAGAGAAGAGCCCAGGGCAGACCCAAATGCGGGAGTGATTATATCTCTTAGCTCTCCTAGGAACGGCTTGATATCCCCTTGGAGGGGCTGGAGGAGGTGGCTGGGGAGAGGGAGGTCTGGTTTTCTCTGCTCGCACTGCTCCCTCTGCAACCCAAACCTGTATGAGTGGCAGAAAATGGATAAATGGATGGACAGAATAAGCCAGTTAGTATGATTGTGCGATGCCTACGTGTTTGCAGGCAGCAACAGTACAAAAACAAAATGGACAGTACTGCAACTTAATGACTAGATCTTGAACCAAAAACTTAATTTATCTTTCTAATCAGTTATCTAACTTGGTAAAAAAAAAAATATATATGCCATTGAACTGCTAAAAATATTGCACTCATTTCATGTGGTAAATAACACATAGTCCATAGACAGATTGGCTATGCTGTCAAATAAACAATGTGCAGCAGTGCTTATGAGGAAGAACCGGTTCCTAAAAAAGGTTTTTCTAAGATTCTGTGGAAATGGTTTGATTTCGCAAAATCAAACATGTACCAAATCACTGCAGTTTGCAAACTTTGCAAAGATACTGTTTGTAAAACAGGTGGCAACACAACCACTTTCATTTATCTACTATTATTTGTTGTAAAGTGACTTCAGAAATGCCCTGTTACTGACCCAAGTGATACATGTTCATTTATACTCAGCTTTGAAACTGTATTACTAAAAAACATTAAAGCATTTTTGCTGTAATGATTAATTATTAATGAAGTTTATTATTATTATGGAACATGCACTGTTTCTGCATCAAAGTGGTTAATTGGTTAATTAACATATGTGCATTCATACACTGCAGTCTATATCGTGGGTTATGATTTTAACCAAAATTATTGTGACATGACATTTTGCCCATACCTTCCGTATTTCAAATTACTTTACACAAGAATCTTTGTAACTTTGTAAGAATAATTTTGGTCTGTGTATTAACGCTGAAGCAGCAGGGAAAGTTAGTAGCTTACCAGTTTTCCCTAATGTGTACTGTATCTACCTGTTATAATATTTACAAATGATAACAAGGAAGTTCTTGGTTTGAGACATGAGAGTTCAAACAAGCAGGCTCTTATGGAGTTTCTTTTGCTTCTGTTATTATTATTATTATCATTATTATTATTATTATTATTGTTATTGACATATTTTTTTATTATTATTTAGCACCTTTCCTACAGGAAATGTAGCTCAAAATGATTTACATAAAGGAAAAATGTAAAAAATCATCATACAGAATAAGCAACAATGTTACTGTAGATATCAAACTCATTTGACTCAATCTATTGTTGTGAATAAAAACCATATTAAGATTGTCTAGTCAAGGTCACAATTGCAATAATTGATTTTGGAGTTAAGGCTTGACAAGGTCTCAAACCAGTACAAAACCCAATCCAGGATCCAGTCCAGATCGTTGACAAAACCAGTCACCCTGCCCCAATATCCTCATTGATTTATTAATTCCAACTGTGTTCCATTTCCTGTTTGATCGGTTAAATAATAATTCTTACCAGAAATGAGGTCTAAATTGAGTTTCCTGTGTATTCAGCATTTCTCCCCGTGATTCAGCATTTCTCTCCCTGATTCAGTTCTTCACATGATTTCAGTTGTTAGTCGCCTTCTGCAGTTATTTGACTTTGTGATTTGAATTTTAATTCTGCTATTGTTCTGCAGCATTCTGTGTTTTTGATTGATTGCCCATTTATGACATGTGAGTTTTGAAACCTGTTTTAGCCTTGGTTAATAAGTGACCATGCAAATTGTCTGTGTCTGGATTTTCACCTACTTCAAGACAAGGCTTTGCTTTAACTGGAATGCATGTTTCAGAAAGACCATAGCAGATTCGATGTTAAAGAAATTTAAAATTGTTTATAATTATAGGAGACAGACTCAGAGACACATATAATCAGGAACACATCTTTCCTCCACACTGACAGTCAGTACTGACCTACCTCAGAACTGTCTGCTGAGTCACATCCTCTGCTTCCTTTCCTCATATGAGTGTATAAACCTCTGCTGCTCCAACTCAATATTAACAGTGAGACAAGCCTACAGGGAGGAAGCACAGAACCTGGCAAGCTGGTGTACAAATGACAGACTTACTCTTAATATACAAGCAAAACAAAGTAACTAACCATTGCCTTCGGATGGGGCAATATTATACATACCTCTGCATATAAATGGAGACCCAGGTTTCAGATTCCTGGGAGTCTCCATTTCAGATGACTTCATGTGCACACAGTGCTTTAGAAGCAACTGCAGTACCTTTACTTGCTGAGATCCCTCAACAAAACCAGTGTGAACACACAGCTATTGATGAGCTTTTATTGCAGCACCACTGAACATGTCATAACGCTCTGCATCACTCCCTGGAGAGCATCTACTCCAGCCATTGCCTTCTCGGAGCAGCCAGCATCGTTAGAGATCACACATACCCCATAAGCATCAGCAGATGGTACAGAACTATCCAGAATTACTTAGTTTACAAGCCGCATCGTCCACTCAGATCACAGAATGCTGGTTTCCTTGTTCCACACATATATAAAGTGAGAGTGGGTGGTAAAGCATTCTATTACAGGGCCCCTATATTTTTGAACAGTTTGCCAGCCCATGTTCAGGATGCCGATTCGACCTCAGTCTTTAAATCTTGACTGAAGCACTGTTACTTCAATTTAGCTTACCTGCAACCTAACACACCATAACCATGGATGTTGGTGCTGCGGTACATGCCATATTTTACCTACTATGCTTGTCCATTTATGTGTAAACGCATGTTCTGACCATCCATGCTCTCTGCCTTCCCACATGTCTGGGTGGTGCCTGGGGTGGGCACCATCTGAGCTGGAGTCCTGGTTCAGTCCCATGGAGGGGTGACATTGTGAATGGGACCTACGAACTGTATCATCGTGGGTGCAGCCTTCATGGCCACCTTACACAGGCCAGCGTGGAGAACAGACTCATCGATGGACTTTGTCTCGATCCTGAATCACAGCTTGCGCCTTTTAGCAAGCAAGTCCACTCTTTTCTGTTTTCAGTAATGTTAGTATGCCCGGGGCGGGGTTAGTTGGGCAGCCTGTTGACCCCTAGAGGTTTTTGTTCTCCTTACTTTGGAGTTTTTGGTTCCTCTCCTCCATTGTTGTATGGCTTTAATTTCTTTCCTTCCTTTTTCCCGTTCCGTATTACTCTCTCTAATGACGTAATGCAGGGGTGCACAATACGTCGATCGCGATCTACTGGTCGATCGCAAAGGTAGTGTGGGTAGATCGTATGGCATAAAATGGAGGGTGGATGACGCGTTCAACCGCGCCAGCTGCTGCAAATCTCTAGCAAGCTATACCGAGTCGCCTAGTTAGCCTCCAATTTATTTCTACTCAACTTAAGAAATGGCATAAAAATGAATGGGGAGCTGGACCAAGTAAGAAGCCAGAAATTTACCAGTTCCATACGGAATGGGAGGAGGGCTTTTTTCACAATGTCATATTCGAAGTGCGTTTGCCTCATCTGTCAGTCTATTGCTATTCCGAAGAAGGGAAATGTGGAGCGGCATTTTCGGACTGTTAATAAAAACTATGACATTAACTTCCCTCCGAAAAGCGAGCTGAGAAAGAGAAAGGTGAAGGAACTAAAATGCCATTTCAATTAAAAAATACTTTATTTATCCCAAACGGAAAATAATAATAATAATTAATAAAGAATACTCAATATAGCCTGTTTATAAATAAATATATGTTTTGCATTTTTATAGTAGGTAGATCATTTTGACTTGGTCATTTAAAAGTAACTCGCAAGCTGAAAAGGTGTGGGCACCCCTGATGTAATGTATCACATATTACATCTATGTAAACCGCCTTGGGACGATTCTGTTGTGAAAAGCGCCATATATGAAGATAAACTGAATTTAATATACAGCCACGTCTTTTTTGTGCCACTGTCTTCTGCACTGCTGTCACGTTCGCTCACCTGTTGCTACTGCCGACTTATTGTCGTATAACCTCATGGTCGTGCTCCCTTGCATATTTGCTTCTGTTTTTTATCCTTACTGTAAATTTCTTAATGCATATATATTTATATATATATTACATATACTTTAGATTTTTAATTATTTTTTTCTCCTGCATTGCCACTGATCGATGTGACATGCCAAATTTCGTTGTACACTATATGGTGATAATAAAAGTATTCTGTTCTATGATGATTATGGTACTGGCACTTATTAAAAAATTAGAACAAATTTTTTTTCAGCAAATGTTTTTTTCTAAAATTAAGTCTTCTGCAATTTTGGGAATTAAGAGCATTCAGATCCATTCAAGAATGTGCTAGATCATTTATATGTTTGGGGCTCCAGATTCCACCCCTGGCGCTGTATGTGGGTGGTGTTGTGGTATTTCACCAGGTATTCACACATCCTAGTCCAAAAATCATTCTATTTGCATTGGATTCTGGACAAGAAGTCGGTCTATCACAGGGCACATACAGGCAGGTGCACGGGAAGTGGTAATTACTGTGGTGTCGGGAGCTGCTAATTATTATTGGACTGAAGGAAACGTCAACCCCTGTCCCGGGGAGTACGAAGCCACTCACTGAACCGAAACACTTCCGCACTGCTAAAATGAACTAAATCATTTAGAAGTTGACGGCTGATAGGGGGTGTTTCCTGTGCTCGTGTTTACAGAGCGATCGGGTCTTCGTGATACAATATGATGTAGCCTTATGCTTTGAATGACATTTGTGTCAAATACGAAGCCAAGTCGGTTTCTTTATACTAGCAATTCAGATCAAAGTGCTTTAAAATAATCATTAGTCGTAGTGAACTACTTGCGAACTGTTCACGATTGTGAATAGGCTTGTTGATCATTAAGGAGGGAGAAACACGCAGCGTTTGCTGTGCCAGTGACGCATCATTAAGGAAGTCCGAGGACACAGAATCACGGATGCCGTGTCGTAAGTGCAAGCGAGCCGAGCTGCTGTAAGATTTGATGCCGTAACAAAACTACATTCAGGTAAAGTTTTATTGCGTTATTCTAGTTTTTACTGACTTAAGGTTTTCCGAAACCTCATCATTTTACGCTTCTTCTGTAATCTGTAGGGCTGTTGCAGGCAGTACCGTATATCGGTTTATTTCCGTTTATATCAAAATGAAGTGAACGATAGAATAAGGCTATTTTGGGCTTCCGTACGTCAATATTGATAACTTAATGTCCAGGCTGTGATGATTTTCAAAGACGTGTTTTAATACGCTATGAACATATACAGACGTAATTTAGCGCAAAATGTTGAAATTTTAAATTTTACACAAATTTGTGTAAAATCGACTCTTCCCTTGTGAGGACAGAAATGTAAAAAATAAAAAAGCTAAACATGACAGGTTTTCATCACATTAGGCGCTTCCACACTGCAGAAACTTTTTTTCAAGATCCAGAACCTTTTTCCGGACGCAGGAACTTTTGTCATATTCGCAATTCGGAATTCGGCCCGATTGTAGTTCCTTGGAGGCAGTTCCAGAACCCTTTTTTAGTATCTACACCCTTACTCGAAACACGAAATACTGGGGAGGCGCTTACAGCGATAAAATTGCTCAGATGGAAGTCATGCGGAAGACTCCGATAAATTTAAAGGCAGTTAGCTATTCGGGATTCCGTTGAATTTCTCTCTGCAGTGCAGTAAGGTGTACATAAGTAAACAGTGGCATTTTGTTATTCGTGATTGGTGAACTCAGATTACGTCATCCCCACGCCGATATTATACATCGCCTTTTTATTTTCAAACGCGAATAATAAAAAAACTTGACCCTATGAACAGGTCCAACCAGGCTCATAGCGACCAGACTGATCGTCTGGCGGTGACTGATGTGCGTGAGGCAGAAAGTGTTAAAAACATTTTCGACATTGGAACCCTATTTCCAAAACTCACTCTGTCACATTAAAATGCATTTGTGTTAGGCAAACTTTGATTTGTGAAAAAGTCACAAACATACATCTCAGCACATTAATTTGTTTATTTGTGCGTATTCCACTTCATTGAACTCTATGCCAAACTGGAATTGCAGGAGGTCAAATACCAAAACACCCAAAAAGTGACCCAGAAGCAGTAAACCAGGGTCATATTAATCAGTCTCATTTGTGAATTTTTCACAAAAAACTTGTGAAGGAAACATGAGCTCAGCCATGGAGGACTGGGGTGTGCTTTCTCTGACCTGATGCCTTTTATATTCAGAAATAGGAACTGCTGGCAGTATGACTAACAGCTGTGTGGACTCCGACTGTGTAGACTTTGCTACCATTATAAAAAATGAAATCTTCTTTGAAAGTAAGTCAACACAGAACATATTTAATGTCACTCGTCAGTTAAAGCTGTTATGAATGTCTATGCAGAATCCCCTTGGTGTACTAGATTTACCTAGATGACTACTTTTTTTTGGTACACGGCAGCTACCCCAATGCCCTGCCATGCAGTGGGAGTTTTGTACCAACAATTTGACACTAACAGACACTAAGTCAGCAGATTATGCGATTTATAGGCGTTATTTCTCACAATTAAGCTGTGTGCTTAACTGTTCCTCTTTTCATTCCATATTCCTGTGGATTCACTTGGAAGTAAAAGATCCAGGTAATATATGAACTTACCTCATTTTACTGCTAAATTTTATGCAGCCAGTAAAAGTTTCCAAATTCAAAGTATGAATTCCTCTGCACTCTTTATCTTCTGTCTACATATGTGTGCCATTTTCACATGGCTTTCCTATATGTTGATTTTTACATTAGAATTGCTAGGATCTCCATCGCTGTACAAATATTCACTTTTTTATTCGCAGCATATGAGGAAGATGCCTTTGCTGGGAGCAATAAACTCCTCACTAGTAGGATCCAGAACAAGAACGAACAATTTCTGGTGCTGGGGATAGATGGAGGTGAACGGCTTTTGGAATTTCGTCCCCTAACTGTGGAGGAGCTTAAAAGTGGTAAGACAAGGAGTTTAAAGCTCAGACTTTTTGTCCAGCTGTCTAAGGGGCTGGAAAGTGATGTTCCACATAAATTAAGCAACCTAACAATCAAACATTTCTGTGGCATTTACTTTTTATTTGCATACTTTCTTAATTTGAACATCTATGCTGATATTTTTTTCCCCTGTTCCTCAGCAAGCTGTAGATTCCTGATCCGACCCTTCAGGAACACAAACCCCTCTTCTGAGTTCCCTATTACACTGCAAATACTTTCTGAAGGAAAGACCTGGACTCTCTGGTGCCTTGATGAAGGTGGATCCAAGGTTGTTTATCCGAACCTTCAGGTCTGTTAGTCCTCATTTCCTTATTCACAAACATTTACGTTTACTTTAAAATTGCCATGGACATTAACAAGTCCTTTTCCTGGTGTCCAGGACCCTCCAGACAAGATTGAGTCCACTAAACACGAAGCACTGTTCTTTCTGATGAAAATCAAAGGGCATCGAGATTGGTACAGAGTGGCATCCTCCATGTGGCCAAGTTTCTTCTTGAGCTTTGAGTGCAAGCCACAAAAACTTGTAAAACTTGTTCTTAAGGAGAAAAAAAATGATGACGAGTCACTAAACCTTAAGGTTAGAGATATTCAGCGATGTTCTCAGTAAGCAGTGTGGTTCTGGGAACCAGTCCAGTTTTGTTTATGGAGTACGCATTAGTGGTATGGTATCTGCTGTCATCCCCTTAACATTGTGTTCTATGGTACTGTACTATATTGTACATGAACATTTAGGGGTGTGCTTGAACTTTATTTTGGGGGGGGGTGGTTCTTTTTAAGCAAGAACAAATTTAATTTGACCCAAATTAAGAACAACGGATTGATAAGATGCATGAGTGGGTGATGTGTCATTTTCAGCAGTCTGACAGTCTAATCTTACAAATGAAAATGATGTATGAAGAATTACAAGATGGCCGCTAACCAACAGAAAACTTTACCTAATTGAAGTTGGGTTAATCTGTGAAATATGTTTTGTATTTAAAGCCTGTAAGTCAATTTTATTTTCTGTAATTTTTACCCACCGTTTGCCGTTACTTTATATACAGCCCCCAGAAAAATTGAGACCACCGCTCAATTTTTGGTTTCACTCATTTCTCAGTTTATGGGTGTGTGCCTGTGAATGATTTTTGCAAACTGCAGCTTGGATCATCCCTGTTTCTCATTAATGAAGGTGTCGGGTAGGGTAGCACCGCTACACTGACGTGGGAGTTTACTGCTGGTAGAGGCGGTCAATATGGACAAGATTCCAGGCAAAGAATCAGGCTCCAGAGGGGATGACTTTAAAGGCAGAATTTATTAAATGGAACTTGTGAAGCAGGATGTCAGGGTCAGCCCATGTTGTCCCATTCTGTGTCCCTTCTCCGTTTGGCCAGCAGGCGTCGTTGGTCATCTCGTCCCGCATGTTGTCAGTCTTTCCTGTCTTCCCGTTGTCAGGTTGTAGTGTTTCCTGTTCCCTGTCAGCCACATGGCTCAACTTGTTGAGTGTATGGTTATCTGTACCCCTCTGTCGCGTGTTCAGATACAGCTTCCTCTGTTTTTGTATTTTGTTCCCTAGTGTTTCATTGTATGAGTTTTTATTGTTCCTGTGTCTTCTGATTTGTATTTGTTTTTGGTTAAATTCTTTGTGCCCGTGCTTGTGTTTCTATCTGTCTATTATTCCCCAGTGTTAGTTTCTGTTTCCCCGTTTCCTTGGTTAGTTCTTAGTTTCCCAGTTCAGTTCCCTGAGTTAATTAGTTTCACCTGTTACCCGTTCTTGTGCCTGCCCTTGTGTGTTTCCTGATTGCTCGTTGTCCTGCATCTTCCCCTATTGGTTAAATGTCTGCCTGCACTATGCCTCGTCCCCACTCCAAATCTGCCCGGATTCATGACACAGGATGTACAATGGATTATAGAAGTGAATACTAGTAATAAACCTGGTATGTAGATGGAGTGTGGTCTGTGGAAATAAAACCAATACATTCAATCACATAGGTGATGTGTAGTTATAAAGTGGCTTATACGTTACAAGCATAGCAGGAATAAAGCGCAAATAGAAATCAACCTTACTGCATTAACAAACTGATCGGTTTAAATGTTTACTGAAATAACTGGTAATTAATAATCAAAACATAAAAAAATAGATTCCCAGCTCCATAATCCCTGTAGTTAGAAATCCAAGCAACCCTAAAGTAAGCCGTTATGAGTGGGCACACATACATTACAGGCGATCATTGCGTTACCATATCAACATAGCGAACGCGCTACCATACAGCCCAAAAAGGTAAATGAACGTAGCACTGTAAATGAAAATATAAGGCAGTTGCGGTCTTACAAACAACATAAATAGAATCGCGAAGTAGCAACAGAAATTAGAATTACAGTACTTACATTACAGTATATTCACTGACGCACAACATCAAGTAAGTGAACTAGGTGCAGGCGCATTAAACATTTCGCTACCGTTGCGCCAATCCACATTGACCGGGTGGGTAAATTAAATAACTACGTTCCCACGGCAGCCTTTTTTGATGATTCATTGCTTTACGGGACTTCAGTCCTGCTTCTAGAAGCCTGATATAAACTTTCCTAGCAGTGCACTTCACACCTGCACTTAATGTTTCCCATTCCTTTTGAAGGTCACCCAGTGTTATCCTACGATTTATAAGAAACTGTCGGGTAAGTTAACGGTCACTTCTGGCATTACCTGGCTGGTTTCTGGTCGTTCACAGTGTCTCCTGCTTCACGTTGTTCTTGTGTGCTGCTGTCTTAGAAAGTTTGAACCTGGAAGCAACCTGGCGGTCTGCTAGCGGTAGCCTTTTGCCAGCAGAACCGCCGTTAAACCAGGACTTAAAAAAGCAGATTTGTTTTAAAATGTAGAGTAGTCTCTCATTTTTTTCTGTGGTTGTAGGTATTTTGTCTCAAATGAAACGCCTTTATCTGAGAGTATCATTCTAAATCCTAATCATCCTAACTGAACTGAACCATCTGCTGTCATGGTAACGGTTCAGATATATGTATGATTCTCTTGTTCTTATGATTGTAATAGTTTGGTCTGTTCTCCAAACATGCTGAAATGATTTCTGTTACGTATCAGTCATATATTATCATTAACTGACACCGATTCATTTGTATTTGTTGATGAATATCGATGGATTGCAAATAGTGCATATGGCATCATACCAATGAAGTGGACCAGTCAAAATTTTAGTGCAGATCATTTAGTGTGATGGTGTATTGTTTTATTTCTGCCCATACAGAGTTACAAAAGCAAGTTTTACTGCAATTTTTGTTCCTTAACCACAGATCCATTAGCTCCACGGTGTGCAGGATAGGTGCAGGACCATCAAATTTCTACAGCCTTTTCTCCATTTTATTTTTTTTCTTAAATTTAATTTTCAGATAAATTTTATCAATGAATCCACAGTATTTTAAGGGCATGGTTGAGTTATTGGTCCATTGGAAACAAAAACTTGAAAACATTTCGATAGTTAACATTTATTTAGCAGAATGACAGCTAATCATCATTGTGGCCTCATGCTGTTTGCACAATATGCAGCTGCAATGAATCACCGTCATTATTCCTTTAGCTCTGAAGTAGATTATAGTAACTGGGACCGTGAGAAATCCAATCTTCTTAAGTTAACCAAACATTATCCTGGGCGCAGATGAGGAGGCAGCAGAATTTCTTAAGGGATTAACAATCAGATTGTAGAAGAGATTGACAAAGATCATGGTAGCTTTGCGTAATGCACAAATGGAGAAAGCTTTCCGGAAGGGTTCACATAGCGGAGGGTTGGAGTATGTGTTCATCTAGGGTTTCCCTATAATTTTTCTTGAAAACATAAAATTGTTTTTGAACATTGAAGAGCAGTGGTAGCATTACAAAAGATATTTTTTTTAATACTGAGAGGATCACTGGATGAATCGCTGGATTCAGGCCCAGCAAACAGCCATCAGTAAAACACAAAGGAAACCCTATCATGACTCAAATGTTAATGTTCCTCAGTCACGTCCACAATGGCAGCTTTGAATTAATTTCTCAAAGGCTTTGATAGTGAGGACAAGTCAGGGTTTGGCGGAAAGAATCCCCTTCACTGTACATCACACATTAACAGGAACAGACACCAGCAACATGCAGGACTCCTGACAAAAACCTACAAATTCTGAATGAATAATCATTAAGTAAATCAAATAATTGCTTTTGTCACAAAAAGCATGTATTTATACAATTTACATACAATCCCTCAGATGTTTATAGATGTCCCAATTCACAGACATTAGTCCCCCTCCTGCATTTACATGCTCCACAGCATGGCCACAGCCTTGCAGATGCCCACGTCGTGGTAATTGAAGTAGCAGAGGCCGGCAAAGGTGACAGCTGACAAAGCCAGAAGGCCTCCGCTGGCCACCTTGACCTTGAAGTCTCCATGAACATAGTCGGTCACCACTTGTCCCAGGCCCCTGTTGAACCAGACAGCACATGGCATTTCTCATTGACTGATATCAAGTCAGACACACTGACTTGCCCTCCCCCCATATCTCGGCCCAGACTGGCACATCGCACCGATGCCCATATCTTGATTTTTTACGAATACTGGCAGTTACCAATATTAACCAATTTATCATCCTGCAAAGCTTCGGGACGTGTCTGCATGTGTCTTACCAGTGGCCATGCAAGGTGAGGGCGGCCGCCAGCGAATAATCCATAATGGGTCCAGGGAACATGTAGGCAGTTGGCAACATACCAAGCAGCATTACGCTTAAGAGTCGCTCCCCTGTCCAGTGCCTGGATGCCGCCTTAGAGCCAGCAACCGCTGTCCAGCAGAGAGACCAAGAGGTTAGCTTGTCAAGCGCTTATAAATGACGGTATCTCCAGAGCCATGGCCTAAAAAAATCAAGACAGCCCTCTAGTGGATGCAGCAGAAACACGCAAGGATGACAAATTCCAACCGCACCAATTCACAAAGGTGCGTTTGTGAGCCGGCCCTATAGAAAGGTGTGCCCGTGACCGGTACGCAAAAATCTTCAAAAGTCGTACGTGCGCAAATCGATTGTTGTGACAGCGCAGATGTCTGCTTATTTTATGTGCATTTGCTCTGATATGAGAAGAAATTATCGTGCATTTTAACCTTTATATGCCAATTCGTACTTCATTTGTGGTATAAAGGTTAAAATACACGGTTATTTCTTGTCATAGCAGCGCAAATGCACATAAGTAGGCATCGCTTTTTGAAAGGTGCAGGGTTATATGATTACCAGTTACCTGTATACCCCCTATAGATTGAGTCTTTAAAATGTTCAGCACACGTAGGAATCAACTAACAAGCAGTGATTACTTTCGAAACGGTAATGCTTTACATTTCTGGTATAAAGGTAGATTATTTGAATTTTAAGTCGAGCAAATTGTCGAAAGGTTAAGAATGAAAAAAAAATAATTTAGGAAAACCAGCTTGACTTAATTACTGTACTTTGGACTCACCATAGTGGGAAGGAGACGCGTGAATATCCGCTGTCAAAAGCGGAACATGATCCTGGACCTTCTTTTGAGCAACAACAGGTCGCAGCAACAGAGAACTTCGAAGAAAGAGAGCTAACGGGGGGTTGGGAGAAAAAACAAGCAATGCGTCTTCTAACCTCAGTTATTTTCATTACGATACAATTCCAGGTTTCATAAATGCTACCATTCTGTCTTTAATGATGTAAAGCACAACATATAATTTGGCAGACCTGATAACATTCACAAAGCTATTTTACATTAATACGGGTAGTACTAGTTCAATGCAACTTACCTATAAATAAACCTCTCAACTGAGAACAAACTCATTCGTAGTGAACCATAAGGCGTTAGGCAGGTAGAAACTATTTTTAACAAAACAAATCCCCACAATTTCCAAGCCCTCAAACACAGAAACCATGAGGAATATTTCGGGGTTTCTATATAACTGAATTTCCTAGACAACTCTGAAAAAGTCTAATCCTGTTTATGAAACAACAGTCCACTACACACCAATTACCTATAATGTATAAAACGCTTCAATTCAATAAGACCACACTGTGTATTGAAGGTGCAAGTCTGACTACGGCTGTTTTAATACCTCTGTCAAGTAAGTGTCCTACAGACAACCTTACACAATCATTTCCTCAATAAAACTAGCTACAATGAATCGGTGCTTCCATTCCCCATGTCCCCATGTAACATGCCAAGTTGAAACTAGAAACAGAATGAGAAACAACTAGACAAAATAATGTATCAAATGAGGGGAGTTGAGACGTGCCATTTTCAAAATTAAATGAGAGTTGTTGTCTAGGTTGGTCTAGGCTCTTCCAACTGTATAGCTAACAATATACAATAGGAATGACATTTTCAAGACGTGGCAGAACAAGTCAATTACTGTATATTATTACGAATGAAAATACATACGTTTGACGCCTTTGTGACAGATGGAACTTATTCTAACGAGAGTCGCCATGATGCACCTCACAACAACCAAGGTTACTAGGTTGACCCGGAAGCACTTTAACGCGCAGGCGCATTCAGACATATTGACGTAGAGATATCCTGCAACTTAAGCATCACTGATTTCTCCTAATACTGAGCTTCAGCCAAAGTGTGTTTTACATTAAAACTAAAGCATCACTGATTTCTCCTAATACTGAGCTTCAGCCAAAGTGTGTTTTACATTAAAACTATAGACGACGCAGCTGAAAAGTTAATGTAGCTGAATATTTATATAGTCCGTTTTTCTAATTTAATTTCCGTAGTCAATATTTTGGCTTCAGCATAAATGACAGAATTAACTGCAGCGAAAATTGCTGGGAAGTAGACTATCTATAGTGCCGTACCGTGTCGTCAAGCAACTTCCGGTGGACCCACGTGAGCCACGCAGACTAGCGTAAAACACAGAGACAAGGTCGTTAGTTTTGTTGTGAAATATAATTTATTCTGTGATTTATAAGGAAATAAAAATACAATACAAAATATACACAGATGTCCGATTTTAACTCCAGCTACAATATGCCTGCCTCAGAAACGGCAGAAACAGCTGAACTACAGAGGATGATTGCCATCGAGCAACAGAAAGCCCAATTTCAGGCGCAGGTACTTTACCCAGTTTGTTTCCTTAAATTGTGAGATTTTTGGAAATTTTTTATTATAACTTTTGATTTTTTTTTTCAGCATTATCAGTGACCACATATATTTCATAACTGGCTAGTTAGGCACATACATAAAGTCAGCCGTATAATTCCTGAATGAGGAGTCTGCTGTTTTAGTGTAAAACTTGTTTAGACCTTTAAATGTTATTTAAATTATATTTGTGGATTATCTACAGCATATCGCACGGACAGAATGCCAATGGAAATCTGTTTTGTTTAGTTTCTAATGAGCCATATCGTTAAAAATGTCTTAATAGACATTAATCGGATGTTGCCATGTTTAATATGATCGGCAGAAACTGAAAACACAAAATAAGCGCATGTCGGATTAAGTGGTGTATGATTAAAATACGACGATTGTACTGCAGGTACACAACTTCACAGATGTGTGCTGGGACAAATGTGTGGAAAAGCCAGGCTCCAAGCTGGATGCTCGGACCGAGACGTGTCTTGTGAACTGCGTGGAGCGCTTCATCGACACGACCCTCATCATCACCAACCGCTTCACTCAGATGGTGCAGAAGGGCGTCCATTGATGAGAGCCCCTACCGCTTCTCACGCTGATAAAACCCATGTGCACGGACTCCCTAAATAGCAGTTTTCATCACGTCATGTGATGTGAGGGGCGAACACTGATTTCGATTAATTTATTCGTCTAGTCCCTCGGTCCGTCTGATTGTGCTGGAATTTATTGAATGTTTTGTTCTATATTCCAGTTTCTCTTTTAAATGGATTTAAAAATTGTAACTTGGTATTTCGGTAGAAATAAAACAAACTTGTTGGGTCGAAAATAAGTTTTCTTACTCTTCATGATATTGTTACTTGTAAATATTTTATGTGTAAGGCAGTTTAATTCCTGACCTGTTGTGTGCACTTTCAGCTTGATCTAAATAATACTTAAATCAGGGGATTCATAACCACCTCTGGGTAGGCACTGTAACCTGCACTGTAACCTGCAGCTAAGGGAACTGACTGTTCACACTGGACATTCTGGTCCTCAGCTCCAGGATATGACCATGCAGATTGCCATGCTTAGTGGTTACAGACATCAGGCTCTGTTTCAGTACTGCTGTTCTGTTTCAGTGATGGCTTCAGTTCACCACCTCAGAACCCGCTTCTCTTGCCTCTTGCATGGGAATTGAGGCTCATTGTCATTCTCACTGGTTTGCTGCTGCTGTGGGTGATTTTCAGAAACCCTCTCACTTGCCTGTCATGCCCTGTGGTTTCCTGCCTCCTACTGTCAGCCCTCAAATGAAATAAAAAAAAAAAAACTTTATTTTCCCCGAGGGGCAATTTGAGGCATGTAGAGCAGTGTCGCACAGACACAGAACCAGACATTAAAGAAATAGAACAAATAAAAAAATAATAAAACATCAGAATAAAAGTAATAATAATAAAGAAATAGAGTAATAAAATAGTTCTCAATATATACATAAGGTGCAAAATTGCATTTGAAAGTAAGTAAATTAACAGACTAACATAAGATGCAAAAATGGGGAGGTCAGTAGGTAGTGGGGAATGAGAATGTGGTTATACCTTTATGGGAATGTGAGAATGTGTTTATACCTTTATGGGGTTTGGTGCATAAAGGCAGAGGGTAATAGTGGCTTCAAGTTCAAATGTTGAACAGCCCTTGGAACAAAAATTGCTCTTCTCCTTTGAGTCCTGCAATCCGGGCAGCGAATTCGGCGCCCAGAATGAAGCCACTCAAATGCTGGGAACAGCACATGTGAAGAGTCCTGTAGGATTCTGTGTGCTGTTCTCAGGGTTTGCAGCTCGCAGAAGGAGGACAGTTCTGACTGGGGATCCAATTATTTCAGAGCACACCTTGACTGTCCTCTGCAGGCGGGTTCTGTCATGCAGAGTGGTGGCATGGAACCAGCAGGTTATTGAGGATGTTATGACACTCAATGAAGGAGTAGTAGAACGTCCTCAAGATGTTCTTGTTGACTCCAAAGTTTCCTCAGGAGATACTGCCGCTGCTGGCATCTCCTTAGAATCTCCTCAGTGTTGGAGGCAAACCTGAGCATACTATCAAAGATAGTGCCCAGGTATCTGTACTCCTCCACAAGCTCTGCAGTCTTCCCATGGATTGTATAAGTGTCAGCCCTGTCTTGTGTACCCTCTCCTTCTGCTGCCTGTTATGTGTGCTGTAGTGTCTGATGTTGTGTTTGTACTTTAAACCCTCACTCTTCTCACTCTGGTGCAGCTAATTCTACTGCGGTCCTGCTGTCCACTCAAGCATTTAAAAAATCCCTATGAAATTGCATTTGAAATGTCGTCATAGATTTGTATGTGTCTAGATCTTTTTTCTTCTGTTTTTCTCCTGTAGTCCAGGCTAATTAGCGTTTCTAAATAGCCTAAAATGCTTGGTTTATGTGTGAATGCATGTGTTCATGTGCCCCGGGATGGGCTGGCATGCTGTCCGCGGCCTTCGCCCACCCTGTGCCCCGTGCTGCCTGTGTATGCATCCTGCAGAGTATGACTCGGGCATCGCCATCTTTTAGGCACAGGAGTTCACCGTGAGCATGCAACTGCAGCACTGCGAATTGTTTGGCCAAACAGCCGGAGTTCATGCCTAATGTGAGGATACCAGAAAAACCAGAGCCCATCTAGACATACCGGAAATGCTTCCTATTGAGCCATCAAGCCCTATGTGCTGATGCTATTTGTGATTGATATTGTACACTGCCATACGTGTTCAAATGTTTGTTTCATTTCAAATATGAGAACTAAAAATGCAGGCATCATACCTAACCCCCTCAGAGGAACTCCAAATATTTGGTTGCTACACATTTATTCAATGGATCTTTTCTCAACATCAAATAATCATAAAAACCACACACAACAAACACAAATAGCAGTTTCAGGTACAAAGGTGCTTTGAGTTTGAAACTACACAGCTTTGGAACTTGTCCTTTGCTGCAGAATTTGACTGCACAGCCCTGTGCCGACCTTGGAGAGCGCAGATGTATTGTGTGATGCGCTGCTCGCGCGGCTGATGGCTATCTGCGCAGACAGTCACGCACCATAGCTTTGGCGTGGATGAGCTGGTCGGAAGTGCGAGTGCAGAAGCGGCCAGCTCACCCCCCCCCCCCCCCCCAAGGGCGCCCCCAACTCCAGCAGCAGAATGACGTCCCTCGGGCCGCTGCAGCCGCCTGTCCGCTTACTTCCTTTTGTCATTGATGTTCTTGGCAGCCCTCAAGGCTGATTTCATGGAGGTCTCTATCCAGCCATGGGGCATTGCTGTGTGTTCTCCGGCAAAGTGGACCCTGCCTTCGTTCTGGAACAGCGCCTTTGAGTACATACTGTACTGGTAGGGTGTGAATATGGCGAAGGCACCATGGCTGAACGGGTCCTGGTTCCATTTCTTGACCACACCCCCAGTGCATAGGTGACGGATCTCCTCGCCGTGGATCTCCACCAAGTATTCCAGCATCATTTCTACGAGCTCACTCTCCTCTATTCCTTCAAATAGGTTGGAGTCGTCCGAATAGGTGTAGGAGGCCAGGAGAGCCCCACCCACACCTGTGAAATTATGGCTGGGGTAGTAGATGAAGCGAGGGGGCAGGTCGGTGATGGTCCTGCCACCTTTAATGCCCTCCTTCTCCCAAAACCTCTCCTTGAAACTCAGAATGACTTTGGTGGAGGCAGAGTAATGCACAGATCTCTGGGCCTCCATTTTCCTTGGTGACAAGGAAGGCTGGAATTTCATGAGCAGGGTGGCCCTGGCCGTGGTTGTCACCAGGACGTAGTCAGCCGTGATGTTCTCTAGGGCAGATTTGTCCGCACTCTCAAAGTAAACAGTCACGTTCCTCTTTGTGTGACTGATGGCTTTCACTTTGGAGTTCATGAACATGCTGCATTTGAGGGTGTCTTTGAGGGCTTCTATCAGCTTTTCAAAGCCACCAGTGACCTCGACATACCTAGAGACACAGGGGAGCATCACATGCTTTGTTTCATTGTTTTTCTTCAGTGTCTAACACTTCGAAAAATGTATGCGTGTATTTCCTGACCCCTAAAAATGGGTGTGCATGGGATTAATTGTGTGGAGCAATTTGTTGGTTAGACTCACGTATTGTTATCACTGATATCAGACTGGATGTACAGCGTCTCAGTCATGGAGGTGTAGAAAAAGCCGTTCTCGTCCAGGATGTCCCCAATCATGCGCAGGGCGCCGCGGCTCAGATTGCCCTTCTGCACCAAGTAGTCCTGCAACAAGCAGCAGATACCGGCCTGTTAACAAAGGTTCGCCATTGGAGGAAATCGCTTGACGTCACCTGGGTACTGTGTGAGAGACCCAGGCAGGTATTATAGCTGTACCTTTGAAATGAGTCTTATGCTTCAATCAGACAACAAAGAGTAGCTTAATTTACATAAAATCTGCAGTAAAAATGTAAGCTATTTTTCTATAGTTGAATATACATGCATACCTACGGCAGAGGATTAGGACCACCCATGAAAATATTATTAGAATTCTGAGATTAATGTCAGAATTCTGACTTTTTTTCTCAGAATTCTGACTTTGATCGCAGAATTCTGAGTTTAGAAAAAAAGTCAGAATTCTGAGAAAAAAGTCAGAATTCTGAGAAAAAAGTCAGAATTCTGACATTAATCTCAGAATTCTAATAATATTTTCATGGTGGCCCTAATCCTCTCCCGTACATACCTATATTATGCTTGTTATCAGTATTTATCTATCTGATACAGATGGAACAGCTTCAAAGCTTCAAGGGGAAAAGGTAAAAATTTCATCCACTGAAAGAACAATTCCAGGGATTATACCTGTACAGTGTAGGAATCATATTTCTTCAAAACTTGTTTGCATTTATATCCACTTTTCAAGTCATCTCTGATCTGTAAAAAATGGAGACAGTTGGCTTTGACTTAAGCTGTTACTTAAAAGATATCGTGTATCTTTTATATTATTGATTTCTACAGTCATTTTTCATTTTTCTGTGTATCGCAAAAAGGTATTTAAGAGTAATTCAGGATAACATAAGCAAGGTAAAACACACACGGTCACAAATAATGTGCGCTGTGTTTTTGAAGATGTTGGGATACTTTCGGGCAAATCGGTCTTTGACGGTTGACGTCACACTCGCAATCGCCGCACTGTATTGCGGGTGGAATCGCGCTGCCGCCCCGCCCGCACTCACCGGCTGCAGAGCGGAGCTGAAGAGCTGCGCCGCCGACTTGCCGAGCTCGTGAGGCGCCACGGGATACCTCAGTACGTCCGGGTTGTCCTTCACCACGCGCGCGAGGATCTTCTTTTGGTTTATAAAATAGTAGGTATTGGGGTTCTCCTCGATGAAAGGGTTAAATTTAACGTTGAGCTTCTTCGCTAATTCCAACAAAATCCTGGAGAAGCAAATACATTCCAGTTCAAAGGGCATCGAGGCACTGACCGATAAGAAGTAATAACTTTAAACTAACAATACACATAATATATACTTTTAAAATTAATAATAAAATACGCATATTCGATGTTGATAAATATTCACATATTCTTAAATAAAAACAATAGACCATATGCACTTGTGTGTCTTGATTCATAGTTAGATTATATTTTATATTGTATTGTTGAAAGCAAATGTAAATACAGTAAGGTAACGAGATTATGTAAATCAGCGCGTGGATGTGTAGAGTAACGGGTAGGCCAAATAAATAACCTGTCTAGAAGGAAAAGCTGTTACCGCAGGCACCGTACTGTACGTATAACAGTCTAACGGTCCGGCTATTTGCCTTAGCTACTTGCTCTGTACTCCTGAACAGGATAGGCGGGCGGATGGATGGATAGATGGATGGACGGACTTGCTCTGTACTCACTTGTGAAATTTGGGGATCCTCATTGCGCCAAATTCCGCATACCATTTTTCATCCTTATTCCTGTAAGTTCTTACCCTTCCACCAATATAGTAGTTCGCTTCTATAATTGTAACCTGGAGATCCAATATAGTTTTGAATTACCATAATTACCATTGCTTTTATTGTGTAAAGTGATTACAGTATATGGGTATTTGTCAATGTTACTATCAGACCGTGCGTGCTTTTCTAACTAAGCTACAAGTGTAGATGATTTTTTACAGTTTGGACATTAAGGAGTGGCAGACAAAGAGCATTGTACCTACCTTATGTCCCGCATCTTCCAGATATTTGGCTGCCGTGAGCCCTGCTACGCCCCCGCCGACTATGACGATATGTCGCGGTGTCTTAGCATGGGGCAGGCCGTCTCTTACAATGTCAAGAAGTTTGCCGTAGTCAGGGTCTTCCAGACATTTCAGTAAGGGGTCAACTTCATCGCCATAAGCATTGTTGGCTCCAACCATGATTGCAGCGATAAACCCTGAAAGAGTCCAGAATTAGATAATTTTGAAAATGTAGTTATGTAATAACCATAAATAGGCGAACGGTACTGTGCTGAAACGAATCAGAAACTAAAGGAAACGAAACCAGTTGCTCAATGAACTGGAATCAGCACCGGTACGTTAATTCATTGTAGACCGTATAACTAATTCGGACTGAAATGTTTTCATTTAATTTGCTTTGGTACTGTTTCGAATCCATTAAGATTTAAACTATTTAGCTATTGTACAGAAAATACGGCATGTAGCCTACAGGAAAAAAATGCATCCCTAAATTACAGCATTAGGTTTTATTTTAACATGGCCATCAGACCCTTAAATTAGTAAATTTAAAATTAGAGTACATATAAGAAGACGATTCATTTCGTAAACTTCAGTAATATTACGGCATCATGAAGTATCAATGTATCACTTACAGAGGCTCATCTGACCCATTGTCTTGGTGTCACGACGCGAGAGTCTGAAAGGCTCATTAGTCTCTGCCCGGTTATATAGACTCATAGGATCACACAATCGAAAGTAAATGTAGGTCGAAACCGACATAATACTTTCTGAAGTTCCGAGTACGCGCTCCGCTGGTCACGCTGAATGGAACAGAGAGATTTGGGCTAGTGTTAAATTTTCCCCTTTCCCCTCCGGGAATTACGCAAGAATTACGCAAAACACATTCAGGTGCTTTACATTTTACATTTACAGTAGCCATGTATAACACACCGTGTTACCTGTGCAGAGCGTCTTCTTTTTAAAGGAAGAAATTATATCATTCTAAATAAACTCCTTGCTGGAACAAATCATCAACTTTCTTTTGTTTCGTTCTTGTGACAGTGAATCATTTCAACTTCCACAAACGCTTACAATTATCTTATTACTTGGAAAATACAGGCAGTGAGCGATTAACTGTTATTAACGATATTTTCCGGTTACCATTGTGTAATTTTATCTCCATGTCAGATTTCCCATTATTTTCAGTCTGGCTTTTTAGGAAGCAAGTATTTCACACATGATGTAAAGATTCATGTACATCTAAACATCGGCATCTGGTATAAAAAGGGTCTGATTTTACAGCATCTGAGAAATGGTGCCATGATGTGTGTGATTGTACCTAATAACAGACACCTTATTTCTTATTAATAATGCGGGAACTATTCATTCATTATAAAACAAATATTTGTATCTTATTCTTTAAAGTTACTTGTATTTCTGTTTCTGTTTTAAGTAAAAGTACAGCTAACAATTTCCTAATTAACAGTATAATAATACATCAAAGTGAAACATGAAATCCAGCCTTTGATTTCGTAAATCACTCAAATCAATGCCAAAGACTGAGGAATAACCAAAGCAAAGCGCTATAAAGAGAAGTTCCGCAACAGTTCCGTGTCAAATAAAAATTCCAGTATAAATGAATCATCAACTGAATAGAAAACATTATATAACTAAAACCAGCACAATGTGAACCGATGTAAATCTAAAATCTAAACTTATGGGCTTATTGTTAATGTTGAAATCATATATAAAAGGGAACGAAAAGAGAAAAAGCATAAAAATGAAAATTAGTGATCTTTGCAAGGCTGCCACATTTCCAAGCAAAATATCCACTTCACGTAGACTCTGCTCTCAAAGACCCTAGACAAGACATTGTTTAGGGGGATGGTATCACAAGATCTCACTTATTCTTTGGAGGTGAGTTGGCTGGTTTCTCCATGGAAATTTCTGTGAACCCCATGAAGTCACACAGACCATGGTGCTCCAGGCATTTTCTGAGCTCAGCCTGCAGGGCTGGCAGGCCAGCAGTAGGAAGCAGGAGCACGAGGCCTGTCCATCCATCCATGTTCTGAATGAGGCCATGGTGGTCTGGACCCCCCTGCCCACAGGCAGCATAAGGCACTTGGCAGGACCACCCACTGGACAGGAGGTCAGTCCATCACTGGACACATACAGTGCTCAGCATAAATGACATTTAAACTTTGAACCATTTCTCAATGATTATGAGGACAATTAGCTGTATTTTTACAAACCAGTTTCATTAAACATTTATTTGTATCAACATAAGAGTATTATCACCTTCTTTACTTCATTAGGATACGAAAAATAATATTTTATTCAAATAAGGTGATGCAAAAATGATTACACCCCAATGTCATTGGAGAAAAATCTGATAAAATTGTAACTAACAGGAATTCACAAACAGATGAATCATAGCAATCATCACACGGGTGGCCACATGATAGTTGGCCACGTGATAGTTCACGGGGGGCAGTGGGCTAAGCTGGGCTGCCTGTAATCAGAAGGTCGCCTGTTCAAACTCAGCCTCAGCACGTCTGCAGGTCCTGGAGCAAGACCCTTAACCCCCAGCTCCCTGGGCGCCCCAAAAGGTGGCTGCCCTTCGCGGACAACTTACTCTACAAAGAGCAAGTTGAGGGAGGCGTAAAGACAATTTCCCCATGGGGATCAATAAAGTATCAATTATTATTATTATTAAAAGTGGTATTTAAGAGAGAAAATCAAGTTCCGCTCAATGCTGACAAAATGGCACCGCATGGAAAAGAAATGTCACAAGACCTAAGAAAATAATTTCTTTGCACGAAAAAGGTCAAGGTTATAAGAAAATTAGTTAGGCGTTGCTGATAAGTTTGAATACTGTCCCAAAAGTCATCTAAAAATCCCAAAAGGATGGACCTGTGGGAAGCTGGCAGAGACGTCGAGGACGTGGAAATAAACACCTCGTCAAGAGCAATTTGTGATGAGGGAAGTTGAAGGAATTTGTAGAAATGATACCGACAGTAAAGCGTGGGGGCGGCAGTGTCCCCGCGTGGGGCCGCGCGGTACCCACAGTAAAGCGTGGGGGCGGCTGTGTCCCCGCGTGGGGCCGCGCGGTACCCACAGTAAAGCGTGGGGGCGGCTGCGTCCCCGCGTGGGGCCGCGCGGTACCCACAGTAAAGCGTGGTGGCGGCAGTGATCTTGTGTGGGGCCGCGCGGTACCGACAGTAAAGCGTGGGGGCGGCTGTGTCCCCGCGTGGGGCCGCGCGGTACCCACAGTAAAGCGTGGGGGCGGCTGTGTCCCCGCGTGGGGCCGCGCGGTACCCACAGTAAAGCGTGGTGGCGGCAGTGATCTTGTGTGGGGCCGCGCGGTACCGACAGTAAAGCGTGGGGGCGGCAGTGATCTTGTGTGGGGCCGCGCGGTACCGACAGTAAAGCGTGGTGGCGGCAGTGATCTTGTGTGGGGCCGCGCGGTACCGACAGTAAAGCGTGGGGGCGGCAGTGATCTTGTGTGGGGCCGCGTGGTACCGACAGTAAAGCGTGGGGGCGGCAGTGATCTTGTGTGGGGTTGTATGAGCGCTGCAGGTGTCAGGGAGCTGCATTTCATAGATGGTATCATGCATTCACAGATGCACTGTGACATACTGAAAAAGAAAATGCGACCATCAGTCCATGCCCTTGGTCACAGAGCACTCTTTCAACACGACAATTACTGAAAACATACATCTTAGGTCACTGATTCATTTCAGTTCTGAAAAGAGAAGTTGCGTGTCATTCTTCATCCAGCACACATGATCTGAAAGAGCTCATCCTTCAAGAATGTGGACATATTGACCTGGCTGTATGTCATAAACTAGTTCATTCAATGTCTAGAAGAGTTGCTGCTGTTCTTATAAGTCAAGGAGGCCATACAAAATATTGGATTTAGTAGAATTTGTCTTAGGGTGTAATCATTTTTGCATCACCTTATTTGAATAAAATGTATTATTTTTCATATCCCAAAGAAGTAAAGAAGGTGATCATACTCTTATGTTAATACAAATAAATGTTTAATGAAACTGGTTTGTAAAAATACAGCTAATTCTCCTCATAATCGTAAAAGTTCTAATTTCCAAGGGGCTGCTGTGCTCATTTCTGCTGAGTACTGTACACACAATGCAGGCATATGGGAGGAATCCCAGGGAGGATGTGCAAACTGCACACAAACGCAGTGCAGGCATATGGGAGGAAACCCAGGGGGGACGTGCAAACTGCACACACACGCAGTGCAGGCATATGGGAGGAAACCCAGGGGGGACGTGCAAACTGCACACACACGCAGTGCAGGCATATGGGAGGAAACCCAGGGGGGACGTGCAAACTGCACACACACGCAGTGCAGGCATATGGGAGGAAACCCAGGGGGGACGTGCAAACTGCACACACACGCAGTGCAGGCATATGGGAGGAAACCCAGGGGGGACGTGCAAACTGCACACACACGCAGTGCAGGCATATGGGAGGAAACCCAGGGGGGACGTGCAAACTGCACACACACGCAGTGCAGGCATATGGGAGGAAACCCAGGGGGGACGTGCAAACTGCACACACACGCAGTGCAGGCATATGGGAGGAAACCCAGGGGGGACGTGCAAACTGCACACACACGCAGTGCAGGCATATGGGAGGAAACCCAGGGGGGACGTGCAAACTGCACACACACGCAGTGCAGGCATATGGGAGGAATCCCAGGGAGGACGTGCAAACTGCACACACACGCAGTGCAGGCATATGGGAGGAAACCCAGGGAGGACGTGCAAACTGCACACACACGCAATGCAGGCAGTGGAACTCCTGACCCTTGTAGAGTATCCGGTTACTCACGGAGTCATCTGACTGATTCTCATTTTTGGGGGCATTTCCAGGGATACAGCAATGCTTCCCTTTACATCGATTACTTAAGGCAATGGTTCGATTTTTTTTATACCTCAGAAATTTCCACGTTATCATATTTTATTGGGAACTGTAAACAAAATCTAGTGCAGTCAAGTCAAAATAAAAAACACATTGCATACAGATACATGTAGAATGAGGAAGATTAACATGACTGATTTCTGCGGTGAAACAAGTATGTCAGTATAATGTTCTTTGAGAGGTTTTTTTTTTAAAGGAAAATTAAATGGTCAACGTTTTCAGGAGATGTTTGCTCTGAGCGGCGTCCTATGTCACCTGCCGTACTAAACACACGCTCTGAAGGTACGCTAACTTTCCAGCTACTTATAAATGTCCAAGTCAGAATGATCTACCTACTATCAAAACGCAAAACATATATTTATGTATAAAAATATTGAGTATTCTTTAATATTATTTTTATTACTATTATTAGCCCTGCGATGGGCTGGCCCCCTGTCCAGGGTTGTTCCCTGCCTCGTGCCCATTGCTTCTGGGATAGGCTCCGGATCCCCTGCGACCCAGTAGGATAAGCGGGTTGGATAATGGATGGATGGATTATTATTATTATTATTATTATTAATAATAATAATTTCCCTTTGGGATAAATAAAGTATTTTTGAATTGAACTGGGATTTTAGTTCCTTCACCTTTCTCTTTCTCAGCTTGCTTTTCGGAGGGAAGTTAATGTCATAGTTTTTATTAACGGTCCGAAAACTTCGGACTATTAATAAAATAGCGGCGGTGGGGCGGCATGGTGATGCAGTGGTTAGCACTGGTGCCTCCCACCTCTGGGGCCAGGGTTCGAGTCTCTGCCTGGGTTACATGTGTGTGGAGTTTGCATGTTCTCCCCGTGTCGTCGTGGGGTTTCCTCCGGGTACTCCGGTTTCCCCCCACAAGACATGCTGAGGCTTATTGGGGTTCCTAAATTGCCCATAGGTGTGAGTGTGTCCTGCGATGGGCTGGTCCCCCGTCTGGGGTTGTTCTTGTGCTCATTGCTTCCGGGATAGGCTTTGGCCCCCCGTGCATTTGGAAAATGTATGGATGGATGGAATAGCAATGGTAGACTGACAGATGAGGCAAATGCACTTCGAATTTGACATGGTGAAAAAAAACAGCCCTCCTCCCATTCCGCATGGAACTGGTAAATTTCTGGCTTCTTACTTGGTCCAGCTCCCCATTCATTTTTATGCCATTTCTTAGGTTTAGTAGAAATAAATTGGAGGCTTACTAGGCGACTCGGTAGCTTGTTAGAGATTTGCAGTAGCTGCCATACGATCAACCCACAGTACCCACAGTAGCTGTCGCCAGGGGAGTAGCTAGACAGTTTGGGCCCCCTGACAACATGTCACCTTGGGGCCCCCCGCCCCTTACATTATATAATTTCATCATTTTATGCATTCGAGGGCCCCTGTAAAGTGCAGGGCATAGCTGCCACAATCCAGGCGATCATCCTTCCCTTTCCAAATAGGGATAACAAGTCCCGTTTTCCAGTCAGTTGGGATGACACCTCTCTCCCAAATGGAAGCAGAGATTGCCTGCAATGCCAGGGCACAGCCTTGCTACCAGAAGGTCACGCCGGACACCACAGATCCCTGCAGCCTTCCCCACCCTCAGCTGGTGCAGTTTAATGTCATACCCAAGAGGATTTAAAATTAAAAGTTTGGTTTTAATTTGATCCCTTTCTATTACAGTATGTGTGTCATCCACTCTCAGAGCTGCAAAGGAAGTTGTTGCCATTGTGTTCAGATTTGGGTTCTGGCTGCATTTCATCCTTCTCTTCCTTGTTCACAGCACAGCAGTGAGTGGCCCCCACCACTCCGACCCCACAATAGCTTTTGCCGAGCATGGGTGTGGGTGGGGATCCCCTGGTAAATTTTGCTGGCCCACATGCCCAGTATGGCAGATGGCCAGTCTGGTGTTGTGGTGGGTGTCCAATGTCCAAAGAGCACAATGACTGTCATAAAAGTTGTAAAGTTATTGCAAAGGCAATGCAGTGTAGTTGTTTGTCTTTGGGAGGGACGATTTATTTTTTTACTGGGTGTGGTTGGGGATTTTGTCATCTTTCAGATGAGGACACACTTCTTCAAGGATCAGCAAGAAAGCACTTTTTAAGGCGTGTTCGTTGTGTAGAGGTTTCTCTCCTTGTGTGCCAGGCTATCCATCATCATCCTGTACTGAGGTCTGGGGACACTGGACTCTATCCCAGAGAGCAGCGAGCACAAGGCCAGGTACGACCATGGCAGGGCATAGAGGGCAGGGGTGGACAATTCAGGTTCAGAAAATACAATCCAGACCAAGATTTTGTTTCAACCAACCAGGTCAGTATGAACAGTCACAGTCACAGAGTACTCAACTAGTTGGTTGAAATAAAATCTTGGTCTGGATTGTATTTTCTGAACCTGAATTGTCCACCCCTGCCCTCTATGCCCTGCCGGTCTGCCCTGGTGTGGCCGGCCGCCGGCGGGGCCTGCGTGCTCGTCGCCACGGCCCCCTGGGGCTCCTGTGATGTGGCTGCCGGATGGCCCCCCTCCGGAGCGCTCCTCTGCCCTTTTCTCGGTGGGGGCTGCAATTGTCCCTGCGTTGGTCCTCCTGGGGTTCCCGTGCCCTGGGGGGCCTCTGGATATCTGGGGCCCGGGTCTCCCCCGTGTCGACTTCATGTCCTGGGTGGGCGGGGCTGTGGCTCCCCACACACACTACTAGACAATTACTTGGAGAAACCTTAGGAACACCAGCGCGCTGACACACAGGTGTGCACACAGGTGCTCACGGACACGTGCTCACGGACACACACTGTCTTGATCGGCTGTTGTTTCTGGGCATGGGTTGTAAGGCTGGTTGTGTGTGCTGTTCAACAACATTTAACGTTTGATGGTCGTTGTGATTAGTACAGATGTTGTATGTTGTCTTTCTCTTTTCAACAGACATGGAAGCAGATTATCTGTTTTGTTTTTTTCTTGGTTTTTTTGTTTTTTTTTGTTTTTCTTTTGTTTTTTTGTTTTTTTTCTGTTTTCTTTCCATTCCTCTCTCTCCCTCTCTCTCTCTTCCCTCCTTCTCCTTTGTCCCCCCCCCCCTCCTTCTTTTGAGGAAGTAAATAAAAATATAAAATAAAATAAAAAATAAATAAATAGAAGGACTGCGTAGCAAAACATGCAGCCAAAAAATGCAGATTTTAGTTGGGGAAATTGACAAATGACTACTTGCTTAAATTAAAGGCAGTTTGACTCGACTGGGATCCGTCCAACTTCCCAGAGGACCTGTGGATCATGGACGTTGATGTACGGCCAGCAGTCAGGTTTCCAGACAATATATTTTGTATAAAGTTTCAAAATTATCTAGTTAACTGTCTGCACTTGCTTTGTGGAGAAACCCAAGACATTCCATTTCAATCTGGCTTTTACTTGAGTTTTATTGATTATGTCATGTTTGAGTCCATTATGGTAGTCCACTTTATTACATGGTATGTCCTCTTTTATTTTATTTTATTTTATTTTATGCAGTGTCATTTTAGGGTGGAGTGGTGGCTCTGAGCCTAGGAATCTGAATACCCAGTGTGATTCTAATCTGTTGGCCCCTTAATAAGGCCCTTAACCTGCCATTGCTCCATCCTGGGTATGACATTAACCTACATCCAGCCCTATAAGGAGGTCCTCCAGCTTACAGGGAATAACTTGGGGGTTGATGGCAGGACTGGCACTCCAGACACGAGAGAAAACTCACACTGGTCCATTCAGGCTAGTTTGGTGCTGAGGTATCACTCGCCACATGGCTGCACTCAGGTTCTCATCCCTGAGGTGGTTTGTCATGTGGTGGGTGTAGCAACACACTGTAATCAGTACATGCTCCTTACACACTGTAATCAGTACATGCTCCTTACACACTGTAATCAGTACATGCTCCTTACACACTGTAATCAGGGCATGCTCCTTACACACTGTAATCAGTACATGCTCCTTACACACTGTAATCAGTACATGCTCCTTACACACTGTAATCAGGGCATGCTCCTTACACACTGTAATCAGTACATGCTCCTTACACACTGTAATCAGGGCATGCTCCTTACACACTGTAATCAGTGCACACTAATTACCTACCTTTGTGATTTTCCTTTTAATACCTGACTTTTTATTTTAATCATTCCAAAATTTTTCCTCTCCTTTCCCACTAAACATTGGACGTCGGATAGGCGTGCAAATCATGTCTATATTAGGTCCGTCAGTCCATGACCAATTCTGGACATCTATACAACGTCCAAACTAGGTCCACAATTTGAACGTCCATCCATGACCCAACTTGCACGTCAATATGACATTCAACATTTGAACGTAATTTTTTTGACGTTATTTGGACGACTACGACAGGTGCAGGAAATATAGTTTTATTTACAAATATCAACATTGTTGTTATCAACATAATAAATGGAATACAGATGATTATTTCGAAACAAACATGATTTATTATGTTAATGCGTACGTATTTTATGTGCATTTGCGCTGATATGACAATAAATTATATCGTGCATTGTTTTTTATGTTCGTTCTGAAAACCATGTGAAAACTGAGTAGTGCAGAGCAGCTGTAACAGTTTTATCCACGTCCCTCGCGGACACTTTTGTGCACGTGCAGAACGCGGGATTTCAAAATCTGGCAGCAGCTTGATGCCCGGTCGAACAAATTAACATCCAGCTTGCTAAACCAGGTTAATGCTAAATTATGTTTTTTACTTTAGCTCTGTACTGCTGTGTTGCATACACTGTAGCACCGGCGGGGCTCATGTCCCAGCATGCCCCGCGTGCAGTTGTAAATAGCCATTGTTGTGTTGTTGCTGTTATTGTTAATTAATAGGTAATTCCTTATTGTTGCGCATGTGTTTACATGTGTCTTGTGTGTACCCGGTCTGATCCTCGTGTGTAATTAGCTTACATAAATGTCCCACCGTGGATGCGTCTTACAGTTCGTCGTCTGACTACTTTGTGTTTCTTACATATAATTATCTTTGGTGCTTTTTGGGTGCTTGATGTAATCCTTGTACGGATTATTAATTGAGTGGATGTTCCCCGACAGAGTAATCTCCGTGTTTCTCTGCTCGCGATACCTCCATCTGCCCGTCGCAGCAATACGTTATTTAAATTTAAGTTTTAATTGAAAGCATGGTGAAATTGTTCATTTATATATGAATTTAGTCGAGACACGACATACACAATGTCTAAAATTAGTCTGCTTTTGGTATTATAAGACGTCCACAACGACCACATTTGGACTATAAATAGCCCATACATGGAGGTCACACGGCCGTCAATACTAGACGTTCATTAGACGTCAAAAAAAGACGTCGCCTGGCGTTACAAAACAACCCCTTCAGTGGACCAAAATTGGACGTCCAAAAACGACATATTAAAGATGTCATTCCGACGTCACTATGCGCAGTGGGTTTATTCTGTTATTATTTATTATTTAACTTTGAGTCGATGGTGCTCCATGGAACTACCAGCAGGCCCTGGGATTTACCATCCTGTGTCTAGCCCAGCCATATGCTGATGTTACAGTACGCGGTTCGTTATTTCCCCTGGGAGTTTCCTGCATGCTAACAAATCCGGCCCCTCTGATCTCTCTTTGAAGTGGCAGTCAATAGGTCTGAAACAGGAACGTCATGAGGTCCAGTTCTCTAGAGCTGTGGGCTAGATGTCTCTCTGGAGCACGTTCTCACATGACTCTCATTGAAAATGAATCATTTTAATGAAAAGCAATTATTTCCTTTTCTGACTGATCTGTGAAGCTCAATATACTTGATATGAGAAATTACGCAATCAAGTGAAGAGCCGTACATGTTGTGATCTTTCCATTTCTAAACTGCTATTCAGTAATCCTGATTTAGACTTCCAGTACTCATGACTCCCTGAAAAAAAGTCCCGTTCCCCATTACACAGACCATTCTCATAAAATCTGATCCAGACCAGATCATTCTCACGAGTCCGTCTATTAAGGAAACTAGGTATGTCCACTATTATGTCAAATAGTATAACTGAATAAAGATTAGAAATTACAACGCAGGAAATAGTATAGTGCTGAGTATTATTAGGCCTATAACAATCCGACTCTTAATGAACTGAGTGGGAACTGATTGATTACTGGCCATTAGATAAGGCAAATATGCAATATAAAAGTGTCTTACTCGACGATCGGAGAGATTGAAGCGATATGGAGATGTCTGGAAGAAGTTAGGGTAAGAGAATAGAATATTATGGTGAGGTCGAAGAAAATGGTTTTTGTCTGCACCTGCGGAATGGATCAGTATTTCGGACAGGGAAGGAAAGTACATGTGGAAGCAGTCATCGTACTTTCCACTGACAATCCTATCGAAAAACCCATCTAAGCGTTTAGACATTCGTAAACATCCACACCAATAGGGGGCGCGGTTGAGTGCAAAGCGTCGTCAGACGGGAAGTAAACACACTGGTGCCATTGAAGATGGACTAAGATGTGGCGATCTGTCTGTGATCGCTCTGGTTTCGACGCTTTTCACTTCCCGAACCGGGGGTTTCCCCATGCTCGTGGTTTTACGTCTGAGGAAGTTAAGGGGAAAGAACCCAAGTCTCCAGACTTTCGTGGTATTTTCTGAGGGTGAAATGACGGTTCTTCTTCCCGGATGCCAGATGCGAAATCGCGTCTCCCGAATGCCGACGAACGCAGATACCAGGCAGCTAGAGGACAACATCAGGTTGTAGAGGTAATTATCGTCCCGAATTCTCACGGCCATTAAAATGTTAAATGACAGCGATTTGATTAAAAATATCTTAATCTGTCTAGTTCAACGATAGATACGCTGTAAATATGAATATTATTTTATCTGTCCCGTTCAGTTCCATGTGAGCAGCCATGTTCCGCCCCGAGGCTCTACGCCCGGACCCATGGTTCTTCTCCCAGTTCCCTGCACAGCGGTGGCTGCTGGGCTTCGGGGCTATCCTTGCCTGGATGCTTCTCTTCCACTTGCTAGTGAACGTGTGGCTCTTGTGTGTGTTCACCAGCATGCTGCTGGTGCTGGGTGGCTGGCTGGGCTCGCAGGCGGCGCTGGACTCGGGCAGTTTCATTCACCTGGAGCGATTCATGGCTCTGGAAAGGCTCCAGAGCTCCCCAGAGGGTGAGCAGCAGCTGGACCGCGAGATCCGGAGCATGGTGCACAAGATCGTCCGGGACTTTGTGTCCTCCTGGTACAGGACGGTGTCCTCGGAGCCCCTGTTTGAGGAGGAGGTGGAGCGGGCCATGCTTGCTATTGCGACAGAGCTAAAACAACGGGCCAGGATGGTGGACCGCAGGGCCCTGACGACGAGACTACTAGAGCTGTGTGGAGTGCATTTGCGCAGCTACCTGGCTGCCAGGGAAATGGCAGCAAAAGAAGAAGGAGCCAGTGGTCTGTGGGAGCTGTACTGCCGCAGCTGCATTCCTCACCCGGCGCTGCGGAGTGACGCTGAGCAGGTGAACTACAGCCGCGCCGTGGTGGACCTGCTTCTGCATGTGCTGGTCCCGCCTCCTCACCTGGAGACCCGGACAGGCCGCTTTGTTGTCGGGGAGCTTGTTGCATGCAATGTTCTTTTGCCCCTTCTGGCCAAACTGTCTGATCCAGACTGGCTGAACCAGCTGGTTGTCAGCGTCTTCGCTGAGGCGGGCCAATGGGCCTCAAAGGGGGCGGTGTCGGCCGCAGATCCGCCCGACGCCGGTCCCACAGCGCCACAGCCGGGGGTGTGGAAGCTGCAGGACATTGAGGTGCCCTCCAGTTTGACCCTGAGGGTCCCTCCAGAACCACCCATTGTGACAGAGCCCCCTACACCAGAAATGCTGGCTTATGATGTCATCGATGCCACCGAGCTCTTCTCTCAGAACCCAGAGGAGGAGGAAAGTGGGCCGGAAGTAGGAACCAGGCTGTTTGGGGTGGGGAGAGCAGAGGTCAGTCCAATGGATTACCTGCGGCCTGGGAAATTCAACCCATTCTATCGAGAACCGGACTCTGACCTGGATTCTCCCCTGTCTGACTTCAGACAAAACTCAGTGGAGTCGTTGGTCCTGATTGGTGAGGACACACTGTCAGACCGTTTTGCGGAATATTCCACTCCATTAGATAGCTGTGGTGCTGTGGACCCACTGGATGAATTGCAGAGCAGCGTGGGTCTGGGAGAGAGCTCCTGTCCGAGGGTGCTTGTATCAGAGGGATCAGACCGACCTGGTACACCCGCAGGCTTGGCAGATGTGAGGCTGGTCCCTGAACCGGAGCAGGCCGACGAAGGAGACACAGTACCCCCTGGTGGGGTGCAGGCCTCCCGATGTAACCCCAACGAGCTGTCAGTGGCACTGCCCCCCCCGCAGGCCTGCTCGCCCCTGTCGCCGTTCAGCTTCGAGCCTCCAAGCAGCCCCGAAGGCCCCATCATCATCCAAAACTTGCGCATTTCTGGGACCATCACAGCCAAGGAGCACAGAGGCACCGGCTCGCACCCCTACACCCTGTACACCATCAAGGTGGGCCTGGTCCGGCTGAGGGCTGCATGTCAGCGGTACCCTGATGGCTGATGTTGATCCAGTTAGCCTGTCTGGGTGGCTTGGTGTCTGGTTGCGTGTGTCTGTGTGTCTGGTTATGTTGTCTTTTCTGCCTGTATCCATATTTGTATCTGGGTGTGTGTTTGGATGTCAGTCTGTGTTTGTGTCATCATCTTTTGAGCATGTTTGAGTGTCAAAGCCTTGGTTTGGGAGCCTGGGTCTTTGTGTGTTTGGGTTTGTGGGCATGTTTGGGTGACTCAGTTTGTTGGCATGTTTGTCTGGGTGTCTGGGTGAGTTGTATAATTTTTCTGCCTGTATGTGTCAGTTTCCACATCTCCCTGCCTGCTCACCGGTTCCAACCATGTCTTACTGCTACAGTACGAGACTGCAGTGGATGCTGAGAATGTGGACCCCGCCCCGCCCGTGGCCTACCACACTGTGAACCGGCGCTACAGCGAGTTCCTCAACTTGCAGAGCCGCCTGGAGGAGAAACCAGAGCTGCGCAAGATCCTGAAGAGTGAGCCTGCCGAGCAGCCGATCCTCGGGCCGGGCACGGCTGCGCCCCTGAGGGGACAGCTGGCGGGTGGCCGCTCCTCGGGCCGGGCACGGCTGCACCCCTGAGAGGACAGCTGTTGATATGCTCTTCTTTTGTGTCTTTTAGATGTGAAAGGACCCAAGAAAATCTTCCCAGACCTCCCCTTTGGAAACATGGACACAGACAGAGTGGAGGCCCGGAAAGGCCTCCTGGAGACCTTCTTGAAGGTGCCGCTGCAATCAGCTCTGACGGGAGGAGGCGGGTGTCCAGGGTCCTGTGTGTCTGTACTGAATAAAACACTATTTCACTGCAAAATGTTAATACTAGTGTAATTTTTCAGGGTTTGAGTGTCTTTGCTTATTATCATTATTAAGCAAACCACAGCCCACACCATATTGTAACAGGGTTTGTACTGCAGTACTCAACTTTCTTGTTAATTTTATTTCAGCAACTTTGTGCTATCCCTGAAACGGCCAACAGTGAAGAGATGCAGGAATTTTTGGCCCTCAACACAGATGCAAGGATCGCCTTCGTGAAGAAGTCTTTTATCGTTTCACGGATAGACAAGGTAGCTGAACACCGTCACCTAGACCACAATCCTTAGTGTGGCATCCTGCCTTCAGTGGTCTATAAAAATGGGTTCGTAAAGTGCTGAATTTATTACCAAAGTACATACTGCCACCTGCAGTCCAGGTATGGTACTGTAAGATTCAAGTCTGACTTGCGTGTTCTAGTCAGCAGGTGCTATCAGTTAGTCTGAAATGTAGCTAATAATGTTAGCACGATTATGGTTTGGTCTGAATAGCTGATTAGGGTCTGGGTGACAGCACCATAAATCGCTTGATCAAAATCTTCAGTCAGGATCCCATCTTTCACGTGCATTTGGGAGTTTGTTGACCGTGTCAGATGTGGGTTTGCAGATTGTGGTAAACGCCATCGTGGATACCCTGAAGACTGCCTTCCCTCGGTCTGAACCGCAAAGTCCCACCGAGGATGGAGATGCTGAGCCTGACGGGAAAACACAGCTGGACAAGAAAAACAAGTATGCAATATTAAAGAAAATGAAAACTATGAAAATGATTTCATTAATTAGTACTATTAGGTGTTTGTTGTCATTAAGGTGGCTGTATATTTCAGGCTAAATTTTAGCAATATGACATATGAGCCGTTTCGTGGCACCACTTGTGCAGGGTCCCTGAGGCAAATTTCTTGTTTGGTTCTGCCCCGACCCACTGCCCTCGACTGGCTGACGTAAGAGTGACGCCGTAGGGTTGTGCAGCAGGACTAATTACACAGCTTTGCAGCACACCACACTGTAAATAGTTAATTACTATGTGAAGCATTCGTGTATTTCTGTTCATAGACATTACATACAACATTTTGTAACTGTGTAATATATGTTGTGGAATGCGTGTGTTTCATCAGCATGTAATAGTGTCGTGTAAATCGTCAGCTTCCCTGTCTGTGCTGATACTGGTATTAAACCAACAGCGGCTGTTAAAGACGGCGACATTTTAAAAGAGGCGTCTCCTTTATTAGAGTGTCACACTCTCGCTGCAAAAGGTTTATTTGCTCTCTTTACATGGGTCTGCTGCATCGAAAGCATTTTGCGCACCTTAGGGTTGTGGTGTGACATAGAATGCGGTGATGCCGTTTTAAGCATGCAACAGATTGCTCTCGTCGATATTTTCGATTTAGTTTTGTCTGGATGGCATTTTAAGTATTCGGCCACATATAGTGTTTTACACATATTACAGAGCAGAGCTCCCCCTAGTGGCTCCAACAGGTCAGCAGTTTTCCACCGAAACTGGAAGGTGACATTTTAACAGCACAGGTGGAATATAAAATGTTATTCTTTTAATGTAATGAGCAAATGAAAAATAGATGGAAAAAGGCAGAACGTCAGCTGGCTGGGCAAACAAGATTCCTGCACAACCACTGAGTTTTACTGGGCTAGAGCAGAACTTTAGCAAAGACCCTGATTGTGCCTGGTTTTCCCTGTTAGATCTCGCCTGAAGTTCTCCAGTAAGGCGACGCCTGTACTCAATGTGGCCAGCGTTCAGCCCCGGGTGCTTTACTGCTTTGAGGAGGGAGGCACCGTAAGTGTGTCGTCACTGCCCCCTAGTGGCCATTTTCTGTTATATTTGCGATACCATCTTCAGAACCTATTCCAGCATGTCTGAGCACTGATACACTCAGTGGTGACTGTCACCTCTCCCAACCCTGCCGATGCAGGTATTCGGCGGCCTCTCTCTGGACGGTCTGGAGGTCTTTGTTGCAGAGCAGGAGCGGATGGTAGGCCGTGTGTCAGCGCCGGAGGCTGTGGGGGAGCGGGCCGTCAGGCTTGGGGGCCTAGTGGGGCAGCTACAGGTTTCAGCCAGTAAGGCCACAGGTGAGGGACAGGGTCCTGCATGTATGCAGGAAGGATAAGGGTGGCGGTCCTAGGGCTTCATGGGTCATTTTTGTGCCATTATTTGAATTTTCTGTCCTGTATATTCCTCCGAATAATATCTGTCACAGGGTTTAGCGAAGAAAGAATGAACTTTAGTTTTTGCTCCCCTGGGTAAATGGGCTTATTGACCTGCATCAGAGCTGCCGCATAAAGCCGCTGTTTGTCATTGCCCAGGACCACTTCTTCCTTTATTAGGATATAATGGGCCTCACACTGAGTTCTTCATAAGGTTGTTCTGTTTCTGACTATATATTTTTATTTGCTTTGCTGCAAATATTGTGCAATGTAAGTATTTATAAATGTTCAGAATTTAGCATATGTTTCTTTTCCAGCTGTCAGACATATAAAGGAACAGACAGGAGCAAATTTTAGTAGCCGACTGGCTCCTTTTTGTTTGCAGTACTGCAATGTTGTCACTAGAGGACAGTATTGGTAAATATTTGTAGGCATGCTAACAGTTTCTTAATATCGATTTGTAGAAAACAGCCATAACCTCGAGCTGAAATAAAAGCAGTTTTTCTTATTTATTTGACATTGTATGTCATTGATATGTGTTGTGTGACTGTGTTCTCACTTGTTTGGAATTGCACAGCAGTCTATTCAGTCACTGTGTGTCTCGTCACAGCAGCCGAGACTGGCCTGGCAGACGTGGCCCAAGATGTTCTCGGGCTGCTCATGAAGGACCAGTGGGGGTGGCTTTGCACTGAGAACATGCAGAAGACCATTAGGCTGCTCTTTGGGACGCTCATTGACAGGTACACGTCTGCTATACCCTCTGCTGTCCGCTGTGGCATATCCCTTTGAAGGTCTTACGTTTTAACTTATCTTACATTTAGAGCTTTTATTCCTCTGCTTTATAAATTGAGGTGGTGTCAACAGGGCTCAATCGATGGGATCCCTATCAGAAGATAATCCAGCTTGATCCTGTTCTGAGACTATATTGAAATCACTGATAGTGTATGGCTTGTGTCGAAATATAAGAGCTCTTTCTGGAAAAATGCTCGTCTAGTAGATTTCGGTCTTGATTCGTGTCAGACTAAGAAAAGGAAGTTGTCACTTCCTGTACCAGGCACTACTCTGTAAAACTCTCGGGATCCCCTGGACACCAGAGATCAGTTAAGGTATCAGCAGTCGTGTCCAAGAAGTAACAAGGGGAAGTGTTTACAGTATATCTTGAAGCCAATCAAGGTTGAACTCCCTAGTGGTGGATTAACCCCCGCCTCACGGAACACCCTGTGCAAATTCTCAAAATCTGGATTCGGGAGCAGACGTCGGGTCTGTGAACCACGCCAAGACTGGACGAGACCGAAACGTGCCCTGAAATATGTGCCCTTTTTTCCTTCTATTTTTATGTGAAAGGTTAGAGATTTAGTGCCTAAGGATTGTGCTCCACATGATTGCAGTAAGACATTCTAATTGACTGTAAAATATAGGATTTCTGAGTTCTGTACGTGGGTTTAATTAGCCATAAACGGCACGGGGTGGTCTGTTAATTACCTGAAAAAGCCAAGAACAATATTTATTTCCATCTCTAACTGTTTTTCCACTCCTCTGATTTATAATTGTCCCACAGAAAGTTTGTTAAACCAATGGGTTACGGATGAGAAATTTGGACATTGGATATTCTGCTATGGGCTGTATTATTTGTGGAGTATAAAGGGAGGGGACTTAAAATAATTATTTACATTTTGAAATTTGAACATTTGACTGTAAACTACAACCCCAAATCATAAAAAGTTGGGACAGTGTGGAAAATGTGAATAAAAAAATAAAGCAGTAATTTACAAATTTCCCTTAACTTTTATTTCATTGCAGACAGTATGAACACAAGATAATTCATGTTTTTTTTTGTCAACATCATTTGATTTGTAAATAAATATCCATTTTTGCCATTCAGGCTTGCAACACATTCCAAAGAAAGTTGGGATGGGGGCAATTCAGGGGTAGTAATGAGGTATAATAACTAAATAATGATGTGATTTGAAACTGGTGATGTTCACAGGTGATTGCAATCGTCGTGGCCTCCTAGAGGTGATACAAATTTGCTGCAAGTGCTTGTCAGGGACAGGTAGAAAGATCATCCCTCAGTCAATTTAGTTACTATTGCATATCATAGTTATGTTTTTTTCCTTTTTATTGCTGGATAGTGGTTGTCTGACCAGAATATTATGCTGCTATGCCCTGTGGCTGTTGTATTTTTCCTCTATTTATGTAGATTTTCCTGGAAATGTATGTCAAGGCTGCTGTGAAATGGAGATGAACAATGCGGTTCTGTTGTCTTCAACAAAGATGGGGTTGTTAACTGGCACTCGCACCTTGGGTCTCATAAGCAGGGTTGTTAAAGATGGCTGGCACTCATATCTGGGTTCCCATATGCGGGATCATTAAAGATGACTGATAGTCACACCTGGGCTCTTATAAGCGGGATCTTTAGAGATGGCTGACTCTTACATCTGGGCTCCTTTAGTAGGGTCGTTAAAGACGACTGACGCTCAAACCCGGGCTTCTATAAGCAGGGCTGTTAAAGACGACTGACTCTCAAACCTGGGCTTCCATAAGCAGGGTTGTTAAAGGCGACTGACGCTCAAACCTGGGCTTCCATAAGCGAGGTCATTAAAGATGACTGACGCACAAACCTGGGCTCCTTTAAGCGGGGTCATTACAGATGACTAACGCTCACACACAGGCTCCTGTGATCAGGGTTTTTAAAGGTGACTGACACTCACACCTGGGCTTCCATAAGCGAGGTTGTTAAAGACGACTGACATGCAAAACTGGGTTCCTGTAAGCGGGGTCGTTAAAGACGACTGAGGCTCACACCTGGGCAGCACTAAGTGGCGTCGTTAATCACTTGCACCTCCCGTCTTACTGCACAGTAGTTATGTTTTGAAGCAGTGCAGCTTTTACGAGCCCATGACCTACTTTTAAGAGTGAGTAGAGAGCGGGTCGTTTGCTGTGGGTCTCCAGATCGAATCCTGTCTAACGAGCCTGGCGCCTTGACTAGTCCCCACGCGTGAGCGCCTTTTATGAGTTTTTCCAAGAGCAGAGCTGGAGTAGAGTGTCTGTCTCCTCGCGTCAGGATGGGACACACTCCAGCAAGCCTCAAATCTGTTTTCAAGTGCCATCCTGGGGAGGGGGATGTTTGTCTAGTTCAGATCAATGCTGATTCTCATAAGCCTATGGAGTTCCTGGCTCATATGCTAAATTTACTCTGTGAAGTAGGATCTTTGTGTCTTTGATGTTGTTTTCCAGTAAGCTTGGAGTTTCTAGGAAGCAGAAAAAGTTGTTTTAGCTGTAGGACTGTAACTAAAAGACAGGGTTTGGGTTCCCAGGAACATCTCAAATTGAGTCAAATGACAGAATGTGAATTGATGGGTGTTCTGTGACCGCAGCCACCTGTCAGCCAGTCAGCATGAGGAAATGCCTCCTATTTGCCCATTCCTACTGCCGTTGGCCTATCAGGTCAACCCTCTGTTTC
This sequence comes from Paramormyrops kingsleyae, assembly GCF_048594095.1. NCBI lineage: Eukaryota > Metazoa > Chordata > Actinopteri > Osteoglossiformes > Mormyridae > Paramormyrops > Paramormyrops kingsleyae. The sequence continues at coordinate 635,698 of NC_132813.1, read as the reverse complement.
CGAAACCCTACTGTTAGGGTCTTCTAACACTACCTCTGAGGTCTTCTGTAGGAGGAGAGTCGTACAACTGATGCTTTACCAGCAATTGTGAAAAGTCCTTCTTAAATGATGGATAAAAATTCACCCTACCCTCTTTATTTAGGTCATTGTGTTTGGATATGATCACCATGAGGACAGATGCATTTCTGGTTTTCATTGAAAGAAATCAGTAACAAAAGGGGTTTGTTTGTTAATTAGGAAGTCTGACATGGCCCTGCTTACGAACAGGACCGAAAGTTGCGTCACCACCATATGATTGGTCGAAATGCCTGGATATGTGAAAGAACCGGTAATCTGCGTTGATATGCATGAATTACCTAAAGGGAAAAACGATGCGTTCTATATACTATTCATTGTAATATTGCACATCGCTATTTATTGATGCATTCCTTACAACTCTGAAGTTAGCTTTTGAATCTTACATAACACTAAGATTTTCACAGACGTTCTAGAAAATTAGCACATAGTAAATCATGATGTATAGCTGTGTGAATCGCAAATAAGTGAGTCTTCGGTTTTGCATCACTCTTGTTCTCCAAACTTGGCGAGGCCTTTAATGAGCCGATGCTGCTATCGATTCCTGTACGCCCGTGGAAAAGAGGCATTACATTTTTCTCGTTCTGGCCCATCAGTGGAGCTTGTGTATGTGTGCTGGGCTTGGTGGTCAGGTCTGAACGCCTTTGCCTCAGTTCAGCGTGTGACCTGCTGTCTTCCATGCTGGCAGCTTATTCTGAGGAAAGTTCAAACTCCGCTTTTGTTTCCCGAGTTGATGTGGCCTTGCGGAAATTACTTTTTGCTGATTTTGCCGTTATTGAGATTTCCGAATCTCTCTTTGACATCAACGTATGGAATTTGCAGACAAGTCTGTTGTGTTATGGCAGTATTCCCCAGGAGGGGCTGCTGTGCTGCTTCTATCTCCCATGTTGATGACTTGGTGACCCCAAGCTGTGGCTCAGCAGTCTGGATTTTTGACAGTCGTGTTCAATGCATGTTCAGTCACATGTTTGTATTTGCCTGCTGGAGGACACCAAAGTCTGGGTAAACAGGTCACAAACATGGTCACTTTCAGAAAAGGTAATGTGATCTCCCGAGTGGCTTTGCATCTGTATTTATGTCAGTAACATTCGCAGGATGTTCATTGTTAAAAACACACTGCACGCCTGCCTTTTTTTACTGTGGCGAATATGCTCAGTGCCGGATAGTGGGATTAAAAGATTATTCTGCGTTACCTTGACCTCTGCCTTCCAGAAGCATACTGGGTAATTTTAGTTTAGGTTGCTGGGTTGATGGTTGACTTGGGAGGTTTGACTTAATATGGCAGCGCTCAGCTGAGACCTTCTCGGCTCAACAGGGTGTAACGGCTCCTTGGTGTGAGGAGCCGGCTGCCCAGTACCGCCCCGGCCAGCTCTGGTACCCGGGTTTATTTGCTCGTCATGGAATTTAATGTGCTTCACATCTGGGTCTGCTGGGTTTTTCCGTGTTTTATGCGTGTGCCGTGTGGCAGCTCAGTGGGAAAAGGCGTGCAGTTGCGTAACGTTAAATCTGACTCATGTTTTATGGCAGCAGGCGCCTTCGAGCAGGAGTGGAATCGATACTGAGAGGAGGAACTGGAGCCTCATTAGAAGGTGTGATGGTCTGAATTGCAGGCGTCTAGAGTGTGTGCTTCTCCACGTGCCCATCTTTGGTGCAGGGCTCCATGTTTGCTCACCGCAGATTTCAGGACAGACTGCAATGCCCCCCCACGTGGATTTCCAGCAAACCTCTGGTCCGGCTTTCCATATCGTCACCTAGCATGCCATCAGCTTGTCCCCATGTCTTTGTGAGTTCCGCCCCTTGCTTCATTACCGAGAAGTTGTGCCCCAAGAGTGGCGCTGGATTAAGTGCCCATCTCCCCCCTCCCCTCCCCGGGGGTGGCGTGCTTTTTGTGGGCTGTGTGGATTCCTGCTCCGGGAAGCTGCCAATGCCACCTGCCATGCTGTCATTTTTAACATTGTCCTGGGGGGCTATTCATGGCCCCCCTGGGCCCACCATGACGTTCGGCCTCAGTGAACAATGCGATCCAGGCTCAGGCCGTAGCCCCCAGCGCTCTGAGTCATTCTTCTCAATGCTTAATTTGCAAGTCTTTAATGAAGGTGTTGGGGTTCGTTTAACGAGCGTGTCGAACACCTGTGGAAAGCTGCTGTCTGTTCTGTTTGTGGGTTTAGCCCTGGGGGGGTTTTTGCCTGCTTTTTGTGCTGCGTAGAATTGCAGATCCTTACTGCTCGGCCTTCTCTTTTCCACAAGGGGGCAGCACTTGCTTCAGGATGTGCACATTTGGGAATTCAAATATTTAAAAATTGTACTTAAAATGGAAAATTATGCTGAAATAGGCAGTAATTCTGGTCATTCTGCATCTGCTTCTGTTTTTAAGGAATGATGGGGCATTTTTAGACAGTGGTGCAGAACATTGTACGGCAGAATGGGTTTCTGGGCCAGTTTCCGTTCGGGGTGGATCTTCTTGCACACGGACCCCGGCGCCTTTGCGTGTCCTGAGACACGTACTCAGACGGCTGCACACACACTGACCCCCAATCCCATCTTCCACGCTTTTGCTCTGCAGCGTGAGTGTGGGGTAGGGGGGCCTCGTAACCTTGTCCGGCCCACCCCCCGCCCCCGCCAGGCTAAAGCCTGCTCTCACAAAGGTTGGCCGAGCCCCCGCCGATTCGTCTCATTGTACACTGCTCTGCACCAACCCCAACCCCCCCCCCCCACGTGGGATGCCAGCTTCTGCTGGGCTTTTAATTACCTCAGGCATGGCCTGGGGGTACTGGGGGGTTCTGGCGAGTGAGAAATCGACTCCTGCTTTTTTCACACAGCCGCTGACGAGAGGGTTGGCCCATTGTGGCCTTGGATCAGACCAGGCCCCCCAGGCTTCGGGCCCCCCAGGCATGTTTGGGAATGCTTAGCGATGCTGGTGTGTGCATGGTCAGCATGCAGCAGCGTGCAGTTTTGTCAGGCCGTACATTCAGCCTGGGGGTGGGGGGGGGGGGCTTTTCCCGGAGAACATCTCCTGGTGCATTGTGGGATTGGCTGCCTTTTGGCTGTCACCCACTTCAGCATTCCAGAGTTTATGAAAGTTTAATATCCTTCCCAGTGATCCGGATTATCAGGCAGTTGTTAAAGCTCTCTGCCGTTTGACCTCTGCTTCTGAGGACGCTGCAACTTAAATGGATCAGTGCGGACCAGTGTGTCTGGGCTGGTGACCCTTCACTTCCCTCTCTCCTCTCTGCAGCCTGAACGAGGGACTCCTGTTGTTTAGGGCCTGTCGCCTGTGTCCGTGCTGCTCAGTCTGTTTCTGCTAAGCGACTCCTGGCAGGAATACCTCTGAGCTCCAGGCTCTAACGTTCCCCTTCACTTGTTGACTGTCCTTCCATTGGCTGCTGATGCCTCACATTCTCACTGCCAGTCAAACCACTGCAAAATCACGCTGCACACCAAAATGAGCTGAAGGGTCTCCCATGTCCTCACTGCCTGTTTTTTTGAGGTTTTTGGTGGCCAGAGCAAAGTCAGATCCCTGCATTTTTTATGAGTATTAATTCTGATTCTGCTGAGGGCAGCTCATGTACATTTTTTTTTTTATTTTTATTTTTTTAGAACGTTTGCCCAGGTGCGAGTGGCCTTTCTTTTTTAGCCCACACTGCAGACTCCGAGCATGTAATGGACAGATCCACGGAGCCTGGCGCTGGAACGCAGGACAGTAACTTTGTTGATGGTGGGGCAGAAATGCCAACCCAAGCAGGTTTGCTCAGGGTGGTGGCAGGAGGTGGGGCTGGAACTCAGGAAGGAGGAACAGGTGGGAAACTGGTGCACAGCCAAGCCCCTCCCCCATAGGTCCCATTGGCTGGTTTACCTTGATAGACCATGAAGGCAGAGAGGGCCAGGAGAGGGACTGGTGTCATAGATCCATAGGGTGGTCAGGTGGCTCTGGGTACAGGCATCAGCAGGGCACAGGTTTGAATCCCTCCACTTTGTAACATGCACCTCACTTTTTCATGGTGAACTTTAGCTGTACCTTGGCGCTGTGTCCCAGTCGACCGTGAGCGAGTTCCTTTGAGTGCCAGCAGACACGAAGGCCTGTGTATGACCTGGAAGGGTCACTTTAAAGCCTGTTTAGGAGACTGCCCTCGACCCCATGAGAATTCCACTCCCTTCTCTTGTGTCAGATACTGTCAGGTGGGCCGAGATCTCACACTGTCGGCTTCCAGCTGGGACTGGATGCCATTAAAGCAGTGTGTAATCTTCTGCCCCACTTTTTCTTGCGTAGAAGTAAAACAGTATTTTTATGTCTTTAATGGAACTTAGCTGGGTTTTGTTTAGGGCTGAGATGCCCCCATCCTGGGAGCAACCCCCCCCCCCCCATGCCTGGGACATAAACACCACCAGCCAGCCGGTGGCCTGATTGTTGCTAGGCAGCGCTTGTTGCCAGGCAGTACCCGTGCGTGTGCATTCGGCACTGCGTCACAGGCGCGGCCCAGACGAGCTTCAGCCCAGCAAATGCAGTGCAGACTGCAGAAGCTTCTCCTCCCTCAGATTTAACGGTGACCAAAATAAACGGCCGGGACCCAAAGTGTCAAGGCCCAGGTTGTTCTTAACTTACCGAAATGAGAGCGGATCCCTGGTTAAATAAAGGGGCCTAATGTTCATCCTTCTGTGATGCTGTTCAAACTGTGTGTGTGTGTGTGTGTGTGTGTGTGTGTGTTATAATTATCTAATAAGCCAAACACATGCCAGCATAAAATCCCGCAGATACAGGTCAGGAGCTTCAGTTAATGTTGACATCAAAATGGGGAAGAAAGGTGATGGGGATGGTAGTAATGGGAACTCTGTACCGGTCTGTCATGGCAAGGTGATGAGGATGGCAGTAATGGGAACTCTGTACTGGTCTGTCATGGCAAGGTGATGGGGATGGCAGTAATGCGAACTCTGTACTGGTCTGTCATGGCAAGGTGATGAGGATGGCAGTAATGGGAACTCTGTACTGGTCTGTCATGGCAAGGTGATGGGGATGGCAGTAATGTGAACTCTGTACTGGTCTGTCATGGCAAGGTGATGAGGATGGCAGTAATGCGAACTCTATACCGGTCTGTCATGGCAAGGTGATGGGGATGGCAGTAATGGGAACTCTGTACTGGTCTGTCATGGCAAGGTGATGGGGATGGCAGTAATGCGAACTCTATACCGGTCTGTCATGGCAAGGTGATGGGGATGGCAGTAATGGGAACTCTATACCGGTCTGTCATGGCAAGGTGATGGGGATGGCAGTAATGGGAACTCTGTACTGGTCTGTCATGGCAAGGTGATGGGGATGGCAGTAATGCGAACTCTGTACCGGTCTGTCATGGCAAGGTGATGGGGATGGTAGTAATGGGAACTCTATACCGGTCTGTCATGGCAAGGTGATGGGGATGGCAGTAATGGGAACTCTATACCGGTCTGTCATGGCAAGGTGATGGGGATGGCAGTAATGGGAACTCTGTACTGGTCTGTCATGGCAAGGTGATGGGGATGGCAGTAATGGGAACTCTGTACCGGTCTGTCATGGCAAGGTGATGGGGATGGCAGTAATGCGAACTCTATACCGGTCTGTCATGGCAAGGTGATGGGGATGGCAGTAATGGGAACTCTGTACTGGTCTGTCATGGCAAGGTGATGGGGATGGCAATAATGGGAACTCTGTACTGGTCTGTCATGGCAAGGTGATGGGGATGGCAGTAATGCGAACTCTATACCGGTCTGTCATGGCAAGGTGATGGGGATGGCAGTAATGGGAACTCTGTACTGGTCTGTCATGGCAAGGTGATGGGGATGGCAGTAATGCGAACTCTATACCGGTCTGTCATGGCAAGGTGATGGGGATGGCAGTAATGGGAACTCTGTACTGGTCTGTCATGGCAAGGTGATGGGGATGGCAATAATGGGAACTCTGTACTGGTCTGTCATGGCAAGGTGATGGGGATGGCAGTAATGCGAACTCTATACCGGTCTGTCATGGCAAGGTGATGGGGATGGCAGTAATGGGAACTCTGTACCGGTCTGTCATGGCAAGGTGATGGGGATGGCAGTAATGGGAACTCTGTACTGGTCTGTCATGGCAAGGTGATGGGGATGGCAGTAATGGGAACTCTATACCGGTCTGTCATGGCAAGGTGATGGGGATGGCAGTAATGGGAACTCTGTACCGGTCTGTCATGGCAAGGTGATGGGGATGGCAGTAATGGGAACTCTGTACCGGTCTGTCATGGCAAGGTGATGGGGATGGCAGTAATGGGAACTCTGTACTGGTCTGTCATGGCAAGGTGATGGGGATGGCAGTAATGCGAACTCTGTACCGGTCTGTCATGGCAAGGTGATGGGGATGGTAGTAATGGGAACTCTGTACCGGTCTGTCATGGCAAGGTGATGGGGATGGCAGTAATGGGAACTCTATACCGGTCTGTCATGGCAAGGTGATGGGGATGGCAGTAATGCGAACTCTATACCGGTCTGTCATGGCAAGGTGATGGGGATGGCAGTAATGGGAACTCTGTACTGGTCTGTCATGGCAAGGTGATGGGGATGGCAGTAATGCGAACTCTATACCGGTCTGTCATGGCAAGGTGATGGGGATGGCAGTAATGGGAACTCTGTACTGGTCTGTCATGGCAAGGTGATGGGGATGGCAGTAATGCGAACTCTATACCGGTCTGTCATGGCAAGGTGATGGGGATGGCAGTAATGGGAACTCTGTACCGGTCTGTCATGGCAAGGTGATGGGGATGGCAGTAATGGGAACTCTATACCGGTCTGTCATGGCAAGGTGATGGGGATGGCAGTAATGCGAACTCTGTACCGGTCTGTCATGGTAAGGTGATGGGGATGGCAGTAATGGGAACTCTATACCGGTCTGTCATGGCAAGGTGATGGGGATGGCAGTAATGGGAACTCTGTACCGGTCTGTCATGGCAAGGTGATGGGGATGGCAGTAATGGGAACTCTGTACCGGTCTGTCATGGCAAGGTGATGGGGATGGCAGTAATGGGAACTCTGTACTGGTCTGTCATGGCAAGGTGATGGGGATGGCAGTAATGCGAACTCTGTACCGGTCTGTCATGGCAAGGTGATGGGGATGGCAGTAATGGGAACTCTGTACCGGTCTGTCATGGCAAGGTGATGGGGATGGCAGTAATGGGAACTCTGTACCGGTCTGTCATGGCAAGGTGATGGGGATGGCAGTAATGCGAACTCTATACCGGTCTGTTATGGCAAGGTGATGGGGATGGCAGTAATGGGAACTCTGTACCGGTCTGTCATGGCAAGGTGATGGGGATGGCAGTAATGGGAACTCTATACCGGTCTGTCATGGCAAGGTGATGGGGATGGCAGTAATGCGAACTCTGTACCGGTCTGTCATGGTAAGGTGATGGGGATGGCAGTAATGGGAACTCTGTACTGGTCTGTCATGGCAAGGTGATGGGGATGGCAGTAATGCGAACTCTGTACCGGTCTGTCATGGCAAGGTGATGGGGATGGCAGTAATGGGAACTCTGTACCGGTCTGTCATGGCAAGGTGATGGGGATGGCAGTAATGGGAACTCTGTACCGGTCTGTCATGGCAAGGTGATGGGGATGGCAGTAATGCGAACTCTGTACCGGTCTGTCATGGCAAGGTGATGGGGATGGCAGTATTGCGAACTCTGTACCGGTCTGTCATGGCAAGGTGGTGGGGATGGCAGTAATGGGAACTCTGTACCGGTCTGTCATGGCAAGGTGATGGGGATGGCAGTAATGGGAACTCTGTACCGGTCTGTCATGGCAAGGTGATGGGGATGGCAGTAATGGGAACTCTGTACCGGTCTGTCATGGCAAGGTGATGGGGATGGCAGTAATGCGAACTCTGTACTGGTCTGTCATGGCAAGGTGATGGGGATGGCAGTATTGCGAACTCTGTACTGGTCTGTCATGGCAAGGTGATGGGGATGGCAGTAATGGGAACTCTGTACCGGTCTGTCATGGCAAGGTGATGGGGATGGCAGTAATGGGAACTCTGTACTGGTCTGTCATGGCAAGGTGATGGGGATGGCAGTAATGGGAACTCTATACCGGTCTGTCATGGCAAGGTGATGGGGATGGCAGTAATGCGAACTCTGTACCGTTCTGTCGTGGTAAACAGGGAGCTGAGCCGGAAGGCGAAGCTTTCGATTTACCGGTCGATCTACGTTCCTACCCTCACCTGTGGTCAGCGGCTTCCTGACTGAAAGAATGAGACTGTGGATGCAAGCGGCCGAAATGAGCTTCCTCTGCAGGGTGTCTGGGCTCAGCCTTTGAGGAGCTCGGACGTTCGGGAGGAGCTCAAAGTAGAGCCGCTGCTGCTCCGAGTCAAAAGGAGCCAGCTGAGGTGGTTTGGGCTTCTATCTAGGATCCCTCCTGGGCTGCTCCCTTGGAGGAGGACCGGGAGGAGGCCCTGGGGCAGACCCAGGACACGCTGGAGAGATTATATCTCTTTGGCCTGGGAACACCTCAGTGGAGCTGGAGGAGGTGGCTGGGGAGAGGGAGGTGTGGGCCTCCCTGCTTAGACTCCTGCCCCCGCGACCTGACTCTGGGTAAGCAGCAGAAGATGGATGGATGGATGGGAGATTCGCATCATGAAGTGTCAGCTGACAAATCTACTGCAACTGTGTGATGCTATCGCGTCAACAAGGACCAAAGGCTTTAAGCACCTTGTTAGATTTACGCCATGAAGGATTAAAGCAGTTCTGAAGCAGAAGGTCCAATCCGATACTAGCAAGGTGTTTCTAATAAAGTAGCAAGTTAGTGTGTTGGTTTGTTAGTATTAGTTGTGTTGTTCAGTGTTGGCTCTTTGAAATGCCAGATAACTTGCTTAGGAACTTAGATCTGTTTTCATAAACGTTGGGCTAGATGGAGAATTTTTTTTCTGGGAGACCCAAAACTGCCCTTCTAGGTTGAGATTTAGTCTGCTGGTGTAGCTGTTGTCAGAGATGTAACCTCGCCATTATGTAATGATTTGGGTTGTGTATCTCCAGAGGATCATGGGAAACTGCTGAAATCTCTCTCTCTCTCTCTCTCTCTCTCACACACACACACACACACACACACACACACACACACACACACACACACACACACACACACACACACACACACAATCACCCATTCGCACACACCATTCTCCTGCAGTTATGTCCAAGGTTTGACTAATAAAGGGCATGAAATCAAACCCAACTTGAATCACGCACTGCAGTTTTCACACATGCATCATATTAAATTGCATAGATTGGTTTGAATGCCTTGCATAACTTCACACTGGGTAGATCCTTTAAATTAAGATGCATTGGCTTAGACGGCATACATATTGTAAGCTGGTGTGGTCATTAGAGATATTTATGTGTGTAGAGTGTGGATATCAGTGGGACTGGGAGTATTTTGCAAGAACATCTGTAAGATATTATTTTAGCTCTTTTGTGTAATATTCCCTGATTCAATTGCGCTGCTGCCAAACTCTCCATGTTGTGCTTGTAAAATCTCACATTGAGCTGTTTGCGTAAGCAGGCAGAAAGCTCTAGAATGTGTCTCCCCAGTTTCTGGATTTATGGGGCTGGACTCTGCACTGGATATCTGTCTGCACAGGTCCTTGTATGTGGAGTGACAGGCTTTGACTGGGAGCAGAGGCCCGGGGAGGCCAGGGCTGCTGCTGGGCGGCTTGATTTGGCCAGTCACCTCCTTTAGCCCATGGCTGACGGGACACCAGGCTGGATTCTAACTTGTTGCCCCCTATTCAAGATTCAAGAAGTTTGTCATTCCACACGTTTGCACATTCTGTGGAGCGAAATTAAGTACTCAGGTCACGGATAAGTCACACTCATTTTTAAATATAAAGTTGAAAATTAAATATAAAGGTATAGAAGTATAAAGTATGGATTATAAATGAGCAGTATGTACAGTGTCCGATGCGCAGAAACAGACATGGATGCAACAAACAGATCCAGGTAATTTACTATATAATAGTAATAACTTAGTTACTGTGTTATAATGAGCATTGCACATATGGCCTTATTGCACATGTTAATTATCACTACGGTTGGTGGTGATAATTTAATTTAAATACTATGTAATACTATTCAGTCCTCTTTGACCCAAACACATGCAGACAAAGACTTTCGCAGTCTGAATGGCACTGGGACCAGGAGATGCGGTGGACTGGTAGGACTGGGTAACAAACACTGCCATCAGCAGCACTAAGGTGGCTGGCTCCTGGTGCTCTGTACGCAGATACCCATGTTAGCATCGCTCGTCCCTGTGTTGTGGCATTACTGCTTATCCTTCCCAGGCCTTTTCCTTCTGCAATTTTACACCATACTCTCTCACTCTCGTTGCTGGGAGTCAGCGTGTGAAGGACAGGCCTGCTGGCATTTTACACCCTGCTCGCTCACTCTTTGCTGGGTGTCAGCGTGTGAAGGACAGACCTGGTGGCATGTTACACCCCGCTCGTTCGCTTTCTTTGCTGGGTGTCAGCGTGTGAAGGACAGGCCTGCTGACATTGTACACCCTGCTCGCTCACTCTTTGCTGGGTGTCAGCGTGTGAAGGACAGACCTGGTGGCATTTTACACCTCATTCGCTCACTGTATTTGCTGGGTGTCAGCGTGTGAAGGATGGGCCTGCTGGCATTTTACACCTCACCCGCTCGCTCTCTTTGCTGGGTGTCAGCGTGTGAAGGATGGGCCTGCTGGCATTTTACACCTCACTCGCTCGCTCTCTTTGCTGGGTGTCAGCATGTGAAAGACAGGCCTGCTGGCATTTTACACCCCGCTCATTCGCTCTCTTTGCTGGGTGTCAGCATGTGAAAGACAGGCCTGCTGGCATTTTACACCCCGCTCATTCGCTCTCTTTGCTGGGTGTCAGCATGTGAAGGACAGACCTGGTGGCATTTTACACCTTATTCGCTCACTGTATTTGCTGGGTGTCAGCGTGTGAAGGACAGGCCTGCTGACATTGTACACCCTGCTCGCTCACTCTTTGCTGGGTGTCAGCGTGTGAAGGACAGACCTGGTGGCATTTTACACCTTATTCGCTCACTGTATTTGCTGGGTGTCAGCGTGTGAAGGATGGGCCTGCTGGCATTTTACACCTCACCCGCTCGCTCTCTTTGCTGGGTGTCAGCGTGTGAAGGATGGGCCTGCTGGCATTTTACACCTCACTCGCTCGCTCTCTTTGCTGGGTGTCAGCATGTGAAAGACAGGCCTGCTGGCATTTTACACCCCGCTCATTCGCTCTCTTTGCTGGGTGTCAGCATGTGAAAGACAGGCCTGCTGGCATTTTACACCCCGCTCATTCGCTCTCTTTGCTGGGTGTCAGCATGTGAAAGACAGGCCTGCTGGCATTTTGCACTCCTCTCGCTTGCTCTCTTTGCCGTGGGTCAGTGTGTGAAGGACAGGCCTTCTGGTATTTTGTACCCTGTTGCTTGGTTGGATTCTTTATCCACTAGATAAAGGAGAAAAAATTATGTAGCTGTTCACTTGTGATGTTCAGGCAGTGTAGCAACAAGACCTCCTTTCACCATCCAACGTTTTGAGGCCCCCACCTCTGTCCGCTCTCACCTGTGAGGGCCCCCACCTCTGTCCGCTCTCGCTGGTGAGGTGCCCCCGCCTCTGTCCTCTCTCACCTGTGAGGGCCCCCGCCTCTGTCCGCTCTCGCTGGTGAGGGCCCCCGCCTCTGTCCGCTCTCGCTGGTGAGGGCCCCCGCCTCTGTCCGCTCTCGCTGGTGAGGGCCCCCGCCTCTGTCCGCTCTCACCTGTGAGGGCCCCCACCTCTGTCCGCTCTCGCTGGTGAGGGCCCCCGCCTCTGTCCGCTCTCACCTGTGAGGGCCCCCGCCTCTGTCCGCTCTCGCTGGTGAGGGCCCCCGCCTCTGTCCGCTCTCGCTGGTGAGGGCCCCTGCCTCTGTCCATTTTTGTATGTGAGGCCCCCGCCTCTGTCCGCTCTCACCCGTATGGGCCCCCGCTTCTGTCCGCTCTCACCTGTGAGGGCCCCCGTTTCTGTCCGCTCTCACCTGTGAGGCCCCTTACTCTGTCCTGTCTCCCCCAGGTGGTTGGAGGTGCGTGTGGCCAACCTGACGTGCACGCAGTACTGGGTGGTTTACCTGCAGCTTCTGCAGGAGGCCATCTGGCCCGGGGGCCTGCTGCCGGCCTGGCCCTGTCCCCAGCGGACCCCTCAGCAGAAGGAGGACACCTGGAAGCTGACCCTGCTCTGCCTCATGAAGCTTCTCCCAGGTCCCAGTGCCCGCCGTCAGTTACATGCTACAAAATACCAATGGTCAGAACACTGCTCAAGGGCAAGAGGCGAGAGATATAGTATGCGTGTGGTTACTTAAAATGTCATCATGTGCATCCCATTGCATTCTTGAATATTAGATGGTGAACTTCAGTGTTGGTACAGGACTGATATTTCAGATCCTCCAGTCATTCTCAGGCAAGTGCCCCCCCCCAGGGGGCTTTGTCAGTTACATGTACATTTACATATTTAGCAGTTGTTTTTGTCCAAAGCAGCTTACAAGTGAGGCATATAGAACACTTGTAATTAGCACCTAGTAAAATCAAGTGACTCAGCAGGGGATGATGACTGAGCTACTGTAACATATAATTTCAAAGAAGTCTTGGTGTCTTTGCCCTGGAAGAATGACGGAATGTTTAGTGTGATCCGGGTCTCCGCCGATTCTGATGGGACCTAGCTGCCCAGTTGGGACCATTCCGCGCCTTTTCTATGTGTCCATCAAATCATGCCACATGTTTGGTTTTCGGGAATTTGCTTCCATGCACAGCTCAGCACTTGTGTCACAACCTGTGTTAGCAAAATGCACAACGATCGGGTTTTGATTACAAAATGCACAACGATCGGGTTTTGATTACAAAATGCACAACGATCGGGTTTTGATTACAAAATGCACAACGATCGAGCTTTAATTACAAAAAGCACACGATCGGGTTTTGATTACAAAATGCACAACGATCGGGCTTTAATTACAAAATGCACAACGATCGGACTTTAATTACAAAATGCACAACGATCGGGTTTTGATTACAAAATGCACAACGATCGAGCTTTAATTACAAAAAGCACACGATCGGGCTTTAATTACAAAATGCACAACGATCGGACTTTAATTACAAAATGCACAACGATCGGGTTTTAATTACAAAATGCATACTTTGTCTGTGGGCTTTGTCTGGTTGTGATGCTGCTGACAACATAAAAATGGTAGATTGCGGGGGCAGGAGTGAGCAGAGCCCCTGATTTTCCTAGGGAGACCTCCTTGGCCTGATTTTTAATCCGCCGTTAACGCCAAGGCTTCTTTTAAATGATGACCAGTTAACTCTGCTTAAAATTAATCTCTAATTGTGTTTTGGAATTTTTTTCCCCCCTAAGAAATGGAAAAACGGTGCCTCTGGACTGTTAGGAAAAGGTGCTGCTTTTATTCCAGTGCTGAATTTGGAGTCTTTGGCTTTATTTATTTTAATTATTGCATCATTATGAAAGCCCATGATTTCTGGAAAAAGTGCGTGTTAGGAAGATGTAAAACCAACCTTAAACGCTTCACCTTAAAATCGGGGCACGGGTGACGTCAGCAGCCGCACGTGCGGCGTCAGCGACAAACCGCCGTACGGCCTGTGCGTGAGAGAGGCCTGTCCCTAAAGATGGTGTCTCCCCTCTTCACAGATCGGATCTCCAACTTGCTGGGACCAGAGAAATATAAGCTGAGCTGGCAGGTGGTTCTGGATTCCCTGCAGGAAGCCCAGATCAACAGGTGGTGATGAAGGGCCAGTGAATGCAAACATGCGCACACACACATGCGCACACACACACAGACACGCACGCACGCGCGCGCACACACACACACGCACACATGCACACACGCACACACACATGCACGTGCGCATACACTAGAGGTGTAATGGTACACAAAAATCAGGGTTCAATATGTACCTCTGGTTTGAAATCACGGTTCAATATGTACTTTGGGTTTGAAATCACGATTTTATATGTACCTCGGGTTTGAAATCACAGTTTGATATGTACCTTGGGTTTGAAATCACGGTTCGATATGTACCTTGGGTCTGAAATCACGGTTTGATATGTACCTCGGGTTTGAAATCACGGTTCGATATGTACCTCTGGTTTGAAATCACGGTTTGGCATGTATCTCGGGATTGAAATCACGGTTCGATATGTACCTTGGGTTTGAAATCACGGTTTTGATATGTACCTCGGGTTTTAAATCACGGTTCGATATGTACCTTGGGTTTGAAATCACAGTTTGATATGTACCTCTGGTTTGAAATCACGGTTCGGCATGTATCTCGGGATTGAAATCACGGTTCGGCATGTACCTCGGGTTTGAAATCACGGTTCGGTTTGTACCTCGGGTTTGAAATCACGGTTCGGTACATTTTCGGTACTGAGGGGGTAAAAGAAACAAAACATGAATTGCTTATTTTTTTCTTTATTAAACGTTGGTTTATTGAACAAAGTATGACTCTTAAAAATTCTCTGTCAATACTGCCCCAACCTAACAAAAATAATAATATTGTAAAAGATTTACATTCTGTCAAGTAAATTAAAATTAAAATAAACTATCCATTAAGGTTCACATTTAGAAAATTAACTGCACCTAACCTGTACTGTATTTTCAAGTGTAACAAAATAAATATCCATGATGGTGCAGCATTTGACTCGAAATGCCTGCACTATACTAGTGATAGTGGAGGGCCTGCATCTGCTAGTTTATTTGTATTTGCCATAATTATACACGCATGTTTCCTGCTGCGGCTTCATGCGCCCTTTTCCAGCGTTGCTCCGGGGAAACACACGCTAAAGGTTCTGCATTTACTGCATTCGTTTGATTCATACGCATATTGAACCGAAAGACCCAAACCGAAAATGTTTGCTATGAATACGTGTACCATTACACTCCTAGCACACACACATGCACACGGACTCACACACACATGCACACATGAACACACACCCATACATACACACACAGCAGACACGCATGCAAACAGACTCCTTCAGCTACATTTCATGGTCACGATTCTAGCCAGATGAAGTGTGGCTTTCCTTGCAGACTGTGTAATGACAGTCTATTCCAGATCAAGAAAACAAACATTTTCTTCATTCCATCCACACTATTTTGAATTTTCTAATTTCTGTGGTGATGACTTCTGGAGTCTTTTCTCTGATCCTGTGCAGGCACCTTGTCTGTTCCATTTGGGACCTGCTTCTGGAGTTTCTCATTCCGGAATCTTCTAGCGAAGACTTTCAGAAGATTCTGCTGGGAAGCCTGTCTGGATAGCCAGAGTGTCATCAGAGTGAAGGGGTAGCGGAGTGCCCTCCCAATGCAGTTACCCACACAAACATCCAGCCACTGCACTCCAGACAAGCAAGGCCAGTGCCTCAGCTATCAGCCTTGGCTTTTGGAGTTGTTGCACGAAGATCCATGTCAGATTTTAGCTTGTGTATTTCTTGACCTTATGCACCATGGACACACTCGTCCGCAGAGGATTTAATCACCGGCCACCTGCTTCATGTTTGAACAGGACGTCTATTTGATTCTAGAAAACTTTTAGCACTGCTCTGGGTTTGAGGGCATGAACTGGAAGGACCCCCCACTCTTCAGAGTCTACTCTTTCTCTCGTTATGGGTATCCACAAACCACTGCCATTACAAAGTCTCCAGTCCCCAGATTTAATCCAGAATCCAAACCAGTATCAAAAGATGCCAACATACGCCCATCATTCAAGAAACAAATTTGCTGGAAAGTTAACTGTGAACACAGTTTAGTGGAGGGGGAAATGACCTGCCATTCCTGGCAGATGTTTGCTGGCTGTCTTTATGTTGTGGATCTTTGTCCTAGATGTTCCCCTCACGTTATCCTAGCTAAGCGAGAGTTTTCCCTGCTGTCTGGGAGCTGCCACAGGTATGGTTCACTGCAGTGACCTGTGTGTGTGTTGCAGCAGTGACCTGTGTGTGTGTTGCAGCAGTGACCTGTGTGCGCCTCATCGCAGGGACTTGTTTGCATTTTGCTGCAGTGACCTGTGTTTGTGTCGCCCCAATGACTTGTGTGTGTTGCAGCAGTGACCTGTGTGTGTGTTTCTCACCGCAGGCACTTGTTTGCGTTTTTCTGCAGTGACCTGTGTGTGTGTTTCTCACCGCAGGCACTTGTTTGCGTTTTTCTGCAGTGACCTGTGTGTACTGCAACAGGGACCTGTATGTGTGTCTCACTGCAGTCACTTGTTTGTGTTTCACTGCAGTAACCAGAGACCTGTGTGCGTGTCTCCTCAGTAACCTGTGTGCGTGTCATGCCGCAGTGACCTGTGTGCGTGTCTCCTCAGTAACCTGTGTGCGTGTCATGCCGCAGTGACCTGTGTGCGTGTCTCCTGAGTAACCTGTGTGCGTCATGCCGCAGTGACCTGTGTGCGTGTCTCCTCAGTAACCTGTGTGCGTGTCATGCCGCAGTGACCTGTGTGCGTGTCTCCTCAGTAACCTGTGTGCGTGTCATGCCGCAGTGACCTGTGTCCGTCTCGTCACAGCCTGAGAGCTGTGTGGAGTAAGCGACATCATCAATGCGGCATTCAATTCTAGCACCCCGCAGATGTGCTTTCCCGATCAGCTGTGTGCTTGGGGGGGGGGGGGGACAAGGTTGTCTTGTGGATTCATAGCTCTTATGCAGGATTAATAAGGGTGACATTTTTCACAGTGATGTCCATCCGCTGGTACACGTTGCTATTTTGTCCATTGCTCTAAGTTTGAGCAAGTCACACTCATTCGTGGTACCTGTGTCGCTGTGATAAGCTGTAATGCTTAAGCAGAATTGGGAACACAGAGGTCGATGTCTACAGTGTAAGGTTCTGGTTTCACAGAGGACCTGCAGGAGACCTAATGTCTTAATACAGATGTCTTTATAAATGCTGCTTTTTAGTGAGCCGGCTGTCAGTGGAGATAAAACATTATTATAAGACATGTTTATTTTTTATGCGCTACCGTGTTTTGAAGTATATGTATTTATGTGTGTGTGTATGTGTGTATATATTCTTTTGTGATCTGTATTTATGCATTAATTTATTTAATGGTTAACCTCAGGACATGGCGGTCAGAGCGGCGTGGTGTCCATCTTTTCAAGAGCCTGTCTCCGCCATATGCCGTGAACGCTGTCAATCGTTTATCTTGCTTCTAAATTTTCCCAAGCGAGCAGCTGTTTCCGTGGCTATGTGAGTATTGCCGTTGAGCTGACCCAGCCTCTTCAGCTTGATGTTTTTGTCACCATAGTTACACAGTGGAGTAAAATAAATGTATAAGGCTGAATTTCTTAGTAAAATGAATGGCTGAGTGCCGTGACCAGGACAGGCATAAATGTATCTGTGTTATAAAGGTATGGATTATGTGTATGGCTGGGAGTGAGCATTCTGGGAAATGCTGACATAACCTGTGCTACAGCAGATTTTGGAAGCCTTTTGATGTGCAAGTTGTGTAAAAACTGTGATCTGTGAAGATGGAATCTGTAATTTTGTTGTAATCTTGGGACCGAAAGGATTCTGCCTTTGACCCGTGGATCATATCTGAAAAACAATAAAAGACAGTGAAAGTCGCCAGTTGTTTGCTTTCATATTTTTCGTTTTGAAACTCTTGCACTCCTGATTTATCCCATAACAGCTTACTGCTCTGTGGATGTATTTCAGTGGTACCTTCAAAACCTTATTTAATAAAAATCAGAGCAACAGTTTCCATGTCACAGTGCCATGTTTGAAGATGTCAAAGTTAATTAAAAGCTTAAACGGAACTGACATGTTTATATTGTGGAACGAAAGACCAAATATATATTTTCCATGATTGGATGTCCTATAAGCGCTAAACCAAAACTGTTTGTACAGATGGGGCTACTCCAAACATTTGGAGAGAGTGGCGGTAATACAAGTTGCTTTTAGGCAAACGGTCTCAGATATGTTTGGTCTGTATCGTGCAAGATGCGTATTACAGAGCCAGTCAAACTGGTAATAAGAAAATGTAGCTGTCAGTCCAACACGTCTGCTTTTCTTCTTTGCCTCCTGATTCATTAAGTTACACCTGTGTCATGTTTCTAAAAAGGGGGATATCATAGTGACTTGGCTTTGTTAATTTTATTATTCCTGTGCTTGATCTTTCTGCAAAGTGAGATCTGCATCTGAACGCAGATGTCTTTCCACATGCGTCTAATTTTGCGGTTTTAATGCTAGTTTGACAGCATGTTATTGAGAATATTTGTGCATTTTTCCTAAAAGTTTTCTCTGGGGTATGTTGGAGAATTTAAAGGGATGCAAAGAGTTTAAAGCTGCCCCCCCCCCCCCCCCCCCCCGAAGCAATAAATTCCCTTTTGCATCAGCACAGAAAAACTCTGTGCTTTTAAATTTAATATTTTTTACTCTAACTTTGCTTTATTGCTTCGGATTAGAATTTGGATTCTTCAAACGCAGGCAATGAAAACGCAGTACCAGAGCCAAATAGTAAGTGAGTCAAATGGGACAGAATTAAATGAAATGCATCGCAGCTAGGAGTCGTATGATCTGGATTATGTTAAGTCATCTGTGATGTCCCTAGATCTGGGAGGCTGTAATTTAATCCATATAACAGAGAGGCGTCTTTTTCCTGTATTCGCACACAAATGTGAGTTTTCAATTTGCTTTTGTTGCACAATTCAGATGAATTGTGAGCAAAAGTAAATTTTGTCATTGAACTGCCTCTCTTTATGACCCCCCTTTTACTTGGCGATGGAACATTTGATAATCTCTAACTACCGTACATCTTTGAGTGGATAATTTGTTTGGCTTTCGACAGGATGAATCAGAAAGGTACTTTATCCAATGAGACTGAATCAGTCTGCACGATATTAGACACGATCATTTTTGTTGACTTGGTTATGTCTGGAATTAGATTGTTTTGACAATATTTAGCAGGTTAGTGATGCTCTTGGTCACATATCTGTGTGCCTGGTGCCACATGGATGAAAGGGTAAAGGTGGGGTTGAGCGGTGACATGACTACTGCATCCCTGACGCATTGCTAAGTAACTGCGGGAAAGATGACCGCTGCATCCCTGATGCATTGCTAAGTAACTGCGGGAAATGCACTGGGGCTCAGTCCACTGTCCGAGGACCTTTTTCATGGGTGAATCCTATGCAGGTTTGTTACTGTGCCCAGGGAATCAGCGCTGTCCCAGAACAGTGTGGTGGTACACTGTTCACACCCCTGCTGATTAGCTGGAGCCTTGTTTGTTAGTCATGTAATGAACGCTCCGGAGCAAAAGCGCCCCCAACACCAGATTAACTCATTTAAGCCTTACCGTATGCGGCCTGCGGCTGATGAACTTTCCATGCTGGCTGGCGCTCTGTTTAATGCAGATATTCTCACTTTCCACTCTGAAGCTTTCATGGAAAGGCTTAAAAAAAAAGTGCAGCGAAAAACCTAGCAGACTCCCAGACACAGCGGGGAGCTGCAGCTGACGGAAATGGCGATATTAACATGCAGATGTCAAAGTGCTGTCAGAGACTCCGAAAGTGAGCAGAAGATCTGTGTGAAACCATGTGCCATGATGGGATGAGGTTCGATTAAAAAGAAACTACTGGAGGTTGTTGCAAGTTTCAAAGAAAGATGAGCTCTTGTAAAAAAAATGATATGATGTGGAAGTAAAATTGGACATTAGTAGGCCCGGGAGGGGAGGCGTATTGGGTCTGTTATGTCTTAGGCCTTAGGCCAGAAGAGATTGTTTTGAATACTGTGTGACCTCGCTTTGTGATAGCTGCCTGCAGTTGGCTCCGCAGAAGCTCGGACCTTGGAGGGGCAGACAGTGGAGCAAAGGGGGGGAGAAACCACTTGCAGGAAGAGACTCGAAGCCGCCCCAACTGGTGCACAAAGAGTTATAGCTTAATAAAGTAGTTGTAGTAGTCAATATAATATGTTACACAATTGATCGCATCATGTTAATCATACTTATGTTAATCATACTAATCATATGTTAACCATGTATTTTTATTCAATGTCACATAATTAATATCTATATACATATCTCATGTAGAGTCTAGAAGCTGAGGCTGTCTCCAGTAAGTTGCGTACAATGGGTGGACTTTACCTTGCTACCAAGGTGAACCAATGGAGCAGGAGAATTGTGTTTGTTATACGTTTCAGCTTAGTTTGTTGATGTTTCATGACCAATCAGGCCTTAGAAGTCCTGGGAGTTATGTTTTATCTACTGGTTACTCTGTGTGCCGGGGGTGACTTGGTACCAAGTGCCAGAGTGTGATGGGAGCGCTTTGCTGAACTTGCTGGAATAAAAGAGATTTTCTTTACTCACCAAACTAAGAGGTCCAGACTTTTATTCTAAGTGCTTGATTTATAATTTTTCTACCACAATGAAATTTAATGATTTTGAACAATTACAAATTACAGTTCTTATAGAATTAGTAGCTTTAAAAGATTATTAATAGATACTGCATGTCAGATGTTCATTTTCAGTATTAGATGTTTAAATGTGAGTTATTTTACTGACAGCATGTTTATAACCCTGTACAGAATATCATTCTTTATTGCAGCACTTTTGAATGTTAACGTTTAGCTGAACATGCTGGGGTCACAGCCAAGTCTCCGCATTGCAGAGAACAGTGACTCCAGTGACTCCAGTGACTCCAGACAGCAGCAAGGACACGCAGGCTCAGGTTTCAAGAAAACTGGTAAACAGACTTATTTTGGTTTTAATGACTTTGTTTGCTTCTTATGTGCCCATCTTTGAGAGTGAAATGTCACTTCTTATCCTTTGCTTGTGTGTACATTGTTCATAGCTTTTCCAAAACACAGTTGTTTCTTATACTGAGGGATGCATACGTAAACTTCATTAAAACCTGTATTTTATCTCTGTTTTTAAAGCTGTGTTCACTAAAGCTTTTGCAGACGTGCAGCATGGAGCCACTTGCCTCTGCTGCTGTATGGATATGATTGCAGCCCCACTCTCTCTGTGTGTAGAGTTTATTCTGGCTCTGTGGCTTCCAGGTTTGGTGAAGTGCCATAAGCTAAGGCTTAAACTTGACTGGTGTCCCATCCAGGGAGTTCCCAACCCCCCCCCCCGTGACCCTATACTAAATGCAGTGGGTATGAAATGCATTTTGATTGTCATGTATCACCAAATGCGAATAAAGGGACAACATTGAATTTAATGGCCCTTGAGTTTAATCTGTTAGCCAGGAAAAGTCACCATGGCCATATCTGTGTGAAGGTCCTCAGATTAGAATAAGATGCTGGTTCATCTCTCAGGGGGCTTGGAATTATAAACTGTTTTGTATGTAAGTATCTGCAAGACTTAAGAAATAAGGGGTGTGATGGTTACAGGGAGTGTTGCATCATGCAGCAACAGTGGACCAGTCTTGTTCTGGCTCTCACGATCTCAGACGGTTCTATGCCCTCGAGATCTCAGCCTCTGGCCCTGTGCTCTCAGGAGCTCAGCATCCATCCCTGTGCCCTTGGGATCTCAGCATCCAAGCCTGTGCCCTCGGGTTCTCAGCCTCCGGTCCTGTTCCCTCCAGATCTCCCCCTCGGGTCCTGTGCCCTCCAGATCTCAGTACCTGGCCCTGTGCCCTACAGATCTCTCCCTACGGTCCTGTGCCCTACAGATCTCTCCCTACGGCCCTGTGCCCTACAGATCTCCCCCTCCGGCCCTGTGCCCTACAGATCTCCCCCTACGGCCCTGTGCCCTACAGATCTCCCCCTCCGGCCCTGTGCCCTACAGATCTCCCCCTCCGGCCCTGTGCCCTACAGATCTCCCCCTCCGGCCCTGTGCCCTACAGATCTCTCCCTACAGCCCTGTGCCCTACAGATATCCCCCTCCAGCCCTGTGCCCTACAGATCTCCCCCTCCAGGCCTGTGCCCTACAGATCTCCCCCTCCGGCCCGGTGCCCTACAGATCTCCCCCTCCGGCCCTGTGCCCTACAGATCTCCCCCTCCGGCCCTGTGCCCTACAGATCTCCCCCTCCGGCCCTGTGCCCTACAGATCTCAGTATCTGGCCCTGTGCCCTCTATTCTGTATTTTAAGTGATTCTTTCCAAGCACAATGTGAGGGTTATTCCAGGAATGGAATTTGGAGTGTCCCATCTTATCACTCTGCTGTAGTGAGGGGCAGCCTGCACCCAGGACCCCAGAACCTTCTGTTCGTCACCAGATTCAGCGTGCAGATGTCACGTCTGTCCCGGAGTATAAATAGTTCTTGAGATTACATAAATCAAATGGGACTTGTGGACAATTTAGAGAAAGACGTGGAGCCACAGTTTGTTTTTGATCCTTTGTCTTTTTATTGTCATATTATTTTCTGTGTCTGGGGGCTGCCTTTCATATAAACAGAATGTTGTTTAAATTTTGATTTGGTTTCTTTTAATACATAGCCTGATGCTGCATTGTAAAGTATGTATTAATCAGAGAGTGCTCCCCCTACTGGGGCATTTGAGTAAGTTCATCCATTTGTGAGGCTCTCTGTCCGACCACAGTGGGATCTGACTAATGAGGTCTTTTGTTAAAAGAATGTCCATGTCCATATATTTGGGATGAAAAGTGCTTGTCTGAAGTGGCCAAGAGCAATATCTACAGTGTCCTAGAGACTGGTGAAGCACTTGGGGTCTTAGGCAGCTCAGAGGAGGCCTGTACAGGGAGGGCATGGGCTCTGACTGCAGTCAAAAAAAACAAAAGGCCACACAGCAACACACTGCCAGGCTGAATGCAGTGTGTCACCATGGCAACCAGAGCAACCCCGGCTGATTCGGGGTCAGAGGGAGAGGCCCGGGTGGCCACTCTCTGGTGGGGTCATCCATCGGGCCACATATCGGGGGTGTGGCTGCTGGTTGCTGGGGTGAAGCGGGGCTCACCACCTTTGAGGGGTCTGGGGGTGCGGCGTCTGGGTGGCGAGGGTGATTGAGCTGGGGCCAGGTGAGAATGCGGGGCGGCCGGGGTAACGGAGCCGGGGTGGGGGTGTGCGGGGTGATGTCGGTGGGGCAGGGGGAGAACGTGGGGGGGTAGGCCGGGGCTACAGAGCACGTGGGGCGGGGTGGTGTGGCTGGGGATACAGAGCCAGGGCTGGGTGAGAATGCGGGAAGGCCCTTGCCTGAGGGACTTTTTATTCCCCCCATAGCTTTCATTAGGAAAGAAATGATAATGGGGAGGAATTGTGTGCGTCACAGTCCCTCAGTGCCTCGTGTGTTTAAAGAAAGGCCACACCCCAAAAGCAGATGTGTTTTACTTCTTTTGTGGAAATGTCATCTAGAAGGATCTCTCTAGCCCATTCTCCAACGTGCAGAGTCCTGCTGGTCAGATTGCTGATACTCGGGATTGCAGACTGTTTTAATCTGGGGAAGCATCAACAAAAACAATTATAACCGCAGAAGCTATGTGAATAAAACCGCATAATATCAAAACAGTGTCATACTTCATACAGTTCAATAGTCTGACAAGCTGCATATACTGTAGAAAACCAGTGAGGCAAAGCAAAGCACTGCACATGTTCTGATGTAAAATGCGCCCCCCCACCCCCCGGTCTGTCTGCTGTGCCATTTCACATGATGCATAGTTAGAATCCTCAGGTCGACTGCTGTATGCACAAAACAAAGTTGATGACAAATATTTTGCAGTTATGATTGAAGCATTTGCTCTTGATCGGCAGCATTCTTGGGCCATGGAGCACACGCAGTAACCCTAAACCTAACCCTAATCCTAACCCTAAACCTAACCCTAATCCTAACCCTAACACACAATACCGCGAGCCCGTCTATCAGGGTGGGCTGATGAGAAGCTTCTATCCCAGGCTAATAGCATCATTAACACCACCGATTACAAACCATAATAAGCTATAAATGCAGCCTACATCTTAAATATTTTCTCATAACCTTTATCTTAACTTATATATACTTATATATTTCTATATTTTGAATACTTATTTTGTTACTTTATGTTATTTAAGGTGTCTATCCCTCTGCTTTGTTTATTGCACAGACTGGATAATTTCATCTCACTACTGTTGTACCACTGCATTTGTGTGTCTTAAATAGTGTCTTGTTTAAACTGCACCCTCTAAATGGCCTGGGAGAGCAGTAAGGCAGGTGTGCAGCTCAGTGAGACTCTGCTAAGTGCCCCATTTGAGCAGTGATCATATTCACCCCGCCATTTTTCTCCAGGTGTTTTGAAATCAGTCCTTGTGCCTTTACCCTGGAAAACAAGTTCATATTATATGTGTTTAGTGTGTACAGGATAAATCTTGTAATGTTCTAATGTATATCTTGCACATCTGTCAATTGTGCAGCATAGATTGTTAGTCAATATATTTCATGGAACTACGCAAGCGGTTTCTGGCAAACTGGCTGCACAGATCTTTGGAGAGATGCAGGCACCAGATGGCGCTGTTGACTGTTCCACAATTCATAAGGGTGCACGTGTAGTCAGCAGAAATGGAATTAATTTTATATGCCACCACAAGGTGGCACTGTATACTGTTAAGTCCTCAGCGTCAGATCAGCAGAAGTGTAGCGTAGGCTCAAAGAGTCGTACAAGCCAGTGTGCTTCGCAGGGCCAATAGCTGGGCTTTTGGAGTTTAAGAATAAACTCGAATTAGATGAAAAGCTGCAAGTGTCTTTTCTGTGTTTGTTAGTTGCGCCAATATTAAGATAACGAAAAGTACCATTTGAGAAGGACAGTTTGGTCTATATTCTTGCTATGGACTACTTACATAAAACGCAACTTTATTAAGAGCTATCTACTGGTATATTGCATTAAAATAATGTGCTCATGTTTTATGGATATTTTTCTCAATGTAATGCTAAACCCGTGCCGAGTTTGCATTTTTCCTGCAGGGAGAACAGGCTCTTACTGTAATTTATACTTTGCGTTATCTGAGTGCCTCTAGATGGGACTTCAAGCTTATCTGTGAGTGATCAATCACTTTTTCCTTCTTTTTTTCATTTGAAGATGCTCTCCAGGTAAATATTTTAGTAAGTTTATGTGTTTTTTTATTTAAATGTACAATTATAAATTGCTTCGTGTGAGCAGCTGGTGGAGTAGTGGTTGAGATTTTTATGTTTTGGCCGAAATAGTGCAATTTCTCTGCACAAAATGGTTGATGTGATTGTTAAAATGTTTATGTTTCAAAGTTAACAGTGGGTTAAAACTTGTTAATTAGTGTATAACTGTTAAACTAGTTATGTACTAGTAAAATATAGCGGGCATTTTTGCCCAAAGTCAGAAATCAGCACCATGGGCCCCATCTTCAATATGTTCACCAATGATGTTTGATATGCAGGGTCATGGCCACAGATAAATGATGCCTGAGAAGGAAGAGAGCATAGTCTGTTCTTTGTTCTATGCTGATTCTGGCTGCAGAGCAGCCATCTTGCTCTGTGCACATTGAGGAATGTGATGCATTGGTTCATAGGTAACATCCTCCAAGGTGTGGATGGTGCTGAATGGGGGGCGGGGGTGCTATGGTATGGTGGTGTTTGCTTACTGAGCATTATGTTTCACAATTAAGTTATCCCCACACCTAAATGGCTGGAGACTTTCTGCTGTTAGTGACTGTCCAACATGTTGGCCCATCATGAAATCTTCTGTCTCTCACTCTGTGCCAGCAATGCAAGTGTAGCTCTCTGGGGTGTGAATTTGGATGATAAAAATCTAATGGGGATCTATGAAATCTTTATTTCCCTTTAAGGGAAAGTGTGTCTGTGAACACAAAAATTGGCTGAGATTGCTGTGCACTACAGTAAAACTCTGCAAAGTTTTACTGCAGGTGTGCTGTCTGTCCCATTAATGCTTAGTGGGCTAACGCCAAGCAGGCTAATGCTCAGCAAGCTAATTCCAAACAGGCTAACGCTCAGCAGACTAATGCTGTGCAAGCTAATGCTCAGCAGGCTAATGCTGTGCAAGCTAACGCTCAGCAGGCTAATGCTGTGCAAGCTAACGCTCAGCAGGCTAATGCTGTGCAAGCTAACGCTCAGCAGGCTAACGCGAAGCAGACTAACTCAGGCTAGCTTTCTCTTCACAGCAGTTGGTCTGTCAGTGGGATGTGGATTAACAGAGATGTTAAATGGCACAGTTGAATGGGTCTACTTTTGGAGACAGGAGTTTTTGGCTTTACCATTTAGAATTGTTAATTAAATGGGCTTTGATGATAATCAAAACTGCTATATCAATGTGTATTGAAAGACATTTGAATGGCTTCTTACATCCTGGATAGATTTGCCTAATGTGGTGGTGATCTCCAGACCCATAGCCAAAGGAACATTGCATGTGGTTTCAGCAAACCTACTGAACAGTCCCCCTGGCTAGATTTTGTTGACGGTGGGGTGGTTGAAACTAATGATTTTGCTACCTGTCTACCTGTCTGGTGGTTTCCCTCATACTTCCTCAGGATGTGCGGCATTTCCGATAGAATATCCATAGAAGCCTAGTGATGATGGTTACGATTAGACAGCGCACTTATGTTGTCAGGCTGCCTGAGCAGAAGGGGAAGGAGCTTGGCAAAGGTCTGGTGGCATTGCCCATTTCCTCCAGTGACAAGGCCATTTCCCATTTCCTGTTTACAGTCCCTTATTCATGGTTGGCCTATTCCTCAGCCATAGTGACTCAGGGTGGGCATTCGCTGGCCAGGGAAGCTGCTTGTGTGACGGATGGGTGGGGCATCTCGCACCCTGCCCATTGTTAGATATTTTTAAAGTAGTCAAGAATACCCAATTACTGGAAACACTGGACTTAACAATGGAGAGAAACCATGCTGGTCTCTTTGAGAACAAAGTGATGTGTGTGTTACTGTGATACAACAAGGACTGTGCCTAAGCTGTCTAGTGCACTTCACACAAACACAAGGCACATTGGTAGCTGGAGGAAAGCTCTGTTAACCATCACCTGTCCCTTTGGTGGCCAAGAATCTCCACGGTCTGATCCTACCTGTTAGTACAGTTATACACAGTGGGCAGCAGTCAGCTTATGACTTTTATTCTTGGGACAGAAGTTCTGTGGGCCTTACAGAGCTGGTGAAGATGTGCCAGCGCAAGGGTCTTGCAAAGTTTCTAGATCTTTTTGACCAAATTTCTTTCACAGGATAAAAGAGAATTCTGCCCTCACCACACACTTACACGGGAGATCACTCTAAGCCAGAGTCGTTCAAATCACGGTCCTCATCACTGCTGATTTTCCAGCCTTCCTTTACCCATGAGCCGGGAGTGAAGCCTCTGTGGCCAAACAGAATCATTAATAATTATTAAACCAACTACCCGGGTGAACTGAAAACAAGGCCTGGATTTGGAATCGAGGTCCAGACTTGAAGACCCCTGCTCTAGGCTGATTTCTTATAGTTGAATGGGGAAGAGGATGCGACAAGGTCCTGAGAGGTCACTTCCTGTTTGCGCATGCTTGGTCATGATGGGGTGGAGGCTCTTGGATTATGGGGATATCCACAATTCCCTTAAGGGAATTAATTTCTATACTGGGCTTTTTGAATATCAGATATAAATTTGAATTTACCAGACCTTAATTGTGTGTGTAATTATATTTTTTAATGTTAAAAGTATCTGTGCAAATTTTTTGGATGAGCTTTTATCAGAAGCACTGAAAGGTTCTTTATTTTTCTTCTTCTTCTTTAAAGTGGAGTGGAGCATTACAAAGCTGCAGGCATTTTCCATAGCATGGCTGTCACTACCGTTTACAAGCTGGGAAATCTGTTACAATGTAAATGTGTTAATGTGTTACTTTGATGACTGATGCAGAATAAGTAGCACTCTTATGATCTTGTCATTGTATAAAACCCTCTGCTTCAATAGCTTCACACAGTGAAAATACAGAATTAGTCATGTTGGTCCTTCTCTGTGCACAATTCCTCATATTTTGATTAGAACATCGGCAGATGATCTTCCTCGGTCCTTGGAGGAGAAAGTTGAGGGCAAGTTTTCCCTGCTCAAATCATGTGCCTGTGGAAAGATGCATCTCAACTGCCTCCTTAAATCACTCTGACCCTCAGTTCAAACAAGCAGGAGGTGTAATTTCAGGTTTTCAAGTGGATGTGAGGCCTATCTGATATGGGGCTCAGTTTCCAGGCTCACAAATCAAACCAGACTGATAATCCCCCAGTTGTGTAAGTGAAGGAGGAATCATTGAGTGAATATTGGCTCAGGATGGTCCAGCTTTTCACCGGATGTTGGTCAGAAAGCTGTGGGCTTCTGGAACAATGTCAGACAAAAATGCATCATACATCCTGTGATCAGAACACACACTGTAAATTTGTATGGAGGAGATGGTGCAGGCCAGCAACGCAGAACTTCAGAAACGGACTTTGAGAGGGTTTTGGGTTTGGTGACCCGACCCCTGGTGTGTCTGATACGGAAGCCATTGTGTTCATCGCGACTGTTGTCATGCTGCTGGTGGATACTGCCAGGAACGGAGGGGCCGTGTGCATATGTCTCCTGAAGCCGGAAGCTTTTCCCACCATATTGTCAGATTGTAAAGCATATTATTTATTGTAAGCTGCTATTAGTGTATACTTATTTACAAGCTCCGTATAAAAAAGTGCTTCTAGAGAGTTCTGGAATGAAAGGACTCAGTCAACCTCTTTGTTTATCCCCATGTTTGGCTGTATGTCAGCGGAGCTTTTAAATTGACCCTCCTGTGTTTAGTCAGAACCATAATTAAACAAAAGTGAATAGAACAGACCGAACTGCATGAAATATAAACAATACGTCTGTATATTATCAATTGGTGCAGGCAGCACACTGGCTACATGCAGTCATCTTTGAAGTTATCTGCTTATTCTCATCCCAGGCTACTGTTCTAGTGACAGGAACATGGTCCCCTTCGCTTTCTGCTCTCCCAAGTGGCCTTGAGAATGACCCACGCCAGGCCAGTTAGACAGTCAAGTACTACTCCATCGTGTTCTGCTCCCCTCACTCGGAAACTGCTTTAACACAGGCTGTGCTTTTGGTAGACAAATCAGACCCTCTCTTGTACCATTTCCAGCTCACTGATGCAAGGAGAAAGTGGGAAAGTTGAGGAAATGTGCCTTGAACTTCAGCTGTGGACAATAATTTGGTGGTCAAAGTCTTTCATTATTTGTATATGTAAGTCATATAGACACCCACTCCAGTGGGTGTATAAAGCAGGCACTGGCACAGAAAAGCAGAGGTCATTGACTTGCAACTCGACTCAGACTCAAGTCACAAATTTGATGACTTGTGACTTGACTCAGCAAGACTGATGGAAAGACTTTGACTTTAAGGGCAGATGACTCGAGACTTGGACCCGACTTGCACCCTATGATTACAGAAGACTTGAGGTTATAGTCCCCCTCTGGATACCATAACGTTTTTTGGTGAAATTTTATAATTTCAGTATATATTAATTTTCTGCTGTCTGCATTTTCATTTGGTTGAATGCAAGGTCTCCTGAGATAGTTTGTTGGAAAGATGTGTCACTCCCTGCATATATATGGACGACCGTGACAGAGTGGAGACACTCTTTTCTACCTATCTCTGCCTATGAAAGACTTTTTTTTTTTTTTACCCCTGTCGTGTCCGGTAGTTTAGCAAGCAGGATGTTAGTCTGGGTGCTTTATTGTGCCAACACTTTTATTTTGCCAAGTGGAGCTTCGGATTAAGCTCCTCTTGTTATTTGAGGTATATACTCTTTATTAACCATTTTAGATTATTGCGCCACAAAGCCAGAGCTGACAGGTGAAGTTAACTGAGGGAGAAGAGATAGAGAGAGGAAGAGAAAGACCAATGAAAGACTTAATTTACAACTTACTGTGGTGGGTTTTTGGTGAGGCAAGTTTTAATCAGTAAAGGTAAAAAGAATTAGATAGGTAGTTACATGACTCACAACTCGCCTTGAACTTGAGTCACACATTTGATAACTCGTGACTTGACAACAAAAAATATGGAAAGACTCGATTTTGACTTGAGGGCACATGACTTGAGACTTGCAATGTTTTGACTGATGACTTGATTCGGAATTGCCAACAAGTGACTTGTTCCCATCCCTGCAGAAAAGTAGGAAATACATGGAGTGGCACCTTCATCCTACACTGAGTATTTCAACAACAATGGAGGCACTAATGAACTTGCTGAGTAATTAATCACAGCTGGACTTGTCAAGAGGAAATATTGATAGTGTAAGAGAATGATCCCGGTGGGAGACTACAGCAAGGCTCTCGCCTTAATGGCCAGACTTAAGAGGCTGGGATTTGCTGGGTAAGTGCACCTGCTCTGGTCTCAGCCCCTCTGTGGTGGGAAAGTGCTCTGGTATTTAGTCAGGGCCCTCGGGGGGCAGCAGCCCCTGGCCACGGGGCAGTATTTCACTGCACCGTACATTTCATTAGAAATGGATGTGTTCCAGGCCCAAGCACGGCACGTCCTGTCGAGCAGCTTCATTCTGAGGTGATGAAGCTGGCTTGCGATCCTCACGGCCCCTTGGGCAGAGGCAGAACATTGACTTGTGCATTCAGCATGGATCATGCCGACGCGTGTGGGATTTCCGGGCTGTTCTGAGGCCCAAGCAGGGTCCTTGGAGACGGATCTCCCATGTGGCTGCAGGTAACAGTTCTGGCAGAAAGTGCGTCACACCTTTCAACGTACATGTCAGTTTTTCTGGCTCGTGGCCCTGAGGCTCGGCTGTTCTGACTGCGACGTCGGGATATTTGACGGATGAGAGCGATGGAGATTACCTGGCAATCTGAGGCACTTATCGAAGCCTTGAGCAGAACAGGGGGTGCTGTGTGCACTTATTAACAAGCAGCTCTTGGCTCAGGATATCTCCATGTTATGTCATTTGTTAAATTATTTATTTCTTTTTCCTGGGTTTCTTGCGTTTTTCTTAGAATGAGTCCTAAAGCCAGTATGAATATGAGGGATCTCATAAATGAACAAAGTATATTCCCAAAATAAAAAGAAAAATGTATAGTATGTGTGAGTAATATTGTCATAGGATAACAATGTACAAAGTACACACTTCAAGGATTAGGCTGCCAAAGTCTCACTCAACGCTGCACTCACCTTAAGAGTAGAGCAGTGCGGGGTGTGTTTGTCCATCTGGATTCGTGTGTGTCATTGGAGGGGATTTTTGGGGAGCGACAGTTGAGTGAATGTGAAACACATGATCCAGGCTGAGGTTGTTTTTGGCCGGACTGTGTGGGCAGGGTGGGGGCCGGCATGTTACATTCACACACAGCTGTATGGAGACACCTGCAGGTCTACCGAGGTTTTCTTTGTGACCTCACTCGCCATTACATCATCGCCCCAGCTGAAACGGGCACATTGGCTGCTAGCCCAGCCTGGGAAGTCGGGGACCCCCCAGTGGGGCCGCTCAAAGCTATATGGGGCTAACAGGTCCTCGGCAAACGGCACCTGTGCTCCCCTTCCCCCTCGCTGGCTTAGAGTCCTGTGTTGAAGAGGCCTTCATGCCCAATGGAGGGAACTAATGCTGCTCATCACTTTTCAATCTTCATTATTCATTCATTAAATGTAACATTCTATTTCCTTTTTGTAAAGGTTTAGAACTGTAAGGGTAACCCTTTCCCATATCCCACTGTCTAACCTTTATATTCTGTGCACTAATATTCTGTGACGTCATGATGAGACCGGGCTGCCCCTAAAGACGGGTTCCTGGCAGGTGAACGGACCCATATGTGTCCAGGCTTACTTTTGTACTGCCAGCTGTGATTGATTGTGGCTTGAAGTTACAGGTTACAAGTTTGACCTAATTTGCCCAACACAGACTGACCCCAGCTACATGTCAGTTGTCAGTCGTTCCTGGAAGGTGGAGCGTGAAGCCGTGATGATGCAGTCACCAAGACCATCTGGTGTGGGGGTTTCTCCTCTGCCTGTCCTGTTTAACCTCAGACCTCAGCTGCATGTGAGGGCGTAAGTGTCATGTTACATGGCTTGGGAGAGCATTGGGGAAGAAATGAGGGTAACTGTGTACGGCCAAGCTCAGGTCGACACGCGGTTAGAGCACAACGGGCCCAGCTGGACGAAAGGCCCAGACTGCGGAGATTATGTCTTAGGCAGTTTGGCTGAATACAGCAAGCCTACTCTCCTCAGCACTGCTGTTGATGATGGATTTAAAAATATATATATATATATACTGTATGTGTGTGTGTATATATATATGTACTTGTATATGGGTGATGTGTGGATTGAAGCATAATTATAAGCAAATTGAATAATTGAAGCAATCATAAGCAAAGATTGGTTAAGAACATGGAGAGAGTTGGCTAAACACTGAACTCCTGCATCTCCCTTTTCCAAATTTATTATATATACACACACACACACCTGCTTTGTAAAGTACATTTAAAGTCTTACCTGCCAATGTGATATCGTGCTCTGAAGCTGTGAGTATATTCTGATGGGTAGCGAAGCTTTGATGCCATATTTATGATTAAAGTAGTTTTGTGGGTCTGTGTTAGCAGGGCTCGGGTGATGCGCACTTGCGTTTGGCAGCTGTTTGCCTGCATATGCCTGTGTTATATTCTCTGTTAGGGTCTGTAAAAGCTGATGGGATGCAGGTGGATTTGAGGATGGGCGTAGTAAACAGGTGGGGTGTCATTCAAGATACCAGCCTCATACTGGTGGGTTACTGTGCTCATCCCCTGGGTTCTAGCTGCCAAGATGGATGTACTTACAGTGAATTGGGAGGCCGTACTGCTATGTGAAGTGGCACTACAGTACCCATCCCTCGGCAGGGTTTTTTGGGGGGTGAATCGTTGTTGAGTTAGGGGGATTTGTCACAGACCCTCGCCATTGCTAACAGATGAGATGCTGGCCTTCCATCTTTGCGTGTGTAAAGCAGGATGATTGGAAATGGTCTCCTGAGGTGATTTAAGATGGCTGAGCAATTGCTGAAGCTGTTGTTAATCCTCTCCCATTCACAGGATCTTCCCGGCTTTCTTCTTGAACACCTATGTTAGTCCCTGTCGCGTGTGGAGAAGAATAAGTATGGAGGTTTCATTTATGTCATGAAGCCAGTACAGTTGATCTTCCTGCATCACAACTTTCCCCATCTTGGGTTCGATATATTGCAGACTGCAAAAGCGGCAGATGCCAAATGACAGTCAGCAGATGACACACAAAAAGTTTAGTGACTCATAAAAGCATGAAGGATATGTAAGGATGTGGAGGATGCCAAGTGTGTTTACGGCGACCTCTTGCGTGATATCTCACGTGATCTTCGCATCTTGTGTTTCTGGTATCTTTTTGGTTCAGTTCGTTTTTCCAGATCGCCCCCCCCCCATGAGGAAGGGCTGACTGTATATGTAATAGAAAGTCTTGTGGAACACATCTAGCCCTGCTTGCTGTTCATCAGCATATGCTCTGCTTTAAGTATGGGTTAACACGGGATCCTCTTCCATATTATTCTGAACTCCGGATTGTCATCCTTCTAGAAGACGGTTCAGTGGCCGAGAGAGGCGACCCTCTTATGTCTGACCTTCCCCTCCTTTGTTAGCTGGTCTCTGCTGAGTGATTTTCTTTTCCCTTTATGATGCTGTTGAACAGCTGAAGATTAATTTGTCAACTAGGAGAGTGAGACCGTGGTGCTGCAGTGACTGGGGCTGAATATCCAGGGAGCTGCCTGATGGGTTTATTTGGTGGGATGAGTGTGCGGGACACCTGTCCGGCGTCTGAACTGCCAAACATGGCTAGAACTGCTCTTCTGATTGTGAGCAGAATTGACCTAACAATGACCTGGACAACAGCTTCCTGCACAATTTGCCAGATCTGGGGGCAAGTCACTGGATAACCTCTGGAGTTGGCCAGTGGACCTTCTCAGAATTGTATCTGCTGGGGATATCTGCGTTTAGCAGTGGTTAGGTGTGAGGTGTTTTTGTGACACTGGTATTTCTGTGCCAGCCAGCCCATACTTGTGCTTTGCATCCCACTAAAACATTCCCACCAGAAGCTTATCTGCAAGTCATTTCAAGGCTGCTGAGAATGCTTGGAAAAAGATGTGTCTTATGACGCAGGTGACATGTAGCGGTACCCGTGGATCTCCAGGAAACCTGTCTGCCTGCTCCTATTTTGGACGCGTTTCTGATTTGTTGCACAGGGTGTTAATCTCCCTCTTCCAGGGTCCACTTGAGTCGAAGTGTGAACAGGGCCGTCAGGAGCTACTGCTCATTCCGCAAATTCCATCCGCATCATAAATTGTCTTTATAGCCATCTGGAGAATTCAGCGTTTAGTATGATAAATTTATGCCTGTTTCTGTATTCTGACAAACCTACAGTGCTGAGGACCCACTGAGGGTGTAAAAGTCAGTGCTGCGTTTCTACCCTTAATTATTTGAAGACACTATACACCTCACATAAGATATATCAATGCCACCACTACCTTTCAGTTCCCTCCAAAGTCACTACCTGCCACATTCGTGGTCCTAATGAAATCAAGGATCCCATAAAAAAAAAAAAAAAAAACACAACTAGAGCCAGTTAAACTTTTGTGAAAAATGCCAGAGAATTGAGGTAATCCTAAAAACTGAGACACACGCAACCCAAACGGCTTTGTTCTTCATATTTTATTAAGCAAAAAATAAAAATGCAGGTATTTGACATATTAGGTCATGTGTGTTCCTTACGGCCCAGACTGCTGCACGGCAGGGCGGGGGGCGTAGGGGTGGGGAGCTGTTTAGTGACATTATAGTAACATATAAGTGTCACATAAGCCGCAGCTGAGCTAATGCTAAGGGATATTACTGAACAGCAAAAACAAAGCCAACAGGGTAAAACAAAGAGTTTAGATTTTTACACTGTCACTCTAGAGAATGAGGTCTGATGTCCTGGCTGCAGGAGAATGACTGGGCCAACGTCATTCACAAATATTTTGGGTTTCAAGGAATAGTGTGGGTGGATGAGAGCTCAAACCATCCTTGGGATAAACTGAAAGGCTGAATCAGGACAAGGTCAAGATGGACCTATTCAACAAAAGAGGTTATTGATGGTTTAGAGGAGAAAGGGAGCGGCCTCAACACAACCAACTTTGAATCACAAAGTAGTCAAAACTCTTCCATGATACACTAAGGCAGTGTAAGAAAAGCCAAACCTGGACTTGTGTTTTATCTTGATTTACCTCTTGACAAATAGGGAACTTTTAGTTAGAAAAGCAGATGACAGACCAATGCACAGACCGAGATGGATCTGCCTTCCTATGATCCGAAGCCTCGCTTTTGGGGCAGGCATTAACTGTTAGTCGGAGGCGCGGTTCCGCTGAGGTTCAGGATGTGTCTTAATCTGGTGGGGTATGTTTTTTAAGGTGAGACAATGATCTCATCCCTTTTTTTGAGATCCCCTACAAGGCTTTTGGGAAACGTCATGACAAGCTGAGCCAGAGCATAAAACATCTCCTCATGCACCAAATCTGTGGGCTTTATTGGTGTAAGACGATTAATCCCCACTGAAAGTGTGTCGTTTTGGCGAGTAGAGGCGGGTGGCGCTAGTGAGCTAAAGACGACGGACGTGTTTTTCATGTTGATCTGGGCAGCCTTGGCCTTCTGTGCTCATGCCATTATAAACCAGCCCACTGATGAATTTACTCAGTAATAAACACGCAAGCTAAAATAGCTATTATTTATTATAAAGGAAATTTCCTTTATTTGCCAAGACCAGTAGGGAGGAGCTTTCATAGAGTGACAGTCACACACCATTCAGAGGACAGACAAAGGCCTGGAGGTCGAGAGCAGAGCAGCTCCAGGGACATTTTCTTTATGGTCTTCAAACACATCAAAGAGAAACACTGATGATCAGATGAAGTTCTGTCTGTGTCAGTGTTCTTCCTTCCTGGATTTTTTTTCATGCATTCACAGAATCACACCTGCCAAATGCTGCATCAGCTGCGCTAGCTGCATTAGCCATGCTAGCCTCCCAGCCCCCTACCAGCCCTGGATATAGGTACACAGGGGTCCTGTTCGTGTTATGGAAATGTTGTCTCACAGAACATAACGGAAATAGTCCGGCAGGAATATAAACATTTAGAGGTGAGAGCGGCGCCTGCTGCTCCCTCATTCCAGTGCCAAATCAGCTTAGTGCTTCTGATGGACACTGGAGGTGCGATGTGACCTGATGCACCAGCATGACGTGTGTCGTCCAGGCAGCCCTGTGATGCACGGAGGGGGAGAGTTGAAGAGCAGCACCCTGCTCTTATGAAAGAGAAAACAAGCCATGAAGCCGTCATCAGCCCATACGTTCAGGAGGCTTTACCAGGACGCCCCTCAGCTTCTCCTGAGGGAGCTTCAGTCGCGACCTTTCGCGGGACTGCAGGCGGTTTGGGCTCTTTTCTTTCTGCTCCGTACCTTCATTGCCTCTGAGTTCCTCGTCATTGTGTTTCCCTCTCTAGGTGCTGCATCAGCATCGAATGAGCCATTGTAAGTATGGCTTTGGTCTTTATAGGACAGACTACAAAGATGTTCATATTTTAGAGGCTCTGAAATGTGTTCCACCACATCCCTGAAAACCGGTAGATATCCTGTTGATTACATATATTAAGGTTCTGGTGGTTTTTAAACTGCTGACAGCACAACAGTAAAGAAGGTCCTCAGCGCAGCCGAATGCTCGATAATCCCTATTTATCCACCATAATGTTAGCTGCTAGCTAATATGTGTTCTGGTCAACATGTCTAAGCCTGCAAAATCCTAAGACTTCAACCCCATGAAGTAGCCCTTTCATTCAGTTTGAGGTTTGATACACAACATATAGCAGAAAGAATGAAATAATGAATTTAGGCATCAAGTAGCTCAAATACATACAATCGTACATAATAATGTTGCAATGAATTCCATTAATAGAACCTATTTTTAATTTTATTTATTAATGTAATTTTGACTTTTAATTTATGAAAAAGTTCCCTTTGCTCTTCAGTGTATTATTGTAAAACTTGTAATCCCAAATTGATTATGTTACTATGACCGGCAAACATAGATCTTGAATTTTAATAGACCAAATGGCTCCTAAGTGAATTAGTTGTCTAGTCTTGTTAAATGACTAATCATTCTAGCTCATAAATAATTCTAGATTTGCATGTTTCTCTGTTGGCATTTATAGCTTTTGATTCAATTTTGTAATTCGGGGTAAACCTATCAAATACACATTGGTATGATTTTTCCAAAGATGCACTGAGACCATAAATGAAACATTTATTACCAGCCTAATAACCATTTATCTGTTGTCTCGTCCAGTAGAACATCGCTGGGTGTAACTGAGCAGATTTTAGATGGCTCCTTTGTCACCTTGGGCCTGCCCAGTCCTCATGGCAGACAGCAGTCCACTTCCATTTTTCCCATGGTTTTATGCCCCCCCACCCCACACTGTTTCCATACCCACTTTCGTCGTATTCAGGTTCTGCAGGCAGCAACACCACATGTTTGTCCTGAACATGGCTCAGTTGGACAGGGAGATTTGGTATGTATCCAAACATGCAGGTCATAAGTCTTAATATACCATAACAGGAGGGTTTACACCAGCACAGAGGGCTGGACATGGCCATCTTAAAGGTTTATTCTTGCAATTAACAAACTGAAGGTATAGAATTCCATGGCTCATGATTTATAACACTTTCCCACAGTCTTGCGATTCGATTTAGCGCCACTCTGAAGCGTCAGGCATTTTCACATGAATCAGGCTGCCGTTATGTGGTTTGGGCGTCTGGAGTTCTTCGTGCTCTGCAAGTTTAGATAAAAACAGGACTGTTTATGGACCACCAATGAGTTTGTAATGCGCTATGCGTTCCGTAAATGGGTCAGAACAGAACCTGTTTTCAGTACCAGCACAAAGGAGCTACTCTTCATAGCTGTCTGCTGATTCAGGTTAGAGCACCGGACAATCGGTACCAATCTGCTTCCTCTCCCAGTGGTCCTGCAAATTTTTCAGAAATCCCTTGTATTATATGTAAAAATATATAGAACCGCATGACATATAATGTAGTAGAAATCAAATGTCAAGAAAATTTCTGATAGAAGCCTTTAGCTTGTTTTAATTTACATTTAACAGGGTTCACACACTTTCTGACCAACAAATTTCAGCTTGAAGACACTGCTCTTTGTTCTCTGTGGAAATAACCTCTTATGACAAACATCACATTGGTTTAAAATAAGTATCTGAAAGCTGCTTTATTGTATCATCTGGTGTTGTGCTGCTGACAAGCTGCCCCCAGTTGCCAAGTGCATGATGAGGCATCATGATTTGTGGGACAATATTTCGGAGGCTCTTTACTTCTTAGAGGCCCATTACCTCTTGGAAGTCATTTACTTCTTGGAGGCCCTTTACTTGTTGGAGGCCCATTACCTCTTGGAGGCCTTTTACTTCCTGGAAGCCATTTACCTCTTTACTTCTTGGAGGCCCTTTACTTGTTGGAGGCCCATTACCTCTTGGAGGCCTTTTACTTCCTGGAAGCCCTTTACCTCTTTACTTCTTGGAGGCCCATTACATCTGGGAGGCCCATTACTTCTTGGAGGCCCTTTACCTCTTGGAGGCCCTTTACTTCTTGGAGGCCCATTACCTCTTAGAGGCCTTTTACTTACTGGAAGCCCTTTACCTCTTTACTTCTTGGAGGCCCATTACTTCTTGGAGGCCCTTTACCTCTTGGAGGCCCATTACTTCCTGGAGGCCCATTACCTCTTTGAGGCCTTTTACTTCCTGGAAGCCCTTTACCTCTTTACTTCTTGGAGGCCCATTACATCTTGGAGGCCCATTACCTCTTGGAGGCCCTTTACTTCTTGGAGGCACATTACCTCTTGGAGGCCTTTTACTTCCTGGAAGCCCTTTACTGCTTTACTTCTTGGAGGCCCATTACTTCTTGGAGGCCCGTTACTTCTTGGAGGCCTTTTACCTCTTGGAGGCCCAGTACTTCTTGGAGGCCCTTTACCTCTTGGAGGCCCATTACTTCTTAGAGGCTTATTACCTCTTGGAGGTCATTTACTTCCTGGAAGCCCTCTACCTCTTTACTTCTTGGAGGTCCATTACATCTTGGAGGTCTTTTACCTCTTGGAGGCCCATTACTTCTTGGAGGCCTATTACCTGTTGGAGGTCATTTACTTCTTGGAGGCCCATTACCTCTTCGAGGCCCTTTACTTCTTGGAGGCCCATTACCTCATGGAGGCCTTTTACTTCCTTGAAACCCTTTACTCATTTACCTCTTGGAGGCCCATTACTTCTTAGAGGCCTATTTCCTCTTGGAGGCCCTTTACTTCCTGGAAGCCCTTTACCTCTTTACTTCTTGGAGGTCCATTACCTCTTGGAGGTCATTTACTTCTTGGAGACCCTTTACTTCTTGGAGGCCCTTTACTTCTTATAGGCCCATTACTTCTTAGAGGCCTATTTCCTCTTGGAGGCCCTTTACTTCCTGGAAGCCCTTTACCTCTTTACTTCTTGGAGGCCCATTACTTCTTAGAGGCCTATTACCTCTTGGAGGCCCTTTACCTCTTGGAGGCCCTTTCCTTTTTGGAGGCCCATACACTCTTGGAGGCCCTTTACTTCTTGGAGGCCCATTACTTCTTAGAGGCCCATTACCTCTTGGAGGGCATTTACTTCTTGGAGGCCCTTTACTTCTTATAGGCCCATTACTTCTTAGAGGCCCATTACTTCTTGGAGGTCATTTACTTCTTGGAGACCCATTACTTCTTGGATGCCCTTTACCTCTTGGAGGCCCTTTACTTCATGGAGGCCCATTGATGTATGTTACGTTTTCTGTGCTACTGTGCACTTCCTTTCTGAAACATTGTGCAGGTCTTCATAATTCCTCATGAATAACTATTAGCAAATGAGAAACTTGTGAGTCTTCATGATTTTGTTGATTTTTTTGTTTAGTTGTCTCACTTTATTGCTGCAGTGACCTGTCACAAGATTTTATTTTAGCCATGAGCAGCATGATGCTTAATGAAGAATGCAGATGCGGAAGCTTCTGGAGATGTACTTCAGCCTACGGTAACACGTCTTCTTTTGTTCTCTATGTCAACACAAAGGAGCTCTGTCAGCTTCTGCGAGATCCATGCGGTGGTGGAGAGGGCCTGAGGCGAGGCTGTGTGGCGTCAGAGCTTGGAATCACCCCCTTGGCATTCAATTAAAACTTGATGGATGTAGGGGATAAATGGTAAGAGTGACCCACCCCACGTTTGACCCCCAAAGTCTAGTTTGTTCGACTAGTGTGATCGCGCCGTACCGTGCTTCGCCACAGTATACTGAACTGTGCCCGGGGCCACTGGATGAGGTATGGTGGGGCATGGTGCACATGCAGTGTGAAAACTAGCTGTGCCTGAGCACGGAACACAAACACGCCGTCAATGATGCGACTGCCACACACATGTGCACATGTACATTAACTGGGCCTGGAAGGAACAGATTGGGATTAGCTGCACAGATGAGGTAGCAACAAACATTTAACAAGAGATCACTTTGATCTATGGCAGAGGTGCAGTGTTTGCTGGAAATTTGGGAAACAAGAGTATCTAGGAACTACTGGATGTAACAGACAAACTCAGAGATATTTGGTAAAAAATGGGATCTTCTTGTATATGTAGCATGATTACATGTAAACCAGTGAGTTGCATACCTGATAAGTCTAAGAGGGCCCTGTGTCATCACACCCAAAATGACTCCAGATAAACCAGAAAATACGGACATTAATCACTAACCCCTCTGTGCTGTGTTATAGCATTTTTCTTCCTATGTTTCCTGCAACACAGATGTGGCCATTACCTACGACCCGTAAACTCCTGGGCTGCTCATTGTTAATGCCTGAGAGATCCGTCCATTGTTCCTTTCACCAACACAACAGACCACACAAGTCAGCATCAGCTATGAATGAATGCTATTGTTTTACCTACTATTCCACCACTGCAATCAGTGACCCACACAAGCAAAAGCCCATGTGATTAATCATATTTGAGAGACTATAAACCCCAATCCCTGGGCTTGACAAAGATTATTTCTATTATATATGTGATGGACTGCCCATTGGATTGGTTACTGGCTGATAAAACACATGTATATACGGTGTGTTTAAATGTGAGCATGAACAGAGAAGGACATTGTGATCTATTGGCCATATGGCCCATTTGCCAAAGCAGGCACTCTCTGGCTAATGAATAGTGTTCACTCCATTCCCACAGCGTTGCTTAAAACTTAAGTACAGCATTTAAAGAGCAGAAGTACTGAGAGAACAGGCAGAGGATTCTTTTAAGTGGGAAAATGAAAAATGGCGACCACTGCAGGAGACGTGCATTTGGATGTTTTATATTGTACACCCCGATGAGAACATTCCTGTTGCCCTGGTTTCCTCCAAAAACATGTGGTTTAGGTGAATTGATGTTGTTAATAGTGTGTGAGTATGTGTGCCCTACAATGAAATGACATCCCATCCAGGTTGTTCAATTCAATTCAATTCAGTTTTATTTGTATAGCGCATTTTCACAAAATTACATTGTGTCAAAGTACTTTGCATTATCCCTGCCTAAAGCCTCCAGTGACAAGGAAAAGTCTTTAGAAGGAAGAAACCTTGGGAGGAAACGGCCTCAAAGGGGGAGAGCGCTTCCTTCAGGGGCCGGCAGAGGAAGTCAAATGAGCAAGATGGCAAAGTCCCATTTCCCACTGTCCAAATTCTAACATTTGTGTCTTAAAGCGGGGGGGCGCAGGAAGATGATGGCAGGCAGATGCTGGTGCTGCTTCTGATGGCAGGATGAGCAGTGGTACAGCAGCGGGGCATACAGGAGAGACGTCTTTGGCAGAGGGGCGAGTAGCCCGGAAGGGCGTCACGGGCAGAGGGGCGAGCAGGCCGGAAGGGCGTCACGGGCAGAGGGGCGAGCAGGCCGGAAGGGCGTCACGGGCAGAGGGGCGAGCAGGCTGGAAAGACTATGATTTACTGTTCTTTCACTGGCAGCTAAAAAAGTCACAAATCACAGTTCATTTCCAGTGGTCATAATGATTGATGTCCAATGTCCATTGAGATAATGACTGACTGTGATTGAAACCCTCAACTTGGGTTTTGAAACCATATTTTCAAATGTTTATATGCTGAAGCTATACATGTTACATGAAGTTATGAAGTTGAGCTAATGTTCTGTCCTTCCATCTGTCTTTTCTGTCTGTCCTTCCATCTGTCTTTTCTGTGACAGGTGCAGAGGAAGAATGACGGGAGGAATGATGGGAGGAATGACATCACCATGTTCTGTAGAACAGGAGTCTTCACACAAACACACACACACACACCCCGCATCCCCCACCCTACACACACACACCCCCGCATCCCCCACCCTACACACACACGCCCCCGCATCCCCCACCCTACACACACACACACACACCCGCATCCCCCACCCTACACACACACACCCCCGCATCCCCCACCCTACACACACACACCCCCGCATCCCCCACCCTACACACACACACACACCCCCGCATCCCCCACCCTACACACACACACACACACCCCCGCATCCCCCACCCTACACACACACACACCCCCGCATCCCCCACCCTACACACACACACACA
Organism: Paramormyrops kingsleyae; assembly: GCF_048594095.1. Lineage (NCBI taxonomy): Eukaryota > Metazoa > Chordata > Actinopteri > Osteoglossiformes > Mormyridae > Paramormyrops > Paramormyrops kingsleyae. The sequence continues at coordinate 593,063 of NC_132813.1, read as the reverse complement.
CACCCCCGCATCCCCCACCCTACACACACACACACACACACCCCCGCATCCCCCACCCTACACACACACACACACACACACCCCCGCATCCCCCACCCTACACACACACACACACACACACCCCCCCGCATCCCCCACCCTACACACACACACACACACACACACCCCCGCATCCCCCACCCTACACACACACACCCCCGCATCCCCCACCCTACACACACACACCCCCGCATCCCCCACCCTACACACACACACCCCCGCATCCCCCACCCTACACACACACACACTCTCTCTGTTTTATGGAAAATAAGTTGTATGACTGTGGAGTTGCCAGCCTCTGTCTTCTCCCCTCCGGATTTCTGAAGCAGTGCATCATTTTCTTCAGTGCAGTTTCTCCGCAGCTTGTGACCCGCGGCCCAGTTCATCGGCAGTGAGGAGCCCAGCCAGGCTCGGTGGCACTAGCCAGGGAAACACACCATGGCGGACGGGATAGTTGTGCTGACATGTGAGCAATAGCCATTTTTCCTCTATCTTTAGTTTGAGAGAAACTGATTTCTTGGATTTCATGATCTTATTCTATATGTGTTACTTGGAGAACAGACTCAGATTTGTTACTGTCAATAATAATTCTCCTAAGGTAGCATTACGTGTTATTTTAGTGGTCAGGTAAGTTGCCCCCCCCCCCCCCAGCCTCATCTTGTCACATTTTACTGATGTTTTTCTTGTTTACTGGTGATCGGCATCCTCCTGGTACATGAGCAATTTGACCAGGACAGATGGTAACACCCCCCCTCCCTCCCAGTATGCTTTACAGCAGGTGTGTCAAACTCCAGTCCTGGGGGGCTGGAGCCCTGTACATTTTTGGGTTTCCCCTTATTTAACACACCTGATTCAGGTCCTTGTGCTAATTACCACACAGCTCTTGAGCTGAATCATTTATGGTGGAACAGGGAAAGAACTAAGCTGCATAGGGCTCTGGCCCCCAGCACTGGATTTTGACACCCCTGCTTTATAGAGTGAATGCTGGACTGTAAGGTTAACGTTCAGACAACAGCTGAGTACATAAATCTGAGGCACTGAATGTTTTCCTTCTCATTTTTGTCTGGCTTATGTTTCCTAATTAATTGAATGGCATTTTGTTCTTTAAAAAAAGTCCTTTCTGGTTTTAACTCTTTCATTGTGTCAGTTGTGTTGCTTCAGGCATGTAGTAAAAGACGCCTCTTTACAGAATGCAGTTTAATGCAGTTTTTCACCAGATTGCCCCCCTGTTCTTAATTGCTGTTTTTGCTATTAACTGTGGAGAGGCTTGAAAAAGTGGTTTACGCTATTTGGGGATGCGAACATCGTGGGACGCCTTCTAAAGCACGCGGCCCTTTCGCCAGACCGCCATCCCGGGACTCGTATCAGCTCTTTTTACATACTATGAAGTCTTAGTGCATACTATGAAGTCTTAGTGCATACTATGAAGTCTTAGTGCAGGGGACCCTTGCAAAATCATTAATCAAGGCTTATTTTTCAAGGTTGATTCTCCCCCAGTATCTAGTAAATATGCTTATTGTTTCCAAACGAACTTCTTGGTGGAAGCTGCATTGCAGTTTACAGCACAGGTGTCAGACTCCAGTCCTGGGGGGCCGGAGCCCTGCACTTTTTTGGGTTTCCCCTCGTTTAACACACCTGATTCAACTTCTTGTGCTAATTACCACACAGCTCTGTGGCTGAATCATTTATGGTGGAACAGGGAAAGAACTAAGCTACACGGGGCTCCGGCCCCCCAGGACTGGAGTTTGACACCCCTGGTTTACAGTAACACTAATGCATATCTAGGCCTGTATATTTATGGGTACAGATATTACCATTATCGATAGTTTTCTTTGTTTGGTTCTGATTAATAATGGAAAGACTATGAATGTGACAGCTGATTTCCATTCTGATGCTAGTGGTGCACAAAATGCACATTTCAGTCAGGCTTAATTTTCTATCATTTGCCTCCATAACAGGTGGGACTGTGAGGAGTCGCAGAGTGCAGCATGCAGAGTGCAGCATGCAGAGTGCAGCATGCAGAGTGCAGCATGCAGAGTCCAGCATGCAGAGTGCAGCATGCAAAGCTCCCTCTGCTTTTTAACTGCAGGGTGTATGAGCATGTGGACGTGTCAGAGCAGGGGGGAAGATGTCCAAGCTGCCAGCAGAGCCTTTCTGAGAGACTGAGAGTGCAGCATGTGAACCAGCGCAAAGAGCCCAAGGAAGGACGGTAATCAGAGGAACATCAGGCGGTGCCTGCAAGGGGAGAGAGAAGCCAAGCAGTGCGGCAGGTGTGCTGAGAGACAGTGTAGATGGGGGGGGGGGGTTAGCCAGTGCGCCTCTGTGCTGGCATGCGGGGGCCTCAAATCAAGTCGCCTGAAAAGACATGCAAGGATTAGCTACATCCACTGGGAAGTGAGTAAGAGGCATTTTAACACAGAAATATGCTGTCACATCACGGCTGAGGATTAGACAGAATTCATCTGGAAGCAGACTTGACTAAATAAGATTCAGCTCCTTATAGTTTTATGTGCTTTATGTGTGTTACTGATTGGATTTTGCTAACATAAGCACATTTTACTTGGTGTGTAAAGACTATATAAAGATTGTGAATATAATTATTTACATACAGGCTTCCCTCGGTATCCGAAGGTGGAGTCTTCCTATGAGACATTTTGCAAACTGGATTAGTGCAAATGTCAGTTAACAATTACCATCAATAATGTATTACAGTGTTGATTCACTTACCAGGATCAATGCAGTGATGCGTCGTTTAACGACAAGGCTGCGTTCTGAGAAATGCATCGTTTGGAAATTTTGCCATTGTGTGAACACACAGACACACACACACACACATACACACACACACGCACGCACGCAAATATTATCATTTTTAAAAACAGAAAGGCCAATTTGGAGTTTATATATAAAATCCCGAAAGAGCTTGATGTACCAGTTCTGGGTATTGTAAATGTTCTAGTTGTTCTCACTGATTGGCTCTGTTATCTTACCCTGTGGTTCACATTGCGGTGAACTTGCGTGTGTTACTTTTGATAACACGACAACATTAGCTCAGTTTGAGAAAATGCTTCCATAATACTTTGCACATCTTACAAAAGCAATATGGTGACTAAGCCTGTGGCGTTTGCTGAGTCTAGTCCCAGGTTCAGTCGCAGGGAGCCCTTAAGGCACAGAGCCTGGCTGTGGGACCATGTTCATGCCTCTCCAGCCCAACTGCTTTACTCTCTCCCTCCCAGTATAATTCTTTGCAGATCTCTTGACTATAGAGAATGGAATTTGAAGACATCACAATGTGGGAACACGCCCTCGAACATGGGTCAGCCTCCAACATGTGCAGAGGTTCTCCAGCAGGCATTAGTACCACGTACCTTTGCTAACCATAGGTTCTCCAGTACGCATTAGTACCACGTACCTTTGCTAACCATAGGTTCTCCAGCACGCATTAGTACCACTAACCTTTGCTAACCATAGGTTCTCCAGCACGCATTAGTACCACTAACCTTTGCTAACCATAGGTTCTCCAGCACGCATTAGTACCACTAACCTTTGCTAACCATAGGTTCTCCAGCACGAATTAGTACCACGTACCTTTGCTAACCATAGGTTCTCCAGCACGCATTAGTACCACTAACCTTTGCTAACCATAGGTTCTCCAGCACGCATTAGTACCACGTACCTTTGCTAACCATAGGTTCTCCAGCACGAATTAGTACCACGTACCTTTGCTAACCATAGGTTCTCCAGCACGCATTAGTACCACTAACCTTTGCTAACCATAGGTTCTCCAGCACGCATTAGTACCACGTACCTTTGATAACCATAGGTTCTCCAGCACTCATTAGTACCATGTACCTTTGCTAACCATAGGTTCTCCAGCACGCATTAGTACCACGTACCTTTGATAACCATAGGTTCTCCAGCACTCATTAGTACCATGTACCTTTGCTAACCATACTGTAGGTTCTCCAGCACGCATTAGTACCACGTACCTTTGATAACCATAGGTTCTCCAGCACTCATTAGTACCATGTACCTTTGATAACCATAGGTTCTCCAGCACGCATTAGTACCACGTACCTTTGATAACCATAGGTTCTCCAGCACTCATTAGTACCATGTACCTTTGCTAACCATACTGTAGGTTCTCCAGCACGCATTAGTACCATGTACCTTTGCTAACCATACTGTAGGTTCTCCAGCACGCATTAGTACCATGTACCTTTGCTAACCATACTGTAGGTTCTCCAGCACGCATTAGTACCACGTACCTTTGCTAACCATAGGTTCTCCAGCACTCATTAGTACCACGTACCTTTGCTAACCATACTGTAGGTTCTCCAGCACGCATTAGTACCACGTACCTTTGCTAACCATACTGTAGGTTCTCCAGCACTCATTAGTACCACGTACCTTTGCTAACCATACTGTAGGTTCTCCAGCACGCATTAGTACCACGTACCTTTGCTAACCATACTGTAGGTTCTCCAGCACGCATTAGTACCACGTACCTTTGATAACCATAGGTTCTCCAGCACTCATTAGTACCACGTACCTTTGATAACCATACTGTAGGTTCTCCAGCACGCATTAGTACCACGTACCTTTGTTAACCATAAAGTGCTCCGGCAACATTTTTAGCTGTGACTATATTTACTCTGTTATGTGTGTTTTCTGGTGTGGTGGCACTTTTGCCTCACACCTCTGGGTCCTGGGTTCGAGTCTCTTGCTCTGGCTTTGTTTGCATCTCGATCAGACTGCTGAACTCTGACCACTAACACTGGCCACCAACACTCAGCCATTTACCACACGTTGCACATTATTAACTGTACAGTCTTGTTGCACCACTGCACACACTTTTGTACATACATAGATTTGTCAAATGTTTTATATGTTATATGGTTATATTTTGATTGTTAATTCGTGTCGTACTACGGCTGCTTCGCACGGCTTTGCACACAAGCATTTCACTCACATGTATTGGTGTACAGTGTACTGGTGACAAGTGGCGTGACAATAAAAGTGATTTGATTTGATTTAGGGTTAAAATTCTAATTGTGTGTGTGTGTGTGTGTGTGTACAGCATGAACCGGGCTTTTTTGTAGTGCTGAACGTGAATGTCATTTTCGTTGGCACAAATTTGGGACCTGGGCTTTTACAGAATTCCTTTAGTTTCTTTTTCATATCTTACCAATAATATTTACATAATGATTGATTTTAAATTAAACAGATGCTGCAAAGTCTTTGTATAGTAATGCACCTCTTCAGGGCTGACTTGGGGTTGATTTAATTATAATTATGATTAATTATTTGATATATTATGATATCCACAGCACTGGAGATGGTGAATTTTTTTCATTCTTTACAAGGGATTAAATTTACAGATGTTTATTTTGGGTAAAACATGTTTTTCTTCTTTATGTGTACTTAGCAAATATTTTAAAATAAAAATATACTGTTTTTAAAGTTATGAGGCAACTTTTTTGAACAATGTTCAAGTATAATTTCTTATAGCAAGTGCCAAGAGAAGCAGTATTGTGTTACACTGCTGTTGCATCTGGTTGGAGGTTGAGGGCTTGCTGATTTTATAGATGTAGGCTCTGGATTCCCAGAAACCACAACGATCTGCCACATGAAGTATTTTCTGGCAATATACCACTTGGTTTGTGCTGCATTTTTGTGTACAATGCTAGTCCAAGTCCAAATCTTCTTATCACAGATAAGGACCAGCTCTCCACCCTGTGACCAACAGCACATGGGACCTAGAGACGATCCTTGGTTGCTACGTTCAACATGGCTTTGCAGATTGCTCCCTGCCCTTTCACTGGTGTGACGATGAGGCTGGCACTTCAGGTAAGTATCTGTCTCTTGGTCTCTAAACCTGACGAGTCCCAAATGTGCAGTAAATGCTGGCCCTTGTAGCTGTTTCATGTTCAGTGCTCCACACCTTCATGTAGACCTCCTGAGGCTGATGTTTTGGGCTCTGGGAGAGGGATTTGAGTACTGGATTTTTCCTCTTCAGAACAAGCATGCAAATTAGTTTGCAGTTTAATAAAAAAAGAATTACAAAGTGCATGAAAGCTGAATATACGTTTTAACCTTGAGCGATTGCACACATGGAGGTGTCTAGTTCCTCCATGAGATCATGGGGTTCAGAACCAGAGTTAATTGTCAATTACCCGTTGTACTTGAAGTGTCACTGTGGGTTAAACTTCCTCAGTGAAATACAGCTCCCACTTGTTCATGGACACTTTGGTACATGACTCCCAGCCTTTATCAAATCAAATCAAATCCAAGTTTATTTATAAAGCACTTTTAAACAACCAAGGTTGACCAAAGTGCTGTACAGAGTCACATCAAGCAGTCGTACTCCATAGAGCATGGGCCCGTGGGTGCTCAGAGGTACATTACTCCCGGCCTTTATCGAGCAGTACTTCATAGAGCATGGGTCCGTGGGTGCTCAGAGGTACATTACTCCCGGCCTTTATCGAGCAGTATTCCATAGAGCATGGGACCGTGGGTGCTCAGAGGTACATTACTCCTGACCTTTATCGAGCAGTACTCCATAGAGCATGGGACCGTGGGTGCTCAGAGGTACATTACTCCCGGCCTTTATCGAGCAGTACTCAATAGAGCATGGGTCCGTGGGTGCTCAGAGGTACATTACTCCCGGCCTTTATCGAGCAATACTCCATAGAGCATGGGTCCTGGTAAATAACAATAAATGTGAAAATAAATGTGAAAATTTTAGTACACTACTATATTTCCATACTTGTAATCATTAATCATAATGTAATCATGATTATGTTTCTGTCTTGCAATCACTTAAAGCCGAGACTGGAAGCATTTGTCTTTGACTGCCAATGTAGCTCACACTTGTAAACACACAAACAAACTCCCTGAAGCCAGTTTATGCCATGTGCCCTTCTGTAGCATTAGGGATGTTGCAGATTCATTCCGCGTCATGCTTCCGTAGACCCCCCACTCACAGGAAGCATGACTGCAATGTGCCGACCGGAAGTGTGCCAAAGTGCTCCGGATTTGATATCAAAGGAAATAAGTTGTTGCAAACAGCAGATGTGACTGACAGGCTTGATTGTAATCCTTAGTGTTAGTCAGTGGTTATTGTCATTATTATTTGCGTGAAAGGCTCTGGGGGTAATTAAGTATCTGATCTGGAAAACACCCAGACCGATGTGGTTTTCCTGTTTAAGCCATTGTTTTAAAATGTGGAAACTGTGACAGGCTAAGATCTGCCTCAGTGAATGAGGTCAACAGAACCATTTCTGTAAGCATCAGAGGTGCTGTGTTATCTGTGACCCAGAGATAAAGAGAACCGGGCCTCGCATGCAGTGGCCTAGCAGATCAAGGTTAAATGCCTTATGTCACATGCAGTGATTGGCTGATATGTGGGAAAGGCAGTGATTTAGCTGGTGAATGGGTGGGTATGGCATTCCTGTCGGAGGGAGAGTCAGATGACGATGATCAATGGCCATAATACAGCTCACCTGCCCCTCCTCCCAGTAGTAACTTGGTATGTTCCTTTGTAATGCCCTTCCCAGTACCACAGAGATCCTGATTCCAGCCAGGGACATTTGCAGTGAAATGCTTCTTGTGATTTCTGTTGTCCCTGGAGAAACGGCACCTTGCATGTACTACTCCACACTCCACATGTACTACTCCACACTCCACATGTACTACTCCACACTTCATAAATCCTAATACAGAGAAACCTTTCTCCTAATAAATCTGCCACTCACTGACCAAACACACTTTTTTCTGGATCTGTTTGCCATCCCAACCCAAAGTTTGACACTATATGTTGATCAGTTTTTTAAATGTGTACAGGGAATTTTTTTTCTCTGGTGATTAACACAGTCATAGATAAACATCCTTGACATCCTTGACTTACTCCTGTAAGTCCTGTGTTACACAGTGTAATTGTGCTGCTTTAACTGTCTGCTGCTTTGTAAGTGACAGGTGTTAGCAATCCAACCCGAACCCTCTGGTTCTTGCTGCCGTTTATGAGCTAGAACCGCCTGCTCAGGCACTGGAACAGTTCATTATGGATCGGGCCCCTGGCCCACTAGTCATTATGGGTACCAGGTGCTGTGGGAAACCTGCCTTTAGAACAAGGCTGCTTGTTTTATAAAATACTGGCCAGCAATAAGGGACATATTCTTCAGTGACTGGGTGTCTCTGGGGGACGTTAAAGTTTAGTGCCGCAGATGAATGCGATGCGCTGCAGAAGCGATGGAGGTGAACCAGCCCCTGATCTGGGAGCCTCTCATTACACCCTCCTTTGGAAGGGCGTAGCTTTGACTTTTAACACCATGCTGAAGTCAGTATGTATGCTGTGCACAGGCCGATTAAGCAGGATTAAGATAATCAGCTTGGAGCAAATAAGACAAATAAATGATTTTATGATTTTATGAAATGGTTTTTAGTGATTTTGAAAGTATTCCAGTAGAGATCTCTTTGAAGAATGCAGTGCGATGACTGTAGGAGGACAGAGCATACTTAGGATTCTTTGCGGCTGACATAAATTGAGGAATCACATAAACCACCCCCCAGCTGAAATTTAGATCCTCTCTTGGGATGGGGGTCCACATGTCTACTGGCGTAGCTGTGGGGTAAATCACTTTTACACAACATGACAGTGAGCTCTGAGAGCAGGTGAGGGGGAGCCAGGGCTTAATGACAGGCTCATGCGGATTCCTGCGATACAGAAGAGCAGCTCATCTTCTCTACTAAACTCACGTCTTTCTTCCTTTCCAGGCCATGAGCTCCCAATCTGCTCCTCATTCCTTAAAAACCGAAATACTCAACAGCTAAAATGTCTTCAGAAGACACTTGGCTGCAGAAGATATGAAAATATGCAAAAGGACGGTGTTTTAATATCTTTAGTAACATTTCATCTATATGTTCATCTAGGTTTTTTTTTTTGTCAGTGAGTTCTGTCAACCACCCCCCCCCACCAAACCTTGCACAGGACAAGTGGGTATAGAAAATGGGTGGATGGATGGATGGATGGAGAATTACACATATGCAACCTACAGGATTGGTGTCAAATAGCACCCCTTTCAGATATAAGGGAGGGCAGTGAACCCTTTCCTGGATATGCCTGTGCCCATGTGCTTTGAGCTGCCCTGGCCTGGCCACCATCACAAGGCGGGCTGCCTCTGTGACATTTACGCTGGGCGGGGGGGTGGGGGAGGTGCACGGAAAAGCAGCGAAGGAGAGGCGTGGCTTAGGTGCACGGAAATGCAGCGAAGGAGAGGCGTGGCTTAGGTGCACGGAAATGCAGCGAAGGAGAGGCGTGGCTTAGGTGCACGGAAAAGCAGCGAAGGAGAGGCGTGGCTTAGGTGCACGGAAATGCAGCGAAGGAGAGGCTTGGCTTAGGTGCACGGAAAAGCAGCGAAGGAGAGGCGTGGCTTAGGTGCACGGAAATGCAGCGAAGGAGAGGCGTGGCTTAGGTGCACGGAAATGCAGCGAAGGAGAGGCGTGGCTTAGGTGCACGGAAATGCAGCGAAGGAGAGGCTTGGCTTAGGTGCACGGAAATGCAGCGAAGGAGAGGCTTGGCTTAGGTGCACGGAAATGCAGCGAAGGAGAGGCTTGGCTTAGGTGCACGGAAAAGCAGCGAAGGAGAGGCGTGGCTTAGGTGCACGGAAATGCAGCGAAGGAGAGGCGTGGCTTAGGTGCACGGAAATGCAGCGAAGGAGAGGCGTGGCTTAGGTGCACGGAAATGCAGCGAAGGAGAGGCGTGGCTTAGGTGCATGGAAATGCAGCGAAGGAGAGGCGTGGCTTAGGTGCACGGAAATGCAGTGAAGGAGAGGCATGCCCCGTTTATCATCAGTTTACGCTTCATGATGCAAGAGTATCATGGTAACTCAATAAGTACAGGGAATTTGGATCTTTTGGATTTGCAGGTGTCTCTTCTCGGTTGTTTGTAATTAACACCACAATGTTAAAGTAATATAGTAGTAATAATAATAATACTCTTTTATTCTTATTCTAGAAAGCTTGCCTGACGACTGATGTCTTTGTGACCATTAAACATCTATATGTGTCCTATGGTCCCTGACTAATCACTGGTTTCTTTTGGTTTAACAGAACAAGTGCATTACTAAGATTTATTGCATTCTTGGTCTTAAAGTCTGTGAATGTTGTCTAAGGCCATGCAGTGATAGCTGCATTTCCCAGTGGTATTAGTGCTTAAACACATCTTTCACTCCTGTGTTTGAAATCCGATCTGTGAAGAGCAAGGTGGTCCTGTAATATAAAGGTCTATCTGGACTTGGGCGTGTTCCTTTTGGGAATGTTCCACATGAAACGAGGGCATGAGAGGCCGACTTACACAGGCTTCCTGTAGATTCCTGTAGATGTCAAAAGATCAGTGCCTCTGAAAGAGGTTATAATCTGTGAGAATTGAAGAGGATCCCCTGTTGGCTCTATGAATCTTTGGCTCCCAACTTGATTCTAGGATGCTGAGTATGTTATTACCCCTAATTACATCTTTCTATATACCTTGCTCCGAAACGATAAATTATCATACTCTACAGTTCCTAGGTAAAGTAAAAATTCTGGTTGGATTTCTTTAGTTGGTTCTTTAATGTACATAGTTGTTTATTTTTTGTTAATACAGTACCTGGAACCAAACATGCAAATTCTGTTTATGATTTAGCTACACAATAGGGCAAACCTCAAGCTTGCTGGCTACCCAATGATGTAATCCTCAAGCTTGCTGGCTACCCAGTGATGTAATCCTCAAGCTTGCTGGCTACCCAATGATGTAATCCTGAAGTGTGCTAGTTACACAATGAAGCAAATGTTTTGTGTTTTGGTCAGATGATGGGGCAGAAAAACAAGTGTGTTGACTCTCCAGTGGGGCAAACCGTAAGTTGTTTGGCCACAAGATGGGGCAAACCTCAAGAATGTTGTCAACCTAATGGAGCAAACCTCAAGTGTGTTGGCGACATGATGGGGCAAATCACAAGTATATTGGCTATGAGACAGGGGAAACCTCAAGCAGCTATTGATCCTGCTTGTCAGATGTTGCTCTAATGACCTGCACTGTGATGTGAAACCATCATAAACCTGAACCAGAGGTTTGGCATTAATCAAACTGACATTTTGTCCAATAGTCACCTCTGCTTGGACTTATGGTGGAGAGCATTGTGTTTGGCTGTCTGACTGACAGCCCAGGATGCAGGGATGGATCATTGCTGGAGACCCAGCTGCATGGTGTGTGGGGGAGCCTTACTGCAGCAGGGTTGGGCAGGAACACCTGCACTCATTAGAGATTGGGGGGGTCCGTCTGCACAAAAACCTGCTGGGGTATCCAGGTGATCCATCAACATCGTTACTTCAGACAGGGCTGTTTTATGTTCTCTGCAGCCGAGACGTGCTCTGCTCACAGAGCTGGGGGATGATGAGTGAAGTGTTTTGTGCCCAGAGACACAGTGGATGACTAGCAGCCCTCTGCCCCGTTCTCAGACTCTCTCCAACCCTGTCGTACTCTAAGCAGCTCATCATTCATGCCCCTGGATGAAACTTGCCTGATTTGTTCATACTTGTTCAGTGTAGCCAGTAAGGTCAATACAACCTGTAATTTCTGACTGTTTGTTACAGTACTAACATTCCCTGTTTTCTTCGGCTTTGGTTTTGCTTTTTGTTCATCTGAGAATTGACATGTAGCGCATAAGTGGCATCATTGTTAAAATGAAAATAAAGTTTTCTGTGAACCAGAGGATGGTTTTCCTTTGAGTTGCACTGAGGCTTCAAAATGTAGCTTCCTGTAGGGCCATCTTCATATAGTCCATCAGTTGACCCTAATGCCTGCTTTGATTTAAACTCAATGCAAAGGGGAGCTCATGCTAATGGGGCTTCTTTGGATAATGTAGACTAATGGTACAGTCCGTCTCACATTGTGACACATGGTTCCTACAAGAAGATTAAATGAAGTGACAACATCCCTATGAAGCATCAATTTAGCAGATGGATGGCAGGCTGGAGAGTTGCTGTGAAGCTGCAGGGATCTTAAGAGTCACCAGAACGATGAATAGAGACGCCAGTGTGTGTAAAAGATCTTTACCTTTCTGGGGGATGAGTGATGGTCACCTTTTACATAGTCAGCTGAATATGGTTCACCGTCAACAACAGACTTGCTGTCAAGCTTCGGGTGGAGACAGGACCCAGTTTGCACAAGACCTTTATTTAGAATTCTGAAACAACCAAAACCAAGACACAAAGCAAAAGACGTAGTTGGGGACAGTCCAACGGGGTCAGAAGCCGGGGTGGTCAGTCCTAGGTTGGCACACCAGACGAGGGGACGGGAAGGACGAGAGGCAGGAACAGGTGGGAGCCGGGGAGATGAGGGATCCGGGACAGGGGGACGGGGTAGGCAGGGCAGGGGGGGCAGGCGAGAGAAACGACAGACGAGAGAAACGACAGACGAGAGAGTGCTCAGTGAGGAGCATTAGAGACAATGGCAACGATACTTCGCTTCTCACACTCGACCTCTTTTATGCGAAGTGCTTACAGCTGTGTCCCGCCTAAGTGGGCGTGGTCACCTGTCTGGGCGTGACACTTGCCTGTAGTCTGTACATTTCAAATACCAACAAACATTAAGATAAAACTGATAATAATCACTGTTCTGCATCAGACTGTTACCTTCATTATGAAAAATGCTTAAATATGGAACAAAACACGTAGAGGCAACGCAGAAAATGTTTAGTGTAAGCAGGGCTCCCCTTTCTGTTTACAAGGGTGTATAAAGGCCAGAAAAACAGGCCCCACTGAATTTAAATAGAAGTTTATCAGAGGGCTATTTTGTGTAACATATGGCATCAATTCCAACAAGCTCTTCAGATTATTTTTAAATGATATCACCTGGCTTCATTTTGTTTGATACTCTTCCAAATTCTTTTCATTAAGAAAGAGGGATGAATGTATTATTTTGTTTGTTTGTTTTTTGTTTATTGTTTATAAACATATTCACATATTCACCGTCACCATATTTACATAACATATTTCCAGTCTTTTATGTTTGAAAAGGAGTAGGCTTGTCACGTCCGGCTCGTACGATCCTCGTGTGTGCCACGCCCCCCTCATTGCCTCGTGTTTATTCCTGATTGTGATTACCTGTTGCTTGTTCAGTTCAGCCTGTCTTGAGTCTCAGTCAGTATTTCCCAGATCGGTCATTGATGTTGTACGGTTCGTTGTCGTGCTTCCCCTCCTGTCCTGCCTGTTCCTGAAATAAACCCCGTGTTTTCTTCATCGACGACTCCGCTCCCTTGTTTGCTGGCTCGTATCCGGCGAAGTGTAACAAGGCTGAAGTATAAACTTATTTAGCCCCACCCCCATCCAGTTATTCACAGCTCACTTTAAATACTTTTTGTCAAATAAAGAAAAGACAACACAACAAAACAACACTATTACTGTCATATATAGACTGAACACACCAAATGACACATTTCTTTCAAAAGGTAAGTTTTGGCATTACCATTACCATTACCATTACCATTACCATCCCGAGGTAAACTGCTCTTCTTCATCCTTGTATTTATTTAGAATTTGTACTTTATATTTTATTTTAAACTGACTTATGTTTTTACTTTGTTTTAATTCTTCTGTAAAACTGTTCCATAATTTAACCCCTGCTATTGAAACACACATACTTTTTAATGTTGTTCTAACACAATGGATGTTTAAATTCGATTTACCTCTTAAATTATATCCTCCTTCTCTCTCTGAAAACAATTTAATTATTTTATTTGGAAGTAAGTTATTTCTCGCTTTAAATATTATCTGTGCTGCGATTTACTCTGTAGAATGAGGCTCACTGAAAGCATCCCAGCTCATCTTGTATTATACACTGAGAGCTATTTCCACTAGCTTCATAAATGGCATAATAGCCATAATATTTACCAGAAAAGCACTTGTTTCTGAGGCAAACCAAACAGGAAAACGCCCCAAACCTTCCACATCTCAGAGCTCTCCTGACCAATATGAGTTATGGAGTTCCTTACTGAGTTCCTTATTCCTGCTCAGTGTCAGGGGTCAAGTCCTCTGGGTTCCGGTGGGGAGGGTTCAGAAGGTCGCATGGGCCAGCTGTTCTAAGTAAACGTTCCCGTGATGTATCATTCTGGAGGAGAGGATGTTTTGGTTCTGGTTCAGACTTGACAGAGCAGTCCTGGTAGAGGCGTGGGTGGGGGTGAAATCTAAGCCTGTGTTCCTGGACTCCCCACAGTGAGAGATTCCAGACAGAAAGCCGCCCTTTATCCAATCAGCTTGGAGGCCAGGAGTCACTGAAAAAGTCATTACAGGTACTTCTCCTGCACAAAAGCCACAGTAGAACTCAATGACTTCACGTGCAGGATAGGCTACAGAATGCCGGGCAACCCGAGGGGGTCCGCCGAGGCTGCAGCAGAACTCACTGACTCCACATGCAGGTCGGGCTAGAAAACGCCCGACAACCCGAGGGGGTCCGCCGAGGCTGCAGCAGAACTCACTGACTCCACATGCAGGTCAGGCTAGGAAACTGAGATTTGAAAATGAGACTTCAGCCTTTTATGCGGAGGCAATGTGGCCTAAGTCTGAAACTACAGCAGCTGAGCCATGCCGAGCCATGCCGAGCCATACCGAGCCATGCCGAGCCATACCGAGCCATACCAAGACATGCCGAGCCATACCGAGCTATACTGAGCCATACCGAGACATGCCGAGCCATACCGAGCCATGCGAAGACTGGTCAGTACTGAGTGGCCCTGTCACGTGTTAATGTGAATTAAGCTGTTTTCAAGCCCAGGTTTAAAGATGTTGTGGGCTTAATTCAGCTTCAGCTAAGGTCTGTTCTAGCTAAGTTTTAGAGACATACCATGTTTTATTCATAAGATATAATAAACAGATTTAATAAACAAGGGAATCATTCTTCCACAGCAGAAATGTTCTATAGATACAAGCAACCAGCAAGGATGATGAACTGGCCTGACCAGGGGCAGATGAGTGGGATATGCGGTTTGACTAATGATCCTTCTTACATCTGTTCATTTTCCATGCTTTTCCAAGGATGTTTAAGCTTGTTTTAAACAGATTATTGGTCCTAATTTTTAATGTTTTAGTAATATGGTTGCAATCTTTTAATTAGATGCTTCTTGGAAGCTACTCACCACACAGTCTAAACAATAGACATTGTGTTTATATGACTGACATTTTAAAATGCTTAATGGAGAAGAGCATATGAGGTTGAGGGAACAAACATCTCTGTGAGGTGGATGTGCTGCAGACATGGTTAGATGAAGTGAGCTGCTCTTAGTGAGACCTTGGGCTTCTCCTTAAATCCCATTACCTGACTTTTTTTTGGAAGTGAGTGTATTTTATGTGTTTATGTGTAGGGAAACTGAACGGTGGATGAGATTTGTCTCGCCTCTGCAGAACCATGAAGCAATTCAGGCTTCAGCTGGGCATGGGGCTTGGGCCACTTCATGTGGGCACTTAGCCGGACCATTTTGTTAGCACTGCGCTCCAGCTGGGTCTGATCCTCTCTCGGCAGCTGCACCGCGGCCCGCGGCGCAATTTTACAGTATGAAAATGCAAAGAGACCCCAGATGGCGGCTGGGCACGGAGGCCTTTCTGTGCTGCTTGGATCTGGCAGGCAGTCTGTAGAAGCCCCAGGCTCGGGTCTATGACATCACAGGGAGGACAAATTACTCTCAGATGCCAAAGTGAAATCAGCTGCTTCCACTGTGCCTCGTTGCCTCGGCAACATAGACAGTGCGGCTCATTAGATCCCAGACAGAATTTCAACTTCTGTCTGAAGCCTTGGAATATGAAACTGTACCAGTGAGCATAAGCAACAGCTTTTGCTGTCTTGAGTTTTTTCATATCATTAGTCAGGAGTTGAAAACATTATCGTTATTCCTAGAAAAACATTTGAACAATTGGGCAGCTATGAAAGCAGTTGCGTGCCAAGAGAGGAACTGAACTTAACATCTGATGAAACAAATAGTTTTCAGAATGACAGCATTAAATCTGAGCTTTCAGAAAGTGTGCTGTGTGTGAAAGCTGGTTTATGCTGTCTGGTGTTTCTGTCTATCAGTTAGGCTATTTCCATTGACCTTGTTGTCCACATTAAAGCATTAACATTAGTATTTGCTACATCATGTAAATTATAATCATATATTGATATATGCAACATTATGTTTTATTAATTTATTCTTTTTGAAGCATTGTTTAGAATATTAACCCAATTGCATTCTTTACCACAGCATCTACCTTAGCAAAAGTTTTATATAAACATCAGTTGAGGCATTTTTTGTGTGTTTTTCTTTTATTATTACATTTAGCAATGTTTACAAACACCACATATTGCACTAAGCCTGTTAAGGCAGATTAAACACTGGCTGAATGGTTCAATAGAAATGTCCAAAATTTCACCTTCCAGTCAATACAATCTACTTCACTAAATATGAATAACATAACAGCGAACATGCATGCTTATTTTATGTGGATTTGTGCCATTATGACAAGAAATTATTGTGCATGTTAACTTTTGTACGGTGAATGTATACTTGCGGATCACGTCAGTTCCTATACATATATGTACGGTTTTCACTTGTTCAGCTTCCTCTGACCCAGTATTGCACACAGGTGTCAGTCAAACTGAAATGAAGTTGTCTGTCATAGGCAGGCGGTTCTGTGGTTCCTGTGCCCCCCCCCGGGATGGACTATAAAACACACCGCAGAGCTCGATGATGCCACCTGCTCGGGGCGATTCAAGCTGAAAGCCATTCCATACGCAGAGCCTCAGAAGGTCATCAGTTCCTGACTCCTCTTTAGTGAGCACACGCCCCAGCCCCCCTCTCTCTAGCCACAACCTCTACATCTTCACAGGCTTCATGAGAAAACACAGTCAGGCTCCAGCTCTCCGTACCTTGACCGCCATGAAGAACACTGCTGGCGTGCGTCCCCCTGGGTTAGGCTTAGGGTTAGGCTTAGGGTTAGTTTCCTGAGGCCTCGATTCCCATCAGATTTCTGGATGAATCTACCTGCTTGATTAGAATTTACACTGATGTTTACAGTGTTCTGCTGTTGTATCTTTACATAGAAAGATAAGCCATGCCAGCTAAAATATCTAGTTGTATTAATGGCCAAAATTATGAATCTCTTACTTAAAAGCATTAGCTAGAGGCTTTTAGCGGGCCCATCACACAGTTCTGGTCCAGTTCCGTCCATATCAACCTTACTGCCTGCCTGTCTGAAGCATTCCTGCCCTGTTTCTGTCTGTGTAGCATCTTCGTACACCATAGCAGCCCATTCTTTAGATCGCCACCTGTTTGCATGCAGAGTAAGTGACTTGCAATTCCACGGGATGAGCCCGCCTGGTATGCTGGGCACCCTGCCTGTCAGCTACCTAAACATTCCATGGGATGAGCCTCTTCAGTGCCTGGTATGCTGGGCACCCTGCCTCTCAGCTACCTAAACATTCCATGGGATGAGCCTCTTCAGTGCCTGGTATGCTGGGCACCCTGTCTGTCAGCTACCTAAACATTCCATGGGATGAGCCCCTTCAGTGCCTGGTATGCTGGGCACCCTGTCTGTCAGCTACCTAAGCATTCCATGGGATGAGCCCCTTCAGTGCCTGGTATGCTGGGCACCCTGTCTGTCAGCTACCTAAACATTCCATGGGATGAGCCCCTTCAGTGCCTGGTATGCTGGGCACCCTGTCTGTCAGCTACCTAAACATTCCATGGGATGAGCCCCTTCAGTGCCTGGTATGCTGGGCAACCTGCCTGTCAGCTACCTAAACATTCCATGGGATGAGCCCGTTCAGTGCCTGGTATGCTGGGCACCCTGCCTGTCAGCTACCTAAACATTCCATGGGATGAGCCCGTTCAGTGCCTGGTATGCTGGGCACCCTGCCTGTCAGCTATCTAAACATTCCATCCCATGATCAGTGTTTGACTTCACGGTTCCGGCAAAATGTTCTTGTTTTTCTTTTCTGAGTTTATAATCATTCTTCTTGGATGGCGTTGCCCCCGCTGCGAGTACACAAAGAACATCTCCCCAGAGTCATCGCATGCCGTGTCTCGTGCCTGGTGAAAGCCAGCTTGAAGCTCGCTTATTACTGTTGCTTATTAAGGGGTGACAGATCAGTTAATCTATAATCTAATTGTGTGATTGTGCCAACTGGAAAGGCAGGATCTGCTTGATGAAGTGAACAGTGCAGGTGTGCTGCCTGCTCTGTCAGTGCTCCTTATGAAGTACTTCTTTCGCCACGGTGCAGTGCTGTGGAATGTGATTGATAGTGTGTTCTTGGAGTACATGTCAAATCTGTGGACCATGCAGTTTTTCAGCTAGCTTTCAGGGAGCACAGCCCCCACAACAACATTTGAGACCTGTTATTAAGTGCAATAATACTTGTGCTTTAAAGTTGAGTTATTTGAGCTGCCTGGATTCTGCATTCTGTAATTGTGTATTCTGTATAGTTCTGTAGTGCATTTTTAGCCTGAGTTATACATGATATGTTTTCTTTCGGACTAAATCATCATCAGACATCATTAGGTAAACAAATAGTCATGCAATATGCTCTGTGTGTAAACACCAAATAACTATTTAAACCTGACTGTCTCCACAGGAGCCTCCTGGCTACTTGTATGTGAAAATTTGACAACCACTGTTCAGTTCACCATCTCTGTGTTCTCTAATAAAAAAAAAGATGGTAAAGCAAGTCAAGCAAGTACATTTGCCTTTTGTTCATCTGATAAGCCAGTCTGATGTGGGCCAGATGAACGTAAAAGTGAAAATAACCACAGGAGAAGCCAGAATAGAAGTCGTCCACTTCTGTCTGTACCGTTTACACGTCTGGACTTGTTTGCAGGCCCTGATATATTTTTAGACCATAAACTCTTCTGCAGACCATCCTGAATGAGGTATGGAAAAAGCTGCCAGAGTTAGCAGGGTCATGAAACCCAATACGACGCAATGGATCTGTGGGCTGTCACAAAATATATATGCCAAGTACTGATTAAAACTCAGAGCGACCTGTGGCTGAGTACACATGCTAATGCTCGAGTGGAATGGAGAGAATTTCCGCTAAAACTTTACCACCACAGTTCAGACGTTTGTACAGTGTATGCACATTGTAAAGGTATCACCGCTTATGGTTACCCAGGGCGTGGAACATCTCTCTTACAAGATAGATAGATAGATAGATAGATAGATAGATAGATAGATAGATAGATAGATAGATAGATAGATAGGGTCATATTTAAAAGCTACATTATCTATCTATCTATCCATCCATCCATCCATCCAGTCTGTCTGTCTGTCTGTCATCTGTCAAGTACTCACCCAATCAGTCGTCCTATCCAGGATGTTGTCCATAGTGACCCCAGTCTGCAAAAGACCTGCTGATTGTCTTCTGTCACTGGTGACATGGCACATTTCTTACCATTGGATCCGAATAAAAATTAAAATAGGTTTGAATAAATATTATTGTGAGGCCAAAAGCATAGCAGTTTACTAGACTCTCTGTCCAGCTATAATCGTACCCACAGCACATTTGTTATCATAACGCCGCTTGGTGGGAAAACAGTTTATCTGAGTTGTAATGCTGAATGGGGCATTTGGGACAGCAAAGGAAACAGGACTGAAGAGTGTATATTTCTGAAGGAAGGTAGAGGCTCAAAATGAAACACAGCTGCCACGGGTGGTTGATAGATTTTTTTTCTTTCAACATTTGGATTCAAGTTCTGAATCACTGAAGACACCAGATTTTCCATCCCACAAACCAGTTGCTCCGTTTTTGTACTGATTCTTTGATCAGGAAGCTCTCTCGGTGAAGGTCTGAGGAGTTCACATGGCTTGCTGCCTGAAGCATGGTTTGCATGGTTGTAGCTGTGACGCGTGTGAGGGCGAGGTTAACAAAATGGGGTAGTCAGCCAAGAGAGCAGAGAGCCTTTAGACCGCAGGAGTGCTGCGCCCAGAAGCCCCCTTCCTGGCTTTCGCTGGTTCGAGGTCCAGATTCGGCTTGCGGGAGCTGAGCTGGTGACACACCGCTGCTTTATCTACAGAGGGACCCTAAATCATGTGACCGCAGAGAACAGAAACTGTCCTTTCACGTCCAGCCTAAACCGCTAAATGAATCAGTACAGGGCATTTTCATTGCTTTCTTTTTCTTCCAAAGAGCTGACTTGGAAGTAATTTCTTTCCCGCTTTGAATCTTGGGTCTTGAACTTTGAGAGTCCACATTGTTGATAGGGCCACGGCGGACTGTGATTTTGTAAGAATCACGTGTTCCCAGGTGATGAAGTGAGTCCTCTCACTGAGGTACCTGTGATCTGTCCCTGAAGCAGTGCGTAACACCTCTCTGGTCAAGTCCACATTTTCAGGGCGCGTTTACTTTGGCCTGTGGTCAAAAAATGAGGTAATAATGGTCTGAATGGCTTGTTTTTACAAAATGTCACATTTCTTTATTGTTAAGCGACACCAGAATTCCCTGCCTGGGCATGTGTGTGTCATTGTGTTCAGCAATTTTCTCTTGTAGTAGCCTGAACATTCAGGTTGAATGTTTTTTGTGTGTTTTTAGTTTGATTGTTAGAGACTACAGCTGACAATGTTGAGGACTGAGAATGTTGAGGTACACAATACTGTACATTCCTTGCATTGTTTTTGTTATTCATAAAAATTGATTAGGCTAGTTAGGTTACCGAAGACAGCCAATATCTCAGTATCTCAGAGGGCCAGTGGTGCTTCAAACGGCCCCGGTGGGTACCGTGCTCATGAGGTCTGCGGTGAATCATAAATGCTTCAGCGTGTGGCGTGCATGTGCTTTGAAGAGACCTCGAGATTTATGTGGCGAGCTGCTCACGGTCCCATGTTATGTAAGGACTCTTTCATCATGTTCATGTGTGTCTACGAATGTATTTTTTTTAGGATGTGGTGGGACCACTGTTCTTGACGTGAACCAAGGAATATACTAGTCTTCATGAGTCACATGACCCTTCCAATGACACCCTGAGTCCTGAGTCCTGCGATAAAGCTTGCAGGGCTGGGCCGATACCATTGGAGCTATTTTTGGTTGGGAATGACAGGCTTACTCATTGACGGCACACCCTGGCATCTGGGCCACCCCCAGTCACATGACCTCTGAGGAGGAGCCATACCAGGAAGTTACCTTACCTAGTCAAGCAGACCCACTCCTGTAAACACCTTAGCACCCTACGGCCCTGTGAAGGAAGCATCAGACTGTTTAACCCTTGCAACTTCTGAAGTGCTATAAACCAGAAAACCAGCAACGGCACGTCCCTGGGTCAATAAAGCAGGGGCTTGCATGTCACTTCTTTAACCAATCACAGTATTTATCGTATGACATCACCACTGTGAACCAATGGACCAATGTGGTGATGTCATACGATGAAGACTGTGATTGGTTAAAGAAGTGAAATGCAAGCCTCTGCCTTGTTTACCAAGAGACATGTTGATCTCGGCAAAATCAGGATGTCCACCAGCAATTCATACGTTTTTCATAAAATCCCTTCAGCTGTTATAAAGGCCAGGAGGCAGGGTCTGTGATTTGCACTAAACCTAAAGAACTGCCCTTATGAAATGACCTTTATGTGAACAGAAAGCATATTAATGTCAAGTCAAAAAAGGTTCTAGTATGGGCATGTGTTTAAGATTTTCTCCACAGGTTATAATGCATTATTCCCTCAAAGTTGTGTTAAAAGTCAAGAACTAGGAGAAAAAGTTGAGTTTGATCATGTTACCAGGGCACAGTAAGTGAGGGAGTAAGAAATGGAAGAATGGAAATTAAGTAATTTCTGTCCCTTTCTTGTGAGCTTTTCATGTGTTGAATGAATATGGTGGTTATAAACATATATAGATCATATAAACTTATGCAGGTGAGTAGCGTGAGTGTCTGATAAACACAGTGACATATCTTAGTCAGTCAGGCCGGCTTGAAGCCTTATACCATGCTAGTCACCGTGCCACCGTGCTGCGGTGCTGTCCCTCAGCCTTATACCATGCTAGGCACCGTGCCACCGTGCTGCGGTGCTGTCCCTCAGCCTTATACCATGCTAGGCACCGTGCCACCGTGCTGCGGTGCTGTCCCTCAGGCTTATACCATGCTAGGCACCGTGCCACCGTGCTGCGGTGCTGTCCCTCAGCCTTATACCATGCTAGGCACCGTGCCACCGTGCTGCGGTGCTGTCCCTCAGCCTTATACCATGCTAGGCACCGTGCCACCGTGCTGCGGTGCTGTCCCTCAGCCTTATACCATGCTAGGCACCGTGCTGCGGTGCTGTCCCTCAGCCTTATACCATGACGTGTAAAGCAGCATCACCTTAGAGTCCACCTTCCTTGCTTTTGAGCATGACAGCATACCATGTAGAGGGCTGTAATTTCCCCCTCTGCCTCACACTATAATTAAAATGCAGATTAAAGCCAATTAACCACCTATCTATTACCTTATATAGGCCATTGGGGCTGCAATGTATGATACTGTTGACTCTCATTATAGACCGAAAGCGATGCAATAGTCCCAGATGTATTCTGACATCATCGTGGGGGGTGCCTTACATAACACACTGCACCCCTCATTCAGCTCCTAGCAATTATGTGAGTGCTTATAGGATACATGTGTGCTTTCTTGGACTTGCTTTTTTTCCTGTGTAAACAGCCCTTGTTTTTAATTAGGAATTTGTCCTGGAGTGACTGTAAAGTAAAGAAATTGTTCCAAAGTTCTCTTTGGCTCAGAGCTCCCTAGGGATAGCTAAGGTCACCCTAGATACTAGATCACGAGAACATTTCGCCACATGTTCCTACAAAGAGAGCAGTTAGCATGGGGCTGGGGGGGGTAGGTTTGTGACTGAGAGCAGCTCTTTGGATGTAGGAATGTGCCCCAGAGGCAGAGCAGCGCCATAGGCTGCTTCAGGGACACACTGAGCTCATGATTTAACTGGCTGTAAGGGGAGAAATGTGGCTCGTTTGCTAAATACAATGTTTTCTTCCGGTGTTTGTACGTGTTGTGTATAGCTTGTGGTGTTTATGTGTGTTGCATGTATCTTCTGGTGTTTATGTGTGTTGCGTGCATCTTCTGGTGTTTATGTGTGTTGCATGTATCTTCTGGTGTTTATGTGTGTTGCGTGTATCTTCTGGTGTTTATGTATGTTGCGTGTATCTTTTGGTGTTTATGTGTGTTGCATGTATCTTCTGGTGTTTATGTGTGTTGCGTGTATCTTCTGGTGTTTATGTGTGTTGCGTGTATCTTCTGGTGTTTATGTGTGTTGCGTGTTTCTTCTGGTGTTTATGTGTGTTGTGTATCTTCTGGTGTTTATGTGTGTTGCATGTATCTTCTGGTGTTTATGTATGTTGCGTGTATTTTCTGGTGTTTATGTGTGTTGCGTGTATCTTCTGGTGTTTATGTGTGTTGCGTGTATCTTCTGGTGTTTATGTGTGTTGCGTGTTTCTTCTGGTGTTTATGTGTGTTGTGTATCTTCTGGTGTTTATGTGTGTTGCATGTATCTTCTGGTGTTTATGTATGTTGCGTGTATCTTCTGGTGTTTATGTGTGTTGCGTGTATCTTCTGGTGTTTATGTGTGTTGCGTGTATCTTCTGGTGTTTATGTGTGTTGCGTGTATCTTCTGGTGTTTATGTGTGTTGCGTGTATCTTCTGGTGTTTATGTGTGTTGCGTGTATCTTCTGGTGTTTATGTGTGTTGCGTGTTTCTTCTGGTGTTTATGTGTGTTGTGTATCTTCTGGTGTTTATGTGTGTTGCGTGTATCTTCTGGTGTTTTTGTGTGTTGCGTGTATCTTCTGGTGTTTATGTGTGTTGCGTGTATCTTCTGGTGTTTATGTGTGTTGCGTGTATCTTCTGGTGTTTATGTGTGTTCAATTCAATTCAATTTTATTTATATAGCGCATTATCACAACATTACATTGTCTCAATGCGCTTTACATTTCTGCCTCATAAGGACCCCCCAGTGAGTAAGCCAAAGGCAATGGTGGCAAGGAAAAACTCCCTAAGAGGAAGAAACCTTGGGAGGAACCAGACCCAAAGGGAGAGCCCATCCTCCAGGGGCCGGCAGATGTTGCGTGTATCTTCTGGTGTTTATGCGTGCTGTGTATGTTTTCTGTTGTTCATGCGTGTTGCATGTGTCTGCTGGTGTTTATCCGTGTTGTGTATGTCTTCTGGTGTTTATGTGTGTTGCGTGTATCTTCTGGTGTTTATGCGTGCCGTGTATGTTTTCTGTTGTTCATGCGTGTTGCATGTGTCTGCTGGTGTTTATGTGTGTTGTGTGTGTTCTGGTGTTTATACGTGTTGCATTTGTCCGGGGGTGTCTGAGTGAGGTACTGTAAGGTGGGGTGTCTGGGTGTACAAGTTCAAAAAATCCAAAAAAATCTGGCTTGCTTCTTTCCTGTTTACAACAACTACAATAATAGTATATTGATATGTGCCAGTTGTATCCTACCCCCAAGGTATGCCTGCTGTGTCCAAAAATATCAAAGGCAATGTATATTTTGCTTTTTTGATTATTTCCCTTTGGCTTCCATATTGTTTAGCTAAAATGTATTTTTCCCCCACTGCTAATTTAGGAAAAACAAAAATTCTTGTTTGATGATTCGCCCTGCAGGCAGAAGCCTAAATTGTACTGCAAATTTGTATGGGAAGGTAGATGCAATGATAAGTTAACTCGAACCTGTTACTTCTGCAATTCTCATTCAAGTTAGACTCAAGTTTGCAGTTTCTCGTTCCCCAAGTGCACATTTCCTGGCTTATTTTGTTGTTTAATTTTGTACATACTGAGCGTGGTCCGTGAGGCGGCCACATGCTTAGCTGGGGTAATTATGGCCGTGTAATTCAAAGCTCTGCCTCCGGAGTTTATTGGGCATAAAACGAGATGTCTTTGCTTTGTTTAAAAATGGCCTGGAAAGGCTGAAAGGCCTTTTATTCAGGGAATGACTGCATTCCTAGCCGAACAAGAAGGAAACTCAGCTAACAGGGTCAGGTCTTCTGCCAGCTAAGGATATCGGCCAACTGCCGGAAGGATTCTAATTGGCTGTTTGGATTAATACTTCAGTCTTTTCTCCAAGCATATTGGCTGTTGTTGCCTGACTGGCTTCCCAGGGCTGAGGATGCGCTGAATTTTTACAGGTGACAGAACATAGGCCTCATTTTTACAGGTGACAGAACATAGGCCTCATTTTTACAGGTGACAGAACATAGGCCTCATTTTTACAGGTGACAGAACATAGGCCTCATTTTTACAGGTGACAGAACATAGGCCTCATTTTTACAGGTGACAGAACATAGGCCTCATTTTTACAGGTGATAGAACATAGGCCTCATTTTTACAGGTGATAGAACATAGGCCTCATTTCTATGATATTTTTGCCAATGTTATTGTTTGAGTGGTTCTTTCCTGCCTGTCTGTTGTTGCCATTTTCTGTTGTTCCAACATGCCTGTGATAGATAAAAATAATAACTGAAGTAAGAAAAACTGGCAAATATTGAATTATACCCAGTACAAGAAGAAGAGCCAACGACCCTTGTGAAACTAAGACGTGGCAAAACTTAAGGCTGGAAAAAATGAATGTAGCTGGGGAATGTTATAGTGGAGGGTAACAGGGCAGCGGGGAACCATCTCTCACACACAGCCTTCCATTTGTTAACAAGTGGTGGATAATGCAGCTGTCCACAGCTTGTTAAAAATTCATCATAATATATGTTCTGCTGTTAAATGAACACACTAATGTGACTTATGGGGCAGCACTGTGGCTCACGCCTGTAGGGCTGGCGGTTCGCTTCCCACCATTGCTCCGCGTGTGTGGGGTTTGCATGTTCTCCCCAGCTCATGTGGGTCTCCTCCTGCTCTCCAAAGACGTGGCTTCTCTAAATGTCTCTCAGAGTGTGAGTATGTGCCCTGTATTGCTTGCGATGGGCTCCAGGCCGCTTAGCATGCGTCACCAGAATCAGCAGTCAGATGATGGATAATAGAACTTTATTTGCAGGGTGTTGAGTGGAAGCTTACAATGTCATAATTTTGTTTGTTATGACTGCATGCCCCTTCTTGGTAAATGTAAGAAAATACAGCAGACAGAATGGTCAGAATTCCCTGGGGATGCCTCTTCCTGGGATTTCCCCCTTTTTGGGAAAGTGTTAGCATGAGTTTGTTTACCCAGAATACTGAGTGCTGGTTCCACTCCTCCCACGCACTCACATGTGGTGTGTGACGTGTCCTCTTGGTTCTCATCAGCTGGGGGGGCACAAAGTCACAGGAAGGGGAAGAGGACATTGATTATTCGGCAAACCTATTTCAAAGAAATTCCTCAGCATGCTGTTTTAATTACAGTTACTCAAAGGCTTACCAAAGTGGCGTTTTTCCAGCTTTATATGTGAACTTGCCCTTATACATCATCACCATGGTAACTTCATTGAGCTTCAACACTGGAAAATCATTAATTGCATCCTCATTACCTTTTTTTTAAATGAGGGCATGGGGAGGGATAATGTACCTCGACAGTTTCCATGAATAATTCTGCTTGGCTTTGGGCAGTGTTTCTCAATACAGAAACTGTTTAAAGGGAAACCAAGAACTTCCAGACTGAACGTCTACATTGTCATTTTTCACCTAAATAGGGCACTTTTTCTACAAATTACTGGATGGTGAACTTCAAAGTTCTGCCTATTTGGTCTTTTCCATGACATGAGCTTTTGTTTCCCTGCTATTCAAGCAGCATAGTTAAGTGTGTAAGCAAAAGCACAAAGTGCCAGATGAAAAAGGATGAAATTCCTTATGCAACAAAGAGAAGTGACTGTCCTCCTGTACGGAGACACCCGGTGTAACCTTTGGTCCTGCGGAGGGTCATGGAAATACCAGGCTAAGATCACAACATCATGAGCTGACAATGACGGGGTAGTTTCTCTGAGAATAAACCAGTGTGATTAGACTTGGTGGCCAAAAACCTCCCTCCCAAATATAAGTTTTGTCTTCCATCCATTTTCTGTAACCGCTTATTCTGTTCAGGGTGGCAGGAGGTCTGGAGCCTACGGGCACGAGCCAGGGATGAGTACTTCAGGTTAGGGCACTCAACAGATGCAGTGATATTTGAATGTTCTGGATTATTCTTGTGCCTGTTATGGCAGTAGGTACAGCGTTCAAACACCATTAGTGATCTGTCAGGCAAGCCGTTAATCAGCTTTTAGATTTTTCGTGTGGGGTTTCCAGACAGATTTGGCTGTTTGCTTTGCATGGCTGATAGCTTTTCCTTCTCAGGTTCCACTTGGTGATAATGATAGATGATTAGTGGTTACATTTCTGTCCTATTTCCAGGCAGCTGTCCAGTGAGCCCCTTGGATTAACTTAAGATAGCAGCATTATGGCTTTTATTTCATATGTCAAGCAAATGGTCCTTTTGTAAAAACGAATGTAAACATCAAATAATAAACATATAATGGCTGCATTTCTGCTTTAAACAGCGATATTTTGTACAAAGTTTCCTTTAATCTTTAATGTAAACATCTGTGGTCACTGAAGTATGATCATTGTGGAGAAACAGAGAGACAACACTGTCCCATGTAGGTAGGTAGGTAGGTAGGTAGATAGATAGATACTTTATTGTCATTGTCATAAAACAACAAAATTGAAGTGCCTCTTCTGTACAACATTCATCCAAAATAACTTAATAAATACGTAAATACTCATACATTCATTCTGGCCCCTCCACCTTTGCCCACACCCCCTTTTTTCGATGTGTCAGGAAATGTGAACTTTATTAGAAAAGAAAATACATAAACTGTTATTTTTATTAACATAAACACTCATCTGGATTGCACTGGCTAATCCTCTTCCTTGGAAGCATTACTGGATTGAACTATTTTGTTGTTCTGTTGGACCCAGACACTGTTATGATACAATGGGGTAGTTGGTCATCAGTACAACCTTCTTGTTGCTTGTCCTGCACGTGAATTTCAGCTGTGGGGCAAAAGTGGGCAGAATTATAATAAGCAGGATGGTCTGTCATCTCTCTGAGATATTTTTTCTTGTATAATTTTCCTATGTAATGTTTCATTGTAATGTTGACCTGTAAGGATTGGAATGCTAACAATTGCACCCAATATAAATGTGGTCCTGTGACAAGATAGATGTGATGTGCTATCTGGCCGGTCTGACTCTGGCTGAGAATAATTGTTGTGTGAATGTTGTTAATTCAGTTTGACTGTATCACAGGAGAGACTCCCGCTTGACCAATCTGTACCAAACCAAAGTGTCCTTGAGGATTGTATTTGATTGGTCATTCTTAAGTATACAGATGTGTGTTTGTCATAAAAGTGATTAAAGCACTATTCAAATTAGCCTTCCAAGGGATCACTACACTTCAGCAGAAGTGGTCTCAGTGACATAGGGCAATTTGTGCAGGCCCACCTTCTCATAGCTAAACTGATTATGCTTTAGTAATGACTTGAGGCAAATGCATTCATCAGTGTATGAGACACTTTTGAGGCGGCACTGTCAATTGGGAACAGATGCTGACAGGCCTGAGTTTTCCCATGAATTCAGAGCAGGCTGCTCAGCATGGCAAACATCAGAAGCCATGGAAGGTGTGACTGATGCATCTATAATAAATATAATGTCTTCTGCCAGCATGTGTCAGTGAAGAGCACCAATTAGTTACATTTTTAGCTTAGTTATTAGTTAAATTAATGAGTTAAATCAATGTTTCTTTATCTTCCAAAATGATAATGACACAACCTGTGAGTTGTGAATAGCTTGTTAGACCAAAGTCGTGTATGAATATAATCAATCTAGGAAACTGCAGATTTTCTACTCTGCCAGCACACCATTGATCCTGATGACTGAACAAAAGTGGCGTTACAACAGATTTATTAGATGCCTAAAGGGGGAACTAAGTGCAACAGTTACACAGATTAGTTTCTTGACTGTTCCTGCAAACAGCTGTAATCCATTGATCTTTCAGGATTTGTTTTTTTTTTACATTTTGTAATTTAACTGCATTTCAAAGACTCCTTTGCTCGACTATTGTCATCCGTCAATACTTACATAAAAAGACAGAGCAGACTATCTTGGGAGCCCGGAAACCTGCAGGACACCACAAGGGCACTTAACCGAGAGGCCTGTAGTGCATGTTGTGAAGAGGCAGGCCGTCACATCATATTAGGAGATTTACTGATTCTCCGAAGGCTGGAAGCTGGAAGTTTTTGACTCCTGACTTAGTCACAGCTCTGAGGATGGGGATTCACTGACACGGGCGCCAGCTGGACGAAATGCAGTTTCCGTTCCGTCTTTGAACCCTGTAGACCTTGTGAGCATCCATTTTGGACAGATATTGCATACTAATAAATGTGTGAATTTGATACTGTTAGTACTGTTCTTATTGTTTTTCCTGCTCCTGTAGCTAGTGCCTATAGTTTGTGCCTGTATCTGGGACCTGTAGTTGGGGCCTGTACTTTGGGCCTGTAGCTGGGGTCTGTTGGTGATCCTGTAGTTGGGGCCTGTAGTTGGGGCCTGTCAGTGAGCCTGTAGTATGGGCCTGTAGCTGGGGCCTACAGCTGGGCATGTAGTTTTTACCTATAGCTGGAGCCTGTAGTTGGGTCCTGTAGCTGAGGCCTGTAGCTGGGTCTGTAGTTTGAGCATGTAGCTGCGCATGTAGTTTGGGCCTGTAGCTGGGGCCTATAGCTGGGCATGTAGTTTGGACCTATAGTTGGAGCCTGTAGCTGGGTCCTGTAGCTGGGTCCTGTAGCTGAG
Source organism: Paramormyrops kingsleyae (assembly GCF_048594095.1). NCBI lineage: Eukaryota > Metazoa > Chordata > Actinopteri > Osteoglossiformes > Mormyridae > Paramormyrops > Paramormyrops kingsleyae. The sequence continues at coordinate 563,256 of NC_132813.1, read as the reverse complement.
GCCTGTAGCTGGGTCTGTAGTTTGAGCCTGTAGCTGGGGCCTGTACTTTGGGCCTGTCGGTAAGCCTGTAGTTCGGGCCTATAGCTGGGGCCTATAGCTGGGCATGTAGTTTGGACCTATAGTTGGAGCCTGTAGCTGGGTCCTGTAGCTGAGGCGTGTAGCTGGGTCTGTAGTTTGGGCCTGTAGCTGCGCGTGTAGTTTGGACCTATAGCTGGAGCCTGTAGCTGGGGCCTACAGTTTGGGTCTGCACTTGGGTCTGTAGCTGGGGCCTGTACTTTGGGCCTGTTGGTGAGCCTGTAGTTTGGGCCTATAGCTGGGGCCTATAGCTGGGCATGTAGTTTGGACCTATAGTTGGAGCCTGTAGCTAGGTCCTGTAGTTTGGGCCTGTAGATGGAGCCTGTAGCTGGTTCTTGTAGTTTGGTCCTGTAGCTGGGGCCTGTAGTTTGGGCTGCCACCTGTCCCGCTTTTCCAAGGGATTGTTCTCTTTTTTGAGTGACTGCCCAGAAAATTAATATTCTTTCCTAGTTTTGTGAAAATGTACTTCTAATATAAAATTTCATAATGCGGCACAGGTACCAGACTGGGTCAAATAATGAGCCAGGCACAAAGTGCAGGAAAGTCACTGCCCAGCATGTTGACCATCCCAGCTACTCACACGTACACGCACTGCCCAGCACGTTGACCATTCCAGCTACTCACACGTACACGCACTGCCCAACACGTTGACCATCCCAGCTACTCACACGTACACACACTGCCCAGCACGTTGACCATCCTAGCTACTCACACGTACACACACTGCCCAGCACGTTGACCATCCCAGCTACTCAAACGTACACACACTGCCCAGTACGTTGACCATCCCAGCTACTCACACGTACACGCACTGCCCAGCACGTTGAACATCCCAGCTACTCACACGCACACGCACTGCCCAGCACGTTGACCATCCCAGCTACTCACACGTACACGCACTGCCCAGCACGTTGACCATCCCAGCTACTCACACGTACACGCACTGCCCAGCACGTTGACCATCCCAGCTACTCACACGTACACGCACTGCCCAGCACGTTGACCATCCCAGCTACTCACACGTACACGCACTGCCCAGCACGTTGAACATCCCAGCTACTCACACGCACATGCACTGCCCAGCACGTTGACCATCCCAGCTACTCACACGTACATGCACTGCCCAGCACGTTGACCATCCCAGCTACTCACACGTACACGCACTGCCCAGCACGTTGACCATCCCAGCTACTCACACGTACACGCACTGCCCAGCACTTTGACCATCCTAGCTACTGACACGCACACACCCTAAGTGTCCTGGTTTCCCCCCAAGCACTAACCCTAACCCTAACCCTAACCCTAACCCTACACCCCTCTCTTTGGTTCGCTGCCCTCCATCCTGCACATGCGCTGATGGTCACAGGTGAAAATGAGTCTGCTGCCTTTGAGAAAGGTTAAAAGGATTGAAGGTGGCTTTCCGTTGCAATGGCAGCAGGTGGGGGGCTGGGGGGCTGAGGGGTGGGCAGAGGCAGAGGCCACCTATTCAGAGTGCTTTGGGGGCTCAGGGGGCAGGGAGGCGGCATTGTACTGGCTCGGGCCTCCCCAGGCTGAGATGCGGCTCTGGTCACGGTTGGCCTTTGAACGCTGAGGTGGTCCCCACAATGAGGTTTTGGGAATATAATGCGCCAATGAACTAGCAAAAGGAAGACGTCACCACCGCGCCCCCCCCCCCCCCCCAGGAGGCCCCACAGGAGCAGGGGGGCTTGTGCACTTATGCTTGTGTCCCAGAGCACAAATAGATTGGAAGGCCTCTTAGGGATGCCTATTTAATGTTCAGGCGGGGGCCCGTAATCCCTTTGAAAGGTGAAGTCGGCTCCTTACAGCCTATCAAAATGTAAAGGGAACAGTAAAATTTGACCCCCCCCCCCCCCCCCCCGCCTCCGCGCTCTCACCTTACATTTTAGTAAGTAACTGCTTATTAATGCCCACTGGCACAATGGCCATTGGCGTCAGTTATAGACAAAACGTCTGTCAATGTGCTCATGTTATAACGTGTTGTGTGTTAATAACATGCCTGTGCATGTGTGCATGAAATCTACATGCTCCTATTAGGGTCTGAATGACATACTCACTCTTTCATCTTCATATTTATACCAAATAAGTGTGTAGAGCTTTATAACCCCATTTATCACCATAGCAAAACCTTTGCAACAATATTATTATCGTGTTATTTCATTAAAAAATTAATTGTTTGTGTAGCTTGATATCCTGAAACTGTTTTAAAGTCTTCAGACTCCCTCTGACATGCGGCTCCTTTTTCCAGTGAAATACTAACATAAATATGTATGAAGTAGCCTGACACTCCACGTGTGACTTATTCTGATGATGTGGTGAAAGGACTGAATGGCCTGCACCTATTTATGGGAGTCCTTTTGATGCTTTCAAGAGGGGCTGGGACCCACCGGCCGCTTGCACGCTTTTCCAAAAGCATTTCATCCTGAGACGGCATGGTGGGGGGGGGAGGCTCTGAGGCGGACAGAGCCGCTCTGAGAAACAAAGCTTCTATAGGAGGGGGAGGGGGAGGGAGAGGGCAAAAATAGGCCCCCTTTGGGATCGTGTGACGGAAAGTTGCCAAGACCTCCCATGCAATTTCCCTGCAGTTCTCCGTAATGCACCGAAGCCGTTTTTTTGCCTGTTTGGTCTGTTCTTGGCAGCTTTTGGAAGCCAGTGGCTTGTTCCGCGACCCAGGAGCCAGAGGAAATCCCGCGGCACAAGAGCTCTCTGTGACTCCAGTTTCCCTTGTCAAACAGTGCCAGTTGCTATGACCTTTGTTTACCCGACTTAAAGGAAAAACAGATTAAGAACAGCCCCGTGTGAGGCAATCACTCTTAATAGCCTAGCGGATAGTTATTACAGATTCTTTTTTTTGAATCTCCACATTTATTTATTATTTCGAGTTTAAGCATTAACACAGCAATATTCACAAGCAAAGACACTGGTCTTTAAGTTTTTGAATATGTCTGAAAATAAAACCTATCATGGAATTAGCCAATCTCTTCATCACCTTAGTATACTAAATGAGTGTATAATCCACAATATTCTTCTAGCTGAAGCAGAGCTGGGAATCTGGAGGTGTGTCATCTTTGCCGGTCACCGACGTGCGGACTCAGGGATGATGAGGAAGACAAAGGTGTCTAAGTGCATGCAGAGTGCTTCTGACTTTGGGGTCATCCTGCACACCCAGGCAGCCCCATCCTTTCTGTAGGATGATGGGTAATCTGTATTCTGCTCTTGTTAACCTCCATTGAGGTTTGACTCTAATCCAGATTGGAAATGCCCCCCTTTACATTACCCCCCCATGCAGATCCTCAGATTTACTATTTTTCAGTAATTAGATGTTGCCTAATGACCTGCTTAATGACTTGGCCTTAACACCAGTAAACACTCAAGTTCAGCGGGGAGTTTTGGCGTGTTAACAAGACTGTGAGTTAGTGAAGTATGTGTTTAAGATGCCCTCAGAGAGGTAACTGTATGGCGCAGCCTGATTTCCCGCTAATACAGCCCAAAATGACTTGTTTCTCTGTCTTGTTGTGGCTGAGGTTGTTCCAAAAGCTGGAAGGGAACGAAGTTGCTTATTACAAGGGGACTGTTAGGAATGTTCCAGCCCGCCGCGATGGACGTGCACAGCTTCCTCATGCTGGTGATAGCTCCTCTGGATGTTTGAGGGCCACCTTCAGAAGTCTGCTTTTTCCTGAAGCCGCTCTGTGAGCCGTGTTTCGGCCGCCTGTGGATGACCTGTAGGGGACGGGGGCTGAAGGTGTGCCAAAGGTGTGCTGGTCTGTGTTTGTGCATTTTGTCATTTGTACCCCCAACATCTTAGCCTAGTGTGAGTTTTTTCCATAAAGTGCCCCATCGACATTCAGCTTCATTTAAGATGCGAGGACATGGGCTGTGTCTCCTTGGTAACGTGATTACAACAAAAACAGAAAAAATTCCCACTCGCTGTTCATCCTTTCCAGTGTGGCAAGTCCACTTTTTATAAATGTAGTTTTGGGATCACTGCACAAAATTCCCAGAAGGCCGTGCGTCATGCAGCGCAGGCCATGCTGAGGCCAGGGCAGCCCCCGCTGAGGGCTTTCCCAGAAGGCCGTGCGTCATGCAGCGCAGGCCGTGCTGAGGCCAGGGCAGCCCCCGCTGAGGGCTTTCCCAGAAGGCCGTGCGTCATGCAGCGCAGGCTGTGCTGAGGCCAGGGCAGCCCCCGCTGAGGGCTTTCCCAGATTAGTGTTTGCCCGGAAGAAGGTCGGGCTCAGTGTGCTTCTGGCCTGAAGCTGTGAGGGCCCGTCCTTGAGCGATGCATCAGCGACACGCCGGCTCGGGCTGAGCGGCCACGTCAGCGACACGCCGGCTCGGGCTGAGCGGCCACGTCAGCGACACGCCGGCTCGGGCTGAGCGGCCACGTCAGCGACACGCCGGCTCGGGCTGAGCGGCAAAATCAGCGACACAGTGGCTCGGGCTGAGCGGCCACGTCTGCGACACGCCGGCTCGGGCTGAGCGGCCACGTCAGCGACACGCCGGCTCGGGCTGAGCGGCCAAATCAGCGACGCAGCGGCTCGGGCTGAGCGGCAAAATCAGCGACACAGCGGCTCGGGCTGAGCGGCCAAATCAGCGACACAGCGGCTCGGGCTGAGCGGCCAAATCAGCGACACGCCGGCTCGGGCTGAGCGGCCAAATCAGCGACACAGCGGCTCGGGCTGAGCGGCCACGTCAGCGACACGCCGGCTCGGGCTGAGCGGCCACGTCAGCGACACACCGGCTCGGACCAGGCAAAGCCTGGATGTGCTGCTTCCCTTTAGGGCTCTGAGCCTCCATTCAGGCCATCTCATTATGCCAGTGATGGGGACCTGCATTCTCTGTAAAAAAAAAAAAAAAAATCCACCCCCGGGGGATTGCTGAAGTGGCTCGGTCCGTGCCTCCTCTGCCTTCAAGGACTTACCAGAGTAACATCTGTCCATTTGTCCACATTTGAGATTCAGACAAAGAGTACGACATTGTCAGCTCCTAAGCCCTACTTTACTCATTTTATATGAAACTGATTTAGAGACAAATAACACACACCTTGGTATACAGACCAAACGCCGGAGCTTAAGCAAGCCACATGTGAGCAGGAATGTAAGTGGTGCATCGCTAAGCTAGTGGTGTTCCAGATTAGGTGGAAAGAAAGTGTTCTAACATACAGACATGCCCTGTCTAGGCCCGAGACCACATACCTCCCCAGGCTGAGAGAAAATAACAAAAACAATCCCAGATTCCTATATGACGCTGTGTCACATTTGACAAGGAATCATGCTGAGCTGCTGATTGTCTTCAGTCACTGGTGACATGGCACATTTCTTACCATTGCATCCGAATAAAAATGAAAATAGGTTTGAATAAATATTATAGTGACGCCGAAGGCACAGCAGTCTATTGCTGTCCAACTGTAAATCATAACGCCGCTTCATGGAAAAATAATTTAACTGAGCTGAAATACTGATTGGGGGTGTTTGGGACAACCCTGTTTACCTACACAAAGAAAATCTATTCATCATCTGGAATATATGTGAATTTCTTATGGGGATTTATTTAAGTAAGAGCTAACTAAGTATACTTATGAAATATTTTCTTGGTGAACAAATAGATCCTATTCCTGGGTTATTACCTTGTAGGCCCTTTAAGTTAATTAGCTGGGTTGGAGGGCTGTCACTTTTGGTCACCTGACCTGGTCATTAGCCCCCTTTCTAGCCATTGCCCCTAGATGAACGGATTACTTCATCGTGTTTTTCCTCAAAAGCATCTTGCTGCACTACCCTTGACCTGGAACTATAATTGCAGCCATGTTGCTGATTTATTGACTTTCAGCAAATAGAAGCAAAACTCATATAGCCTGTACCCCAGGGCTCGTTTAGGGGTTAGAATCAGACTGCGGGATCACTCCGCACTCTGTACTGCCACCATCCAATATCCGCCCGGGGATGATTTTACTTCTTTTTTATTACCAAAAAGGAAATAATTACCTGACCATCTGGGTTAGTGGTACCTTGTAAAACAGCAAGAGCTGGCGATAAATCAAACTCCAATTTACTTTCACAGGCCATTAATACAGTTATTGTTTTGTGAAGTTTTGCTGAAAATTTTTGTGTCTGTTTTTTGCAAACTAATTTCCCCCATGAAGCTAGTTAGGGTCTCCCCAAATTCACACGACACTGACTTCACAAAGTTTAACAGCAGCAGCCGGATTAGGCCAAGGCCTGAGATTCACAGCAAGGTGACGGCAACGTCTGAACCCATTGCCATTCATGTAGTGAATTCATTTGGTATACAAGCACCCAGTGGTAACTGTAGTGGCCTCATCATGGTACAAAGAGGTTTGTTGTAGATGTACTCCAGGGTTATAGGGTCTGCTTTGCATTTGGCTGGTAATCCGTCCAGGGTGCCCCCCAGCCTTGATTTTTAAACTATATTTAATCATATATCTGAACATCTAATGTAAGGTGAACTGGGAAAGATGCTGGTGTCTTGAATTTATTTTGAAGGAAAATTTCATGCTACAAGTGCTTTCTTTCTCAAGTGATTTTTGTTTTACATAAGTGTTGATCAGCTATAAAACGTGTAGAGATATGTAGGGCTCAAGTGGGATTGGCCACCTCTCTGAAAGGTAAACAAACTGCTCCTCTGAAATTTATATATGGCCCTAAGGTTGAACAGTCCACTCCTCCACTGACACAGGAAGTCCTCAAATGATTATAGCTAAGAGCAAATCATGGTGTCATGGTAACTGCTCTTGGATAATCACACCAACTTCACATGCCGAGACCAGGAAGTCTACAATGAAATCAGTGTTAAATGACTTTATTTGGAATAAATACTCTGAGATCAAAACATGAGTAAAAAAAATGATATTTACATGATTTATTTGTGCACAGCTGAGTGGATGTATACACAGTATACAATATAGCTGAGTCAGGACTTGGCTTTTGCAGAATGTGCAAAAGAATATAAGAAACAAAATTTCACAAAGACATCTGTAATACAGCAACCATCTTTTAGATGGAAGACAACAAATAGGTCAGCGAGATACAGATGAGGAGCTGGACTGCAGGGCTTCTACAAACTGTACAGATGACAGGAAGGGTTTAGACAGCAGGATATGGGGATGACATTCCTCTCGAAGACATAGCCATAAACTCGGAAACGCAAATCCACATCATATACTGAACAGTGTGTGAATGAACATCTGCGATCCTACATGCTGCTGGAGGCTAGGTGTGTGGCAGAGTGAGAAAACTATTTTTTGCAGTACGATGGCATCGCTGGGACCAGTGTGGATGATGGCTCTTCTGACTAAGGGAGGGGTCCTCTGTAAATCCAGTGACTATTTTTTTTTCCAACAACTCATTTTAAGTTCCAACAAGCAGTTTAAGTACTTCAACTGACTCTTAGTCTGCCTGTCAACCACACAAACACCTGCATGTCTCATTATTGCCTGTGTGTTTTCATGCCTGGTCAGAGGTAGATGTCACATCGCTCCAGCACCATGAATCACGGGGGTCACCCCCCCCTCTTCTTTCTCGCCCCTGTTTCTGCCCCACGGTGCCAGCAGACACATGCACACGTATACAGGAACAGGAAGTGTGTGTCTCTGAGACAGGGGCGGAGCCTCACCAGGGAGGTGGAGCTTAGCAGCGCTGGGCGGTGCAGAAGTCCAGCTCCTGTGGCTTCTTCCTGCCGGTGCACTGTTCACGGTGCAGCAGGCGGCCAGTGTGGGAGATGCAGCGCAGCACGCGCCGTTTGAAGCCTTTGCCACAGCTTCGTGAGCAAGGCGACCACTCTCCCACGTCCCAGGCAGGGCAGGGCTGCCCGCAGGACCGCGTGGCATCAGGCTTCCAGGCCAGGTCGCAGGTGCCTGTTGGCTCAAGGCAGCGAACCAGACGCTTCTGGAGTCCGTTGCCACAGCTGGCGGAGCAGGACCCCCATGGGCCCGCAGACCACGCCTCCAGGGCCTGCTTGTGTGAGGGGGGTGGCTGGTGCCCCCTGCTGCTCAGCACACTGTTCTGTGACAAACTCCAGCCCTCCTTCCTCAGCACCTTGTCCTCCTTGCTCTCCTTGGCCAGATAGAAGGAGTAGCGGACACGGGGTGGTGTCATCTTGCGCACAGAGAGCAGTTCCACGGCCAGTGGCTCACGTAGGGGGCCGATGGCGCGTAAAGTCTCGGCCGTTGCCGCGGTGCCGCTATAGCGCAGCGGGCCCCCCCGCACGGCCACGTCACGCTCACCGGCTGACACCACAAAATTCCCGTTGAGTAGGTAGCGGCCCTGGCTGTCCCGCACTGCCAGGTAGTTGTCGTCATTCACCAGACCCCGGTATCCGCGCTGCCGGATGTCGATGTTGGAGGCACCAACAGGTAGCATCACCACGAGGTTGTACCCATGCCTGGGAAAGAGAGGTCGCATTTTAGCTCGCTGGGGGTCGGAGCTGCGGGAAACATGCTGAGACACAGGACCGATGAGAGGCTCACATGGGTTTAGTGAACAATCCTGACACCTTCCTGCAGCTGCGCCCGTCCCCTCCACACACACCACACTTGTCAAACTTCTTGTCAGAGGCCAGCTGCCCATCACAGCCGGCCTTGACACATCTGCCTTGAACGCAGACAGCCGACAAGCCGGGGGAGCAGGACGTACCGTCCACCACCTGCAATGAGGCAGTGAGGAGGACTCCTTAAGAACGTGTGCAAAGCCTCATCATCCTCTTCATTAACATCTTTATTCTTACAGCTATTGACATGATTAATGTAAAAGTAAATCAGATACATCCCACCCTGCTTCATAGCCTGTTGCTTGACACAGGCTCCAGGCTAACAGTGTGACTCTGCCCTAGATAATTGAGCATGGAAGATGTATGTATGGATATTTATGTATTTTGAGGCTCTGCTTCTATATTCTGCCATCTTTTTGCTTGCTCTGACAGACTTGACTGATGCGAAATGCTAACTGCTAATTAGCCCCAGGTCACCTTGGGTGCGAGGACGTAGAAGTAGCCTGTCCCATTGGCTCTGCAGATAAGCTTGCACTTGTCCTTGGGGGAGACCCCCGAGTACTTGGGGACCCACACCACTGAGGGAGCCAGCCGGTTGGTGTTGAGGTTAATACTGTTGAAGGCCTCACACTGCTCTTCCCGGAAGCTCCTGCCTGTAGAGGGCAGTGCTGTTAGACCCCATAGATTATACTGTCTTACTGAGCATGCCATGTGAAGGTGGTGGGTCCTCCTACCTGTCTCCGGACAGGGCTCCAGGTTGCACAACTGATATTTCACTCGGGTTCCCTGGCAATACTTGCCCCCATTGGCGGGAATAGGATTGTCGCAGTTCCTACTGGCCAACTGGACCCCCCCGCCGCACGTACGGGAACACACGCCGTACACCCCCCACTTGCCCCATTTTCCATCCACCTGTAAATAAAGCAGACCCCACCCCAACAAATGCTTACTGAAACTGAATGCACTAATTGGCTTACAGGTAAAAGGACGGGTAACCCTTCCCCGTGACTCTCACCGGGGCCCTGAAAGCCTCCCGCTCATCAGCACACCCCCCCCGCAGACAGACACCACCGTCGCCGCAGGATGTGCCGTCAGCCCAGGGGAAGTGACGCGTCTGGCAGACAAGCTGGTCTCCGGTGCGGCCAGTGCACCAGAGCCGAGCGCAGTGCTGCGTGTACGGGCAGGGCTGGGAGCCAGCGCCGAAGGCCAGCTCACACTGCCGGCTGAGGCTGTAGCTGGAGCCGGGCAGGCTATCAGGCAGAGCCAATGGCTTCATCGGCACATCCAGCAGGCAGTCGCCTAGGAAAGGGGACCAATGTCAGAGAGTCAGAGAGCAGGAGGACGTGACCCTATGGCTCCCTCTGCACTGGATAACAAGGTCAAATCCCCAAACCATCCACTCTGTTAGGGCCACAGAGATCAGGAGTGCAGGGTGAGGCAAGGCAACCACCCACATGCTGTGAATTTAAGGACCTTCATTCATCAGTCAGCACACCTGATGCTAGAGTTAGCACTCTTAGTGTGATAGTAAGGCTGCTAGATTAGTGAAGAATACCAGCTAAAGTTCATTAAAAATCACCAGTGTGCCCAAAAGTCGGACTCATTGCTGCTGGCCTATAATTAGAATCAGCTACCTGTAATTCAGGCAGGTCCAGCGACTACCCGTAACTCAGATGGGTCCATCAGTTACCCGTAACTCAGATGGGTCCAGCAGCTGCCCATAACTCAGGCAGGTCTATCAGCTACCCGCACCTCAGTTAGGTCCAGCAGGTACCCGTAACTCAGGCAGGTCCATCAGCTACCCGCACCTCAGTTAGGACCAGCAGGTACCCGTAACTCAGACAGGTCCATCAGCTACCCGTAAGTCATATGGGACCCAGCAGGTACCCGTAAATCAGACAGGTCCATCAGCTACCTGTAAGTCATATGGGACCCAGCAGGTACCCATAACTCAGACAGGTCCATCAGCTACCCACATTTCAGGTGGGACCAGCAGGTACCCGTAACTCAGGCAGGTCCATCAGCTACCTGTAACTCATATGGGTCCAGCAGCTACCCGTAACTCATATGGGTCCAGCAGGTACCCGTAACTCAGGCAGGTCCATCAGCTACCCGTAACTCATATGGGTCCAGCAGGTACCCGTAACTCAGGCAGGTCCATCAGCTACCCGTAACTCATATGGGTCCAGCAGGTACCCGCACCTCAGTTAGGTCCAGCAGGTACCCGTAACTCAGACAGGTCCATCAGCTACCCGCACCTCAGTTAGGACCAGCAGGTACCCGTAACTCAGACAGGTCCATCAGCTACCCGTAAGTCATATGTGACCAGCAGGTACCCGTAACTCAGGCAGGTCCATCAGCTACCCGTAAGTCATATGTGACCAGCAGGTACCCGTAACTCAGGCAGGTCCATCAGCTACCCGTAAGTCATATGTGACCAGCAGGTACCCGTAACTCAGGCAGGTCCATCAGCTACCCGTAACTCATATGGGTCCAGCAGCATGGCTGGACTGTTTGTTGTCACTTCCAGGCAGCCCCAGCATGTTAGTTTTTAACTGCATTAATTATAATTACCAGTAATTACTTCTTGCATTCAGTACATTATTATGTCTAAAGTAACATAGGTTAGCCGCATATAAAATACCCTGAAAGCTAAGTGGAAACTGCGCACAGACATTCCCTGAGTACTGTTTATTTTTATTATTTTTTGTAAGCAAATGAAGCTAACCACTGCCTAATGTACAGAAAGCTGATGTCGGTTTATTATCCAGACAGCCATGCTTAAGGGATCCTGATTGCTCCATCTAAATAACATCGGCTGACAGCTGGACTGCAGCAGACGAAAGCCACAGATGAAAGCCACAGATGGACACAGTGGAGGTGCTGTGGTTCTCCTTTATATGTCTTTCTGTTCCTGTTTTTATGGCAGTTGACCACCTTGCATTTCACTGCTGGTTATGGTCTGACTGTATACATTGCATCTGACAAATAAATCTTTGAATCCTTGAATCCATCTCAGCTGGTAGCTTAATATACCAGGTGGGCTGAACCTCTGTGGTGTGCAGATGATGTGAAGGCAGCCTAGCTGCTTCTTCATAGGCAGCCAGACCTCCATGCCTTTTCTGCAGCTCACTACTCTCTAGGTGCCCACAATGCTTGGCTTAACGAGTCCAAGTTGCTCTCTCAGAGGTTCCCATGAACAAAGGGGTCAGTTTAAGATGACCTGTAATATTTATGAAGACCTGTTTCAGAGTAGCGATGCTAATACTGCATTTCTAGTTGTCTTCAGTATGCCCCTGTGCTTACCTGCTGCCAGACGCTGAGTAATTTGCCTGAGTACCCAGTTGAACAGATCTGTCAAACATATGTGGCTTCAGAAAGTAACAGTCTAAATTTACTGTGGTAGAAAAATCGGAGCAAAATTTGTAGGAGAGGCACAAAGAGGACAGCAAAGAGATGAGCATGGGGGTGGGGGGGGGGCAGACAGACCATGGCCACTGTCCAGGAAGTTAGTAATGATGGTGGCGCTGCAGGTGGACCATGGCTTGTTGCGGTCAATCTTGATGAGTGTGGGAGACATCATGTGGTTCTCCTTCAGCTGGCCGAAGTTCTCCTCGCAGGCCTTTGCGTTGTCATGGGGCATGTTGAAGACATGGCCTGTGCAAGAAACCAGCCCCCAAATCCCATCACACCCTTTCTCTCAGGTAATAAACACAAACAGGCATAACAAGGGTGACCCACGGCAGCCGCCTTGTCGACCCACCCAGCTCGTGTGCTGTGGTGAAGGCCGAAGGCAGTCCATCGTCCTCGATGATGGAGCAGCTCCTTCTGGGGTCGCACATGGTGCCCACGTCCGCCATTCCCAGCGTGTCGCACGTGGTGGCACCACACAGGTTCTGTGGGGACCAAAGGAAACCCGTGGTGAGAGGTAGCACACAGATTGGGGACCTGAACTCTGGCTCTTTTCAACATGTGAATGATCTCAGAGCTGAGGTCAACAGCAAAGTCCTCTAGGAAAATAAATGATCTGGTCAGTGATTTCAGCTGGAATGAAGAGAGCCAGCCTCACAGCCATTGGCAGGAGGAAACACCACAGACATCTCCTAGGATCTGATGGGGGTGTTGACAGCATGATGTAGGCGTCCCAGGCACATAATGTAGCTGACAGATGGGTCCCACGCAAAATCTTTCCTGACCGAAAGAGGACTTTTCTAAGAAAAGAAATGTGAATTTCAAAGAAATTTGAAATTTGCTTGAATTTACTGGAAGGAAACTTGCAGCTGATATGTTGGCACCAATAACCGTCCTGAGTGTCTTCCCTCGCAAAGCCGTGTTTTTGGTGGAGTTTGCTGTGGTAAGCTGCTAAGCTAAGGGTCGTTGGCAACCTTGATCTAAAAATAAGAGCAGAAAATAACTGAGCGTATGACTCTGATTTTTTTTCACCATTTGCAGACCTTCTTCATGCCAGCAGCTTGTTTCACTTAAGCCCCCTCCCCGGCCATATCTGTGAGCTGGGGGGAGTCATCCAGTGAGACACTGAGTGTAGGACTGTCTCAGAGCCAGAGGATTCACCAGAACAAAGTCAAAATTTAAAAAATAACACTGAAGTACATGAAAATGAAAAGAGGATGCCTTGGATGAACCAGTTGTATAAAAATTGCATTCACTGTTTTTTTCGGCAAACATGAAAGACTCGCAATGCTAATTGCGTGTGTAATTCAATGAGGACCGTTTCAGCTCAGCAGAACCCGTAAAAATTGTGATGTAGAAAATTACAACGCAATGTGATTTACTTTGGCAACTGCTCCAAAGCGCTGGAAAGTGCTAGGGGTCGATGCTGGTCAAGCAATTAACATTTATTCAGGTTAAGCTCTCCTTTGACGAGGATTCACACTTATTTTTACAGCAAATAAAATGCAACCCTGAAAAGCTTGAATGTTGCAAAAGTTGTTTCTTTGAAAGGCTTTATTCCTTTGAAAATGTGCCACCCATCCTGACAGAGTACACTAACAGAAAAGGTTTGGTTTCAAATGCATAAAACTTGCCTTAATTGGAAGACAGAAATTGCAAAAAATGCTGCATGAAATCAAACAGCCCTTTGTTATATAAATGCTGTTAGAACTGTAACTACATAGAACAATGGCACTAATGATCTGGAAAATGACAGAACCATTTCATGTAGGATTTTAAAAGTCACGTAGTAGATTGTCCAACCTATTTCCCCAAGGTCCTTCATAATTACAGAAAGTGCTACATAATTACAGGAAGTGCTGTCCTTTAATCTCTCCAAGACTCTTTATCATCAGCTCCATTTCAAAACTAAGACACCCGCTCTAAAATTCCCAAGCAATTACGCTTGGTGAAAAATGTTATTAAAAATAAGTAGTTTCAAAGTAGTTTTTGAACATTAGACAAAGGGATTTATGTATGTTTCCTGTAACTATTAATTATGTTACGTAATATATAGATAAGTACATTAAATCATGTCTGAAGTTCTATCTAAACTTTGTCACGTCTCTCTGCCACGTACTGCAGGCAGGTATCTGGCAGCAGAGGGTCGCCCCTTTAAGAGCAAAGGGTCAGATCTACTATAGTGCTGGCTGCCAGGCCTGCGTTTTAGCTGTGGGCCCCAGCAGGACAGGCTTACAGTAGCAGAGGGCTGCCCCTTTAAGAGCAAAGGGTCAGATCTACTATAGTGCCGGCTGCCAGGCCTGCGTTTTAGCTGTGGGCCCCAGCAGGACAGGCTGACAGTAGCAGAGGGCCGCCCCTTTAAGAGCAAAGGGTCAGATCTACTATAGTGCCGGCTGCCAGGCCTGCGTTTTAGCTGTGGGCCCCAGCAGGACAGGCTGACAGTAGCAGAGGCGCTGGCTCATGACTGCTGCATAGTAGTGACGTCAGTCCTTAATTTCTGCAGTTCTACACCCTGCAAGCTTGTCTTTAGTCTGATTTTTTTTCAGTGTGTAAGACACAAACACACTTGAGGTCTCATGGTTATCAATGCACACCTAGGTGAGGGTTACAATCCTGTTCTGACTGCAAAGGTCAGCTCTGTTATTTTCATCTGACAGACTGATTCTCCTTCAAGCTTAGATTCAGTCCCAGCTTGGTCTTACCTGCCAGGCAGGAGGGCAGGATGGGTTTTATTTTATTTTTTTTGCAATACCATCTGCAGCAGCCAGGGGGTGACAAATCATAGCTGCCCCAGTAATCATGTGTTTTTTGGAGTGATGGCCAAAGGAAGCTTCATGATCCACTTGCTGTATCTTCTGATCCAATTAGATGGTGCTCTCTCTTCAAAAGGAGGCTCAAAGCATGCCCCAAAGCAAGCCCCATCTACTGGGGTAAAAAAAAATACAGCCAATGGTTTGTGAAGTTTCATTTGACCATCACTAGTCATTGGCTAGGGCAGCACGGTGGCGCAGTGGTTAGCTGTGCCACTTGCAGTGAGGCTGCTGCCTCACAGCAAGAAGGTCCTTGGTTCAGTCACGGGTCCTTTCTGTGTGAAGTTTGCACGCTTTCCCTGTGCTTGCGTGGGTTTTGGCTGGGGGCTCCGGTTTCCTCCCACAGTCCAAAAGTGTGCAGGACAGGCTGATTGGTGAGTCTGAATTGGCCCTGTAGTTGTGGGTGAGTGTGAGTGCAGCTGGGTGAGTGTGTGTGTGCCCTGCAGTGTGCTGGCAACTGCCCAGGGTTGGTTCCCACCTGTGCCCGTTGTTCCCGGGATAGGCTCCGCTCCCCCGTTACCCCAGAGGGGATTAAGCAGTCACAATAATGGATGGATGGATAGTTATTGTCTAGAACTTGTTTCCTTAATGGTTTTGGTTTCTGTGATTGTTTAAATGGTTTCATAGATTGCTCAGAAAAAACGGGACCAAGAATAACTGCCTCACACATTATAGATTTCAGGTTCATGCAGCGATAGGTAACTATACGGCTTCAACTAACACTGTGTTGTGCTGTCTGACCTCATATAGAGGGAGAGTCTACATCAAGGTGTCCCTACACATCACTCTTTAGTGCAGAGGAATGGAAGAATTCCACTAAGGCACTGGGAGGGAGTGTCACATGGACTGGGAGCTGACAGGTGAGCCCCAGGCCTTCGGAAACTCTCACACCAAATGGGGATTTCAGCCTCAGTAACAGGAAACAGGCTCCCTGTGAGCTATGGGTGGGATTGAGGGCTCACAACTGGAAATGGGAAAAGCATGTAGAGATGGCTTCCTTCCATTGCAGCGCTCCCACCTGAAGCAAACACAGTCCCGGGAAAACAGTGCTGTGTAACTCCTGCTGGTCTTAGAAATGTTACTGTGATACGCTCCTTAATAGTACTGATGGATGCTGCATTCATCTGTGCATGGATGACTCTTAATTTTTTATTCTTTTTATTTCATTGTTCATCATTATTATTATTAGGTGACGTCAAGCCTGTGTTGACTAAGACGTCCTGTACGTTCATATCCTTCTCTTTTCACTTTCCGTTTCTGCACACAGAGGGCGACCTGGCTTTGGGTAGCTGGTTACGGATCTTTAATTCTACGACGGTGTAACGACAGAGGATCGAGATGCCCAAAATGTCATGGTTTAAAAAAACGCCCCCCCCCCCTCCCCAGAATTAAAGGGTCATATGTGCATCCATAAGCCATATTGAATGCTTTGGCTAAAAATGAAATTGTGTAATGGTTTGGGGAGACCCCCCGCAAATTTCCGACGCTGCTTTCTATACACACACGGTTTGTCTAGCTGCTCGATTTGGAACGATTTTATTATTCTAAGCAGCAGTTCTCTGTTTCGGCTGTCTGATTATCTCCGTTAAGCCCCATAAAACACGTCACTTCTATTCTGCGTGCGTTTTATGTCTCTTAGATGTTATACTAGCAATTACTATTTCCCGGTCGATTTACTAGCAAGATAACATCGACTGATCGAGCTGATGTGCACTATGGTTCGCGAGGAAAATTAATGAGCAAAAGCAAAAAAACCAAAGCATACACAAATAACACGCTGCCCGATCTCGTACGCTATTGTGTAAACATGTATGTTCGCACCTTAATATTTAATACAATTAAAGAGAGAATTACGTTCAGCGACAACAGATGCTTTATAAAAAAATACTCTGTCGATGTACGCTCCGTTTTTACTTTACTGTTACAGCAATACTTATGTTCGTGCCAAATACATAACTGCAAATCTGGTGACTTACTGGTTTAAAATTTAAACCAAGCACCGGTCCCTTACCTGTCTGGTGAATAAGATGGCAGTGTCCCAGTATTCGTGATGCTTATCATTGTTTTTATTCAACTTTTTCTGCCACGTGCAGAAATTGCGCAACGTCAGAGCGGCGTTAGTTGTAACTTTGGGTCCTTTGTCGGCTTCATTAATGACTATAAACTTGACGATCACGATGTTGATGGCGTTGAGGATGCTGGGGTGTTTGTACAGCTGGGCGGCCACGGACATCAGAGTCAGGACGTAATGTTTGAGATTGTCACCGTGGAATTCAGCCATGGACTCGTCCACAACGACTAGGGTCTCAACATATCTGGGTATGGAGGCAAATCGTTTCGATCTGCTCAGATTTTTAAAAACACCTTTCGTCAAGTTCCCGGCTTGATGTTCTTTTGCCATTTTATATTTCCCCAAAAACTTGAAGACATCTTTGCTTATAGGAGTGTCCACTGGACATCTGGTGGTAAAGTTGCTGCTTTGATGAGATTTTTCCCGCCGGCGTATCGTATGCGCCCTTCCTGGGCTTCCAGATAGTAGATCGGTGTCATTCTGCACTGGCCTGATGAAATATTCAAACCCCTGGAATCCGAAAGCGCCCTGCACGCCTTTGCACAAACTCACAGCCGCGTACGAGTCCGGCTCGGAATTGACATCACCCGAGTAAAAGCAGCGACTAAAATCAGGATTTACAGCGGCTTTGGATGCGGAAGTGTCGCTGTATAAGGACAGGGTAGATGCAATGAAACTGCTGTCTGGTAACAGATGAAGATTAAAATCTTGGTTGAACGCGGTTAATTTAATAGCAACCGGCTCCTCACTTGCTTCCTTCGCTTGGCTAAAGAAAATATGGTTTGCAGAATACTGGCGGTCCAGTCGAATTGGATAACAAATGTCACTTTCTAACGAAAGGATCACTTTGACCCATAAAAGGGCGTCCAAGATGACAAGCTTCCTAATAAAAATGAACATTTTGCGTCAGAGACTATGCAATTATACAACAAACCTTTCACGTAATATATATATAAATATTTATCTGATCGCTGGAGAGTGCCGGTAATAGTAATATGATCTGTGCATGCAATATTATTTATCCAGGTCACTACAGCCTACTGGAATGCAGCCGTCCCTTCGCTCAGTCTAAACACCTCCAGTAAGCTATCCGTTTCCATCTTGTACCTGTCTGTTAAAACGAGCCTCCGATTCTGCAGCTTTTATCCTTTTGCGTCATGTGTAAACACTGAAGATTTGTAATCACAGTTTTTGGGGAGGTGCTGAAAGAGCTCATTGGTCATCCCTCTAGGTTTATGTTTTGGCACCCGGCCAATATTATCACTTTGTAACAAGAGGAACAGGCTGCCCCCCCCCCCCCCCCCCCTCTCCATGGGGGTGTCCACTTTGAATTGCTTGTATGAAACAATCGACTTTATTTCCGAATAACATAAATCACAAAATATCAGATACAAGTAAATTTGTAATTATACCGTTGGATTTCTGAAGCCGTATAATCGTATTTTCATAACCTCATATACCTTTACTGATATTTGCATATCAAGGGATTCAACTTCTACTATTACACAACAGCCTAATTTCCAAGTATGTCCAACTTTAACGTCAAATTTAGGTAACCATTTAGGATATCTGACAATTGAATATTCTTGACGACACATAAGATAGGGCAGTGCAAATGTAACCAATTATACGTATATATGTTTCGTTTTATTCCGTTTTTTAAAACAAATTATTATTAGTAGTAGTAATAGTGGTGGTGGTGGTGGTGGTAGTAGTATTTAATTAGCAGTAAAAAGGGAAGATATTCAGTCGTATTAAAAACTAAAGGTAGATTTCCCACTTCCCGCTATACACTATAAACCTAAACGTCACTAGTAAATATTAAAAGAACATAAGTACAGTACAGTTTTAAACTGAAGATAAGCGTTCTCTTTGCATTCAAGCTCACAGTACAGAGTTGTGGTATTATGCTGGTTTTCATTGTAAAGTGCTTCCTTCCGTCATTGTTTGCATTCTGTACTGTGCACAGGTGTGCATGCGCACGTAATAATAGGACTACAATAGTGAAATTAACCGGTTGAGACATTACCTGATTACTTCATTTTCTAGCAAGAATAACCTGTCCTTATCCTGAAAAAGAAGCTACCCAAAACGAATAAGTCGATGTAGGCCTAAACCCACGAGTAAAAGTTTTGCTCATAGTTACACAGGTCATTGTCGCCCTCTTGTGCACAAATCACGCCATGTACTTTTGAGACCAGTTCGGGCTCATGTAATGTTATTTATATGGGCCTTTATATAGTTTTCACAAGTGAAAAAGTATAATATTTTGGTGCAGTACAATTTTTTTATATTAACAGAACAACCGTAAAGTCAATTACATGGGCTACAATAGCACGTGTTGTTTTGTTTAAAAACTCAATCATAGGTGTAGCATGTTAAAATTCAGAAGCACAATTGTAAAGCCTTATCGGAGTGGCCCTTTTAAAACTAAGCAAATATAGGTATTTATGCTAAAATGATCTGAATCAGCTTTATTGGCCAATTAAACAGGACAGACATACAGCAAAAAACGAGATTTCAAAAAGCAAACAATTAGATACAGTTTGTACAGAATAGACTTAAGCCAGAGGGCCATAGTGCAAAGATGATGCTCACTAAAGACACACAAGGTACAGTGGATGTTTGGTGATAGCAGATACTGCAAAGTGTCCTTCACACTTAAGTGTCCATCAGAGTGACGGCCTGTGGAAAGGAAGGGTTCATATGCCTGGTTGTTTTGGCGTACAGTGCGCTGAAGCGCCTGCCAGAGGGGTTTAAAGACGTTGTAACCCGGGTGTGATGGGTCTGCAGTGATTCTGCCTGCCCGCTTCCTGACTCTGCACATGTATAAGTCCTGAATGGAGGGCAGGTCCACACCAATTTATTTATGAGAGACAGCACAGGGCATTAGTCTGGGATAAACCCTAGGTGGGATGCATCGCAGGACATACACACTTACATACTTTTTAAAATGTCATTTAGTCCAGTGGTTCTCAATTAGTTTAACCTCAGGATCCACATTATTCCTTGCTTAGTATGTCACGACCAAAATTCAGTTCCGCCAGCGGAGAAACACTGATTTAGACTAACGCCCTGCCTTTGGACGGAAGGAGGAAACGGTAATAAAATATTAGCACCTAGTGGCAAGCGGAATCTAATCCAACGTTCTGGTTTCCGATTTTCAACTAGAATGTTTTGGCTTTAAGACACGAGTTTAAGAGGCAATTTCTCTGTTCTTGTACCAGTCATCTTTAATAGTTGACTGACAAGTTGTATTTGTAAAAGCTGAGCAAAGCTGCAATGGTAAGGGCTAAATCAAAACTCAAAAGATTCAACAAAACCGAACCATAAATGTTAAATCTACTCCGGTTCACTTTTTCACAACATAACTTTTTTGTGTATATTTTGTAAATATATGGAAGTCTAACTTATATGGATAAATAGACTGGGCTATCCCATAATAAGAACATAAGAAATTTACAAACGAGAGGGGGCCATTCGGCCCATCAAGCTCGTTTTGAGAGAAGTTAACTAATAGCTCAGAGTTGTTAAAATCTTATCTAGCTCTGATTTAAAGGAACACAGGGTTTTAGCTTCCGCTACACTAGCAGGAAGACTATTCCATACTCTAACTACACGCTGTGTAAAGTGCTTCCTCAAATTTGTTTTATGGCCACGAGTTCTAGTATTTAAACTAATACAATTATTACATAATTGTGACATATGTGTACTATTCTGTAATCAAAAGAAGATACAGATAAACTATATCAACTAATACGTATAATTATATTATGCAGGCCTATGTCAGAACCCTTCTGTATGACATCAGGAGCTGACTGAATTTGTCATTATGTAATAGTATAGACCTGTTGCGTTTGTGGTGCAAGGTTTAAACTGAGATATCACTGCTTATATTTATAAAAAGCCAGGCTTTGCAGTTCCAACTATGAAAATGTGTATTGCCGTAAATGTGATTACTGTAATGAGACGAAAGCAACAAAATGTTTTTTTTTTCTTTCAAATAATCACTTGCATGCGGTTTTTAGGCTACAGACTCTAGCAGTAAACGTGGGTTAAATTTATAGGCCTGCCTATTTGTAAACTTACTTAGGACGTTAGCTCAGAGTCACAAAATAAAAATTCAGGAAAAAATGTAAAATGAATATTTTAATTATTATAATTATTTTTTCAAGGTTTTTCGTCCATGGTTTAATCAGTATGTAACCATTTTGTCACGGACTATTAATATGAATCCTAAGCAATTTTGTCACATAAACAGTCTTTGTCCAAAATAAGTGTCAGCGATAATATTTTAAATATGCACTTCAGTTTTATTTGATTCATAGATAACGCACTTACCGTTGAGATTACTTGATAATTTGACATCGCATTACCGAAGATATCGTGCTTAGCATCAGTGGGATATGATATTTTAAATTCTTTATTCAGCATCGATGGCTGACATGCTACAGTCAAGTATTTCTATGCAGGACTTATCCTTTAAAAAGGTTGTTTCGGCCTAATGAAAATTAAAGAACAGGCCCATATTTTTGTCGCCGACGTGTAGCCCAATATGTGTTTATGCAATAAGAGAATGGAAAATCCTTGGCTTGTGTGTGATGCAGTCGTGCGGTGCTGAAGGAATAGGCCAGCGGACTGCTGGCTATGTGTACTGCGGGCAATTCGCAGCGCAAAAGCAGGCGCTGCGCACTGGCGTAATAATAGCTGTCTGCTAGTCAAAGCGGTGCTATTTAAGAAGGGGGGAGTGTCCGCCAGCCCTCATTGGATCGCTGTGATTCAGGGGTTTCTAGTGAAGTTCGAGAGGGTGGAGAGAGCGATACGGCGAACGATATCAAAAATAAACCTCTTTAGTCTAAGAAGGGCAAGAAGGTATAAATACCACCGTTACTAGTAACCTCCGCTGGTGCCGCGGAGTAGATAGTTCAGGGTTTAGATCTTTCACCACTAGTATGCAGGGCTAACTGTAACAATAATGTTAGAAAATTCTAGACCAAGACTGGTTTTACAGTACTGATGTTAGAATGATTTAGAACAACCTCCGCAGGATTGGTTTTCTATATGTTTAATTCCTTCTATTCGAGAATCGTTACAATCGAGTTATTGTAGCTCTTATATTAAGTGAATAGCAGTTTAATATATACTTATGTATATGTGTGTAACCATTACTGGAATCAGGAGATATTTATTTAGCGCTTAAAATAGAAAGTGAATAGAAGAGAAAGCGTTTTCCATTTATTAATTTTCAAACACTGATTGTGTAAGATGCGTTCAAGATACATTATACTTTTATTAGTTCTCTATGTTACAAACTTCGCACTTTCTGAGCTGTATGAATCGGAAGAAGTTCTACCTGTTAAGTTAAAACGGAGAAGCGGCGGTCGCTTTTGGAAACGGAGTGAAGAAAAACCCAGTTTCAGAATTATGGCCTTCGGTAAAAACTTCGTTTTAAATCTGACGCCCGACAACAGCTTTTTATCTCCAAATCTAAAGATTCAGCGCATTAAAAGGAAGCAATTGTCAGCCCTGGTTCATGCTGCAGACTCACGAGATGCATCCAGTTTCAGAGTTGAAACAGATCTTCTCAAAAATATTAACTGGACAGAGGAGGCTGAAGGAAATCTCAGAAGTTGTTTCTACTCGGGGACTGTGGACTTCAACCAAGACTCTGTTGTTGCTGTCAGTCTGTGTAACGGGATCCACGGATCGTTTATAACGGAAGGAGACGAGTATTTAATTGAGCCCAAACTCGCTCACCGTGGCTCTCCCCTGCAATCCACTACACAGTTGCACGTTGTCAAAAGACGGGTTTTTGCGAACACACACGGCGACCACAGAGGCACATCCGACTTAAAAGAAGGGAACAATGAGACAACCGGAGGAGGCACCTTGTCCGAACGAAGTGTGACTGAGCAGGCGAGGAACAGGCGTTTCGTGTCGGCACCGAGATATGTGGAAACACTGGTGGTAGCGGATTCATCAATGGCACATTTCCACGGCGACGAAATAAAGGTATGCCTTTTTCTCCCGTGTTTCATAATGCTTATTATGTAGTATTTACGTTTATATATATATATATATATATATATATATATATATATATATATATATATATATATATATATATATATGTGTGTGTGTGTGTATATATATATATATACACACACACACACAAATGAGTATTTCATACAATTTCAGAGAACTTTAATTCACAGTGCACTTCCAAATCTTACATATTTATATACAGGCATGTAGTAGGCCTTTTTGTAACAACACTCGATTTCGGTGACGTTTAAGTGCACGGCCAGCACGATTTAGCCAATCCACATTATTCGTGAAATAAAACGTGCAGCATTTTATTGGTGAAGCACACGATTAATTCTTCTTTGGTTTGCCTCCAACAGGGCGATAAATAAAATAAAATATTTTTTTCAGAATGTAATATATTAAGTTCAAGTGGTAGGTAGAAGCTTCAGTAACACGTACTCAGTAACTTTTTTCACGGTCTCGATGTAATGTTCTTAACCCAAAGCAGTCGATGCTTCTTCGGGTGGGATCTGACACATCACGCGCGGGCGCTCCAGTGTCTGCGGACTACCCAGGTCGTTGTGAGACGTGTTCGCTGTAATATAAAATAGGCTTGAAGCCTTTCTAAATAGAGCACTTTTTTCCCACGCATTCGTATCCGCCTTGCCGTCACGAATGTGCTTAGTTCACTGGCACTTTTCTTCTTTTCATTCTTGAAAAGGTCATAATTACCGTGAAATAAATTCAGTCACCTTGGGGGTGGGGAGCTCTTGGTGATCTTCACATCTTGACATGCGCCGACAACGAATCCCTTCCTAAAACATTGTTCCCTGATTCAACGGGAGTTAACTGAAGGGGAAAAAATCCTTTTACGTTGAAAATGCCCAAGGCTCTATCCAAACCACCCATCAATCATCACGTACAAGAGCCTGTGAATTTTGTCCAGTGCCATTGATCCTGCTTTCTTATGGGACGATAACCGGCTTTAGGACGGTCTAACCCATCTACCAATTCCAATTATCTGAAAGGGTCCATTTAAACAATTATATGTTCACTATTTCAGTTATATGTGCATTAATTTTTAATTAGTTTTCTTTTCTTAGCCTATAGTTTATTAAAATTTAGCCTATACATTTATTAAGTGTTAAGCGTAATGTTCTGCGATTTTAATATCGCAGCCTTGCATTTATTGAAAAACGTCGTTTCTTTACATAGGAAGTCCTGCAATTGGCGAACAGAGAATTAAGGCAGCCTCTTTAACAAGCAAAGAAGAGTAAGTCCAGATTAAATAAGTAATGCATTTCCGTGCTGTTCAAGAAAGTGTTACTAGTGCACGTTTATCCTTTTTCTAGGAAAAAAAATTAAGAAAAAGAAAAAATAAATAAAACAAGTATTTTCAAACCCACACATACCTCCTAAATTTACAAATAATTTATATGAGCGAAAAAATGTTGTCCTTAAGAGGAAAGAGAGAGTGAGGGATGATCGCTTATTTGTCAGATGTATTTCCGTTATATTTACTTTTTCTGCCAAATCTGAAATTCTTTCTTAGTAACGAAATGGAACGGCTTATCAGCCACACATATCCGGAGAGCCAATATGTGAAGGGAGAGGGTCGATGACATGTGTGTCAAAGTCGTGTCCTCTTTCGGCAGAGACTAGCAGCTAGCAGGTCGCTGACTTAAAAGCGAAGCGTTTGGTTAGTGAGTGAGGCGGACCCAGCGCGTTTCCTCTCCAGGGCTTTCCGTGGTAGCGTGCCTCGCGCATTCCCGGTAGCTCGTAAAAACCATCCATACATCTAACTGCTTATCCTGATCGGGGTCACGAGGGCTCATAAAGCTGTGCTTACAGCCTGCTGCTTCTCAAACGGTGCCATACGTCAACAGAAAATTCTCTGTGGTATGTTTCATAGGAGGGGAGGACAAAAAGAGGAATGTAACACTATTAATGTTCCTGTCTCTTTCTGGATTGCTTTGGAATAAACGGTATCAGAGATTCGAGAAAAATTAGCCAGTGTATCTTTTGAAAATTTCAGATGTGGTTCAACAGGACAAACAAACCTCTGACACTGAGGGTTGAATGGTGGCCCTCGGTGAGCCTGGTTTATAGCGGCTGCTTTTGAGTTAAGAGCATAATAATCCATCATAAGTATGTGAGGTCAGGCTGGCTTCTGGGAAAGTGTGCAGCCCTGCTGTCTTGGTGTTTGTGTCAGGAAGCCCGCATGCGCCTGTGCATGCCTTCCTCTCCCTGCAGCACTACGTGCTGACGCTCATCGCCATGGTCGCCCACATCTACAAGCACCCCAGCATAAAGAATTCCATCAGCGTGGTGGTGGTGAAGATGCTGGTCGTGGAAGATGAGGACCTGGGGCCGTCTGTCTCCAGCAATGGGGGTGTGACGCTGCGCAGCTTCTGTGCCTGGCAGCAGCTGTTCAACCCCCCCAGCCAGAGACACCCGGAGCACTATGACACAGCTCTACTCTTCACCAGAGAGGTAGCAGACCCTATTTGGCTTGGACTTTGTTTACTGCCCTGACATCATCATTATGATATCATCACAGCATAATTGTGGCATCATTGATAGTTGCAGTGTTACTATGACATCATTGTGATGTGATTGTGATATCAACACGACATTGTGGTAATGTCACTATAGCATCGCTGGGCCATCAGTAGTGGGTAGTCATTTAAAACATACAGAAAAGCCATTGAGCACTAAGTTACTGCTAGATTTTTGCCACTGGCGTTATGGGTCCACTGGCTTACTGAGTATGAGGTATTTTCCAGAAACTTAATGCAGTGACAGCGCCATAATACAGTGGGAAGGTAAACACATGGCTCCTGCACATTGGCTGGCAGGGATGGAGGGCTGGGCATGCGCTGGAAGATCAGAGCCCCACTGCATCCCGTAGTATGGAGAGGCAGGGCGCTGCTCCCCCCTCAGGACACAGATGTGGTTTGAATCACATATTGCACGCCTGGTGGTCTGTCACAAGCCCAAGACTGGTGTGCACCGGTCACAAGGAATTCGACATGAGGGGGAAACTCGAGCATGTTAGTTAAAACACATGCTGGATGGCACAGACTCCCCACGCTCCCGCTTCTTCTCATCAGGGCGTTTTTCCAGGAGTATTTATTTGCTTGGGTTTACAATGGAAACACTGACAGTCATGGCGCGCTGGCGAGCCTGTGACTGGGCCTGGGATGGCATGCCTGCCCTGACACAGCCTGCCCTCACCTCTAGGACATCTGTGGGCACCAGAGCTGTGACACGCTGGGCGTTGCTGACGTGGGCACCATGTGTGACCCCAAGAGGAGCTGCTCCGTCATCGAGGACAACGGGCTGCAGGCTGCTTTCACGACCGCCCACGAGCTTGGTGAGGCTCGGGGAGACCAGAACACTGTGCGGGTTCTGCAGGTTTGGGGCTTACGCTCTTATCTGGAGAGGTTAGAGAAGCTTCTCCCAGCCCTCATCAAACCATTTTTAAGCTCAGAAAAAGGGGAATGAATCTACCATTAACATGCCTTCATTATAATACCAGTATGATTCTACCCTGGTGACCCTGTTCACAGCGACAGTAACAGCGGCCTCTGCCCCCACCCCCCACACACAGGTCACGTGCTCAGCATGCCACACGACGACTCCAAGAACTGCCAAGGCCTCTTGGGGCCCCTGGGTCAGCACCACCTAATGGCCCCCCTGTTCGTGCACCTTAACCGCAGCCTGCCCTGGTCGTCCTGCAGCGCCCTCTACATCACGGACTTCTTTGACAATGGACATGGTGAGTGGTGTGATGGGACGGGCACTGAAGCGTCTGCCACAGGGTCAGACTCTGCTGAGTGAGAGCAGCCCCCAGTCAGGTGACTTATTGACAAAGTGGGTGTCAGAAGTTACATACAGCTCATTTCAAGTAATGTCATATTCTGACATGCGTAAAGCACAATTAATGCGCCAAACCTATAACCTTTCCACCACTGTCAAATTAAAAACTCAACACTCACTGGCTTTTGCTGGCCAGAATGTGAGCCAGGCCAGATGGAGCCCAGCCACAATAAGGGGCTTGGTTTGTAGTTTGGCATTGGAAGGTGGAGAAGAAGGCCTCATAACACATGCCAGCTTCCACAGGCGAGGTTTTGCACTGCACCTTCCCTGGTTTGACTTGCTACAAAACCACAAATTACAGACTGAGAAACCACACAAACTAATTCAGCTGGGAGTGCAACAATAACGGGCTGAAGAGTCGGCTTCCCCTCTCTCCGGGTTTCCAGCTACCAAGTGCCGCTGTCACATGTGCTGGGCCTTGGTGGGAATGAGGTTTGGAAGGCCGGGGGCATCTCATAGGGAAAGGCAGAGCTTGGGGCTGATTGGCTGTAAGAATTACAGCATTTTAAGTAGTTCTTGGTTATTGAGCTTGAAATGGGAGTGACTTTGCTGATGTGTAGCCATTTGTGAGGATCTTCATCTGTCAGTTTTTCAAGTTGTCCTGCTAACCGCAGCTGTCTGTGCAGGACTTACAGCACGGCTAACTAGGGAAGTCTCAGCTTAGACCCACTATCTAACTTTAGAGTAGAGCAGAATGTTCTCCCAGTTTCAGAGAAATAACCCCAAAAACTGCAAACATGTTAATGTGACTCAAGAAGCTCCCCAGTCCAGAGCTGACCGTTAAACGGGGATTTGATGAGGTCCTGGCCGAGGCGTGAGGGCTTTCTGGCGGCGTCTGATGGACCCCCAAGAGCAGGATCTGTGCCTCCCCCCGGACTCCGCCAGATGCACATTCCTGTGACACGTTGCCGAAATGTCAGCCGCATGACTCAGATGAGCTGTGGTTGCATAAGCCCTGTTTTTTTTGAATGGAACATCCTGCCGGCCTCAGCGAAGAGAAGCAGATAGATCTGAAATGAGCCAGACCCACCTTTCTGACTGTACTCTGGCCACCTCCACCCCGCAGTTTGCCATCGGCAGGAATAACCCTGCCAGTGGTGCCTTGTCTTGTGACAGGGGACTGTCTGCTGGACGAGCCTGATGCCGCCCTGTCCCTCCCCACGCGGCTGCCGGGCCATTCCTACGGGCTGGACCGACAGTGCCAGCAGACCTTCGGCGAGGAGTTCGCTCACTGCCCCAACACGTCAGACTCAGACATCTGCAGTCAGCTCTGGTGCAGGGAGTGGGGGGAACCGCATTGCACCACCAGGAATGGCAGCCTGCCGTGGGCAGAGGGCACACCGTGTGGAGCTGGCCGAGTCTGCCAGGAGGGGCTCTGCGTGGCGGCAGACGAGGCTACACCACCCAAGGCAAGCTGCACAGTGCTGCCCGCTCTCGTACGCCCTTCCTCTTCACACGCCCGCCTGGCAGAATACACCCACAGTGCTGCCCGCTCTCGTACGCCCTTCCTCTTCACACGCCCGCCTGGCAGAATACACCCACAGTGCTGCCCGCTCTCGTACGCCCTTCCTCTTCACACGCCCGCCTGGCAGAATACACCCACAGTGCTGCCCGCTCTCGTACGCCCTTCCTCTTCACACGCCCGCCTGGCAGAATACACCCACAGTGCTGCCCGCTCTCGTACGCCCTTCCTCTTCACACACACAGCTGGCAGAGTGTGCCCACAGTGCCGTCCGCTTTCTTATGTTTTCCCTCTTCACACACTCAGCTGACAGAGTGTACCCACAGTGCCACCCGCTCTGGTACACCCTGCTTGCAATTAGTATGGTTTTGGTGAGCCTCTGGGGCTGAGGTCTGCTGGCCATAGCACCACGTGGAATTCCTTAGAAACACAAACCGTATCCCTGCCAAACACACCATGGATTTCGCAAGCAATGACACACAGGGGCAGGAATGTGTATGTGTGTGAGTGGGAGCGGCCAGACACAAGCACGCGTGGCCTTGGGATCACAGGCTGTCTGTGTGGCCCTAGAAATTAGGCTTTTCTCATGGGCCCCCATGTGGCCCCAGGGCCGCAGGCTGTCTGCATGACCTCCTACGTGGCCTCAGGGCCGCAGGCTGTCCGCTTGGCCCCCGTGTGGCCCTCTGCTTGGCCCCAGGGCCCGGCTCCTGCCTCCTATTAGGATGGCTCCCTCATGTTTGCTTTTGTCTGGTAATTTACATATTTGCACTGCAGTTGCTGTAATCCGCTGCAGTGGGCATACAGTAGCTGTTTTTTCATAGTCCCACTATTTCATAACCTAAAACTCTTAACACATAAACACATTCCTCACCAGGGCAGACTCTCCTATGTGAGCTTCCCTCCATAAGCATCCACAATTTGCTGGAGCCCTAACTGTTTGACGGGAATAACAGCAGACTGTCTCTGCTCATGCAGGTGGCTGTGGATGGCAGCTGGGGGGCTTGGTCACCATGGGGACGTTGCTCTCGGACCTGTGGCGGTGGGGTGGAGTTCTCGCACCGGCAGTGCACCAGCCCCGAGCCGCAAAACGGCGGGAGGTACTGCGAGGGCCAGAGGGTTAAGTACCGCTCCTGCCAGACGGGGGCCTGCGGGGGCGACGGTGGTGAGGCTCCTTCTGCCTTCTCCGCATATCTTAGCTGTATCTGAGAGCTCAAGCTGCGGCCAGGAACATAAATGCTTTCCTTTACCTGTATGTCCTGTTAGGGAAGAGCTTCAGGGAAGAGCAGTGTGAGAAATACAACAGCTTCAGCTACCTGGACATCCACGGAAATGTCAAGGAGTGGATCCCAAAGTACGCTGGAGTGTCGCCCCGGGACAGGTGCAAACTCTTCTGCAGGGCAAAAGGCAGCAGTGAATTCAAGGTGTTTGAAGCCAAGGTAGAGCCTGATGCCTTATACCAAGAAAACTAATTTGAAGTTTTGTTTGCTGCCTGTCCACAACCTGGCCCGGATAAGCAGCGGAAAATGAATGAGTGAATGATAAGGCAAGCTCTAGCTGACTAGATCACATGTCGGTTTGCTAACACAGGTTGTTGATGGCACCACATGCGGCCCCGACACCACCTCCATCTGCGTGCAGGGCCAGTGCGTCAAGGCGGGCTGCGACCAGGAGATCGGATCCAATGCCAAGCTGGACAAGTGCGGGGTCTGTGCCGGGAATGGATCTAGCTGCCGGAGAGTCGCCGGTGCTCTCAGCAAGGCCGTGTAAGCAGACGCCAGCGATTGTGTTGATCACCTGTATATCTCTGCAGAGCTTTACTGATCTCCTTACTACGCCACTGTTATGTTTATTTATTACTAGCTTATGGAAAGCAATTTAGCTGGAGTAATCCACGCCCCAAAGTACTGCATTAGCCCGACTATAAGACCACCCCCCATATTTTAGCAACTATTTTTAGAATAAGTTTTTGGAATACCAAATCTTACCTTTATGAAGAAATATACATTTATTTGAGAAGAACATATAGTAAGTTAACCAGCAATCGGATTACAATAAGTATACTAAACAGCAAACACTCCAAACAACAAATGTATTATTGGGGGGGGGGGGGGTGAATATTACAAACTCCACAACCTTTGAGGGCACAGAATGTTTTCGATGCAGCAGACCCACATCAAGAGGGTAAAAAACGTACTGCAGAGAAAGGTTGAGCCATATTAATAAATAATATGACATCTTATAAAATTAATGTTACTGTCTTTATAAACAGCCACTATGGGCGCTTTTCCACCGCACTAAGTACGGTACTCTCGGTACTGTACTTTCGCTTTTCCATTGAATTCTGGTCGAGTACCAGTACCGAAAGTGAAGGATCATAATAACATGTTTGAATTCAGCAAAGAAATACCGCGCCGTGCTTTGTGATGATGTCAGTCAGGGGCGGTCACTGGAAAACTGACACAAAAGAAGTACTATACTTTTGGTACTTTACGGAAGTACCGAAAGTACGGTACCTGGTGCAGTGGAAAAGCACCCTATCAGTTTAATAGTAGCAGCAAAACAGACAGGGAAGCCAATTTACGCGATACTCAGAGATACACGGTAAACTCACGTACGGCCAGGGCTGCCAGCTCTCACACTCAGGGTTGCCACCTGTCCCTTATAATATGCAATCGTCCCGTATTGGAAGGACTGCTGCGTCTCATATTATACAGGCCGATACCGTATTATGAGGGACAGGTGATAACCCCATTCACGCACTTACGCTTTTTGACTGTCACGGTAATGCAAGAAATCTTACAGCAAATCTGTATCATGGTAAGTCAAAACACTTGTTGCAAAATATCGTATTTGGCGCCATCTACTACCTTTTTTGTCTAGATCCCAAATATAAACAGCAGTTTTTCAGACGCATTATGGGGAAAATTAAAACCCGTCTCATATTTGGGTCGACACGGTATTTCCATGAGATCTGAGCCAAAAACGTTCAGCTGGATGTCCATCACTTTCACCCTGCCTGGCCCTCTGGCTGTTAGCTGAACACTCTCAAGATTTTCTTTAGTTATGTCCTTTTCTTTCCTTAGCTACGGCTACAGTGATATTGTCACCATACCAGCTGGGGCCACCAATATCGACGTGAAACAGCGCAGCCACCGCGGCGTGAAGCATGACGGTCACTACCTGGCCATCCAGGCAGAGGACGGCAGCTACATCCTGAACGGGAACTTTTCTGTGTCGATGGTGGAGCAGGACATCCCGGTGGCAGGGGCCGTGCTGCGCTACAGCGGCTCCTCCACCACACTGGAGCGCATCCAGAGCTTCCAACGGCTCCGGGAGGCCATCACCATCCAGCTGCTAGCCACTGCGGGGGAGGCCTCCCCCCCCAAGGTCAAGTACACCTTCTTCCTCCCAAAGGACGTGCCATTCAGCAAGGCCAAGGAGAAGAAAGGTTCTCCACATGTGATCCAGCCACTGGGGGTGCCCCAGTGGTCTTTGGGCGAGTGGTCAGAATGTTCCAAGACCTGCGGCTCCGGCTGGTCACGGCGTGACGTTGAGTGTCGAGACACTGGCGGTTTCCTTTCTGAATTGTGTGACCAGGACCTGAGGCCTGCAGATATTCGGGCCTGTGCAGACCTGCCCTGCCCAGTCTGGCAGATGGGCCCCTGGTCCTCCTGCTCTCGAACTTGTGGTTTGGGCGTCCGTCGTCGCAGCGTCTTTTGCACTGACTACACAGGCAAGACAGTGGACCCAGAGAGGTGCGATCCGGCCCGCCTGCCTGAGCCAGTGTCAGGGGAGTGTCTCACCCAGGAGTGCGAGGGCCTGGCAGTACAGGGCGGGCAGTGAGGGCGACCTGAGCAGCAGAGTAGTGACCTACTAACCAGCCTTGACCGTGCTTCCAAGACAAGCAGGAAAACTGTAGGTTGAAACAGAGTGGATAGTGCACTAACTGACCCGAGCAAGTTATGAGGCAATGGCCTATTTCTAAGATTAACTTAAAAAGTTTTGTTGTTGTCTTTGTGTGTTTTTTTAATGAATAACCACTATTGACATTTTTTAACCCAATAGAGATCTACCTCAGAGTATGTAAGATTGTTACAGATGTTAGGTGACGATACTGTATGCTTTTTCTAGCCACAAAGGGAAGCTGCCTTTGCATGTGTCCTACTGACAGACACCGTTGGAGTATCAGATACTTTCTCCATTCCATTGCAGAATCTGTTTTTCTACAGCTCAGGCTAAGCAAAAAAATTGACCTTGTCCAGAAACTTGACCGGTTAGACTAATTTCTAATATTAACTGTTGCTATAATCAGCCATATTTAAAGTACAGAAAACATTCATTTCCTTTTGTTTTATAATTATTTTGAAAAAAAAAATAATCAAATGTGAGGAATATTATTAAAATATGGTTCCTGATCCATTTAAAGTAACACAAAACAACAAGCCCTATTTCTACGGCGACACTGTACCTGAAAACCATTGACAATGGGCTGCCTCTTTTCATGATCAGTTCAGGCCAAGTCATGTAACAGTCTGTGCCCAATGTCTGAAGATTATACTAGAATATTATTTATTTCGGGCTTTATTTTTTGCCTTTTTACAGAACCTGGAATTTTAGGGGCTTCATGCAGGTCTCAGTAAGACGTGCTTTTAGCCTCATGTGGAAATTTGAATATATTATGGGCCAACACATCTCTGCATATTTGACAAGCATGGATTTATTGTAGCTAGTTTTACCTCTGTGCAGATAGCTCTGAAAAAACGTCATTCTTACCCATTACGCAGTTTATTTTCTCACTGCTTATTTGGCAGTTTAAGTTTCAATATTCTTGCTGCTTTTCAAGAGATGTATTACTCTAGATGTTTACAAACAAAGTTTTTTCCTGCTTAATGATGAAAAAGCCGCAGTTTGATAATGTATGACAAGCAGGGACTCACCTTGTCAAGAACCACCAACATGGGAATGTAAAAAGCCTTAGAAATGTCTCCCCTTTGTGACGGAAGTGCATCACTTAGTGACTTAGTAAATCATATATTAATTTATATACGTAGGTACGCTTATGTGAGGATATCAGATTTTTTCACTTGTAAAAGGATGAATAGCCTCAGAGTTGACCTTCTCCTTGCAAATACAGTCAGGAGTCAGATGTAGTGCAGAGCAGTGAGACAGGGTCGGTGGGCCTGCCTGCCTTTCCTTCTGTCCAGTAGAGTAAAGTAGACCTAGCTTATATGTCTTCGAGAGCGGCTCCCACTGTGGAGGAGTGTGATTAGAGACAAAGAGAGACTCGACCAAAGAAAGCACATGTGAAGCGTGGCCAAAGGTCAGGACACCTCCATGACAGGAAAATGAAGGCCGGCACATTCAAAAATCTATCGCATTGATTTCAGTGAAACTCAACTCAAAATTCAAACCGAATACAATGCTTTTAAAAATAAATCTGTGTTTTTTCTGTTGTTCTAAATATATCTTTGTGGAATTGTGTGATGTATCATTCCGGACATGTACAAAAGATTTTTAAAAAGTAAATCCAATACATAACGGCGTTGTATCCCTTCAGTGAAGGACTTAAGTCTTTTATTATTTTAGCTTCCGTTCAAAGCTATTTATTTTTGTAAATTTTGTATCTTTTGGACATCAGATTATAAAAGTTTTTGAGATGCTGCTGTCTTCCAGAATAATATGTAATTCACAAAGTTGTAAAGTAAAATATGAGAATAAAGATGTCTCTTTTAACGCCATTGATTTTCTTTTTCCTAATTTCAAAGAATATTGCCATGCTTATATCCCTGCTATCCAGGCGACGCGGTGGTGCAGTGGTGAGCACTGCTGCATCACCATGCTTATATCCCTGCTAGCTGGGTGGTGCAGTGGTGAGCACTGCTGCCTCACCATGCTTATATCCCTGCTAGCTGGGTGGTGTGGAGGTGCAGTGGTGAGCACTGCTGCCTCACCATGCTTATATCCCTGCTATCCAGGCGACGCGGTGGTGCAGTGGTGAGCACTGCTGCCTCACCATGCTTATATCCCTGCTAGCTGGGTGGTGTGGAGGTGCAGTGGTGAGCACTGCTGCCTCACCATGCTTATATCCCTGCTAGCTGGGTGGTGTGGAGGTGCAGTGGTGAGCACTGCTGCCTCACCATGCTTATATCCCTGCTATCCAGGCGACGCGGTGGTGCAGTGGTGAGCACTGCTGCCTCACCATGCTTATATCCCTGCTAGCTGGGTGGTGTGGAGGTGCAGTGGTGAGCACTGCTGCCTCACCATGCTTATATCCCTGCTATCCAGGCGACGCGGTGGTGCAGTGGTGAGCACTGCTGCCTCACCATGCTTATATCCCTGCTAGCTGGGTGGTGTGGAGGTGCAGTGGTGAGCACTGCTGCCTCACCATGCTTATATCCCTGCTATCCAGGCGACGCGGTGGTGCAGTGGTGAGCACTGCTGCCTCACCATGCTTATATCCCTGCTAGCTGGGTGGTGTGGAGGTGCAGTGGTGAGCACTGCTGCCTCACCATGCTTATATCCCTGCTAGCTGGGTGGTGTGGAGGTGCAGTGGTGAGCACTGCTGCCTCACCATGCTTATATCCCTGCTATCCAGGCGACGCGGTGGTGCAGTGGTGAGCACTGCTGCCTCACCATGCTTATATCCCTGCTAGCTGGGTGGTGTGGAGGTGCAGTGGTGAGCACTGCTGCCTCACCATGCTTATATCCCTGCTATCCAGGCGACGCGGTGGTGCAGTGGTGAGCACTGCTGCCTCACCATGCTTATATCCCTGCTATCCAGGCGACGCGGTGGTGCAGTGGTGAGCACTGCTGCCTCACCATGCTTATATCCCTGCTAGCTGGGTGGTGTGGAGGTGCAGTGGTGAGCACTGCTGCCTCACCATGCTTATATCCCTGCTATCCAGGCGACGCGGTGGTGCAGTGGTGAGCACTGCTGCCTCACCATGCTTATATCCCTGCTAGCTGGGTGGTGTGGAGGTGCAGTGGTCAGCATCAAATAAATAAATTAACTTGGAGCAAAAGAGAAGTTCTGAATTCACTTTTATAAGTCTGCCCAACATTTGCTAAAAATTATCTCCATCTCTATAGATGTGCCTACTGTCCAAGATCATAGTATGTTACTGGCAGTGTGACACAAGAGGCAGCGCATCCAAGAATGGCTATTATCATGAATGTCTATGCTCTCAAGAGCTGAAAATAACAATAAGGGTACTGTGACTTTCTGTAAAGGCCTGGTATTCATTTGGCAAAAGAATCCAGCACCAGATGGACCCTCTCCAGAACCTCTTCACGATCAAAGTACCATGCAGTAGATGGGTCCAAGACTCTGTCAGGCGCAACAATAACAAACTCAGTGAGGACCTTCAGCTGGGCTTGGAAATGTACAGGTAATTACAGTAGCTAGTGGATACTATAAGAAAAGATAATTATTAACCATTTCTGAGATGATGCATTATAAAGTGGCTTGTCATGCTGAGCATTTAACAAATACACTGTAGTAAAATAACAAGAAAACTAAAGACAAATAAAGAGGAAAATAACCGGACAGAGGGTTAGACACATAAGAACAAATATCCTTGCACTGAAGTTGTACCAGTCTTTATTGGAGCACGTCAGAATATTTTAACGAAATTTAACTAAAAAAAAAAAAGCTATTTAAATATATAGTACTCTAAGGCATAACAACAACCGATAAAACCATAATGGTGAATTACATAATAAATTAGTTGCAGTGCTCATGGTGCCTTTACTTAGTATCAGGTCTGGCTTGTTAAGGTTGCAGTGCTCATGGTGCCTTTATTTAGTATCAGGTCTGGCTTGTTAAGATTGCAGTGCTCATGGTGCCATTACTTAGCATCACGTCTAACTTGTTAAGGTTGCAGTGCTCATGGTGCCTTTATTTAGTATCAGGTCTGGCTTGTTAAGATTGCAGTGCTCATGGTGCCGTTACTTAGCATCACGTCTAACTTGTTAAGATTGCAGTGCTCATGGTGCCTTTATTTAGTATCAGGTCTGGCTTGTTAAGATTGCAGTGCTCATGGTGCCGTTACTTAGCATCACGTCTAACTTGTTAAGGTTGCAGTGCTCATGGTGCCTTTATTTAGTATCAGGTCTGGCTTGTTAAGATTGCAGTGCTCATGGTGCCGTTACTTAGCATCACGTCTAACTTGTTAAGATTGCAGTGCTCATGGTGCCTTTATTTAGTATCAGGTCTGGCTTGTTAAGATTGCAGTGCTCATGGTGCCGTTACTTAGCATCACGTCTAACTTGTTAAGGTTGCAGTGCTCATGGTGCCTTTATTTAGTATCAGGTCTGGCTTGTTAAGATTGCAGTGCTCATGGTGCCGTTACTTAGTATCAGGTCTGGCTTGTTAAGATTGCAGTGCTCATGGTGCCGTTACTTAGTATCAGGTCTGGCTTGTTAAGGTTGCAGTGCTCATGGTGCCGTTACTTAGTACCAGGTCTGGCTTGTTAAGGTTGCAGTGCTCATGGTGCCTTTACTTAGTATCAGGTCTGGCTTGTTAAGGTTGCAGTGCTCATGGTGCCGTTACTTAGTATCAGGTCTGGCTTGTTAAGATTGCAGTGCTCATGGTGCCGTTACTTAGTATCAGGTCTGGCTTGTTAAGGTTCCAGTGCTCATGGTTGGCTTGTTAAGGTTGCAGTGCTCATGGTGCCGTTACTTAGTATCAGGTCTGGCTTGTTAAGGTTGCAGTGCTCATGGTGCCGTTACTTAGTACCAGGTCTGGCTTGTTAAGTTAGTTAGATTACTTTTACATTTATTAGTTTAGCTGATGCATTTGTAAATTCTTTATAAAGCTGTACTGTTTTACATTTGGGGAGAAGTATACTGCTTAGGGAGGGTGAATTGAGGCCAGGAGAGGGACCTCTGTCTTTATGAAATATAGCCCTTAATCACTGAGGCTGGGCTACAGTATTACTGGCTAGTTATTACTTTAAGAATGATATCACATTTTTCATTTGATTTAAGGAACTTTTTGCTTGCGATTTATCTTACAACTGAAGTAGAGTTACGCATTAATTTCAGATTTTATTAGAGAGGTAAAAAATGGAAAGGCAAACAAATTGCTGCTGGTTAAGGTTTTGGGAGAGTGAGTATTGCAATCATGGAGTCAGTGAGGCTTTTGAGAACCTGGCGTCAGTATTCAGGTGATGTAATTGCTTCAGTACATGAGATGCAAAGCAGTGATATGTGAGTATCTCAGCTCAGAATGGACGGACTGACGACAAGGAAACTCCATGGGCTTATCATACCATAACATCCATAATGTCTTGCTGGGAGACAATAATGTCCTAGAAGCATTAGCCCAAAATGCCAGGAAGCAACCTGGAGACTTGCATGTACAATAGAGCAGCATTCAGAATTTTGCTGGATGGCCGACTTATCGTTGCTGGGTCATATAACAGCACGGCTTGCTTTTATATATTTTATATATATTGCTTTTATATATTTTATATATATTGTTTGCATATTTCTTGTACTGTTGCGTGAATATCAGCGCATTAAATAAAACACACTGGGTTTTTGTCAGTGACACCATTCTTGGTGTTTTAGTGTGGCCAGCCCTCCGGCGGAATGCTCTCTGGTAATGACACCCAGCTGGCTGTGCGG
Organism: Paramormyrops kingsleyae; assembly: GCF_048594095.1. NCBI lineage: Eukaryota > Metazoa > Chordata > Actinopteri > Osteoglossiformes > Mormyridae > Paramormyrops > Paramormyrops kingsleyae. The sequence goes on along the minus strand of NC_132813.1, from coordinate 525,371 downwards.
AAACTGGACTTGAACTGTTATAAAATCCTGCTTAGACTGAGAGACAGAGAAGAGAGGGTGAGGAGAAGGAGAGACACTCCTCCACCATCTCCCTTAATATGAAAACAGACTCTTTCAGTTAGCTGGCACTTTTAGTTTGGTGGACCAGCTGAACTTTGTAACGACTGGGATTTTTTTTTTGTTTTCACTCTTACTTTGTGTCCATATAATTTTTTTCCAGTGCCCAGGTAATGGAATAATTAATGTTGATATCAATCAAATGTCTGTGGTTTACAATAGATTATTTTTTGAGTGAATTCTCTAATATTGTCTAGTTACTGTATTTGCTACCCGGACTTGCTTTGCTTTCACAGTCTGCTCTCCAGGAGCGCTGCGAGTTTTATGACGCAATGCTTCTGTTGCAGTGATATGGCTTGCTTGAACTTGGGGACTTCAAACACCTAAGGACCTTTGAAACACATGCTTTCAGAGTGTTTTTGCATGCATTTCCAGCTGCTTAAAAGGACACTGTGGTGAGTTATTAAGTTTTGAGCAGTTGATTGGATTTTTATGAAAGCTAGGTGGCCTGAGCAGTGTCGTGGTCTGAAGAGTGCAACTGATTACTTTGGACAGTGACTGCAGTGCCCTTTTTAGAAGAATGTCCACCTGTTGTCTAAACTGAACCCTACGCATTCTTCTTGTCTATAGTAATTTTTTTGCAATGCATGTTGAAATGATAATAGTAGGGTATAATAACAAAACATTAACTTCAAGTAGTAGATTATTGCTCTCTGGTTTCAGATTATTAATCTATCTGGCAGTTGATGTCTACAGTCTTACATCGTACCTTTTGTTTCTTTACATGGGAAAAAGATTTTTTCCACCGATGCTTAGATATGGCTTTTGGCAGATTTTTGGGGAATAATTATGCAAAAAACAGGTCCCGCTTAGAGCAGTCCCCTTTATTGCATATGAGTGATATTTCTCCTAATTCATCAGACGTGTGCAGTGCAGCTGTGCGTCTGCACACAGATGTTTCTCCTCCTGATGAAAACACTGTCCGTTTGCCAAACTCATTTTAAATAGCATTGGACTACCAGGTTAACAGGCCTGAAGATTTGGAGGGTTAGGGTTATGGTTACACACGCGTCTTGGGCTACGGGCTGCAGGAGACTGACACACGCGTCTTGGGCTATGGGCTGCAGGGGACTGACACGTGTGTCTTGGGCTATGGGCTGCAGGGGACTGACACGTGTGTCTTGGGCGATGGGCTGCAGGGGACTGACACGTGTGTCTTGGGCGATGGGCTGCAGGGGACTGACACGCGTGTCGGGCTACGGGCTGCAGGGGACTGACACGCGTGTCTTGGGTGACTGGCTGCAGGGGAATGACACGCGTGTCTTGGGTGACTGGCTGCAGGGGACTGACACGCGTGTCTTGGGTAACGGGTCATCAGGAGGAATTCCAGAGCTAACAAAGACGACACTTGGCATTCCCTCCATCCAGCAGGGCTTTGTTCCAGCAGCCGTCCTCCACGGGACGTCATCTCTTCTCCATAAGCCAGCTTATCCTCCACTGTTTTATTATAAATTAGACCCACATTCAAACTGTGCCCTCTGGCTTGGATTTCTTTCCATTATACACTGTTTCATAATCATTCTGATTACGATGATTCCTGTAAGATGATTGCCACAGCCATAGATTAATAATTCTGTTCTTTGGAAAATTCATCATGTTTGCCAGTTGATTAGACTTATTGGTGACTTTGTCTTGCTGGAATACTGGTTATGCAGTGGGTGGTTGGATCAAATGGGGCCTTGGTGATGGTCCTAAGGCCGGGCCTGGAGCAAGGGGTGGCAGTGTGTCTCAGGTGCCAGAAGCAGAAGGCCGACTGGCTGCATCCAGCTGTGGTCTCCTGGGCACTCACTCACTAAAGCATGTCACCCTGCTGCCCCCCACCCCCCCAGGCCCTCCTTAGGGACGCCCTCTCAGCCGGTACACACCACTCTGGGGTTTTTTTTTTTTACCTTGAATTCTGAGTGAAATGCAGATTCCAGCTGGGAAAGTCCAGTCTCTGCTGGTCATCCTCAAGTGTGAGAAGGTTTAGGATGAGCTGCTGATCTTCCTTAAGTGTGAGAAGGTTCTGTGTGACCTACTGGTCAACCTTCTGTCCTCCACACCAGGCATATAGATGATTTCTAATTAACTAAATTAAACTGAATGGAATGCAGAGAAAAACAGGGTTCAATTTGACGTCAGTTTTGATTCCAGTTTATATTGGATTCTCTGCACAAAATACTCATAATTCTAATGTTGTGACCAAGACCTGTTTCTTACGGTCCTAAATGTCAGTCATTATAAACTACAGCTCCTTTTACTTGTTTTTTTGGTATTTGTGTGTATTGCAGTCGCTGTGGACTTGACGGCGGCTTTGTTTACGCCCCAGACCAGGAATCACGCAGAAGGCGATCACAGGTAATTTGTGAATTGTCCAAGATGTCATACAACTCGATCTAGGAGAAAGGTAACTGGACCGTCTGATGGTCCTATAGGCCTACCATCCATCCTAATGAGGGTCCGCACAGGCACTGTCCATGACTATTAACATTTAGCGATGTGGTCCCTGAAAATAGGCTAGACTTCAGGATTCCATCAGCATATTGGGTCCATTAATAATAACAGCCACGGAAGGGAAATGTGACAGCCTTTAACTGCATTGTGTATTGGGTAGTGCATGCTCTTCCAGCCAGTGCTGACCTCATTGAGTACATTTGAATGAACCCAAAGAAGCTTTGTGTCACACCCTGATTGGGATGGTTCCAGTGCACCATTGGTACTGCTCATGTCAGCTCTGCATTGTTCCCAGCTTCAGGCTGGACAACATGCCATAACCATCCCATGCTGCCCTCTGCTATGTAGCCAGGCTGACCACCAGTAGCCCTGGGCACCCGTTCTCCTCTCCTGCCTGCTATCAGATCTTAGTGGGTATATGTCACCCGACTTCACCATAGTCAATAATGGAGTGGAGGCCTCTCTGGATTCAAGATTGTTTTTTCCCCCACTTTTGCAGCTCAATAGGGTTAGAATCCTCTCTTTGTCTGTTACTAGGAACATGTCCAAGGTTAATGGAACAAATGTCAAAACGTGGAGCCTGCTAGTGTGTGGTCAGGTGAGTTCACTTCACAGGCAAACCGCTCTCTGATGTGAGCATCGTCCAAAAGGACACAAGCATTTTGGTGGATGGAAGGAAGCAGGGGTAACTCGGAGTGGCTCTGTGAGGCTGCAGACACAGGTACGAAATCGGGGCCCCTCTGGCACATCCACCTCGTCCAGCCAGCATCAGTGGGACAGAGAAGTCAGTCGTGAGGTCTTAGTGTGGGATGCTCCACACCCATGTCCTGTTTATGAGAAGATAAGATGGAAAGATCTCTGTACTCACAGGAAGTGAGGTCAGCTGACAGACCACAGTCTGGTCCAGTCACATTCAAAAAAGCACACCTAAGGTTTCCTGAAGATGAATAATGGTAGTATAAGTTCAGTTAACTCAATGTTCCTGCACTAATGATGTAGGGATTTGCTGGTCTACCTTTGTTCTTCCTGGTCACCACACTGTGCCATTAAGAATATTTAGCGCTTGCTTCTGTGGTACATGTTTTTGTTTCTGTCCTTCTCCGTGACCTTAAGAAGCTGTGCTGATCCTGGAGAGTAGCCCCTGACATGTACTGTAGTCATGGTGATGCTGAGGTGGTGCGTCACATGACCACTGAGGTCACAGGGTGGCTGCTGTTGCTCCTTTGAGTTCTGTGACTCTGTGTTATCATAGAATAGATCAAATTATTATTAATGATTTATCAGTCCTGTCAGGGTCTGTACCGCATTGCTGGCCAATCTACCTTTTCCCATCTCTGGCTTAGTTCCTAGTCTTCCTTAGTGTATTTTCCCTGGTCCTCAGACTGCCGCATAGGTCAGTGAGCCGAGTGTGTGACTCACATACTGTTCTCTTGTGTCATGGGTTTAAGGCTGGCTTGAAACCAGATTCACCCATTTTGTGGATTTTTGTTCTTTAGTCTTCATTAATTTGTGTTTTCTTATTGTATAGTTTCCCCGGGTTCATTGTGGTTATTTCTGTATATTCCTGTTTCTAGTTTCCTGGTGGTATTTTCCCCTAGTGCTTGCTGTAGATTCTTAGTCTTTAGTGTTTATTAATTCTCTTAGTTCTGTGTGTTCACCTGTTTCTGGTTGCTCCTGTGTCTTTCTTCATTGGTCCATTGATTGATTGAAGTTACACCTGTTCCTTGTTTTCCCTGGATGTCTGTGTATTTAAGGTCCTTCCCTCACTCTGTGCTTCTGTCTGCCTTTGTAATGCCGTGCTGTAATTTTGCCATGTGCTTTGGTCCCTTTTGGATCCCGGTTCTTCTCTCTGTGTTGCCCTTTTTCCTGGTTGTGTTTCCCTCATGGATTTTATAGCTTGTTTTAGTATTAAATTCTTTTATAGTTTTCTGACCCCTTGTGGTCCTTTAGTTTGTGTCATTCCCAGTGTTCCCAGTGACAGACATCATTGGTTAATGACGAACAAGCATGGGATCAGTATGTAACTAGTACTGGTTAATTAATGCATTAAATAAGCATGTACTACTACATTATGCATGTCCCCTCAAGTAAAGTGTGATTCATTGTTCTAATTATCAGAATTCATCCGTTCATCCATGCATTTTCTGTACCATCCATTTATTGAAATCAAGTTGGCTTTTTAGGTATTTCTGGTTTATGGAAAACAGTTGACAATTTGGCTAACCGTTTTTGCAACTATTTTTATTTTTTTCTATGGAAAATGCTAAACTTTCTATGGTGTAGCCAGAAACATGTGGGTAACTGATATGTCCCTGGTTCTGTGTAAATTTTTGACGTTCCGACTGCAGTTTAAGTGTTTATTGTGGAGTCCAGCAGTGGGACGAGCAGTAAACAGCAGGCGGGACGGCGAGGAGGATTTTCCATAGTTGGTCAGACGGAGGACTGCCAGGTCTGTCACGCTTCATAGTGAGAATCCCCTCAACTGAAATGTCAGCAGAACCACACGACTGGGGGATTAGAGAGGGATGTGTGTTTTGTTTTCGCATCGCAATTGTGTGATATTCATCCTGCCCTGTAATTTGGGAGCCATTTCAGCAGATGGTAAAATAAATACACACAAACTTACATGGAGGATTGGAGCACAGGCACCCAAAACGTCATGAGCCAAAACACAGCATGACTGTTTATCATCTTTCTGGGATAAGGGACAGGTGCAGCTGATCTACATGAGAACCCAGGACTCTCACTCACCTGCCGACCACAACCTCTTACTGTAGTCGTATAATTGCATATTACAAATAAAATCATGTTAATGATATCTAAAATGGCAGATGTTGATGGAGTGATTGTTGGGAGACTGTTGGCTAAGGGTTGGGTTGGTGGAATAGTAAAGATGGTGCCTATTTGGTGTTCTGGTTTGGAGCCCGTCCTTGTCTCTCCAGAAAAGCTGTGTTCAGTAGGACATCTCTATCCCCTGCCCATGCTACCTGGGCCCTCACCTTCAGTGTATTCTGTTGGAGATACCAACGATTATTTTCAATGAAATAATCTATTTAAAAATTTGGCACATATTACACGTTGATTACATGTGTGTCTGGAATTAACTGTAGAAATATTCTTTTTTTATTGAAAGGATGAAAAACTTTGCCTCTGAACTTTCCATCCTGGCACAGTTATCCTGGCCATAAATAATCCGCCCAGGCCTCTTCCCTGTATCCCCAAGAAGTGCTTTCGTGGAAATATTGCACTGAGGCAACTCGACCTCTGGGCCCTCCTCAGAGAGATCCATAATGTGGAGGCTGCACTGAGGTCTGATGGACATTCAGGATGCGCCACCAAAGCTGCCGGCCGCCTTCTGTGGAGCAGATACTCCATCGCATCCGTGGGTGTGGATTTGGATGCCAAGGGGAATCCAACTGGAGACGTCACACCAAAAAAAAATAATTCAGGTTTTCAGTAGAAAAATCATATGACTTATTGATGTCATGTGACTACATATTGCTCTGTCAGGAAGCTACATTCAGGGGCTGGATTAATTGTGCAATGAGCTGTTGATTAATGGAACTCAAATCATATGATGCAAATGAGTTTCAATTGCAGAATTCCACATTTTTTCAGAATCTGGTGGGTTGTTGGTCCTGTGTATGTGTTAAAAGCATTTGTCATTGTTCAGCGGTTATGAAACCAGTTTACAAGGGCTCGCTCCCTCAATGTGCAGCCACCGGATTGGGGAAGCGAAGCCCGAATGGGTCACACACCAGGATCAGTGAGTCTCAGTCATCAGACAGGATCAATCCCCCAACGCATAACCGCCGGAGCGGGAAGGTGAAACCCGAACGGGTCACACACCAGGATCAGTGAGTCTCAGTCATCAGACAGGATCAATCCCCCAACGCATAACCGCCGGAGCGGGAAGGTGAAACCCGAACGGGTCACACACCAGGATTAGTGAGTCTCAGTCATCAGACAGGATCAATCCCCCAACGCATAACCGCCGGAGGGGGAAGGTGAAGCCTGAACGGGTCACACACCAGGATCAGTGAGTCTCAGTCATCAGGCAGGATCAGCTGCTGATCACTAAAGCAGATGAGGACTTCACCCCAACACATGCAACATAGGTGTTAAGGTACCATTTCATCCTTGAAATACTGGGTCTCTATTGTATGGGCAAATTCCTGGTCTTTGTGTTTATAGTTTTACAATATTGCAATGTTTGGATATAAGTTTGTTCTTCCATTACTTTTCTGGCTGTTAGTGTGCCATAGATACTGTGCTGTTAAAGGGTAATTTAGGGCTGGTGCTCTAAATTAAAGCAAACAGAAAGGGTTGTACCGTATGTTCACAAATGGAAACTCTGTCTCTATGAAATGAGCTGAGAAGGTCAATGGAAAGTGTCTTAGATCCAGATTTTAAATGAAACCCAGCTAATCCCACAAGGAATATGTAATTAAAAGGCACCATCACTGCTGTTCTTTTGCTCCAGCAAGTCCAGAACAATCAAAACTTAGCTTGGCTACTATTTCATGTTGATTCAGTAAGCAACCCTGAAGAATACTTGGAACCCTTCTCAATGGAGTCATGGGTGTCTGCCTGTGCCTGTGGGTGTCACTCATCAGTCCAGGTATGGAATCTCACTGCGGGCCATTTGCTTGTACATCAGAACATGCATGGTTTGTATCGTTTAGACATTACATTTGTTGTGGGAGCCCCGGCTCCTTCGTTATGGTGTATAGAGGTCTTGTATGAATGCATGTATGTATGAATGTATATGAAAGACACTGCGTGGAATTTCAAAAAGTGGGTTTATTCAGCTAAAAGAGCTATAAACTTAGCTGGAAACTGAAAATGAATTGTGTGTTTTTATAGATTTTATTGCTGTTAATTTTTCCCTTATAATGTTTTTGAAAGTCCAGCACCTAGCTGGGTGGCTTGCGTCATTTAATGTAGCCAGACTCAGTGGCAACTAGCACGGCTTTGAACCTGTTTTGCACACCTTAAGCAGCTGAAAGGCCTGTGAAGGTAGCAGGACTGAAACGGGCTGTTAACTCTGAGATTTTTAATATGTGCTGTCTTGCGCCCCATGGTGTCCTGTGGTATGGAAACTTCTTCGGCAATCTGAAGTCCGGAGCACGGCGCAGCCTGAGGGCTGGAGAGGGTTAGAGTAGTAAATGTCATTCATTCGTGAACGGCACCTCACGGTTTTGCAGTCAAAATTATATGTTTTTTTTTTTTGTGATTCAAGAATTTTGGTAGTAAATTTGGAAAATGGGGTTTTGTGCTGGACTAGGCTCACTCCGTGCTCAAGTGTGGAATTACTTTAAATGCTGAAGCGCTCTATGTTAGTCTGTCGGGACACATTATGGTGGCTGTTATAACTCACAGGCAGACCTTTAGTCTTCTTCTGCAGCTTGCTGCCAAGTAACTTCCTCTAACGCTGTCAAAGTCACGTGTTGGGGAAGACCCTTGGACATCCGGGGGGGTTGGCCGAAAGTTGGGGTGGGGGAGGGGCCCTCATGAAGCCCTGCCATTTCCCAGTAATGCTTGGCCGCTGTGTACCAGTCTGCAATTAATGAAATTAGTGGCACGGCGATGATGCTTTTCCTCATCTGCCCTCACCCATGTTTCCAGAACTTCTGCCAACCTTTATTTCTAAGGTTTATTGTTAAAAAACTACATATAGTAATTTTTTTACTAATGATAGGTCATCAAGGGAAGGCCTTGAAGTACTGAAAATGTGTGGTGTTTGGCCAAGTGACCTTTGTATATTGTCAGAAAATGTCAAAAAAACAATTAAAAAACCCTAGTAATAAACCTTGTTGTTGTTGGAGAAAAAAATACTTTAAAAAATGTATAGTGTACATTATTCAATATTAGTGATTTCCACAGATTAAAAATCATTGGGGACTAATGAGTTGTCTTTCACCACAAGAAATGTGGAGATGGAAGCTCTATGTATTCCGAATTTATTCAAGACCGAATAGACAGATGTGGAAATGGCTCCTTTTGGAGTCTCCAGAAAGAGCCTAAATCTCCAAATACCATGGGATTAGTAGAAAAATTATCTGTGTAAAATCGGTACCAATGCCATGACAGAGTGGTAACTCAGTCCGTTATCAGATGGGGTGTTTCTCCGATGCCATGACAGAGTGGTAACTCAGTCCGTTATCAGATGGGGTGTTTCTCCGATGCCATGACAGAGTGGTAACTCAGTCCGTTATCAGATGGGGTGTTTCTCCGATGCCATGACAGAGTGGTAACTCGGTCCGTTATCAGATGGGGTGTTTCTCCGATGCCATGACAGAGTGGTAACTCGGTCCGTTATCAGATGGGCTGTTTCTCCGATGCCATGACAGAGTGGTAACTCGGTCCGTTATCAGATGGGCTGTTTCTCCGATGCCATGACAGAGTGGTAACTCGGTCCGTTATCAGATGGGCTGTTTCTCCGATGCCATGACAGAGTGGTAACTCGGTCCGTTATCAGATGGGCTGTTTCTCCGATGCCATGACAGAGTGGTAACTCGGTCCGTTATCAGATGGGCTGTTTCTCCGATGCCATGACAGAGTGGTAACTCGGTCCGTTATCAGATGGGCTGTTTCTCCGATGCCATGACAGAGTGGTAACTCGGTCCGTTATCAGATGGGCTGTTTCTCCGATGCCATGACAGAGTGGTAACTCGGTCCGTTATCAGATGGGCTGTTTCTCCGATGCCATGACAGAGTGGTAACTCGGTCCGTTATCAGATGGGCTGTTTCTCCGATGCCATGACAGAGTGGTAACTCGGTCCGTTATCAGATGGGCTGTTTCTCCGATGCCATGACAGAGTGGTAACTCGGTCCGTTATCAGATGGGCTGTTTCTCCGATGCCATGACAGAGTGGTAACTCGGTCCGTTATCAGATGGGCTGTTTCTCCGATGCCATGACAGAGTGGTAACTCGGTCCGTTATCAGATGGGGTGTTTCTCCGATGCCATGACAGAGTGGTAACTCGGTCCGTTATCAGATGGGCTGTTTCTCCGATGCCATGACAGAGTGGTAACTCGGTCCGTTATCAGATGGGCTGTTTCTCCGATGCCATGACAGAGTGGTAACTCGGTCCGTTATCAGATGGGGTGCTTCTCCGATGCCATGACAGAGTGGTAACTCGGTCCGTTATCAGATGGGGTGCTTCTCCGATGCCATGACAGAGTGGTAACTCGGTCCGTTATCAGATGGGGTGTTTCTCCGATGCCATGACAGAGTGGTAACTCGGTCCGTTATCAGATGGGCTGTTTCTCCGATGCCATGACAGAGTGGTAACTCGGTCCGTTATCAGATGGGCTGTTTCTCCGATGCCATGACAGAGTGGTAACTCGGTCCGTTATCAGATGGGCTGTTTCTCCGATGCCATGACAGAGTGGTAACTCGGTCCGTTATCAGATGGGGTGTTTCTCCGATGCCATGACAGAGTGGTAACTCAGTCCGTTATCAGATGCGGTGTTTCTCCGATGCCATGACAGAGTGGTAACTCAGTCCGTTATCAGATGCGGTGTTTCTCCGATGCCATGACAGAGTGGTAACTCAGTCCGTTATCAGATGGGGTGCTTCTCCGATGCCATGACAGAGTGGTAACTCAGTCCGTTATCAGATTATGATCGACCCTCATACACAAAAACATTTCATGTGTATCCAGCAGCAGAATCGGTCAGTGTGAAGAGCTCATACCCCCATTTAAAAGGCTTGTCCTTCATGTACTGTTCCATTTCTATACAAGACTTGGTGTCCACCATCTTTTTGTCCACTGCTAGATTTCTCTCTGGTTGAATGGTACAAGCTAAAGTGCTGACCTCATACAAGGGCTTGATCGTCCAGACCCAGTTCTCTTTTTTGCGTGTGTTCTCCTCATCCAGGTCTGGGTTGTAAAGATGAATATTCCACAGTATATCTTGGGATATCAGTGAGCTCGGAAAGAGAATCCAAGCTTGAAATGAGCACAGACATGGTCAACCAAGTTACTTCAAATAGCCTTCTTTTATATCACATTCATTCTGTCTGGCTCTGATTGGTCTACAGCTTTGGCGCCAATGAAAAGCACTGAATCTGCTTTGTAAGACACTTTGTGATGGAATAATTACTGCAGGCAGAGAGGCTTTACTGAGGGAAAGTCACTGGGGGGTCACTTTTGTGGCAGCGAACTCCTCTGACACAAATGCTTATATCTCAGGGACAGAACATTGTGAAAAAAGAACATTTCAAAACTGCTTTACTCCAAAAATTCTAAGCGCCAGTTCTAAAATTAGCATTAACCAAAACATTCTTTTTACGAAACATTAGCTGGCCATATTACAAAGCATTACTAATTAATATTTTAAATGAATTATTTACTGCATTTTGGCTGTGTTCCAATGGATCACAGCAGTATACTCTGGAGAATGGGCACCAAATTTCAATGGTTCATTGCAACACAATGTATTTGCATTACAACAATGAATTCAGAGCAGTGCAGCACTTTTAAACATTTCCATCCCGCACCCCTTTGTGAGAGCTTCTTTTTGTCATTTCAATAGTCTTTTTTTTTTGTTTTTTAAAATTTAAAAATTTGCTCTGTACTATGAATTTAGCCTGCTTTCCCCAGCTCTACTCTTCAATCAGCAATTGCTAAAATCAAACAAAACATCAAACGCTGGAAGTAACACGCAACTCTGCTGAAGTTTACAGTGCATTATAGTGCACTGTCACCCCTCCCACACAGCAACATCAAAGGTTCACAGTTTCAGAACAGTAGTTCTGTGGTGCCGGGGGAAGAACCAGTTTCTTTGGCATTGCACCAGATAATCAGCAGTGGAAAAGTGCAGAAGCACTTCCAATTTAGGCACCGGCATTAGTACCGTGTTGGTTGAAAAGGGCTCCCACATAGCGGCTGATTCTGGGCTAGATCCACCTGCATCTGCTTCAATCTGGGTACCAGTGACATTTGGGCAGGAGAGTCTGCACCTGAATCTGTCCAGGGTTATAAATGATTACAGTTGGTCTGTATACACTCTGAAGATCTGGCGCGCATTTGCCTGACCATATACGTATGATCGGTCACCAGATCCGGCACACATTCGCCTGACCGTATACGTATAATCAGTCACTTACCAGATCCAGCGCACGTTCGCCTGACCGTATACGTATGATCAGTCACTTACCAGATCCGGCACACGTTCGCATGACCATATACGTATGATCAGTCACTTACCAGATCCGGCACACATTCGCCTGACCGTATACGTATGATCAGTCACTTACCAGATCCGGCACACGTTCGCCTGACCGTATACGTATGATCAGTCACTTACCAGATCCGGCACACGTTCGCCTGACCGTATACGTATGATCAGTCACTTACCAGATCCGGCACACATTCGCCTGACCGTATACGTATGATCAGTCACTTACCAGATCCGGCACACGTTCGCCTGACCGTATACGTATGATCAGTCACTTACCAGATCCGGCACACGTTCGCCTGACCGTATACGTATGATCAGTCACTTACCAGATGCACGGCTGATGCACTAAGAATCTGAAGGGCGATCATCCCACATAGCAAGATGAGTCTGAACCGGATCTGAGCCAAATGTTAGGGGTTAGGGATGAGTTTCTGCCTCAAATGAAGGAGTAAGTAGCTAGGGGTCTTGTTTATGAGTAAGGGAAGGATGCAGAAGGATATCGACAGGCGGATCGGGGATAGTATCAGCAATCATGCAGAGGTTGTACCAGTCTGTCGTGGTGAAGACAGAGCCTAGTAAACATTGTACTGTTACTGAATATAACTGTTCTTCCTTTAACATTTATCAATTGTCCAAAACGAGGTACAAGTGAGGATCAGAGCAGCGTCAGATGGTGTCCCTGCAAGTGTCATCCTGCTAGCCAGGGGTTTGAACAAACAACCTTCTGACAACATTCAGAGAGTCCAAAATCTGAGAACCACACGCCGCCGAGTTGCACCAGATGTCAGCCTCCTGGTCCCCGCACTTCCATGGCAACGGCGTTCAGGGTAGCAGCATTCTGCTGCCCTCTGGTCTCCATAAAAACATGCGTGTTACCGTGCGATTCTGTGTTCGTCCACCGCCGGCAGTAGTCCTGCCATTTTTTAATTGTGTGCTGTGTTCTGTTAAACATGCATAATGGCATAGAATTTATTTTTACACTATTAAAAGTTAAGCAAATGTTTTAGTGAAATGAGTAATTTCAATTCCTGAACATACATATATCGTGATTTGACTGACTTCTGTTGAGTCTGAGAGAATCTGTAAAGTGACTATAAAGTTCTGCAAAGAGGCACATTGTCAGGACGTCCCGTGGTCTGCCGGGGGGCCTCAGGCTGTCCCGTGGTCTGCCGGGGGGCCTCAGGACGTCCCGTGGTCTGCCGGGTGGCCTCAGGACGTCCCGTGGTCTGCCGGGTGGCCTCAGGACGTCCCGTGGTCTGCCGGGTGGCCTCAGGACGTCCCGTGGTCTGCCGGGTGGCCTCAGGACGTCCCGTGGTCTGCCGGGGGGCCTCAGGACGTCCCGTGGTCTGCCGGGTGGCCTCAGGACGTCCCGTGGTCTGCCGGGGGGCCTCAGGCTGTCCCGTGGTCTGCCGGGGGGCCTCAGGACGTCCCGTGGTCTGCCGGGTGGCCTCAGGACGTCCCGTGGTCTGCCGGGGGGCCTCAGGACGTCCCGTGGTCTGCCGGGGGGCCTCAGGCTGTCCCGTGGTCTGCCGGGGGGCCTCAGGACGTCCCGTGGTCTGCCGGGTGGCCTCAGGACGTCCCGTGGTCTGCCGGGGGGCCTCAGGACGTCCCGTGGTCTGCCGGGGGGCCTCAGGCTGTCCCGTGGTCTGCCGGGGGGCCTCAGGACGTCCCGTGGTCTGCCGGGTGGCCTCAGGACGTCCCGTGGTCTGCCGGGTGGCCTCAGGACGTCCCGTGGTCTGCCGGGGGGCCTCAGGCTGTCCCGTGGTCTGCCGGGTGGCCTCAGGACGTCCCGTGGTCTGCCGGGTGGCCTCAGTGTTGGGCTCCCCCTTTCCCACGTATTGCTGCTTCTCTCTAGGTTTCTCTCAAAGCCCTTTTTCACAGCATTCATTACCTTTCCCAGGCTGGGCCATGGGATGGCCCATCGAGATTAATAAAGCGTAAAATGCTAGACCACCCACACACCTACCCTCCCCCTCAATCTGTCTGCTCCCCTGCCACAGACCATAGAACAGTACCTGTGTTAGGGTGCCAGTGAGGGACATGAGTGGCGGGGCTATAGAGCTGTGAATCATAGGAGAGGGAATAGATGCATAGTGTTGGGCAGACACATAGCTAAATATCATAGTGCCGGCATCTAGAAGCATAGAGCAGGCACATAGCTATGTCATAGAACAGGAATCTAGAAGCATAATGTAGGATAGGCACATAGCTATGTCATAGAACAGGAATCTAGAAGCATAATGTAGGATAGGCACATAACTATACAGTATATCATAGGACAGGAATCTAGAAGCATAGTATAGCTCAGGCACATAGGTCATAGAACAGGGATCAAGAAGCATAAGGCAGGGATATAGAACCATATTGTGGGACAGGCACATAACTACAGTATATTGCAAAAAGTATTGGGACACCGCTGGGGACAATTCAGGTGACAACCCAGAACGGCAAAGGCGGCTGTCAGAGCCGCAGTCCCCGCCCGCACAGACACCCCGGACCAAGCCTCGCTACCAGAACCGCGAGTACTTCACCACTTCACCACTATCCGGACTGCCTCACTGGTTAGTCCACTCCCCCCGCCCCCATGCAGGTGACATCACTCCTCCCTGCGTGTCAGTGAAGGGACGATCCGTCCCATCTGTCCCTCCGTCCAATCTATCCCTCTGGCCCCCGCCCCCAGGTAATGCGGCAGGAGTAGGATTTGGAGCTGCCAGAGCAGATGTCGGGATACAAGCGCGAGCCGAGGCAGCACCTGAAGCAGCTGATGGCGCTAGAGAACAAGCTGAGGGCCGAGGTGGACGAGCACCGGCTGAGGCTGGACAACGAGCTGGAGACATAGAGGAGCAGCTTCAGCGGGGAGGCCTGCTGAAGAAGCAGCAGGCCTCCCAGGAGAAGGACGTAGCGTAGCCTCTCTTATGTGTCACCATCATCATCCTCATCATTGTTGTAATCTAGGGTGACCAGATAATCCATGTCAGGGAGGACACTTTGAGCTACTTCGGGTTTTACAAACTACTTTCAAATTGAAAGGCTCCTGTGCTCGGCTAAATAGTTCAGCTCTTCTTGTGCTTTGACTGGTTTGTTTCCTTGACTGAAAGACTCATCCAGCTGTTTCACATTAGCATTAGTGACACATGCATGATTATAGGAGACTGACCAATCAGCACACAGCAAGAACTCATTGCTCAAGTGAAATTCGGGTCCTTTTAATTTAAATGGTAGTTTACAATTCCTGTCCTAGCTCAGAGTGTCCTCCCTGACATGGATTATCTGGTCACCCTATTGTAATCAGTCCCCCTAACCATACCACCCCCACCCCCACCCCCCACCCTGGTTAAGATGGTCGCTGATGAGGAGAGGAAGTTCCAGCAGCACATCCAGAGCCAGCAGAAGGAGCTCAGCAGCTTCCAGGAGCTACAGAAACGAGAGTACAAGCTACACAGGCAACAGCTCAAAGAGCTAACATGCTAACACAGCGAAACACACACACTGTGGTTACACAGCAAGGGAAACACACACCCACTGTGGTTACACAGCGAGGGAAACACACACCCCAACTGTGGTTACACAGCGAGGGAAACACACACCCACTGTGGTTACACAGCGAGGGAAACAAACACACACCCACTGTGGTTACACAGCGAGGGAAACAAACACACCCACTGTGGTTACACAGCGAGGGAAACAAACACACCCACTGTGGTTACACAGCGAGGGAAACAAACACACCCACTGTGGTTACACAGCGAGGGAAACAAACACACACCCACTGTGGTTACACAGCGAGGGAAACAAACACACCCACTGTGGTTACACAGCGAAGGAAACAAACACACACCCACTGTGGTTACACAGCAAAGGAAACAAACACACACCCACTGTGATTACACAGCGAGGGAAACACACACCCACTGTGGTTACACAGCCAGCGAAACAAACACACACCCACTGTGGTTACACAGCGAAGGAAACAAACACACACCCACTGTGGTTACACAGCCAGTGAAACAAACACACACCCACTGTGGTTACACAGCGAGGGAAACACACACCCACTGTGGTTACACAGCGAGGGAAACACACACCCACTGTGGTTACACAGCGAGGGAAACACACACGCTGCATGTGTGTTAGTGTGTCTGTGCATGAGGCAGGTGTATGCATATGCCTGCACACCCACCGTATATGCAGAGGCAGTGGCTGAACGTGCTAAGTGACTGTGACATATATACGATATACTGGGAGCACACAGGTGTGGTGAGTGGCCCAGTGGACTAAGCCTCTGTGTCTGTGATCAGAAGGTTGGTGGTTCAATCCTGCCCTCAGCAGAGTAGTTACAGGGCAGGCCCTAGAGTATACTGACTGACCCTGTAGTGTGTGTGTGTGTGTGTGTGTGTGTGTGTGTGTGTGTGTGTGTGTGTGTGTGTGTGCGTGCGTGTGTGTGTGCATGCGTGTGCAATTGCACTGTAGGATCAGGCCATGTGCTTGAGAGCCTGCCCTGTAACTATTCTGCTGAGGGCAGGCTTCAGCCACTGACCTGATCACAGGCACAAAGACTTAGGCCCTCACCACCTCTTTTTAACAAATAAATGGCAAATAAAGGATTTACACACATAGCTCCTGTCTTTGTGTGTTAAGGTTAAGGCCCTTGCTGTAGGGCCTGCCCTGTGATGATTCTGCTTAGGCTGGGCTTGAACCAATGACCTTCTGATTACTGGCACAGAGGCTTAGTCCACTGAGCCACTCACCAGTCCTGTATGGACCCTGTATATCGTGTATATGCTTTTTGGTTTGTTTCCTTGAGAAATAAAGGATTCACACACATGGCACCTGTCTCTGTGTTAAGGCCCTTGCTGTGATGACTCGGTTTAGGCTGGGCTTGAACCAGTGACCTTCTGATTACTAGCACAGAGGCTTAGCCCACTGAGCCACTCACCAGTCCTGTATGGACCCTGTATATCATGTATATGCTTTTTGGTTTGTTTCCTTGAGAAATAAAGGATTCACACACACAGCACCTGTCTCTGTGTTAGGATTAAGGCCCTTGCTGTAGGGCCTGCCCTGTGATGACTCTGCTTAGGTTGGGCTTGAACCAGTGACCTTCTGATCACTGGCACAAAAGCTTAGCCCACTGAGCCACTCGCTACTCACTACCCCTGTGTGTTTTGGTTATGTTTTGTTTTTTTTTTCTTGACAAATAAATGGCAAATGAAGGATTTATCATATATATACACTACATTGCCAAAAATACTGGGACACCCCTCCAAATCATTGAATTCAGGTGTTCCAATCACTTCCATAGCCAAAGGTGTATAAGATCAAGCACCTAGGCATGCAGACTGCTGAATGGATCATTCTCAGGAGCTCAGTGAATTCTAGTGTGGTACCGTGACAGGATGCCAGCTGTGCAATAAGTCCATTCGTGAAATTTCCTTGCTACTAAATATTCCACAGTCAACTGTAGGTTTTAGTGGTATTATAACAAAGTGGAACAACAGCAACTCAGCCATGAAGTGGTAGGCCACGTAAAATCACAGAGCGGGGACAACGCACTCTGAGGGGCACAGTGTGCAAAAGTCACCAACTGTCTGCAGAGTCAATAGCTACAGATCTCTGTATGGCCTTCAGATTACTCAAGAACAGCGCATAGAGAACTTTGTGGAATGGGATTCCATGCCTGAGCAGCTGTATCCAAGCCTTACATCACCAAGTGCAATGCAATGTGTCAGATGCAGTGATGTAAAGCACACTGCCACTGGACTCGAGAGCAGTAGAGACGTGTTCTCTGGAGTGACGATCCGATGGATGAGTCTGGGTTTGGCGGTTGCCAGGAGAACAGTACTTGCCTGACAGCATTGTACCACGTGTTTGGTGGAGGGTGGATTATGGTGTGGGGTTGTTTTTCAGGGGTTGGGCTTGGCCTCTTATAGTTCCAGTGAAATTAACTCTTAATGCAAACCTTGTGGACAGCCTTCCCAGAAGAGCTGAAGCTGTTATAGCTGCAAAGGGTGGGCCAACTCCATATTAAAGCCTATGAATTAAGAACGGGATGTCATTAAAGTTCATGTGTGTGTAAAGGCCCAATATTGGCAATATAGTGTACATCTCATAATTAAGAATGACCGTCCTTTGTGACTGTTCTCCTACCTTCGCATGGAGATGTACCACCACTGCTGCTGTTTGAAGAGCACCTGAAACTGAGAGCAGAGCCATGAAGCCCAGGCCTGAGTTGCTAGAAAGAGGACATATAAGTGGGACTGGCTTAGGGCAGCTTGGTGAGCGTCTGGCTGCCGAGGCCAGTGTCCCCTGTCCGAGGCGGAGCAGTGCACGTTATCTGAGCACTTTCTCCGGATGGATTAGCTGTTTAAGCCCAGCTGTTTCTAATATACACCATCCTCCGCTCCAATTAGACTGATGGACAAATGGAAAAATCATGTGAATTAATCCAAAATTAATGTCCCTGCAGAAATGGTGCCGAGTCTGTTGCGGCACAGACTCAGCATGATGAAGCGGTTCCATAGCAGGCAGTTCTGTGTCTATCTGCCGCCTCCCTCCGGCTCATATTAATCACTGTGACGTGAAATAGAAGGACAGGGTATGTCTTATTACTTACAGTCCTCAGGGGGAGACACCTATCACTGCCGCCCAGGCCAAGCAAGGCTGGAGAGAAATTAACATATAGAACCTGTAATCCAGGAGGACAAAGGACCGGACGCATGCACAGTTATGCTTGGCTTGAGAAAGAAACAGTCACCTAAGTGAGAGGCCTCACAAATGAAATACCAGGACATTGTCACACTGAAATGTGACTTTACCAGTCATAAAGCCAAGCCGAACCATCTCTCTCTCTCTCTCTCTCTCTCTCTCTCACACACACACACACACACACACACAGGATTAAAGCAGAACCTGCCAGTTAGTGTTGGTTAGATGTTAACCAGACTGGCAGCCTTTATTCTAAATGACAGAGCTGTGAGTGAGGAGGTCCATATGGAGAATCTGTCTGCTTCACCTGCCTCCTTGGGAGCTAACATCAGCAGCCATGCTAAAGACGCAGCATTCCCGCATTTTATCACTGCTGTTTCATTGGTTCTTCTTTCAGGAGACAAACTCCAAAATTGGAGGTGACTGGGAGCTGACTGCCCTGAATGAGGTCCTGTGTGTTTGTCACGCAGCTGTGACTGAGGTGTAGAGTTTAGATTCTCTGCCCGAGGCCGAGCCCAGACTTGACCCGACCCGACCCGTGGGCCGGGTCGGGCCGATATTTCCTGGCACTATCTTCGGGCCGGGCCGGGCCGGGCTGGGCGGGGCCATGATCAAGCATTTGTGTGTTTTTTTTTTTTTTTAAATCATTACTTAATTAGCCTAATTGGGTGGAGAGCTATGCCATAATTATAAATGTAGCTCCCTCCCGTAAGACACGAGCACAAGAGTCCTTTGCATTTAACTGAGCCGACGGTTTATTCGAAAGACAGTGGCTTCGTTATTATCACCATCATGGCAGACGTGAGAACTAAATACAGATACGGAAACACAAAATCAAGCACATTTACTTACAATATTAGCTAACAAACATTGAAATTCAAATGAAATATAAACATAAATAACAATAAAGACAGCTTAGAGAATTCATATACAGTTAACACGAACCTCAGTTAGCATTTACATGGCTAAATACAACAAACTTAACTAAAACTTAATTAACACATACCTCGTTGGCTGCTTACGGAAGGATTTAACCTTTTTCTTAACCCTTTACTTAAAGTTCGATGCCGAGCACACAAACTGGTTCCAGCAGCAAGCGAACTGGATAAGTGAAAACGTGCTTTTCTTCTAAACGTGTCTCAATAATTGCGGACATCAGAACAACAGTTCCGCTATTACCTATTTTGTTTAAAAATATTCTAAAACTTATCATATTTATTAAATATGCCATCCAAAGTTAATTACTTGTTCATTTTCTGTGTTTATCATTGTTCACGTTTTTTTTTCATTCGGATCTATTTGCGATCCATTCTGAATAAACAAACAATGCAGTTTACATGCTTCGTCCTTGTTGCATTTTTCATTAAGATAAATCTAAATTAATTTCTGTAGTTCAAACAACTTAGAATTGTAGTTGAGAACGTCTGTTACAACGGCTCACGTATTAAAAAATAGTCGGGTTTAAATCGGGCTCGGGCTCATAATTACAGTTAATGTGTCGGACCGGGTCGGGCTCGGACACAAGGTGCACGGGCTCGGGTAGGATCGGGTTTAATTTTTTGGGCCCGATCTAAGCTCTACTGAGGTGACTGCAGAGCCCGAGCAAACATCTGATTTCTGGTACTGAATAGTCTCTGGCTTGGCCCCTGCTGGACCCCCTAAACTCTGGGCAGATACAGCGTCAGACTGTCTAGGGAGTGTGGGGGGGGGGGGGGTCATGTTCAGGCACAGCACAAGGCAGATGCCTTCGGAGCCAGGATGACAGCAGCACAGGCCACCACAGGCCTAATCTAACTGGACAAGGCCGAGTGTGAGTGTGTGATAAGAAGCTGGTAATCAAGGCTGGACACATGCCCATCGACACATACAGAGAGATATCACAGCACCTACAGTGTTGTCAAGAAGGCAGTCAGCACCATTACCCACTCAGGCATTTGGGGAAGGCCAGGAGCCCATCCTCAGGGGCTGCATAATATCCTACTATCACAACTGGAGACCAGCTCCAGTTCTCTGTCCCTGGCACTTCGGGGTATGTACACCACAAGCTGCCTCTGCAAACCAGATACATTGTCACTGAATCATACTGCACAGTAATACTAATACATTGTCACTGATATATAACCACCTCCTGCTGCTGCAGTAGCTGAATCATACTGTACTGTAATACTAATACAGATACACTGTCACTGATATATAACCACCTCCTGCTGCTGCAGTAGCTGAATCATACTGCACTGTAATACTAATACAGATACACTGTCACTGATATATAACCACCTCCTGCTGCTGCAGTAGTGATGGTGGTGCAGGAGATAGTGCTACCATTCGTACCGGAGGGTTGCAGGTTCGAGCCCCCGAGTCCTCCTGACCCCATCAAAGTGTCCTTGAGCAAGACACTGAACCCCAAATTGCTCCCGGTGAGCTGGTTGGCGCCTTGCATGGCAGCCTCAGCCACTGGTGTATGAATGTGAGTGTGGATGGGTGAATATGAGGCGTACATTGTAAAGCACTTTGGTAAAAAGCGCTATATAAATGCAGTCCATTTAGCTGAATCATACTGCACTGTAATACTAATACAGATACACTGTCACCGATATATAACCACCTCCTGCTGCTGCAGTAGCTGAATCATACTGCACAGTAGTACTAATACAGATACATTGTCACTGATATATAACCTCCTCCTGCTGCTGCAGTAGCTGAATCATACTGCACTGTAATAATACTACAGATACACTGCTACTGCTATAATCTCCTGCTGCTTGAGTCGCACGTGTGCCTATCTCTCCTCATGCTATAATGCAGCATATATAACAGGATATACTTACTCTCCACTTTCTACTGCCTTATCATTTATTGTTGTTTTCTGTGCATCAGTTCTACGAAGTCTGTGTGTTAACATACAAGTGAGAATTTCACTGCACTTGGTACATGTGACAATAAGACTGTAGTTGCGAGCTCCCTGAGACTGTTCTAAGTAAGTGGTGATGAAAGGTGGATGGATGGACACCGCCTATATTATGGGTGACGATGATGTTGGTGGCAGCGTGCTTGAACCGTATACGGTTCATGTGTTATGACTTAAGTTTCATAACAGCCTGGATGCTCAAAGCTAAGAAACTGCAGATGAAAACCGTAACTGAAACTACATTGACACACTAATAAAAGTCAAATGGAGATCAAAGGCTTGATCTGTATGTAGCGTAGTCGGACATTGGTGCCCAAACTCGCACCTTCATCATTGCCAAACGGGGGCTTTATATACCAGCGGCAAAGGAACATCAAGTGGGACACAAATACATGAAAAAGCCTCGTGTTTCATCGCTTCTGTTGCATAACCATAGATACAGTTCATGAGTCAACATGCACTGTATCTATTGTGGGATTTATTTGTTAAAGTACTGGACACTAAGGGATACATAACAGTGGGGCAGGACAGGACAAGCTCATTGGCTGATCTGCTGACTACAGTCACAGCTAATAACAAAGAGAACCACGGTAAACTTCTCAGCAGTATTTGCCTGCAGTAACTGTTTACATTATTTACTTGTATATTACTTATTACTCAAGATTTTTAATTGTAACATGCATGAATAAAGTGGTACAGCAGCAGTTACCAGTCTGTGCAATAAACAAGGTAGAAGGACAACAACGCTAAATAACATAAAGTAACAAATAAGTATTACAATTACGGAAACAAATTTAAAAAGATATAAAAAGTAACAAGGAAAGTTATATGAAAATATTTGAGAAAGTGTAGGTTGCAGTTACAGCTTATTTTAATTGGTGGTTTTAATGATGTAATCACCTTGGGTATTATTATTATGATTATTATTATGATTATTATGATAATTACAGTATTATTATTATTAACAATGGCATGTAATATTCAAGAAATCCGTCACAGCGACTTTTGACAATTTTTGCAAAGGAACTGAAAAACATGAAACCTCAAAACAGCCACCAAACGGAAAATGTATCCCAAAGCCCTTAAAAGAACAAGATCCATGAGCACCTCCAGGAAAACAGAGTCTATTTAAAGAACAAATAACAAATCACACATAAACAGTGTATACAAGAGTCATGCTGATGGAAGACAGCAGTGCAAGCCGGGTGGGCGAGCACCCTCATGCCGCTGATCTCGCTGGATGCCGGGGACTACAGCCTCCGGAGCCGGGATGACACCGGCGAGCACCCTCACGCCGCTGATCTCGCTGGATGCCGGGGACTACAGCCTCCGGAGCCGGGATGACACCGGCGAGCACCCCCACGCCGCTGATCTCGCTGGATGCCGGGGGCTAAAGCCTCCGGAGCCGGGATGACACCGGCGAGCACCCCCACGCCGCTGATCTCGCTGGATGCCGGGGGCTAAAGCCTCCGGAGCCGGGATGACACCGGCGAGCACCCCCACGCCGTTGATCTCGCTGGATGCCGGGGGCTAAAGCCTCCGGAGCCGGGATGACACCGGCGAGCACCCCCACGCCGCTGATGTCGCTGGATGCCCGGGGCTAAAGCCTCCGGAGCCGGGATGACACCGGCGAGCACCCCCACGCCGCTGATCTCGCTGGATGCCGGGGGCTAAAGCCTCCGGAGCCGGGATGACACCGGCGAGCACCCCCACGCCGCTGATCTCGCTGGATGCCGGGGGCTAAAGCCTCCGGAGCCGGGATGACACCGGCGAGCACCCCCACGCCGCTGATCTCGCTGGATGCCGGGGGCTAAAGCCTCCGGAGCCGGGATGACACCGGCGAGCACCCCCACGCCGCTGATCTCGCTGGATGCCGGGGGCTAAAGCCTCCGGAGCCGGGATGACACCGGCGAGCACCCCCACGCCGCTGATCTCGCTGGATGCCGGGGGCTAAAGCCTCCGGAGCCGGGATGACACCGGCGAGCACCCCCACGCCGCTGATCTCGCTGGATGCCGGGGGCTACAGCCTCCGGAGCCGGGATGACACCGCCGAGCACCCCCACGCCGCTGATCTCGCTGGATGCCGGGGGCTAAAGCCTCCGGAGCCGGGATGACACCGCCGAGCACCCCCACGCCGCTGATCTCGCTGGATGCCGGGGGCTACAGCCTCCGGAGCCGGGATGACACCGGCGAGCACCCCCACACCGCTGATCTCGCTGGATGCCGGGGGCTAAAGCCTCCGGAGCCGGGATGACACCGGCGAGCACCCCCACGCCGCTGATCTCGCTGGATGCCCGGGGCTAAAGCCTCCGGAGCCGGGATGACACCGGCGAGCACCCCCACGCCGCTGATCTCGCTGGATGCCCGGGGCTAAAGCCTCCGGAGCCGGGATGACACCGGCGAGCACCCCCACGCCGCTGATCTCGCTGGATGCCCGGGGCTAAAGCCTCCGGAGCCGGGATGACACCGGCGAGCACCCTCACGCCGCTGATCTCGCTGGATGCCCGGGGCTAAAGCCTCCGGAGCCGGGATGACACCGGCGAACACCCCCACGCCGCTGATCTACTGATTTTTCCATTTATATTTTAGGACTTTAGGAGAATATGGACCAGGAGATCTGTATGAATATGTCGGACCACAAAATGACGTGTGAAAATGATGTGATAGCAGGCATATTGTTTTTTTCCCCGGTGTATGCAGGGTTACATTCTGATATGCGTGAGTCACAATTTAAATTTATAGCCACATTCTCACGTGCAAGAGGCTTAATTTATCTTAGCAACCACATTCTGTCATGCTGCCCTGAGACGGACTGACCCTGTGCCCTGGGCTTCCTGAGATGAGCTCCAAGTTCGGTGCAGCCCTGCACTGGAGGAGTAGTTGCACGCTGAATGGATTTCCATAATCATGAATGATCATTTTAATTTATCATTAAATATCATTAAATATCATTAAGATCATACCCAATTCATAGTTTTAATTCACAGCCGCATTCTCAGTCTGACTGGCAGTTTCAAGACATAGCTACTGTTTGTGGTTGATTACAGAGAACACGCACTCACTTTGTCAGGGAGGCCTGTCACAACAGCCAGTCTTTCAATGTCTGGAGAGATTTACATGAAATGGGTTGTGATGTAATTGAGTTCTCAGTGATCTACAAACGTGACCTGTTCTTTGGCTGGTCCCCAAACCACATGCCCAGCAGGAACCATAACATCTGTCTAGATTCAATACCAGGGAATTGAAAAATCAGTAAGTTGCAGTAATTATGAGCTCAGATTATTAGCAAATGCATTTTTTGACATGCCTGTATTCTCCATTTTGCGTTTTCAATTTCAGTCTGACATGAAGGTTGGTGTACAAACATCTCACCCTATCAATGAAGTGTGCAGCTGGAAACCAGGCAGTCTTCATTGGTAACTGTCCATGTTTCCCTGAGCATTGGCCCGGAAGGATGCTGGAAGCCAAGTGAGAGAACCCAATTTAATATAGACGCCTATAAATGTGCTCCTAATCCTATAACCCATAAAAACTAATTTATGGGCAAAGCTTACTATGTGGAAACGAAACTAGGCTGGGGTGGGGGGTGGGGGTGCTATGTCTGGGATCGTCTGGACAAAAATGCCTTTAGTTCTCCAGAGCTTGGGGAATATAAAATGGTTCAGCTTTGGAAGAAGTGCTAAGAGATGCCTGGTAGAGTAGCCAGTGCAGTGTGAGAGCACCATCAAGGAAAACAGAAGCTAGACATAAATATTAAGCCAATCTGCTTGCTTTTCCTTGTACCGGTCTTCAGCTGTCATCTTATGCCCCACAGATACGAGACATTTTCTGCAAAGGTGCTGATAGGATGCATAACAGGCAACACGAATGCAGATAAATCAACGAATCCTCGGAATGATGTGGAAGAAGATAAGGGGTGGGCACATGACGCACAGGAACAGGCAGCTGAGAGTCAATTACCAGTGGCCTGTACTATGAAGCGGGGTTACTGGCTTATCGCAGTAACCCTGCTTCGTGGTACAGGCCACTGGTGAGAGGCCCTATAAACACTCCTGTGCTGATAATGAGGAAGTGACACTGCTTCAGGCAGTAGGGTCGCCGCCAATCAGCATCTCCCAAACAGAGTAACCATGGAACGGGCATGATCTTACATCCATGATTAACTGTCTGCCCCCAGGGAAGTCGTAAAAGCAGCTTGCCTCAGTGTCTGAGTCTTCCACTGACGTCACAGCAGAGAAAGTCATTTTCTGACTTCAGTGTAAGCAGGTTTGTTTTCTTTTTTTTTAAAGGCACACCCTAGTAAAACAGCAGGGGACCTATTATTTACTGACTGCAAATGAACCCTTAAAGGGCATGTCATGGTGGAAACTGAGGAGTACAAGTGGCACTTACAAAATTCTGCAAGTTTATCCCCCTCAATATCCTCCAGTATCTAGGATATGTCATCTGATCCACAATCTGACTCTCTATAGGCTGGACCCAGAGGTCAAAGGTCAATATCAGTGTCAGTGCCTTCCCAGGCATTTTTAAACATGGACACAGACACATTGGACAACCCAGGCTCCTCCTCTCCTTCCTTGAATAATAACGTTCACTGACTGAAATGGAGCGAGGTCAATAAGAGAAAGACGTCTCTTAAAAGCTCATTCAATAAGGTTCTGCTCTCATTGTGAGCACATTGTGAGACACTCTAGTGGTCACTCGGAGGTTCAGATGTCCCCACAAAGATCTGTGAATGCAATCTAAAAAGTAAAAAAGTCTCACATTTTGTTTGGTTACTTACAGTATGGTTAAGATTAGGGCTGGGTAGGGCTTAAGATCGTCATGTGATTTGAGTTTTCCCCATAGAAATGAGAGTCCCCACAAAGTTACAATTACAATCCTGTATATGTGTGTGTAGCTTGCATGTTGACTCCATGTGTTTTCTCCAGGTACTCAGCCTTCCTCCTATAGTCTAAACATGCGCAGTTTAGGTGAAATGGTGTTTCTGGTGTCCTGTGCTTACTGGGAAATGAATCTGTTTCCTTAAGACTCATGCGAAGATTTGCTGGAAGAGCTGTGGAAATTGTTTGAGCTCCTGTGAAGGCTAACTAGCTGGGTCACTCGCCTGTAAAACAGGCCCCCAACATTTTTAGCAAATGGCTCTACTGAAATTGAGAAAAAAATCTAGCGGAGTGAGGGATGGCAGAGACCAACGGCCTTGAGCGCCTGCCTGTCTGTCGGGAGGCTGCCGCAGCAGGAAGCCAGATCACATGCTCTTATTTTGCTCTGTGAATGTGTCTTGGTTACTGTTCAGGTCCTGGTTGTCATCAGTGGTAATACACCTCTCAGGATGGGATTTGCAGAAATCCAGGATTTTTACAGCGAACAGATCTGACCTTATCAACAAGAAGCCTCTTTCCCCAATTACAGTGGTCCTGTGCTTATATTTAAATAAGGCAAATTGTCTCCAACTGCAATGTGCACTTCATCAAAATTTTATAACCCTTAGTCATGCCTTCAAAAATTTACTTTTCCTCAAGTCACCCGACCGCTGTTCTCCAGAGACCTTATTCCCGCTCTTGCTGTTGTGGTGGAGTGTCTGGATGTACCCTGCAGTGTCCCCTGTGTGCACACTGTCACACTGTCTGTAAACATGCTGTCTGGGTCTATACGGTGATCAGAAACTGGAGCGCTCGCAGCCGGCCAGAATAAGCAAGAGTATCTCAGGAACGCACTTCCACCTAACTGAGCTAAGGCCAGCCGGATTCCACGGATACCCACGGCTCCACGCCGGCCGCTCCGGGAGATGACAAACACATGGCGGCCATATGAAAGTGCTGGGCTGCCATTTTACTGCAGACATTTAAAAGTGTTGCAAGACACAAGCTACAAACTATGGAAAAGTTACTTTCTTTACATGCAGTGGAATTTTACTAGATGATTATGGATGTCAAGGTGAAGTCCATGACAGCCAAATTATCAGGGAATGCCACCTCTGATGTAAAATCCATGTCTAATCTCCTAACTCCAAAATTTAATTTCATAAAGGTACACTGATAAAACTTTAGTGGAAGATAATGATAATCTCTAACATTTATTACATTAATTTAGCTTCGGTTTAGTTCTTTGTTCTGAAAACCTTAAAAACATACTTAGAGAGAGATTACCAGGGGATATTTAGGACTTATCCAGTTGGGCATCGTTGGATTCTGTAGAGTCTCCGGAATAAAAATGCGAAGAAATTTTCTTTCTCTGATATTCCCTTTGTGAGATTAAGCACTTTTGTCAGAGAAGCCTTATTTTGCAACTGGCTGTAACAGATGGAGGCATCTGACTGACACGTGCTGGCAAGGCCCAAGGAAGGCAGCTAAAGTAGTAGTCAAAGAGCTGAGTATCTGATAACGTTGGAAAGGAAAACACTGTAAGGTTCTCCATCCCACATGCCACACAAGACGAAGGAGTCAGCCAAGCACATCAATAATAAAAGGAAAGTAGCTAAATGAAGTCTCACAAAGTATCTGATTTGCTCCCAAAAGTTTCCAGAGATGAACTATGACCAAAATCAAAACAACTTTGGATACCTTTCACACTGCTACTAGTGCGGAGAAAAAACATCTTGTAAAATAAATTGTTTCTGTTGGTGTGGGAAATCAGGCACCTTTCGATGTCCTGTCACATTATGTGATTGATCAGATTAGGTCAGGTGACAAGTGTACTACTTAGTGCACAGCATCTGCAGAACTGGATTACTGGAGCATATGAATGTGTGTATTTACAGACATTCAGTCATGAAGAGTCCCAATAGAATCTGGAAACAGGAACAATGTCTTTTTACAAAAAAAAAGCCCACAAAAGGAGCAAAAGGCAGGAACCAATGTGGTCTTCACAGCTCTCTTCAGGAATCTTTAATTCCCACAGCAATGTGGGATTCCAGTGCTTAGGAAGTTCCTCAACTCTAAGAGTTTTACTCACACAATAGCCGACTGTTTACTGGCATTTCTATGGAAACTGTCAGCACAGTTTGGCTACTAATGACTGCTGTTATTTTATTATACAGACAGGTGTAAAAGTGAAGACAAGAAGGTTACCACTATGCTGAAATCAATTCATATAAGGTCAATTATAAAATCCACCTTAAGCTGCTTGCCTTAACTAGTACTACATATAATACATATCTTTCATTAGAATAATATTATACTGTTATTATAAGCAGAATTTCAAACTGTGAACACAAGAGGCATTGAGTCTGCAGGCAGCCTAGAATCCAGGTATAACTCAATCTGTGACCCGAGAGGTCTGAACATCACAATGTAGTTTGGAAACAGGTTTGGCTTGGGCTCTTACTTTTAGGTCAAGTCACTTGATTCTCATTTCGGACAGTGAAACAAAACTGCATAAAAATCGTTTTCTGATTATAAATACACTTGGCCAGTTTGGCTTTCAAAATGTTTCAACAATGATTTAAAATAGGTAAGCAAAACATAATTAGTATTTTTTTTTTTGCCGTAGAAGCCTCTGTGTCTACAGGCACCACCATCTTCAGAGTGAATTCGGATTCAGAGTGAATTCGGATTCAGAGTGAATTCGGATTCAGAGTGAATCGAGCAGATGGGGAGTTTGCTCAGGAGGCTTCCCTGTGCGAGTTCGCTCCACGGTGTCTGAAAACAGTGCCATTTGACGCTACTGTTCTTCGGGCACTTATCCCGAACAAGTCCGGGAAAAGGCTCGCTAAATAACAGAATGTGGTGGGGCTTATCCCTGGACCACCGTAAGCCCGTCAGGCTTCCCAGTTACCTTTCAAACCAGTCGCAAATAAACGGAACACCAGGTGAGCCTGTGACCGGGCCAGAGCGGTGACTCGATGAACAGGCAAAAAGGAAAACAGCACATCTAGCGGTCCGCAGAAGATCCCCGCCTCTGCCGCAAAGAGCATGTAGCATTTCGCTGTCCTTAGAGCTTAAAGCTGCCAGCGTGCAGCCAGAGTTATTGGCACCGTCACAGCAGCCACACCTGCGTCAACTGTCTGAGCTCTGAGTGCATCTCATGGCAGATGGATTGGAGTCTGCTGGATGAATAAAGTGCAAGTATAAAATGTATGAAGGAATAAGAGTTAGGGAAAGTGCGTCTCCCCAACCAGATCCAGATGTAAACTAGCAGGGTCCCGACCTCCTTGGCACAGTCGGCGCTGGCCTCTGTCAATAGCATCACAGCAGCAGGAGGACAGACGCATTCGGTGCGGGTTCTCGGTGATGTCCGGGCCAGCGGCTCAGGTCAGCGGCTCATTCCAGATCCTCCGGGAATGTTTTTTTTTGTTAGCAGTAACTGAGTACAGGGATAACCTTTTGTGACCTTCCAGAGGAGGCGCGGCCTTGGTCAATTACTCAGGGCAAACAGCAAAAGAACTTCTAATGAAATGCTTTCTGTGCTAAATTTGGATTTAAAATATTCAAAGTAGCTAAAGCCCTGTGGCGTCCACAGCTCTCCTCAGGATCACCCGCGAGACATTTCCATATTGTTTTTACAACAACAATATGGGACTCAAGCTTTTAGTTACGTCCTTGACTGTGCGGGTTTTGTTCACATAATAGTCTTCTGTTTGTTGCTGTTGCTATGGAGACTGCCCACGCAGTTTGGCTGAGAATCAAATATAAAATCTGGCAAGGAAGCTATCCTATTTCAAAATAATCCTGTAGATAGAAAGGGATTAAATATTCCTGAGATCCTTCACAGATCAAACTCTTTTCATCATCATAATAGAGTCTGTAGGGTATGGCTGTCAAACTTTTAACCCATTAAGACTGAAATGTTTCTCAAGAAGTTTGTGTTCTGCTGGGGTGGTTTGGAGTCCCTCCTTCCACCAAAAGGGAGGCCAACATAAGTGATGGCAAGACAGATGGATGCTAAGGCAGACAGGCTAAACTGCAGGCTCTGAAGTGGGAAACGCAGATGGGTGACACATCAGTGGGGACATGAGAGGGTTATCTGAAAATTTAGTCTGGAATAGCTGAGGTCTGAGAAATGTGTTACAGTAAGAGGCAAACAGCACCTACTGAAAAATGGCCATCACCAGTGGGAAGCTCAACAAGTGTATCGAGTCATCTACCAGGCATGTGATTTATTATGTATGTGCATGAATATGTGTGTGTGTGTTTGTGTGTCAATACTAGCAAAAGACACCCAGAGCACGGTACAGGGAACAAAATGTTTTTTTCAACATGAATAATACTGGGAATAAGAATACGGAAAATATGAATCTCTTCAGGAAGTACACAAGACTTTAAAAAAAAAGGCACTGACTTTTTGATTATCAGAATTGTTAAAGTATTGTCTTGGCAAAGTGACGAATGCAAGACTCGGCAGCAGAAGCAGACTTTGAATTCCAGAAGTCTGAGCGGACTTTCCATTCTTTCACTGCAGACGTCTTTCCATCGCATTTTTTTGGGGAGTAGTGGAAAACTCAACCTGACACCAATGACAGAAAAAAAAGCCCAAGTGACCTCTGTGACATTTTCCAGTGGTCCTGATGTCAGCCAGGAGTTGTGGCCAATTTGTCTCGGCGACAGACCACTTTAAGGCCGTTTGATTTACAGGAGCTGTGACCAGAAGATCTTTTATTCTTCTTCTTCTTAAGAAACTATTGAGAAGGTTCTAGCTCCTGCCAAGTATGAGCACAGCACGGAGATGATGTGAGATCGTTCATAAACTGCACCTCTGTCACCAGAGACGTTTTGCTCATAAATAACTCATTTCATTCCACTTACAGTTTACTCTCTCTGATAGATGTGACAATGATTAAGAGTTTTGAAAGGACATTTCTTTGGTCTAGAATTCCTTCAGACAAATACGGAATAAACTGAAGCAAAGGACAAAGTTTTTCTAGTGAGACTTTTTAATTGTATTAATTCCAAAAGAGTTATTTCCTGTGCTTCATAATATGAAATTATCTTTGTAAGGGAAGCGTAAAAATGTAATTAAATCAAGTTATACTGCAATGTTAATTTACCGACTATAAAGTATTTTACAACTATGAAGTATTTTACAGATGTTC
Organism: Paramormyrops kingsleyae; assembly: GCF_048594095.1. Taxonomy (NCBI): domain Eukaryota; kingdom Metazoa; phylum Chordata; class Actinopteri; order Osteoglossiformes; family Mormyridae; genus Paramormyrops; species Paramormyrops kingsleyae. The sequence goes on along the minus strand of NC_132813.1, from coordinate 493,986 downwards.
CACAAACCAAACACCAAGAAAATACTATGTCATTACACTGCACTTCACTGTAAACATGCCCAGTACTGTCCCAGTGATAAAGCATGCCGGTGATTTTGCTAACACAGCAAGAATCAAAAGGGATCTTACTGTAAGAAGTAACACGGGCCCCATTTTGGCAATAGAGAGCCAAACAAATCAAGTCTTAGGGGTAACTTTAAACACGTTATCCCAAATGTTTACACCCAGTCTGTTCGGCCAAATGTTCGTCCTGCTTCTAGGAACGACGTAACCAAACACAGCTGGCATTGACTTGCCCCTCCAAAACACATCTTATAGATTAGATCACTGGCAGATAAATGATCAAGGAATTATAAAGCGGAATGGAAAGTGAGCTTCCCGCTTGTCACCTACGCTTCTAGGCTCCGAGCACCAAACCTGCTGATCCCTATCATTTTTGTTGCTTATTTTTGTGACCAGCACGTGCTTTTTAAATTATTTAATATGCCTCACACAGCTTGAAGAATTTGGCTTTTATCCATTTTAATAATACAATGAATTATTTTTAGATTAAACATTCTGCCAAAGTGTTTTCTGGTGCAGAATTTGCTCAAGCTATATGATCAGAGAGGCAAGGTAACACTTTATTACAGAGGGTAACACTTTACTAAATTATGTAATACACTCCTATTAATGTATTACTTAGCCAGAAGTCTTAGCTACGTGCTCACCCCATGTTCCTTCATCATTAATCAATCATAACGATTCATGCATTTCATGCAGTTACTATATTAGCTCATGATTAGTTCTTGAGTAGTAATTGAGTTACTAAGTTACTGTTGCCCCCTCAAGCAATGTGTTCGTGGAAGTTGCACTCCCTACCCCAGACACACAGTATGTTCAGCCATTGTTACCTCGGAGGCAACCTTAGCACAGGCACTCGAAAGTCTATCTGGGGGGGGCTCTCGTTACCGGAATCGGCAGCTGCCCCCAGGAAGCCGCTGGTCGCTCTAGGGGTATCATACATGCCTAGGATCTCTAACATGGAAAGGTTATCTATTGTAAAACATGTTCACTGTGCTGCTTTTTCTGCAAAGTTTGTTGCAATGTGCAGTTCTTTTGTACGCCAGACTGCACAACCAGCCTGTACCTCTCACAGTGCACCTGACAAACACTGAATATATAACAGTAATAAAAACGGCCCAAGCACGTCCTCACTCACAGGCTCTTTTGGGTCGGCGTTATGCACTGCTGAGCATGGTGGTCTATGGGAATAGAAAATATCTCCAGGATGATTTACTGGTCTTGTAATGCATGCAGTTAAATTTTATGTTCCCTAAAAGCACTGCATGACCTGATGTGTTGCATAAATTCCAATTGTTTTTTGAAAGAACCACAAATGGCTGTTAGGCTGGCTGTTGTAGTTTTCCAGTGCAGGCCAACGTATCACGGAGCCAAAAGTCTTAATGAGCTGGACAAAGACGACGGCAAAGATGGCGTGTAATGTTATGTTCGGACAATGCTGATACTTTTAAAATTACAGCACCTATTTCTAAATTTCTGCATAGGTGATGAAGGAAACAGGAACAGAAACCAGTTTCCAGAAATTAACATACTATTCACGTGTATACAATATTATATTGACTCTCTGCTGTAATTGTAGATAAAAATTATTATTACTGTATGGATTTTCCTATTTGATAAGTTGTAAGTGTATGTCTCATACCTAAGGAACTATTGTTCCAGTAACATATAAATTAAGAAATCATAGCAGCTGCTCTAATCCATTAAACTATAGTTTCGCATATTTTAAAAAACATTAGGAGATTCCATGGATCTCATGTCACACGACTACACCATTTTTCAGGCACTTTCGGTCTTCTCAATTGAAAATCCAGTGGAAACCTTGAATGGTTAAGCAGGCTTTGCTTGGTGAGCACAGGGCACATGAGAAGCAGCAGACCACATGAAATTCTTAGAGGTAGCCGAGCAGGATGTCATGGTAAGGGAATCCGTGGCCAGAGCCCCCGAAGATTAGCAAATAGTGCCAAGACTCAGCCGCGGCTTCACGGGAAGGGAGCCCTCATAGAGTAAAACGTTGTGCTGAGACCCAGCCACAGCTTCACGGGAAGGGAGCCCTCATAGAGTAACACGTTGTGCTGAGACCCAGCCACGGCTTCACGGGAAGGGAGCCCTCATAGAGTAACATATTGTGCTGAGACCCAGCCACGGCTTCACGGGAAGGGAGCCCTCATAGAGTAACACATTGTGCTGAGACCAAGTCACAGCTTCACAGGAAGGGAGCCCTCATAGAGTAACACATCGTACCGAGACTCAGCCGCGGCTTCACGGGAAGGGAGCCCTCATAGAGTAACACATCATGCTGAGTCCCAGTCACAGCTTCACGGGAAGGGAGCCCTCATAGAGTAACACATCATGCCGAGACCCAGTCACAGCTTCACGGGAAGGGAGCCCTCATAGAGTAACATATCGTACCGAGACTCAGCCGCGACTTCACGGGAAGGGAGCCCTCATAGAGTAACACATCATGCTGAGACCCAGCCACAGCTTCACGGGAAGGGAGACCTCATAGAGTAACACATCATGCCGAGACCCAGTCACAGCTTCACGGGAAGGGAGCCCTCATAGAGTAACACATCATGCCGAGACCCAGTCACAGCTTCACGGGAAGGGAGCCCTCATAGAGTAACACACCATGCCGAGACCCAGCCACAGCTTCAAGGGAAGGGAGCCCTCATAGAGTAACACAATGTGCTGAGACCCAGCCACAGCTTCACGGGAAGGGAGCCCTCATAGAGTAACACATTGTGCTGAGACCCAGCCACAGCTTCACGGAAAGGGAGCCCTCATAGAGTAACACATTGTGCTGAGACCCAGCCACAGCTTCACGGGAAGGGAGCCCTCATAGAGTAACACATCATGCTGAGACCCAGCCACAGCTTCACGGGAAAGGAGACCTCATAGAGTAACACATCATGCCGAGACCCAGTCACAGCTTCACGGGAAGGGAGCCCTCATAGAGTAACACATCATGCCGAGACCCAGTCACAGCTTCACGGGAAGGGAGCCCTCATAGAGTAACACATCATGCCGAGACCCAGCCACAGCTTCAAGGGAAGGGAGCCCTCATAGAGTAACACAATGTGCTGAGACCCAGCCACAGCTTCACGGGAAGGGAGCCCTCATAGAGTAACACATTGTGCTGAGACCCAGCCACAGCTTCACGGAAAGGGAGCCCTCATAGAGTAACATATTGTGCTGAGACCCAGCCACAGCTTCAAGGGAAGGGAGCCCTCATAGAGTAACACAATGTGCTGAGACCCAGCCACAGCTTCACGGGAAGGGAGCCCTCATAGAGTAACACATTGTGCTGAGACCCAGCCACAGCTTCACGGAAAGGGAGCCCTCATAGAGTAACACATTGTGCTGAGACCCAGCCACAGCTTCAAGGGAAGGCAGCCCTCATAGAGTAACACATCATGCAGAGACCCAGTCACAGCTTATCGGGAAGGGAGCTCTCATAGAGTAACACATCATGCCGAGACCCAGCCACGGCTTCAAGGGAAGGGAGCCCTCATAGAGTAACACATTGTGCTGAGACCCAGCCACAGCTTCACGGGAAGGGAGCCCTCATAGAGTAAGACATTGTGCTGAGACCCAGCCACAGCTTCAAGGGAAGGGAGCCCTCATAGAGTAACACATTGTGCTGAGACCCAGCCACAGCTTCACGGGAAGGGAGCTCTCATAGAGTAACACATCATGCCGAGACCCAGCCACGGCTTCAAGGGAAGGGAGCCCTCATAGAGTAACACATTGTGCTGAGACCCAGCCACAGCTTCACGGGAAGGGAGCCCTCATAGAGTAAGACATTGTGCTGAGACCCAGCCACAGCTTCAAGGGAAGGGAGCCCTCATAGAGTAACACATTGTGCTGAGACCCAGCCACAGCTTCACGGGAAGGGAGCCCTCATAGAGTAACACATCATGCCGAGACTCAGCCAGCACACTGTATTACTCAAGTATCTGCTGCCAGAGAGCTGGAAGTGAGACTCACAAAAGGTCTACCTGAAGGAGGGCAGCTGTGGTGTGGATCGCAGCCCATCCGCGTGAGATGAGGACTCAAGCCTATTTGTGCATGATGAGCCGTCTGTGCATGACGTGCCGAGGACTCAACCTCAGCCCATCTGTGCATGGCGAGGACTCAGCCCATTTGCTTGGGATGAAGACTCAGCACTGCCGACCTCAGACACAGACTGTGACAAGAAACGGCAGCCAATGGCAGTGCATGGCAGCACACAGACGCAATCTTAAGAAATATTTAGTTAATTATTTAGTAATTAGCTAAATTCCTCTGAATGGCATTCTGCCTAGAAATTAAAAAAAAATAAAAAATACAAAGAAAGTCTGATTCAAAAGATGCATTTTCAAGCTCAGGCTAAATTCTTCAGGTAACACGTCATTGCGTTTATACTTTTGAAGGTAACACCTGCATACACCATGATGACAGTACTATATCCCAGCTTTAATAACAGATTACTCATTTATTCAGAGATATTCGTCCCTCCAGTCGTCGGCGCACATTGCAGGGTGTGTTTCTTTGGAATCCACCTGAATAAGACCTTTTTACAAAGGAGGTGCTCATTACTGTATAAAGGGATTGTGTGATGGTGCTGTGTAACGAACAGCTTCTGTAAAGCACCAAGGAAACAAACACTCTACGATGTTGTGAATAAAAAAGGAAAATTCAGGTTTTTAAGTTAACAAATTCAGCACGTCTGAATATTGACTCAACCCTCTGCATGTGACGTGACTGGCATCATGGACCTGTGTGCCATAAGTCAGGTAAATATCTCCCCTCAGCCCAGGTCCAACAGCATGCTGGCTAAGTGTGTCCCCTCAGCCCAGGTCCAACAGCATGCTGGCTAAGTGTGTCCCCTCAGCCCAGGTCCAACAGCAGGCTAAATGTGTCCCCTCAACCAAGGTCCAATAGCGGTAGGTTAAGTGTGTCCCCTCAGCCCAGGTCCAACAGCATGCTGACTAAGTATGTCCCTTCAGCCCAGGTCCAACAGCATGCTGAACAAAGTGTATCCCTTCAGCCCAGGTCCAACAGCATGCTGGCTAAGTGTGTCGTCTCAGCCCAGGTCCAACAGCAGGCTAAATGTGTTCCCTCAACCAAGGTCCAATAGCGGAAGGTTAAGTGTGTCCCCTCAGCCCAGGTCCAATAGCGGTAGGTTAAGTGTGTCCCCTCAGCCCAGGTCCAATAGCGGTAGGTTAAGTGTGTCCCCTCAGCCCAGGTCCAATAGCGGTAGGTTAAGTGTGTCCTCTCAGCTCAGGTCCAATAGCGGTAGGTTAAGTGTGTCCCCTCAGCCCAGGTCCAATAGCGGTAGGTTAAGTGTGTCCCCTCAGCCCAGGTCCAATAGCGGTAGGTTAAGTGTGTCCCCTCAGCCCAGGACCAATAGCGGTAGGTTAAGTGTGTCCCCTCAGCCCAGGTCCAATAGCGGTAGGTTAAGTGTGTCCCCTCAGCCCAGGTTCAATAGCGGTAGGTTAAGTGTGTCCCCTCAGCCCAGGTCCAATAGCGGTAGGTTAAGTGTGTCCCCTCAGTTCAGGTCCAATAGCGGTAGGTTAAGTGTGTCCCCTCAGCTCAGGTCCAATAGCGGTAGGTTAAGTGTGTCCCCTCAGTTCAGGTCCAATAGCGGTAGGTTAAGTGTGTCCCCTCAGTTCAGGTCCAATAGCGGTAGGTTAAGTGTGTCCCCTCAGCCCAGGTCCAATAGCGGTAGGTTAAGTGTGTCCCCTCAGCCCAGGTTCAATAGCGGTAGGTTAAGTGTGTCCCCTCAGCCCAGGTCCAATAGCGGTAGGTTAAGTGTGTCCCCTCAGCCCAGGTCCAATAGCGGTAGGTTAAGTGTGTCCCCTCAGCTCAGGTCCAATAGCGGTAGGTTAAGTGTGTCCCCTTAGCTCAGGTCCAATAGCGGTAGGTTAAGTGTGTCCCCTCAGCCCAGGTTCAATAGCGGTAGGTTAAGTGTGTCCCCTCAGCCCAGGTCCAATAGCGGTAGGTTAAGTGTGTCCCCTCAGTTCAGGTCCAATAGCGGTAGGTTAAGTGTGTCCCCTCAGCCCAGGTCCAATAGCGGTAGGTTAAGTGTGTCCCCTCAGCTCAGGTCCAATAGCGGTAGGTTAAGTGTGTCCCCTCAGCTCAGGTCCAATAGCGGTAGGTTAAGTGTGTCCCCTCAGCTCAGGTCCAATAGCGGTAGGTTAAGTGTGTCCCCTCAGCCCAGGTCCAATAGCGGTAGGTTAAGTGTGTCCCCTCAGCCCAGGTCCAATAGCGGTAGGTTAAGTGTGTCCCCTCAGCTCAGGTCCAATAGCGGTAGGTTAAGTGTGTCCCCTTAGCTCAGGTCCAATAGCGGTAGGTTAAGTGTGTCCCCTTAGCTCAGGTCCAATAGCGGTAGGTTAAGTGTGTCCCCTCAGCCCAGGTCCAATAGCGGTAGGTTAAGTGTGTCCCCTCAGCCCAGGTCCAATAGCGGTAGGTTAAGTGTGTCCCCTCAGCTCAGGTCCAATAGCGGTAGGTTAAGTGTGTCCCCTCAGCCCAGGTCCAATAGCGGTAGGTTAAGTGTGTCCCCTCAGCCCAGGTCCAATAGCGGTAGGTTAAGTGTGTCCCCTCAGCTCAGGTCCAATAGCGGTAGGTTAAGTGTGCCCCTGGTATAAGGTGGCCTTTGCTTGCATAATTCATCTCACTGACGCACATCTGGAAAGCAACTACTTCCATATTACACTGAAGCTAGAAATCAGAGGAACAGCTGTCCTGCTGAAAACAGACAAGAATCTGGATATTCTGCCTGCTCTAAGCACAGAGGGAGCCGGGCCTGATCCATTTGCCAAATTAGCCCCTCTCAGCGTCACGATCTTGGAGCAAACAAAGGAGACAGACAATGTAACAAGGTCTGGAAAAAAGGACGGAGGATCAGGGCATGAATGGTTACTGTTGTCGGGGTCTTGACATTAGGAACGGGGTGGGGTGGAATTCCCTGCAGTCTTCATGCCCTGATTTCAACTCGAGCACCAGACAGCAAAAAGCAGTTCAGTCTACAAAGCATAAGCTTGCATGGATCAGTCCTAAAGAACTGAGAAATTGTGATGTTATATGCAATCAAAAAATAAATGGGAGCATTTTTTCCTCAAAACTAATAATGTCACTGCATAAAATTTTGGTTTCATAATGTCTGAGAGCTACAGCTGTCATCCTATGAGATTAATCTGCTAACTAGGCTAAACAGGTCATTTTCCGTTCCTGATCTATTCATAACAGAAGGTGGACACTTCAAAAACCATCCAGCCATTGTAATTTCAGCCTGCGGGCAGGGAACACAGTGCATGAAAGCAAAGTGAAGTCATGAAAGTAAAGAGCCTAAAACTGCTACCCTTTGTAGGCACAGAGGATTAGCATGATATTATCCTGGGTTTCAAAGGTAAGATTAAGTGCTGTGTCTCATAATAAACTGACAGTGTGACACCGAGCCAGAAATTTCCATACCTCCTCTGTTGTGTGTGATTTAATCCAACACATCATCCACCATCTGACATCATATATTTATCTACTAGCTTTACATGTCAGAAGTTATTCAGATAGGCCAATATTTACTGACATTCTCAAATGATAAATCACTATATTACTATATAGTTTGTACAATATACCCTATTGCGTCGTTGGCACAAGTGTGTCTGAATCAACTTTGATTTACATAGAAAAGAAAATCAAAAATTTCCCACCCATAACCCAGGATCAGAAGTTTAATGTTAATAAACTGGTTTCCAAAAATTAAATTCAACAAGGCAGTATAAATTAATCAATTGTAAAATGAAGAAACACCCAGAGGAAGCATTTAAAAAAGGATCAGTCGCATTCATTGAGCTTGGTAACCATGGGAGAAGCAAATACTTCCACTAGGGGGCAACAAAGTGCAAGCAGCATTCAGTGGGAATATATTGCTTAGCTGACATTTCAGCATGTGAAACTACAGACTGTGTGAAACCAATTTTCAAGTCAGATGCACTGGAGCTCTTTCTGCCTCATTGATAACAAGAAGCGGCATCCAGGGCTCAGTCTACTCAGGAGCTCGGCACTGTACAGTGTTGTCTGGAGAGGGATGCACTAACTATCTCAGGCCTACAGAGATAAGGCCCAGCAAGGTGAAGAGCCGCAGGCAAACTGACATCACTGTTTACCGGAATGTTATGGATACCAGGCCCATATTGAGGCAACGAGCAGGCAGCGTGTACTGACTGAGCTCCCGGGGGCAAGTCGACATCGGCAATGTGCATCCTAAGGTTCCTTTATATCATGCAGACTCTAAACTGCACCTGCTCACCAAGTGAATTTATGGACAAAACATAGAATGAAAGTACAGACCTAAGTAATCAGCACCATTTCCACAATCTGGGTTCTTTACAGAGCAGAAGGCAAAACACTTTATCAGTAGTCTGACTGAATGTCACAAGCATACATCAAAATCATACATTTAGCAGTAAGAACATTTCTGTCTGACTCCAGAAGCAGCAGAAGCCGTGTCACCCATAACTCTGACTATTTAATAGTGTGGTCCACAAACATGAAAAACAATTCTTTCCTCTCACCCTCATTTCATCAGTGGACAGCACTGGCACAATGCAGATCCACGGGGAACAGCTGTAAGAGGTGTTTAGCATTACGGGCTGTTTTAACTGTGACAATCCACACATGCTGTTTTATTAAGGATCGTGCTGTGTTGGAAAGCTGAGCACTGACACTTGCCTATGACGTAAGCTCACTGGCCTGTGAGGACACCTGACACTCACAACAAGTGCAACGCAACCAATCAGAGAGGAGAAAAATGGCCACTAACATGGCCACACATGTCCTGACTGGTCAGACGAAAGCAGGCATTGCCATGCCCTCCTAGCAGCAGGAAGCGGGCATCACCATGTCCTCCGAGCAGCAGAAAGCGGCCATCACCATGTCCTCCGTGCAGCAGAAAGCGGGCATCGCCATCCCCTCCGAGCAGCAGAAAGCGGGCATCACCATGTCCTCCGAGCAGCAGAAAGCGGCCATCACCATGCCCTCCGAGCAGCAGAAAGCGGGCATCGCCATCCCCTCCGAGCAGCAGAAAGCGGGCATCACCATGCCCTCCGAGCAGCAGAAAGCGGGCATCACCATGTCCTCCGAGCAGCAGAAAGCGGCCATCACCATGTCCTCCGAGCAGCAGAAAGCGGCCATCACCATCCCCTCCGAGCAGCAGAAAGCGGGCATCACCATGTCCTCCGTGCAGCAGAAAGCGGGCATCGCCATCCCCTCCGAGCAGCAGAAAGCGGGCATCACCATGTCCTCCGTGCAGCAGAAAGCGGGCATCGCCATGTCCTCCGTGCAGCAGAAAGCGGGCATCGCCATGCCCTCCGAGCAGCAGAAAGCGGGCATCACCATGCCCTCCGAGCAGCAGAAAGCGGGCATCACCATGCCCTCCGAGCAGCAGAAAGCGGGCATCACCATGCCCTCCGAGCAGCAGAAAGCGGGCATCACCATGCCCTCCGAGCAGCAGGAAGCGGGCATCACCATGCCCTCCGAGCAGCAGAAAGCGGGCATCACCATGTCCTCCGAGCAGCAGGAAGCGGGCATCACCATGCCCTCCGAGCAGCAGAAAGCGGGCATCACCATGCCCTCCGAGCAGCAGAAAGCGGGCATCACCATGCCCTCCGAGCAGCAGGAAGCGGGCATCACCATGCCCTCCGAGCAGCAGGAAGCGGGCATCACCATGCCCTCCGAGCAGCAGAAAGCGGGCATCACCATGTCCTCCGAGCAGCAGGAAGCGGGCATCACCATGTCCTCCGAGCAGCAGGAAGCGGGCATCACCATGTCCTCCGTGCAGCAGAAAGCGGGCATCACCATGTCCTCCGAGCAGCAGAAAGCAGGCATCACCATGCCCTCCGAGCAGCAGAAAGCGGGCATCACCATGTCCTCCGAGCAGCAGGAAGCGGGCATCACCATGCCCTCCGAGCAGCAGAAAGCGGGCATCACCATGCCCTCCGAGCAGCAGGAAGCGGGCATCACCATGCCCTCCGAGCAGCAGAAAGCGGGCATCACCATGCCCTCCGAGCAGCAGGAAGCGGGCATCACCATGCCCTCCGAGCAGCAGAAAGCGGGCATCACCATGCCCTCCGAGCAGCAGAAAGCGGGCATCACCATGCCCTCCGAGCAGCAGGAAGCGGGCATCACCATGCCCTCCGAGCAGCAGGAAGCGGGCATCACCATGCCCTCCGAGCAGCAGAAAGCGGGCATCACCATGTCCTCCGAGCAGCAGGAAGCGGGCATCACCATGTCCTCCGAGCAGCAGGAAGCGGGCATCACCATGTCCTCCGTGCAGCAGAAAGCGGGCATCACCATGTCCTCCGAGCAGCAGAAAGCAGGCATCACCATGCCCTCCGAGCAGCAGAAAGCGGGCATCACCATGTCCTCCGAGCAGCAGGAAGCGGGCATCACCATGTCCTCCGTGCAGCAGAAAGCAGGCATGGCCATGTCCTCCGAGCAGCAGAAAGCGGGCATCACCATGTCCTCCGAGCAGCAGGAAGCGGGCATCTCCATGTCCTCCGAGCAGCAGAAAGCGGGCATCGCCATGTCCTCCGTGCAGCAGAAAGCGGGCATCACCATGCCCTCCGAGCAGCAGAAAGCAGGCATCACCATGCCCTCCGAGCAGCAGAAAGCGGGCATCACCATGTCCTCCGTGCAGCAGGAAGCGGGCATCACCATGTCCTCCGTGCAGCAGAAAGCAGGCATTGCCATGTCCTCCGTGCAGCAGAAAGCGGGCATCACCATGTCCTCCGAGCAGCAGAAAGCGGGCATCGCCATCCCCTCCGAGCAGCAGAAAGCGGGCATCACCATGCCCTCCGAGCAGCAGAAAGCGGGCATCACCATGTCCTCCGTGCAGCAGAAAGCAGGCATCGCCATCCCCTCCGAGCAGCAGAAAGCGGGCATCGCCATGCCCTCCGAGCAGCAGAAAGCGGGCATCACCATGCCCTCCGAGCAGCAGGAAGCGGGCATCACCATGTCCTCCGTGCAGCAGAAAGCAGGCATCACCATGCCCTCCGAGCAGCAGAAAGCGGGCATCACCATGCCCTCCGAGCAGCAGAAAGCAGGCATCGCCATCCTCTCCAAGCAGAGAAAGCGGGCATTGCCATGTCCTCCGTGCAGCAGAAAGCGGGCATCGCCATGCCCTCCGAGCAGAAGACAGTGGGCATCGCCATCCCCTCCAAGCAGCAGGAAATGGGCATCGCTTATATATAGTCAGCTTTTTACTAGAATTTAAACTGTGACTACATCAGGAAAAGCAGCTGGAAGATGGACAGATGCATTAGACTTTTAATAACTTTTACTATTTACTATTTCCAACTTAATCTCAGATCTCAGCATCTTAATCTTACAGGATAAACGATACTCCAGACTGTCAATGGAGTTCATTGCGGTGATGCACACTAGACAAGCAACACGAGAACAGGAACCTCTGATGAATCACCTGCACTGTGATGCGATGTTACATAAGAAGAGGGTCTTCATGTCCACCCATGAGTGGAATAAACATGCAGGCCCTGCAGCCCTTATCAGATGGGCTTTAACAACAAACAAAACCTGAGCCGAAAGTGGATAGAAGCTTAAAAATAAAAAACACAAAATGAAAATGAGAATATTTATTAATAAAATTCCACCTAATGCTAATTACCTGTCCAATAAATGTCCAAAAAAATTATTAAATATGTAACCATTTTAATGGCCTCAACTGCAATGTCCATCATGGGAGACAGAAAACATTCAGTCTGACTGAAAATAAAGTGCTAAAAATACACACAACTGCCTCTGTGACACACCCTGCTGTTTTCATTTAGCCCCTCCTATGGTTCTGCATTAACAAAATATCAAAGCAATATCAGGCAGGATGTGGGGCCCAAAAGCCTTCCCAGTAATTCCATGGTTCACATAAATTAGCTGATTATCACCTGGTGGCATAAATCAAATCACTGGAGGAGATGAGGGCCAAAAATGCTTTTAGAGGTAGATATCAAAGTTGTGCCCTTTCCAGGAAGACATGTGATACATAATTACTGCTTCCCAGTAATTCCGGGGCCTGTCCGATTCTGGAGAATATGGGAGCAAAACCAGGCATACTAGCAGAAGGCAGAAGTTGGGCCCATCTCCAAGACGGTTCCTGCTATTTGTGTGGTGCATGGCACAAACCCCCATTGAAAAAAGGTGTTTTCATTCATCCCATCAGTGACGCACTGCAGCCCCCTCCCCCCGGCCCCTATGGAGAGGCTGCGCAGTTCACCAGGTCTGAAAAGGGGAGCTGTCAGTGTGAAAACAGGGAGAGAAAGACAAACAGCAGAGCTAAAAGGAGGTGTGGGCCATTTCATTACCCCCCCCCCTTTAGGCAATGGGGCTGTCACTCTCCCTTTGGATTCCTTAGTGATGACGGCAGAATCTTAAATCACAACCATCAAACATCTCTTTGCCAACAGTCAGAGTTGAATATTATTATTATTATTATTATTATTATTTAGAAGCATTGTGACAGCAAATCACTTGCAGAAAAGTCACCCACAGCAGAAAATAATTTTCCTGAGGAGCAAAAAAAATTATGCTTCTAGTCTCTATAACCAAGCAAGCCACAAGCCAGAAAAAGGGCCATCCTCAAGCCACAAGCCAGAAAAAGGGCACAGACCAAAAAAGGAGCGCCCTCGAGGCACAGAACAGAAAAGGAGCGCCCTCGAGACACAGACCAGAAAAGGAGCGCCCTCGAGGCACAGACCAGAAAAGGAGCGCCCTCGAGGCACAGACCAGAAAAGGAGCGCCCTCGAGGCACAAACCAGAAAAGGAGCGCCCTCGAGGCACAGACCAGAAAAGGAGCGCCCTCGAGGCACAGACCAGAAAAGGAGCGCCCTCGAGGCACAGACCAGAAAAGGAGCGCCCTCGAGGCACAGACCAGAAAAGGAGCGCCCTCGAGGCACAGACCAGAAAAGGAGCGCCCTCGAGGCACAGACCAGAAAAGGAGCGCCCTCGAGGCACAGACCAGAAAAGGAGCGCCCTCGAGGCACAGACCAGAAAAGGAGCGCCCTCGAGGCACAAACCAGAAAAGGAGCGCCCTCGAGGCACAGACCAGAAAAGGAGCGCCCTCGAGGCACAGACCAGAAAAGGAGCGCCCTCGAGGCACAAACCAGAAAACGACTGTCCTTGAGGCACAAACCAGAAAAAGGAGCATCTTCAAGGCACAGACCCAAAAAAAGGACCATACATAAGGCACAAACCAGAAAAAGGAGTGTCCTCAAGGCACAGACCAGAAAAGGAGCATCTTCGAGGCACAAACCAGAAACAGGACTGTACACAAGGCATTAACCAGAAAAAGGAGCACTTGCCTGTCACCCCTGGCACTTAAGACCCAGATTTATGGGCTCTTTCAATGCAAGTAGACATCCAAGACTGAAGTGTCTCTTCAGAGTTTTCCTAACGACGCGTCAGTAATCAGTGATTCACACCCAATGCCTGAGACAGATGAAAGCATCCGTCTTTACTTGTGGCCCTCAGCACAGCCTCCTCCCTCCAGCCTAAGGTCGCTTCCTGCCATCCATGGCTTTCAAAACCCTTTCGGGGGGGGAGGGGGCGGACTTTCCCACCATTCATTACAGAATGACAGCTCAGCTGTGGGGATGGCTGTGCCCCTTCCTTTCGGGCCCCGTTAATAGCGGGTACTGGGTGGCCCAGCAGTAATAAGGCGACGCCTTTTATGCAATTATCATGAATGCAGGACACTTCAAAGACCCAAGTGGATAATACAGCCAAATTGTGCCCTGTCAAGTTGCACTGGTACGGTGGGATTTAGACAGTTGCCATGGTAACTGGGACTACCTCATACTCGAAGGCAGAGCCATCAGTAGCGTCTACACATGCATACGTGTACAGACAATTTTCTTACATATAAGGACACCTCGTAGATGGTACATTACTTCATTGACTTTTATCACATGTACAGGAAGTGGCATCTCATAGCGGGGTACTCAATCTCGTTTTCTTCACAGGATGGGCATCCATCAGAGAGATTTTTCTCTCCATTACAAGGACACTTCATTGTGTTTGCTCACTTGTAAGAATACCTTAGAGAGCACTTCATGATTTTTTTTCCACCAGACAGGCATCCAAAGGGCACCTCAAATTTACCATTTACTTTTCCGTGGGAAGAGTACCCATAGGGGCCGCTTAGACCACTGTAAGGGCACCTTATAGGGCACTGCATCACATTCTCTCCACTAGAAGGGCACTTCATAAAGACACCCTTTTCCATTGGACGGGTACCCATAAGGACCACTTAGACCACTGTAAGGGCACTGCATCACATTTTGTCGACTAGAAGGGCACTCATTTAGACACTTCATCACATTTTCTTGCTCTATCGGGCACATTATCTCATGAAGGGGGCATCCTAAATGGCACTAAAATATGTGAAGGGCAGCCATTAGCTGCACTTTTGCCACTCTAAGAGGCACTTTCAGCCAGTTGCCCCCCCCCCTCATCTGCTCCCCTCTGAGTCCACCAATGACCTCACAAGACAAACACACAGAAAAACACTGACACAGCATACAGAGCAGCTTCCAAAATCACTATAGGAATCCTGTCATAGGCCAAAGGTCTGTAGGGTCAGGGTCTAAGGGGCCCGTGGTGGTGGCACGGCAATGGACACAAGGTGCTGCCTTCACACACGGCCAGCAGGAGCTGCTAAGCAGCTTGCTCTCACACCCCAGGGCAGGATCTGCCTGTGACATCAAGCCCGCTGCTGCTACAGCCCACGGTGACGCAGAGCTCTTCATCTCTGCTCGAATTCCCTCATGAAGGTAAAGAAAAAAAAGTGACTGTTTTGTCAGGGCTGTGCTGGCCATTCGGCATGCCGAGTATGGCCCATGAGTATGAGCCAGCATAATTTACCTTGTGGGATCCCAAAGTCCAGGACCTATCTTTAATCCCAGTCCAGCCCTGCTGTTCATATAGGTTCAACTTAATTCACAAAACTAATACTAAACAAATATAGAGTTTCTAGGCCTGAACAAACTGCGAATGACACAGTAACATGACAAAGCCCCTTGACCTCTAAATAACCCTACATGACCTGAAGACAGATTTATGTCAATGTGATCATGACTTCCATTTAGGGGATTTGTCCAGCAAACATTTAGTCACTTCCCTAATCCCTCATTAGGCCAGTAGGAGCTGTGAGGTCAGGAGACCAGGGACCTGAAAGAGAAGGGATCAGCAGCTTGTAGGTGCAGTTCTTCCCCAACACACCCCCGGTTGACACGTATCAGAAAAATTTAGTTCAGATTCCAAGAGGGGAATAGCTGCTTTTCCACTGTCAAAGCAAATTCTAAGTAAGTGTAAGGGGTTGTGTGGGGGTGCAGTGGTTAGCACTGAGGCCTCACACCTCTGGGACCAGGGATCAAGTGTCCCCCATTTGTGTGGAGTTTGCATGTTCTCCCTATGTTGTCATGGGGTTTCCCCTGAGTACTGCCAATCCCCCCCCATGGTCCAAAACCATACTAAGGTTGACTGGAGTTACCAAATTGCCTGTAGGTATGTATGTGTGGGTATGTGCCCTGCGATAGGTTGGCACCCCATCCTGGGTTGTTCCCTGCGATGGGTTGGCACCCCATCCTGGGTTGTTCCCTGCCTTGTGCCCTGCGATGGGTTGGCACCCCATCCTGGGTTGTTCCCTGCGATGGGTTGGCACCCCATCCTGGGTTGTTCCCTGCCTTGTGCCCTGCGATGGGTTGGCACCCCATCCTGGGTTGTTCCCTGCCTTGTGCCCTGCGATGGGTTGGCGCCCCATCCTGGGTTGTTCCCTGCCTTGTGCCCTGCGATGGGTTGGCACCCCATCCTGGGTTGTTCCCTGCCTTGCACCTGTAGGCTCTGGACCCCCTGCAACCCTGAATAGGATAAGTGGTTACAGAAAAGAGATGGATGTGTAAATTCCCTACACTTCAGTAAATGCTCATCAATAAATTCAGCCCTAACCTGCACAAGCCTTTTCCATCCTGAGTTTTTCCATCAAGCCAGGAGACATCACCAAGTTACAAACTGGTCCTTCTGAGCTCTCAATGGAAATATGTTCTGACCATTCTGTGTCCATTCACTGATTGGATGGCTCATCCTGTAACTCTACTGGCCAAACCCAAGATGCTGGCAGAGCAGAATCTCCAGAACCCAAATATGCAGATGTCATCTACGGCCTTGAGGACGGTCCTAATTGACCTAATACTTGCTGAAGAGTTAAAAAGTCTCATATAAACACAAATGTATGCTTCTAGTGATTAAATCTCTTTTTAGATTTTAAATGAAATATTCTCTAAAATATGGGTGAATATAAACTTATTCATTAAGTTAGACCAAAATACAGTTCAACAATACAGCATAAACATGAAAGCAGAGTGCATAACAATCCCTTACGAAATGGGATTTCCATTCTGCTGCAAGTAATTTGAAAAATACCACGCTGTGCTGGGCGGGATTTATGACAGTGGTCCATATATGTACAAGATACGCACAGGAAGCCGGAGCCCTAACCGGCCGTGCGCAGTCCAAACCATGTCTTACGCCAGGAGCTGGAAATTTCCACTGAAGCCGCCAGGAGAATGTGCTGCGATAACATTTCTGTCACTCCTGATCGTGACAGAAAGGACAAACAGCAGAAAATATGCTTATTGTCAAATCAAATCATAGAGAAAAATCGATCAGATGCGATTGCGATTTTCTCCAAAAAAATAAACTGACTTTGTGGGTAAATACATATTACCGCATACTACAAAACAATAACTGGTTATGGCTATATAACCTCGTTAACAATCCCTCTCTAAATGCCTGTAATTTCACAGGATGGATGTCTTTCCGGCTGGATATATGTTTTAGTTAAGAGGACACTGTATCGAAGGTGCTGACACTAGCCCGAGATGTTAACGGTGATCATCTTACTGTCCATAGTAGGCCTACTTACATGCAAAGGGTAAGACGCTGGCACCCCATTCGGTCGCTGCCAGAAAACCCAGACGACACTGCTCGTCCACCAGCAGCAACTAGTAACTTCTCATACAGCCTTTGATTAAATAAATCCGGTTTGCCGGAGGAGGAATCAGACAAACATTGGATAATGTCTGTCATACAGTGCCAAGCACTCCTTTTTCCAACCAAGCTAAATGCTAACGGGTCGTGAGCATCCAGGCGCTAAAAGGGTTAATAACATTTACAAAACCAATATAAAGCACGTTAAGTGTGACATAATATTACTACTACTAATAATAATAACAACAACATCTTCGTATGAAACTACCGGCAATAGTGGGAGGATGGGATCGCCCTTTTCGTGCCCTTTATGGCGGAAAAAACACTTGTCCGTCTAAAGTGGATATCTCTGGATATGGCTTCTCTACCTTATGTAAGAGAACAGCCCAGCCAAACTGCTTCTCCCATGCAAACGGAGAGGCGGAATGTGCACAAAGCGTTCCCGGTTGACAGATAGGAAACGGGAAGATCAGGAGCGAGTAATGGAGATGTCAGCCAGTCCCAGAGAAAAGCACCGCGTAACAGCCTTTAACCCTAGCTCCACGACAGTGGCAATATAGGCTGAAAAAAGAATTCTGACATATTGCCAGAAAAAAAATTAACTGCTAATGAATGTTGACGGACGCAAACTATTAGGTGATGTGACATAATAATAGACGTATTTAATGTCCACTTACTGCATCTCATAATTTGTTCATTTCCGTGAAAATTATACATTAATTTGACGAAGACAATTATGTTTGGTTACTGCCCTTGCAATCGTTTAGGTCTATGCATTTTCAAACCTCCTTAATTGTAGGTAGGCTTACTTATTTAGAAAAATGTATTTAGGGACTCCAGGTGCTTCATGTTTGGCTGCTCGGGCGTTGCTGCTGTCATGTGGTGTGGCCTGTGGTTTGCTGCCACCTAGTGTGCACACGATGAAACTATCACCGAAATCGAAAAGTAAACACATTTTTTGCGGAAATAATGCATTTACACTTCTTATACTGCTCTAAATCACACTTTTGCATTGTAGACTCATAACGTAACGGCTGCACGACTGAATGAACTGGAATCCTCCATAATAAGAGATGAATTAACTTAATCAGTGATCACAGCATGTTTTTGACCACAACACTTCGTCTTAATCCATTTTCGTCCTCTTCAAAGTTTTGGGTTCTTATAGGATAGTATACTATAGCCTTAGGCAACCTTTTATTTAAGGTATAGTCTTAATATTTGTCCACTAGAGGCCAGTATTGCCATTTACGTATTGTCAATATTCTCAGATTTAGATTAACTGTATAGAAGCAAAAGAGCCGTTTATCTGGTGACCAGTGCTAGACGTGGTTCTTTAAATTCTTATTTAAAGCTATGCGTCTCGTGTCCTGAACTGCCAGCTGCTCGTAACATCTATTTGAGTTTCACTCGTGACACGTCAATTCATCATTACATTATTCGATCTAGACAGAGACGTAGATTATTTAGTGCTGCATGGAGTGGAGAAATGTCAAAATTTTCAGGTAATGCTATGTAGAGAGTTTTCAAGCACCTAAAATTTTAAATTCCAGAAGGGCACCCGCCGTTATATCAACTAGTGTCTAAAGTATCTAACAATTAAACATGCTTTATTTGCACAAGTACAGGAACATTGGAATGCTTCTTCCCTGACCCCATCTTGCTCTCCATGCCTTGGGGGGCAGGGGGGGGGTTAACTAATATGCAGCACATCTGGAACTCAGGGTTAAGAGTCTTGCTCAAGGGCCTACAGATATGTGACCATTCTACCAAGACTGGGGCTCAAACCAGTGATCACAAGCACTTAACCTGCTGAGCCACTCACTGCTTAGTGCCAAAGCTTTCCGCACAATCACAAAGAGGGTGAAGTTTCTCATTCAAGATTCTAGATTGTTATTTGTTCAATGCATGAATGGACAGGCATAGCATCAATGAAATTGCCATTAATAAAAAAATAAAAGAAATACTAAAATATACATATATTGCATTATATGATATAAAAGCTATATGAAACATAAAGATAAATAGTTATAAGAAATATTTAAAGTACAGTATTTAATTTGCTGTACTTCAGCTATAGCAGTGATGACTTAAGTTGTGTACTTCCACTATATGGCAATTTTACCAAAAACATCAGTGTCACCAATATAAAGCAGTCCAGTTCTTTTATTGTTATACAACCTGCTATTTTCTCCCACCAGCTGCCGGGGTGGGGTGGGGTGGGGTGGGGTGGGGGGGGGCTGGGCTGCATAGCAGAGGAAATCTGTGTGAGACTGTGTGTGGTTATGAGCAAAGGACTCTCCCCATATCAAACCATGAGGTAAAACACCAAGGACATTTGCAAGGGAAATATCTTTCAGCAGACAGGACAAACTCTTATATGGCAAAAAATCCCATTGAATAGCAATGTTTACACTCCTCCCCCAATCATATAAAACACACGTCCATAGAAGCTTAACCATAGAGCTAAAAGGGATATTCTGAAAGAGAATAATGAATAAACTAACTATATATGCTTTGTAAAAAGTAAAATTGTGCATAATGCAGTTAAATTGCCTATTTTCTCCCTCTCAGTGTTAAATCAGTAAAGCGTCTGGATACTTATGTAAATAGGATATTTCAGTTATTTTATTTTAAATAAATTGTTGTGTAGATCAATTATTTAAAAAATTAACTGAATCCATTTCAAAATGAGTCTGAAACTTGAAATGCGGACTTAAGAGGATCTGAAAACGTTACGTATGCACTCTGATGTTTTTATGTACAGACTAGAATAAAAAAGCAACAGGTGCAACACTGTAGGATCCAGTATAAAAACAACAAACAATAAATATGCCATAATGATTTATGTTTATCCATGATCTATTGTTAATACCAAATAACTGAGTGAGCAGATCTCATTTTCAAATCCACAGGTCAGTGTTTACTCTATTAACTGTAATACGAGCAAATACTAATAAAGTACAATATAATTTGAATGCGTTCCAAAAAACGGAAATGCAGTTAAATAATAAATCTCCGCGTTTCTGGATAATTTAATAATTTTTTCGAATAAATTGGAGGAGCATGAGGAGAGGCTAATGAGTCCTAAAACATCTCGGATTTTGGCCTCAAATTATCTCCATCCAAATATAAATTTTTCCAAACCTCGGTAAAAAACCTTGGTCATGTTATTTTAGAGCACGGTATTCAACCTGACCACTTCCTGTCGTAGTGGCAGTAAGTATGTGTCCCGCTCTAAGTCTCAGTTTTTCGGTGGATGCTGGACTGAGGAGTGTCAGAAGGCATTAGAGCTTGGTATTGAGAAGCTCACAGCAGCCCCCATACTTGTTTTCACAGACTGGCGGCTGTATTCTGCACACTGATGCCAGCACCACAGATTTGGGTGCGGTGCTATTTCAGATCCAAGATGGCCAGACCAGAGTGGTGGCGTTTGCTAGTTGTGGACTTTCTAAGGCAGAAAGAAATTATCCGGCTCACAAGTTGGAATTTCTTGCACTCAAGTAGGAGGTCTGTGAAAAATTCCATGACTATTTGTATGGTGCCACCTTCAAAGTGTTGATGGATAATAATCTGTTAACTTATGTGTTGACCAGCGCCAAATTGGACGCCACCAGTCACAGATGGCTTGCTGCACTGTCTGCAAATAATTCTGATGTCCACTATAAATCGGGCACACGAAATGGGGAGGCTGATGGCCTCTCACAGTGGCCTCATGCACCATCATTGAAGGAGGAGGTGGACAAGGTAGATAAGAGAATAGCCAGCATGCTTGATCGTACTAAGCTAGCCCCTGACTAGTTTAACATATTGGATAACAATGCAGTGAGCACTGTATGTGCGAGTCACATCTTGAGGGCTCTTGTGGTGTCCGAAAGTGGAGACGAGACAATAGCGGAGAGTTTCATCCCTGCTGTAGAGACACTGCTCTGTGACACCATTGCGGTTCCGGAAGACCTGGAAGAGCTAGTCTTATGGCCCAGTCAGCCTACATTGCCTGAGTTTTCCAGTGAAGATTGGCAGAAGTTGCAGGGAGAAGACACTAGTCTGGCACATGTTGTACAGCTTTTGACTCTGGGTTCCCATACAGTGGACAAAATATGTGAGCAACCAGACGTACTTTGGTGCACAATCACCTAGGTGAAGATTCCCATCAGCTTGTTGTGCCTCAGAGCCAGAGAGAGAGCATTTAGGGGTGTGCATAATGAAGTGGGGTATGTGGGTGTTGAACGGACTGTGGAGTTGGCAAGGGCCCGATTTTATTGGCCTAAAATGATGCGGTATATAGAAGCAAAGTGTAGGGCGTGTGAACGATGTGTGAGACGCAAAAGCAAAGTGCAAAAGGCAGCTGAACTCGTGAATATCAAGGTCAGAAGTCTCCTTGAACTCCTATGTATGGATTTCTTGTCCTTGGAACCTGATTCAAAAGACACTAGGCTTATCTTTGTAATAACTGATCATTTCACCAAGTATGCCCAAACATGCCCAACCCGAGATCAAACGGCCAAAACGGTGTCTGTAGTACTATGGGAGAATTTCATTTTGCCATTATGGATTTCCACGTCGTTTACATAGTGATCAGGGTGCATGCTTTGAGGCATTGTTAAATCACGCACTACCCCTTACCATCCCAGAGGCAACCCAGTGGAAACGTTTAACCGGACTCTACTTGATTTATTAAGGACATTGGAAGAAAAGAAAAAAGAAGAATGGAGGAAGTATGTAAGGCCGTTGGTGCATGCCTATAATTGCACTAATAATGATGTTACGGGTGAGGCGCCGTTCCTTCTAATGTTCGGACGACAACCACGACTCCCAGCTGATTTATGCTTTGGGGTCATGACTCTGAAACACACTTGCACTATGTGCGTGACCTTAACAGCAGACTTAAATACGTGTATAATTTGGCCTCAAAGAATGCAGAAAAACGACATAATCTGAACAAAAAACGGTGGGATTCTAAAATAACGGCTACGCCGTTAGATGTTGGAGATAGCGTCCTTGTTAGGAACTCGGGTCTTCGGAGGAAACATAAAATTTCGGACAGGTGGGAATCTGCTGTTCATGTAGTGTTGAAACAGCCGGACCAAGACATTCCTGTATATGTGGTCAAGCCTGAGGGAGGAGAAGGTAGAGAGTGAGTTCTCCACAGAGATATGCTGCTTCCATGTGGGATTTTGCCTGTGGGTCTAGGATTGGGGGACAGTGCAGACACCGAACGGGTTCTACTTACTCTGATTTCCGCAAGAGGCAATAATGAGTCTGGGCTTGAGTTTCATGTAACGCTATGAATGTACTTTTATTTTATTTAAGCAATTTTGCTGTTTATCTAGTTATATGATTTTTTTTTCTCTTTGTAACTTTCCAGGAAATTACACTAGTTCTATGTTTTAAGTGAATGCGAGATTTTTGGTAATACAGTATCACGACAGCTCAGTGCCATCCAGGCTCTGCGTCATTACGCTCTGCGGAGACTGGCAAATTGTTTTATAAGTCGCTGTGAATGAGCAGGGAAAAAGCTGAGCAGTGCCACGGACATTAGTGGCATCTAAGTTTCTTCTTTCTTGTTACCAACATCTGCCTCCTTTGCTAAGATGAACCTACCGACCAAGCAACCACACCGCCGTTCGGACTCTCCTTTTCCCGCCAACGAGGCACGGAAAAAAACGTGCCAACTTCCATTTTTTGTCCTTGTGGTTTTTCTCAGGAGGGACAATAAGGAGGAGCTGGCCATTTTGAGCATTTGGGTACCCAGCAAATAATTATTACTTCTTTTTGCTTCATCAAATGAAGATTTTTTTTTTTTGTATGGACTTAATTATTGTCAGAATATATGATTGTGTTCTGGGTTTATGTGCTGGGGATTATATATTAAACTAATTTGGTAATTAAACTATTATAAAAGGTTGTGAAGAAAGACACATGGTGTCCATATCATATTTTCTTTCTGAACCACCGGTAACTGGACTCAATTGCATAAGAATATTGCAAGACCCTGTACCATAATGCCCCCTTTTTAAAAAATCACAAAGACCCATCACTGGGAAACATAAAATTGACCCTTATTTTCAATATTGCTTTTCCACAGACCCTGAAGATCTTCATTTAGGGAAATACTAAGTGCTGTGTCACTGTGACTTAACTGAAAACTTGGCCAAACAGCCGCCTATAAGGCAGATATGAGATTATTGACGGGGAGCACTGATACTTAAGTCTGTGTGTGTGTGTCTGTGTGAGTATCTGTGTGTGAGTGTCTGTGTCTGTCTGTCTGTCTGTGAGTGTCTGTGTGTGTGTGTGTCTGTATATGTGTGTGCGTGTATGTGTATGTGTGAGTATCTGTGTGTGAGTGTCTGTGTCTGTCTGTCTGTGAGTGTCTCTGTGTGTTTGTGTGTGTGTGAGTGTATGTGTGTGAGTGTCTGTGTCTGTCTGTCTGTCTGTGAGTGTCTGTGTGTGTGTGAGTATCTGTGTGTGAGTGTCTGTGTCTGTCTGTCTGTGAGTGTCTCTGTGTGTTTGTGTGTGTGTGAGTGTATGTGTGTGAGTGTCTGTGTCTGTCTGTCTGTCTGTGAGTGTCTGTGTGTGAGTATGTGTGTGTGAGTGTCTGTGTCTGTCTGTCTGTCTGTGAGTGTCTGTGTGTGTGTGTGTGTGTGTGTCTGTATATGTGTGTGCGTGTATGTGTATGTGTGAGTATCTGTGTGTGAGTGTCTCTGTGTGTTTGTGTGTGTGTGAGTGTATGTGTGTGAGTGTCTGTGTCTGTCTGTCTGTCTGTGAGTATCTCTGTGTGTGTGTGTGTGTGTGTGTATGTGTGAGTATCTGTGTGTGAGTGTCTGTGTCTGTCTGTCTGTGAGTGTCTTTGTGTGTTTGTGTGTGTGTGAGTGTATGTGTGTGAGTGTCTGTGTCTGTCTGTCTGTCTGTGAGTGTCTGTGTGTGTGTGTGTGTGTGTATGTGTGTGTCTATATATGTGTGTGCGTGTATGTGTGAGTATCTGTGTGTGAGTGTCTGTGTCTGTCTGTGAGTGTTTCTGTGTGTTTGTGTGTGTGTGTATGTGTGAGTATCTGTGTGTGAGTGTCTGTGTCTGTCTGTCTGTCTGTGAGTGTCTGTGTGTGTGTGTGTGTGAGTGTATGTGTGTGTCTATATACAGTATGTGTGTGCGTGTATGTGTGAGTATCTGTGTGTGAGTGTCTGTGTCTGTCTGTCTGTGAGTGTTTCTGTGTGTTTGTGTGTGTGTGTATGTGTGAGTATCTGTGTGTGAGTGTCTGTGTCTGTCTGTCTGTGAGTGTCTCTGTGTGTTTGTGTGTGTGTGAGTGTATGTGTGTGAGTGTCTGTGTCTGTCTGTCTGTGAGTGTCTCTGTGTGTTTGTGTGTGTGTGAGTGTATGTGTGTGAGTGTCTGTGTCTGTCTGTCTGTCTGTGAGTGTCTCTGTGTGTTTGTCCGTGTATGTGTGGAGCTTACACATTTTCCCTCTGTTTATTGGCATCTCTAAATTGCCTACAAAGTATAATTTCATGTGTGTGCTCTAAGATTGACTGGTAACCCATGACACACTATGATCACGATGGTGCTTCTCCGGGCGAGCTAGTGGGAGGTGTCTCTCTTTCTCACCCTGGGCGTGCTAGGGAGAGGTGTCTCTCTCACTCCGTGCATTGTGGGTGGGAGGTGTCTCTCTCACTCTATTGGTGTGCCCGGGGAAGCAGTCTTTCTTTCTCACCCCAGGTGTACCAGGGGGAAGTGTCTCTCTCACTCTGCATATGCCAAGCTGAGGTGTCTCTCTCACTCTGGACTTGCCAAGCTGAGGTGTCTTGCTCACTCTGGACATGCCAGGGAGAGATGTCTCTCTTTCTTGCACTGGGAGTGCTGGTGGGGTGTCTATCTCAATCTGTGCTTGCCAGGGGGATGTGTCACTCTTTCTCACTCCGGACATGCCGGGGGGAGGTGTCACTCTCACTCTGAGTGTGCTGGGGGGAGTCGTCTCTTTCTCACCCCAAATGTTCTGGGGGGAGGCATTGCTCTTGCTCACCCCAGACGTGCTGTGAGATATTTTCTCACTCGGCACCTATGACTGAGAAACTGTCCAGACATCTTTATTTGTGACACCACATGCAAAAATTGCTTCCTGAACAATAATTTCCATCTAAATTCATAAAATATAAAATACATTTGTGTTGTTTGAACACCACTCTTTCAATTGCTGTTAAAAAGCTTGGACACAAGCAAAATGTTTTAATTCAATTTTAAGTAATGAGATTAAATTAGATTAACTTTATTCATCCTAGAGGGAAACTACAGCATTCACAATGAAAAACTAAAATAATACACTAACATGATGGCAAGGCCCTGTCTTAACATCTACTAAATGGAGCCATTATAGTTATCTGTGTTTGGTGAATGATGATAATTATTTACACAGGTAATGGACATTATCCAATGCCTGCTAAGCAAATGGACCCACAAATAAATTTACCTTTGGATAATGAACTACAAACTAATAAAAATTAAAAGAAAACAACAGGCAGTAAAATAACAAAATAAAAGCTTTTTCTGCCCCTAATACTGCTGGCGCTGGTCTGGTGATTGATGCTACTTAATGAATCTTCCTTTGTAATATTTTGACTAACCAATTGTATTCTCCAGATTTGTAAATGAGGTTTTATTTGAAATCATTTGGTTTAACATGTCAATATGTACATACGAGAGACAGCGCTGAGCCCTCAGATGGAAATACACGCCGGATGTTACCGTCATTTTGAAGTTTTCAGTTTGTGTCATTGGGACGCTTTAGACATGCAGGAAAAAACTTAATCTGCTCCTCTAACTGTGGTAAGACTGTTGTAATGCTTTCTGTCGTGATTTTTAGGTGTAGTTTCTAACAGTAATCCACAAACATACAGCAAAGATCAGTTTAAAGATTTTCGGTGGATGGTATTGTCTCCAAATATGTAAAAGATATTTTAATTATTTTCTTTGCAGAGTTTATAGTGTAATTAGCCCAGAATAGTCTCAGCGTGTTCCTTCACTCAGGGCTCTCTTAGCTCACCTGTCACCTGTTCTTTTCCCCATTTATTTCTTTCTCTTTTTCCCCTCCTTTCATTCATTCTGCCTTTTATATTTTTTCTTTCAGAATGCAGACATGACCAGAACATCATTTGCGGTCTGTCAGTTGCAGTCTGTTGCTTCCGAACCAGGCATGTATTTACATTTTAACTTTTTATTCTAATGATTCATGAGCCACTTAATCCGAAAGCAAAAAAACAGTCCATGTGAGGTTATGCTTTCCTTTTGTGCACGTCCACGGCAGGAAATAAAGAGCCAAGGTAAACATCAGAGCACAGGTAGGGCCAGGCTAAAGCAGAGGAAAGAAGCCTGTGAATTAACTCACAGTGCAAAGGGGAACAATCGCCGTCCCCAGGAATGGCTTTGCGGTGGGCACACTCACCCGTCACCCGTCTGGTCTGGGCTATGCAAAGACAGCAGGGAGCTCACCTGCCCGGCG
The DNA here is from genome assembly GCF_048594095.1 of Paramormyrops kingsleyae. Classification (NCBI taxonomy): domain Eukaryota; kingdom Metazoa; phylum Chordata; class Actinopteri; order Osteoglossiformes; family Mormyridae; genus Paramormyrops; species Paramormyrops kingsleyae. The sequence continues at coordinate 467,397 of NC_132813.1, read as the reverse complement.
GCCTGCGGGGAGCCACACAAATGCACCATTGTCCGCTCAGATGTATCAGAAACCTGTTATTCAGCCCCCCTCCCCAACCTGCATAAACAAGGGCCCGATTCTGCCCACCAGCTGTCAATCCTGCGCAGACACGGGTGCCAGCGCAAGGCAGGCGGGGGGTGACACTTCCATTTGAGATTCCAGAAGTAGACATGGCAGGCAGACAGCAGTCACTGCTGGAGCGACAGGCCCGTATCTGTCCAGCACAGGTCAGCATTATATTATGTTTAAAATGCCATGAGGATTCCGTGACCCAGTGCTGGATACAGGGCTGATTGATGGATAGATGGATGGATGGATCTTATGAGGAGTGACAAGGCCAGCAAATACCTTTGAAAGAAAACGTCAAAATGACTAAAAAGCCCACCATCAAGCATTCTGATTAATATCAGGTTAAAACTCATTAAAATAATCCAAAGCCAATTACTAAAAGTGTGCTTAGACAGGGCTGGCTTTCAGTTAGCCTGTCAATCATTTTGAATAATATGTTACATTTGTGTTTGAGCTTCATGTTATCGCTCAACTTCTATGTTGTGTGCGTGTGTGTCATGGTTGAAAAGGTACTTTTTATTCCATTGAAATAATATTTAACCAATATTCATATCCACTTTTCAAAAAATATCAACGGAAAGCAAACAATGGGCTTATCGGGCCTTGAACTGTGACGGATGAATGTCACTGATACATTCGTACAGGACTGTACTTAATAGGTTCTGTGACACGGGTCACTTTTCACCTCATTTTACCTGTTCGCTCTCATGTTAACTCTGCACACAGTTAAAACACCTAATTAGTCAAAATGATGTGATCAAACTACAGGGGCATATAGGTCGGTGTCATATTAAAAACTGTCAGACCAACAGTAACATTATATCATCATCACAAAAATATAACATAAATGATATAACTATTCTGATTTTATTAATGAGCCTGGAAAGTGGAAAACCCACGGTGGATTGTATGTGGGAATGCAGATGTGCTTGTGTAAACAGTGTGGAGAACTGAGGCTGGCAGGCGTAAACCTGAATGGGACGTACACAAAGGCCATACTGGGCTCCGTCTAAATAAACAGCCCTTTACTTTAACTGGGAACCCACCCCCCCTCACAAGGAAAATGCCCTTGGTGAGGTTTCGCTGTCTTTTGTCCACCAAGAGACATGCTAAATGTAAAACCCCCCCCCGACTGCACATTCAGCCGCATCAAGCCCAGACACGGCACAGACGCTTCAGGAAACTGCCGTCAGAAATGAGAGCCTGGTCAAAGGTAACAAATAATGCTTCAGCAATCGCAAATGTTACACTTTGCACTTTTATACTGTTGCATCTCATTTATATTATCAGGTTCAAACCATTACAGAAAATATTTATTGTATATATAAAAGTATATATTGCTACCACAGGTAACGAGTCAAAACAAATTAAATTGCATACACCCTCTCCACTGAGTGTTGACACGTTCCTTTACATAACATCTATTACAGCAGCTGCTCGTGACGACGGGTTTATTTTGACATGCAATAACATGGCATACCTGAAGATAGCTGTAAGCAAAATGTGCTGCAATTGAAGAGGAATAAAATGAAACCAGAGACAACATGAAACGATAACTTGCGTTATTCCTCTAAGTCGTATATGTTACACATGATCTGCCAGAATTTAGCAACGTAATTCGATGCTATGACTAAAGGAAGATGTGTTATGTATTCGTCTATTTGCCTGGAAAACATTTCTCTTCAAAGCGGACTGATCGGTCAGTTATTGGGCTGATAATAAGTGCCAGTAGCAACAGGCAAGACGTGGCAGCGCTAGTGCACAGTGGATCAGCACCATAGGTTCTGCACCGGGCTCACACTTACCTGAGACACTGAAATATTACTCTGCGATAATGACCCACTGCCCCAAAGGTGTTTTACACTGCATGAAGCTGGATCTCTAACTGAGAAAAAAATCACCAGTCATCTAATCTGAAAAGTGTAATATATTTTCAGGCAGCAATATGATCATCATTCAGTGCTGTGCTCAACCGGGTGAACGCAGGGAGCTTATGAAGCCTCTGTGGTAGGTGTGAGGAGGTCTCACAAGTGGCAAATCACATGCAAATGCAGCCGTCAGAAACTCGGCGTCCTTTTAGCCGTCTGCTCCACCACAACCACATGCAGCTGCCCTCCACTGACAGCCCTCTACCATGTCAAAGCCACGATCCTGCCAGCCAGCAATAAACAATGAAAGAATTCCTGATAAAGATGATTTCAAAGTAACCTCACCTTCTAAGGAACACAAGCAAGATCTGCGGTAATAATGGCAGTCAAGAAAAGAAAAAAAAAAAAAAAAAAAAAAAACAGAACTGAACTTTCTAGATTATCACACCATGTGGTTTGCATGCATTGACACTATGACCAAAGAGTCACTAAGGGATTATGGGGAAATCTGTTCATTTTGTTGTATCTGTAGTCAACGTGAGAGCAAGGGGCAGCTGTGCCATTTGAATGCCCCATTTAAATGCCCTGCTGCCTCCCATGCCCCCATGGCGCTACCCCAAGGCGGTAAGTGTCCCTGCAGCTGATAATGCAGCCGCTGGGGGGAGCAGCCAGGCAGGCTGCTTTTCCCACTGTGTATTATTTGGTATCTCAGGTGCAGGTGCGTCACGTACGGTGTCATGTGCTACACAAATCTTAAGCAGGAAGCCGGTGAGGCACTCCTTAAAATAGCAATTAATAATTTGATATTAGCGCATTTAGCCAGGCACTTCCATTCCTGTATCCTTAAGCATAAACTACTCCTGTTGCTGACATGTCTACTCAGAAATTATACACAAATTCCATCTTAGTTGTTTATTTGATTTTGTCATTTTTTTTTTTATAAATTCTTGTCCATTTGATTGCTTTTCATAAAAATTAAGATTGTAACAGCAAGCTACAAGGTGGACATGCGTCCCAGGCCCGAGAGCCGACGTTTGCCTGGACCCAAGCCAGACCTGGCCCAAGGTCTGTTGCCAAGACCGTTGCCAGGAAACACCCAGTAATCATTTGAACCCAGCTGCCGTGCGCAGGGCAGCAATGCACAGACATCTCCACAGCCCCATGCCAGGTGCAGCTCCCAAGAGACCTCCTAAGGTTATACTCATCAACAAACAGAGTGCAGGGATTAGCAAACACTGGGGGGGCAGCTGGGATTTAAAACTCAACTTTCTCTTCTGCTACAATAGTGCCACAGATACCACAGACTATGGACCTGAAAAGGGATCAAATGAAAAAATGATTTGGTGGTCCAAAAACGGCAGTGTCAGCGACGTCATGCAGGTGGGGGAGGTGCGGGTTTGTTTAAGGTGTTTGCTCTGCAGGCCACCAAGGAAAGGGGCAGGTGCCGGCTTGAAGAGCAGAGCTACAGTATCTGGAGGACCCGCCGCCAAGTCTTCATCCAGCTGATCGGTCGCTGCTGCCTCATCGTGCATTCCGTCCTGAACATACAACTCGCTTGCAGACGAGAAAATGGGGAAAGAAATAGCAGTAATGTTTTTCAGTTCTTTACTGAGCCGTCCTGGGTGTGTTTCGGAGTTTAGGTTAGGGTTAGAGCACATGACAGATCCTGCTGTCTCCCAGATGCTGAGAAAGACCTTAAATGTCCTGCGGTCTCCCAGATGCTGAGAAAGACCTTAAATGTCCTGCGGTCTCCCAGATGCTGAGAAAGACCTTAAATGTCCTGCGGTCTCCCAGATGCTGAGAAAGACCTTAAATGTCCTGTGGTCTCCCAGATGCTGAGAATGACCTTAAATGTCCTGCGGTCTCCCAGATGCTGAGAATGACCATAAATGACCTGCTGTATCCCAGATGCTGAGAATGACCTTAAATGTCCTGCGGTCTCCCAGATGCTGAGAATGACCATAAATGACCTGCTGTATCCCAGATGCTGAGAATGATCTTAACATGCTTTCATTGCTGCTCTACGGAGGACTACCATTGACTCCTGGGTGCACCCTGCCCACAGTTATTGACATGGAATAGATGGACAATTCACCAATTCACGTACATATCGTCAACCCCCCACCCCACCCCCACAGAACCTGCCAAGACCTGCTCTTCTCTGCAGGGGTTCATATCCTCACATTGCAGTTCCACCATCTCCCCTGGGTTTTGTAGCTAATGGTAACCCACATAAGTTCCCTCAAAACTGTACTGATGAGCCAAAAAATTAAGGCCACCCCCACATGAAGTGAATAATGTTGTCTGGCTTGTAAAAATGGCACCTTGTCAACATCTTGGATATATTAGCTGGTACTCAGTATATATGGCACTTGGATATATTAGCTGGTACTCAGTATATATGGCACTTGGATATATTAGCTGGCATTCGGTACTCTTAGTCGACTTTGTGAACGCGCGCAGAAACGGGCAGCGGAAAAGTGCGGAGTGACTTTCGGGGGAGGGGGGGGATGGCCAAGACTCCTCAGTGCGGGACGGGAATGAAGGCTGCCCCCTTTGGTATCAACCAGTTTAAGGGCACAAATGGCAGATAATTTCAAAGATGGATGTGGCTGTAATGTGCCATCAAGCCCTGCTCTGTAAGGGGCTGCGTAGCTGCAGACCGGTCAGAGTGTCCATGCGGACCCCTGTGCACCGAAGAAAGCACCTACAATGGTCACGTGAGCAACAGAACTGGACCATGGAGCAATGGAAGGAGGTGGCCTGGTCTAATGAGTCACATTTTCTGTTGCATCATGTGTATGGACAGGTGTGTGTCGAGCATCTGTGGGATCTGCTGGACCGATCTACAGCTACTTAGCCTTGTACACAACAGGGCTCCATGGACTGTGTGCTGTGACACATCAATCCCGTAACCATCCTTAAAATTACCTACGATTCACGCCTTAGTAGCCTTTCTGTTGGTTTGTACCACATGGCATAGCCTTTGTCTGATCTCACAGAGAAGTCTTTGACCAAACCCCCTGTTGCAGATTTGTTTTTCCCTCCTCGGACCACACTGAGCAGGTACTCAGCACAGCAGACCATGAGAACCCCACAAGCCTTGCCGTTTCAGACACAGTCATCTGCCATAACAATCTGACCCTTAAAGTCATTCAAGTCTTTACCCTGGCTGATTTCTTCACATTCAACATGGTGACTGTGAATGCAGAATGTTAGCTTACATTTATTATACCTTAGACACATGAGCTGTTTTTACAAGTCAGTTTTACTCACATGACTTGGGGATGGTCATAATGTTCTGGCTCATTAATCTGTATTGCAATAATCCAAAAAGCATCCCATTCAGTAGTAGTAGTAGAAGCTTTGTCATTGCAAAAAATGGTATCAAACAACAAAATTTAGAGTTGCCACTCTTAGTCAGTGCTTCTAAACTAATATAGTTGAAAAATAAATATGTATATAAAAAGTTACCCGCCCCTGGCCCAGTCTGAGAACACTAGTTAAACACAGAATAGGCAATAAGGATACCGGAAAGAGTAATGCAAGCAATATAGGAAAAGCTTTAGCAAGTAATCATTTTCAACCTCTTATTGCATCTGATCCTGTTTTGCGCACACACACACACACACACACACACACACACACACACGGTCTCGCCCCCTCGGCAGCAGCCACAGATGATGCTCACGGGGTGGCGCCCTAACAACCTGGCCCATGTCAACCTTGCAGACCAGCCCAAAACCACTGTCAATGCCATAACACAGGTTAAATCCCTCTGTTGCAGTAAAGCAGACTCCCCTCTGCCTAACATAGAATAATGCTATGCATTTTGGTACTTCAATGCATTATGTGGATCCAATGTGACTTCAAGGCTCCTAGTGGATTTGGTTTAAATATTTCAGTCTCGGGTTAGTGTGTTTTATTTAAATCTGTTTTAAATGCAATGCCATGAAAGACTATTCCTCAGTACACATGTAATTCATTGCATGCAAAAAATTTCATGCCTGTACATGATTTTTCTCCTGACAATGGAAACATCGGTGTGGGAAAAAGCTTCAGAAAACTTGGTGTTACACAAGGCAAATATATTTCATCACACAGTGTGCTGGGCAAAGATTAGTGTAAACGTTTTGTTTAGATCTGATAGCAACACAATAAAACAATAAAGCAATTAAAAGAATGAAAAAGTTAAAGTAAGAATCTTACAACAAACCTCCAGGGCATCCGATCGCAAAAGATACTGCATGTAAACGGCAGAGCTTGAGGCGACAGGTCTGTCACTGCTGGCCGTAACTGAAGAAACAGCACTTTGCTTCTTGCGGAGGGCGCAGGAAACCTTGTGCTGCACCAGCCATCTTAAAAGACCATAAACAGTAGCTAGGGCAGATGAAAAGCAAGTGATCATGCAAATTATAAAGCACGTAATATGTCCACAGGATCCAATGTTTAAAAAGCCTGTTGTCTGCCTTTAATATATACATATCATTCTTACAAAGTTTCAGATCCAAGATGAGAGTTTCTCATAACAGTGTAAAGTTGACCATAATTATGACAAAACAGGACAGAGAGGAGTCAAAAGCAAACAGGGAAAACTACCAAAAAGTGACAACTGAGAAGCAGGACAACAGAATTAGGATCACTAGCTTAGCCACACACAGTAACATCACACAAACTCTCATACAATGACCAACCGGGGAAATGAACTAAAGCAGGAACTTAAATACACAAACAAACCTGAGCTAACGAGGACGCAGGCCAGAAGCATTAACCAGACAACCAATCACAGGGAACACTAGGTAACAGGCAATAGATGGAACTAATGAAGAGGTAATCACAGGAGTAGGGAACTTAACAGACAACTAAAAAACAATATTCTAACACTAGTGACCTGTGGCCTGTACTATGAAGCGGGTTACTGGCTTATCGGGGTAGCTTGTCGGATTTAAGGTACCACAGTTTAAATGGACTTCATATTCGTTCACTTACATTTTGCCCAGACTACCTTAAATCCGACAAGTTACCCCGATAAGCCAGTAACCCCGCTTCGTAGTACAGGCCACCGGCCACTGGAATACAAGGCTAATACAGAGTACAAGAAGTGCAAAACAAAACCAGAACCTAACAAAGGAGTGTGGGCTATGGATGGGAGGACTATGACAGAAAATAAACACTAGGAAAACCAAAAACCAAAGTATAACAAACCAAAACACACAAGGGTAAAGGATACAACTACAGAGGGGGAAGGCAGAATGGTCGTGTACCTTGTGTCCCGTAAAAACATGGTTTGCATGGTTTAAACAGTACTTTCAGTCCACGAAATGATTCATAAGAACATAAGAACATAAGAACTATACAAACGAGAGGAGGCCATTTGGCCCATCGAGCTCGCTTGGGGAGAACTTAACTAATAGCTCAGAGTTGCTAAAATCTTATCTAGCTCTGATTTAAAGGAACCCAAGGATTCAGCTTGCACTACATTATCAGGAAGACTATTCCATACTCTGACTACACGCTGTGTAAAGAAGTGCTTCCTTAAATCCAGTTTGTAATGTTCTCCCGCTAATTTCCACCTATGGCCACGAGTTCTTGTATTTGAACTAATGCTGAAGTAACTATTCGGTTGAACAGCATCCAAACCTGTTAGAATCTTATAGACCTGGATCATGTCCCCCCTCAGTCTCCTTTGCTTGAGGCTGAACAGATTTAGCTCAAATAACCTTTCCTCGTATGACATTCCTCTAAGACCAGGAATCATTCTTGTGGCCCTACGCTGCACCTTTTCTAAGGCCGCAATGTCCTTTTTAAGATATGGTGACCAAACCTGCACACAATATTCTAGGTGAGGTCTCACCAAGGAATTGTATAATCTTAGCATTACCTCCCTTGACTTAAACTCCACACACCTGGAGATATACCCTAACATCCTATTGGCCTTTTTTATTGCTTCCCCGCACTGGCGAGAATGAGACATGGAAGCATCAACATACACACCAAGGTCTTTCTCATAATCAGCTACCTTTATTTCAGTAGGACCCATAAAATATTCACTGTGAAATATTAGATCTTTTAGGTTTAGGCTATATGAATAATAAAGATTAGCCATTTTTATGTAATTCAACCTGTTTTCGTTAATCAGTTATCTTCCTTCTTTGCAATAAGTAAACTGGGCACCCAGTTTACACTTGGTGGTACACTCAGAGACGGGTCCAGCCCTGGCCATGGCAGAACCGCACGACTCGTGAGCTGGGCTCCTGACCCACCAAGTGCCCCAGGGATATGACGTAACTTAGTGTTCGGACCCCAAAGTTCACTTTCTGTGTGTGTGTGTGTGTCTGTGTTTTGTATGAATTACATTGTGGGGACACAATGTCCCCATAATATAATAAAACCTGATGCATTTTACCGTGTGGGAATTTTTTTCTTGTCCCGACATGGGAAGACTCAATTTTATAAAAATCCTTGAATACAATCAAAAAACTAAAAATGCCAGAATTCTTGTATTTTGTGTGGTTACTTTTGGTTACGGATCCGATTCAAGTCGAGAGCTGTACACTAGATGGCGCAGCAATTCAAGTACAACACGGGTCGCGACTCTGGATAAAGTATTACACTCTGACCAATAAATTATAGTATAATGTAATAATATCATAAAACGGCAGACACGTGGACGTCGATGGTCGGTCAGCATGAGGTACTGATGGGATCAACAGTTTTCAAGTCAGCCTCGCACATTTTCTCTATAATTCACCAATGATAGATACACAGCTGCGTCAAAAGTGAAATTTCAGGTGGCCAAACAGTAGCACACGATTGCTAACGGTCGAATCAGAGAAAACATTGTGAAACACAGAAATATTAACTTTTCTAGTTCATTATCACCGTGCTCTTTCCAAAGACAGTTAACTGTTTTAGTGAAAATAGAGTCTATTTTCGTATAAATACTGTCTAATGCAAGAGCCTGCTTCTGGTGAATAATTGTACTTAACCATATTTTGACTTAATAGGCCTATAAAAACATTACTTGTATCATGTCCAATCTTTATATTTACGAACTGAGTTTATCTGCAAAGTACTTGTTTACATAAATGGTTAAATATATCACACATGAATGCATTAACAGTTATTCTAACCATAGATTTTAGGATATTGCAATAATAACATTAATCATTGGTAACTTCGGTTTTGTTTAAAAACGAATATACGTATGCGTAAACCAAATACGCATGCAAAATTACTTATTATTACGTTCCATTATCCTGTTCTGCTCATTATTTTAACTATTTACACAATCATTAACTAATTTTAATAGAATAATACTGCAACTCTGTCTTTACAACATTAATTACAAAAATGTATATGGCATTGTATAATTAATATCGATGTATGATATGAAAACGACGTTAGGTGTGGCAATGTGGAATCACTGTGATTGGTTATAAATTATTTAAACAAAAGAATAACGAGTGGAAAACTTTATGAAACATGATTTGGAGATGGATCACAAAACAGGAATTGGGTACCATTAGTACCGTCATTTACTATAGCCTAAAATGTTTATATAAAATAAGTGTAAGGACTTAGAAGACCAATTACAAATATGATTTCGTCGTTTTCAGAGTATCTATGTGTGTAGGCATGAGTGCTTGAAGGAAGACAAAGAGATTGGGTGTTTTATCAGATAAAGGTTGATTGCATCCGCATGTAACATCATTAAATTATACAATAATAATAATAATGTGGTTTCGTGTTCAATTTCGTTTACACGTGCGTAAGTTCAAAACACAGTGCAAACTGAAACAGGGTACTTCGGCTATAAATGTAAAAGCCAAAATGCTCTGAACTTAAGCAAGTACAATTATATCTTTCGGGTGACGAAAGATACTTGTTTATTTTAAAAGTTTTACCGATCACCAGCATTTTGTTTTTGGGGAAAGTAAATTAAAGCCATTTTGAAGATTATGACGATGTTTCTCGTACTGAATCATACTGAAATAAAGTACAATATTGCATCAAAGCGCTTAATTTGTGTCTGATTACCATCTATCATTTCCATTCTTGATTTAGGCCTCTCTTAAGTGGATTTTAATTGGCTAAATTCAGTGGCCTTGCAGTTAATTGATATACTTCTACCGGAATTACCAATGTCCTTATTTATATTCAGACATCCTACTGGTACATTACCCATTAACTTTAACCACAAATCACAACAATGACAAGTTCTAATTGTCATATTTATATGGCGTAAGTGCAGGTAGATAATGTTGGATACATCCAGGAATGGTCTCGTGCCACAGCCAGTGATGACATGGCTGCTGCCATATGCCACGCCCACAACCTCAGTGTTGTATTAAATATTGTCAAAAATGGTGGCAAACATCTATGAAAATAATTATTTGCTATAACTGCCAGTTGTAAAACATGTTGAAGACGTCATGCGTCATGTTTTGAGCTATTAAGATGCAGCTTTTGATTCTGACAGCGAAATAGTGCTTTGTCTTGGGGGCTAACCACATCGATATTAAAAGGTATATAAAATGTTTAAAATGTCCGTTTATTTTGAGTCTGGGAGCAAAATATCACCATATTCTATTAAAAGGGGTCTTATTTAAAGCATTAATATAGTATATATCACTAAAAGAACACTCTTTTTGTGAAGCCTTTGAATATTCAAATTGAAAGTATCGCGCAATCATTGATTGTCAAATCATTGAGTTCTAGAGGTTTTAAATAGTAGGCATGGAGAGAGAAATACTCAAACTAATATATCCCTAGCTATAATTCAATATTATTGTATGTCCTCGACCAGGTCTAAGACTTTTGTGTTGAGAGTTAGTGCAACTTTTGTAATTATTTCATTCTAGCCCATATAATTGAGCCAGAGCTGACTGACTGAAGAGGCTCACAGCAACACTTGTTCCAGAGATTTTCACTTCTTTCAGCCAACATGTCTGGTGAGTTTATAACCATTTTAATTCCTTGAGATTCTTCGTCTTTTCAGTCTTTTAATTTGAAATATACCTGAAAAATATAAAGGAGAAAAATGCAAGTCACTATTAAAAGTATATCAAGAACAAAAGCACTGCAATTATAAATAGTAAGATAAACAGCTGGAAACAAAACTATTACCTCCATGTAAAGGGGAAATCTAACGTTGATTATGCTGGCGAACTCCCGATTATCATCGATAAACTAGCCTTACATGTAAGTACAGAGATTTCAGACATGTTCGATGCATTCAATGGATGCAAGTACCATATCACGTGCATTACTTTTACGAGTAAAGTGTGTAACAAAAAAACCTGGCTAAAACTATTGGCCATATTGTAACTTTGCAACTTGCAGATGTTACTGTTCATTTTTATTTGCTTATTTCAAATTCAAAAGCAGAGTAGTGACTGCTACCATTAATTTTCGCTATACGTAGCCTATATATAGTAATGAGTTTACAGTTTATTGGTGTTATTACTGTTTTATGCAGCATCGGATATTGGTAAAGTTAATGTACAATCGTTATTTTAAAACATAAGAAAGAAAAGTAAAGCATGCACGCATGTAGGCAATTTTTAAAGCGGCAGTTCGAATGGGGCGTATCGTATTTCTTTCCTGTAGCTTTACTATTTGCCACATTTAAGGGCAAAAATACACCGGAATCTTAATATATGAATATTTATCAAGGACGGGTCTAGAAGTTTTCGCTTAATCAGTACACCTCGGAAGCTTTTGTTGGCAACGTATCGCCTTTAAAACCACTTTGCCGGTAGTGTAACAGTCTAAGGGGCACGTAGGTGTCTTAATCGGTTTAACCATTGTGTGGCGTGGTTTCGGGAGAACCTTTATTTACATGATGGCGAATCGCCGTGTTTATGCCTGATGACATGGGGGATGAATTTTAAAACAAAAATTGCGTCATTCTTTATTCACTCGGCCAATATTGACCGTATTTAAAATGTCAATTTTTATGATTTTTATCGTTGTTTTATTAGCCTACCTTTGTATCTCATTTTCGTGCATATACATATTTATAGGCTACATACCACACAGAATTATACGTAGAAGTAGCCTACGGGTTGTAGACAAAAAGTTTGTTTTATTTTTCGTAATTTTTAAAAATCGGGATTTCGGGTAGGCTAATGTGAGATCTGTGGTTCATTGATAGCGTTTGCGCCCGTATTCAGTTCAAAGGAGACTAACTTTCCTCGAAATGCGCTTTGCTGGAGCATGCAGAATAAACACAACTAGCTAGAAGAGCGCAAACCTCTGTCTGCATTCAGTTATTCTTTACATGTATATTGGTTCTACACAAAACTTTACTTACTTGAGAGCACAGAAGAATGTCGCACGATCGATGATCTACAACGCAACTTTTCATATTCCGTCTACAAGTCTTTTAGCTGTTCGTCCTTCGGGTGTCTTTGTCAAAGTATTCAAAATCCTATTCTTTTGTTACTTTACGGTCTGTTTTGGGAATTTGGATGTATGATAAAAACGTAGGCTTATGATTACGTTCCTCTTTTTTAATTCTCAAGATTCATGTTTACAAATTTAAAACGCGTATGAGTGTATTTTACGCGGCTTAACCTGCATTTAAAATGGCCGATAACTCGTTTCCCCAGTTCCAGCAGTAATGCGCTATTCACATCTGTAATTCGAAACGCTAACCCGTTCGTTGCCGTACGCCGGAGAACGATTACGATGCAGTAAGCAAGCTCAAATTACAGTCCTTTGGAGTCCATACAACCACCGTTTTGGGGGCTATTTGTAATACACTTGAAAATAAACCATTCTTTTAAGTTCGTGTGATTTATACTGTAGGGTTGAAAACCACTCCGTGCTCATTACACACGCCGGATTAACCTTTATATCCATAGAGGTTACGTGGCTATACTTACCTGCACATATGGTTAGGCTACTGAAACCGCCTAGCGGTTTAACTTTAATTGACAGCTCTTTCAGACTTCCACCGTGGACTCCAAAATGTTTAGCACAAGCAGGCTACAGGAACCAAACGGGAGGTTACATCACTTTTATATTGCAGTTATGAGAAGGCGTGGGTGTTGCCGCGTGGATGGGCTTATACAGGCTTTGGTAACATCTGATTAACTCTCCCGGCACAGATAAACCAAAGGTGTACCAGGGTGTGCGAGTGAAGGCCACCGTGAGAGAGCTGCTGCAGAAGCAGAGAGCCCGACAGGCTGCCGTTAAAAGCACGACGGTAAGAAGGCTTTGCCTAAGTATTGGGAGCGGTAGGACTGATGTTATACAAATACCACTGACAAAATATTTCCTTTATCTGGCTTTTACACTGCCCAATAAAATAAAAATAAAAAATCCCAGGCAAATCAATAAAAATAACAAAAAAACGTATCTTCCTCAGTGACACCTTCATCGCATAAGTCGCTCTATATCTCTTTATTGTTGTAAAACATAGCAGCTGTCGACCTGTTTCCGTAGCACATGTTCAATGGAATTTATGGGTCTCCATACAAGGAGAGTCTGCACAGTTAAGCCCTATCCCCATATAAAAGAGAAATGTAAATTGATTAATTATGCTGTTGAGTCTACGGGCTAACCATCAACCAGTTACCTGAAACACGGATAACAAATCTCATCATACTGACTATAAAAAAACTCCAGAAAATATTTAACATAATAATAATAGGGGGCGTGGTGAGTGACAGGCAAAAAGTTCGTCGTTACACACTTTTAGTACATGCAGGCCTTATCGACGTGACGTTAATAAATGCAGAGGTTAATAAATGGTGTGTACCCTACATCAAAAAATAATATATTACAAAGTGCTTCGTCGAGAGTAACGATCAGTTCTTGGCGAAAAGAACATATAGGCCTAATTTGAGGGGGGAAAACTTAATGGTCAGGTTTAATAATTCGTACTCTCTCTCTCTCCTGTTATGCCTCATTCCTTTCCGTTTTTCTCTCTCCCTCATTCCTTAGATATCCCAGAACTTCACGGTCCAGGATGGCTGCGCCACACCTATTCCTGGTAAGATTTAAATAATCTGACAACGTTATTTTATATTACTCAAGAACAAGCCAAAACGTTTAAGCTCAAAAGAAGCCAAACATGCCAGCATGGCGTCACCTTATCTTTGCAAGGCGTTTGTAAAGACTTCAGATTGAATAAAATGTTCAATTGAACGCCTGTGTTCTCAGTCATTACCTTCAAATCATTTCTTACTTGTTGTAAACAAAGTTACACTGCGCATATAGGATACACGAGAAGAAATCCCTTCAAAAACTTATTGCTGTAACCATTCAACTGTACAAACGCTGAAAGCATATCAGTGTGTGAGAAGGTATACAGTACGTCGTATTACAAAACTGTACTATCTTAGGTTAGCCAATCTGGCTACTACTAAAGTCCCCCAAAGGGCGGAGTGCAAAACACTATCTATGCAAATCGCCTAACAATGCCACACTAACATAACAGTAGGCTTAAACAAATAAACACAGATAGATTTAGACCGTTATAAAATCGGTTTCATAGAAGTTATGTCCAAACTAAAACTTACATTGAGTGCCAACGACCTTCACGCAGAATACTCGGATTACAGAAACAATTGAAATACTCGGGTCCCCATTCGCGCAGTGTATTCTGCCCCTTTTTATAAACTTGCATTTAAATGTGATTTAACTGTTGGCTAGGGCTCCCATGACATCACTTCTGAAGCATTTACTAATTTAAATGTCTTCTGCTTATTCACCCACTTCATATACCTTATTCACTTTCCCAGCCCATCATTTTGACGTGTGTTCGGGGAACTCTATTCCGGATGCCAGTTACCAGACGTCCCCTTACATCGACAACTTTTGCGACAGCCCTATGGAGACTTCAGCATTTGACAATCAGTATCCTAACGTCATGTTTCCGCAAGACAATTTCAGCAGCATTCTGCCTGCAGACTCTTCCGTGCAGCACTGGGCTCATGGACATTTTTTGTCGACTTCTGACTATCACATCAATGGAATGGTACGCTGCTGCAGTACAGCTTTTCTCTCTATGTGATCTGTCATCTTTAAATAGCCTACTAATTACTGCAAAGAGATCGTAGGAGAAAGCTCGGATTTTGTATGCTTGAACACAATCTCGCGTGCTGACCTGCTTGTGTTATTTGTATGTTTTTGTCGTAACGTACAGTGCGATCTCTTTGCTAGTTAATCGGCAGTTTGACATGTGAGAAGCAGATTTGTGAAATGCACATAAAAAAGAAATGTGATGCAGTTAGCTTTCTTCTTGACGTATTGTACTCAGTTACAGTGAGCAAACTGCACTGCACGAATATGTATCTGTACTCTTTAATGCTTTATTTTTGTTGTGACCCACTTTCATTTTACTCTTCTAGGTTCCAAGCGCTTTAACCGACTCACTGTCGCTCAATCTTCCCAGCCCAGATTACAACAGTTTCTCACCCCCCGATTCCTACTCCTCCTCTTCCTCGTGCTACAGCTCTCCTTCTCGGATGGACTCGAATTATGGTTTCGTTGCAGAGAATTACCATTACCAACACTGCAGCTTCCAGCGCGGCTATTGCCTGTCTCATTGGTCGGGTCCCCAAGACAGCCCGATGAACGCGGAGTACGTCTCGGACTGCTTGTACACACCAATGGATCAGAGCTACTTCAGAAGGGATGTGTGCAGCTCAGAAATGTGTTATCTTTAAAATGCAATCTCCAGTTAAATTTCAGAGCAAGCTGGTTTTATGCAACCAGCTCGCTGCAACTTACTGTCTGTTACCAGCATCACGTGTGTCTTTAAATTGGCTATTTTCAGTCTAATTTCAGTCTAATTTCAGGCCCTAATGTTCCAAACCACTTCCACGCTTTTAACCTGTCACTAAACTGAACCAGCGAATGGACGTGCGATTGAAGCGCATGTGTGTTGTGTTGTATTGGTGCGTGTTGCTGAGCAGTAACGGGAAAAAAATCAATTCCTATGCTTCCAGTTACGAACAAATTACAGTTACGTAAACAATAAAGATGTATATATTTCTTAATGATGTAGTGTTTTCTTAAATTTTCACTAATATGTTTTGGCTTTTAAAAGTAAGCTACTGATTCCCAAATGACATATAGTCAAAAACACTTAGTTGAAGCGTTTTAAATTAAAGAAATGAACATCTAAAGTCCACTTAAAAAGTGATAAGCGCTCTTTTCTAAATGCGCGCGAAATTTCCTGCAGTTATTGCATTGATGGAATAGTAGGCGACATTCCACCAAACACTTTAGTCACACACGTAGATATAAGTTAAAAAAATATACCAGCCTTCTGTTAAAGGATTTTCCACGTGCAAGAACATGGTGCAAGAAAGCTGATCAACTGAAAATAAACTAAAATCGCCTTCAGTAGACAATAAACAAGTTTGTTATGCTACGAAAGTCATTCGGTGACAAAGTTTTATTGATGCAGGAAAAATAGCCTAGAATATTAATTCCCTGTGTTTTTGTTAGTCTATAAGGCATAAAAAACAACAATACATTCATTGGTATTTCTGTACTTAATACGATATAGATGAAAAGAGCTGTTTAAATCTTGTATAGAATTTAAAAACTTGCTATTTCTCGTTTCTATTTTCGTAATCCGAACTACAAGCAGTAAGTGACCCCCAATCATTCTTTCTAAGTTTCAAGCGATCTGATCACGGGCAGATCAATGTGCTTGTTGATCCTTATCTTAGCTCTTTGTCCCTAGTTGGGCCCAGGGCATAATATGTTGCAGCTAGTTGCGCATCAAAGTTCTGTTAACGCAGCTCATTCTGCCTTTGGCCAGACAATCGGAGAGCAGCGACCGTCTTCATTAGTTAAAATGTAATAGCAACCCGGGGTGCAAATAACTGTCGTTTAGTTAAGTTAAAGCAGAAAACGTCAACTAAGGACTGAAGTCATGACATTGTTTGTCCTTTTACCTTAATAGGAAGTCATTTGCGTGACCTGCCGTTATGCTTTCAGAGAACATTACAGTTCCATTTTTTAAAACTTTACTTGGAGTTCCTCACTTTCATCAGAAAAGAATTTATTGTTATTTCCTTGGAATTCTGACTCACTTGTTACATCCTGTACCTCCAGTGTCCTTCCTTGGGTTTCTATAATATTTTAATTCTCTTTGGATAATGTTTAAGGGCTCCACATTGTGTTTGCTGGAACATATGACTTATGGGTCAAAGAGGACCTGTCAGAACACATTTTATACCCAGTTTATAATGTACATGGCTGATACTGTATTCACAACAAGTCATCATTTTTCCCCTTTTCAGCTGAGGCTGGGTAATATTCACATGCCTCTGCTCAACAGCCGTCCACCTGTAACAGGCAGTAACAGTAACATTATCCACCTCTGGCAGGTACACAGATAAATTAGGCTTAACATCTCAGTACCTTTGCTTGATCTTAGTGGGAGCACAAGGTTTCCTACAATGACAAAACGTAAAATGACCAAAACATCTAGAACAGCTAAGGAAGAAGCTATACTTTCTCACCCTCAAAACCCAGGGGACCAGGGGTGAATCTCAATATGTGTAACTGACCATACTTGTATCCTCGTGTACTCATTTACGTCATCTTCCATTGCTTAAGACCAGTTACAATTCAAATAAAGACAAGTACACCAGGACAGTAAAAATCTTGGGATGTTGCAAATATCAAGGATACATCAGTTGCATCTCATGATTAATTGCAACCCAAGTTCATCCTTGGAAGGCAAGTTCGCAAGACCACAAGTATGGTCTTTGCATTGATAGTATTGAGATTCACCCGGGTGTATTGGCTGGTTGTTGTCATGGTTACGGCAGCAGGGGGTAATGAGCTCCTGGTGGCTGATGTCGGGGTGCAGCACTGCAGCCATGTGCAGCTATGTTAAGGTAATGATTTACAAAGTTTTACGATAGAGTTACAATTGTCTGTCCTGAAACACTGTACAGTAGCAGCAGTAAGGGACATTTTTTATTTTATTATTATTTTATTTATGTACATTACTCTGGCTGCCAAGTATAAGTGGGAGGTCAATCAATGGATAGATGGATTTATTTTACCATCAATGGCTGAATGGATTTTTATTATTATTATTATTTTATTTTTTAATTTCAGCTAGTTCTATAACAGGAGCATGTCTGAGGCAGTACAGCCTCTTAACTCAACCACATACTCCTTCATGAGATGAGATGGTTTGCACCCTTATACACAATTAAGTTAATGGCTAACTGCTGTTTTACTTATAATGATTATAGTCACTGAAGCAACCGCCTGACAAAATGTGCATTGTACTGAGGCAACAGAGCATTAAACTTTTTATTTTGCAGTTTTAATTACTGCACCTTAAGCTACCTTTTAAAATGTCACATAAAGTTTAATATTGCTGGAATTTTAGAGAATGCACTGCCTGTCTATGCTAAACGTAATACTGCCATGATTTCCCCTCCTACCTCTGAGTGTCTGAGTATACTGCCTCTGAGTGTCTGAGTGCACTGCCTGTCTATGCTAAACATAATACCAGATCATACGCAGTAGGGAACCACAGCGCAGCAAGCAGCCTCCTCACCTGTGTGAGTGTCTGAGTGTACTGCCTTTGAGTGTCTGAGTGTGCTGCCTGATTATTGGAGAAAGTGTTCATATTTGAACAACACTGTGCCTTTTTTTCTTATCAGAAATGTTTCCCCCCAAAGTTTGCCCAGCTCAGAATATTCCAGGCCCTGGGCTGTAAATGGAGAGCCACACCTGTGTCTGTGGCCCTCCACTGTCTTGGTCAAACACGTCCACTTGCCACAGCAAATACAGAGCAATGCTGTAAGCAAAAGTAGCCTGGGTGTGTGTGCGTGTGTGTGCGTGTGTGCCTGTATGTATGTGTTTGTGTGTGTGTGTGTGTGTGTCTGTGTCTGTGAGTGTGTGTGTGTGCGAGTGTGTGGCTCCTGGGCCCCTATCCGGTTCTTCGGCCCCTATGCAGTTCCTCGGCCCCTTTGTGCCACAACTCATGGGCCGTGTGGCTCAGAACTCAGAACACAGGCCATGTGGTTCCTCGGCCCCTTTGCAGCTCCTCGGCTCCTTTGTGGCTCCTCTGCCCCTTTGCGGCTCCTCGACTCCTCTTACGGCTCCTCGGCTCCTTTGTGGCTCCTCTGCCCCTTTGCGGCTCCTCAGCTCCTCTTGTGGCTCCTTTTCCCCTTTGCAGCTCCTCTGCTCCTTTTGTGGCTCCTCTGCCCCTTTGCGGCTCCTCGACTCCTCTTACAGCTCCTCGGCTCCTTTGTGGCTCCTCTGCTCCTTTTGTGGCTCCTCGATTCCTCCTGTGGCTCCTCGGCTCCTTTGTGGCTTTTCGGCACCTTTGAGGTGCGACACGTGGCTCGTGCACTTTGGGAATCCCCCCACGGGCTGCAGCAGGGGCACGTGGGACATGGTGCCTCTCCCGCCTGCCCAACCACTGGTGAACTTTGAGGTGTGGAAATCCCCCGAGCCACACAAGGAGCGGCACCAACGTGAGCTGCAACCTAATCTACCCAACTTTAAACCAGCCCATTCTATCGCATTTATTCAGGGCAGAGTAAACATTTTAATGAGACAGCATTGTTCCGGTGAACCATGAGCACTGAACTGTACCCTCATATTCACAAGGGTTGGAACAGAGCAGTTTCTCGCTTCCAAGAAAAACTTGGAATTTCCCTCCTGAGTAGCCAAATGCAGCACCGACCTCCAGCTCTCCATGTCCTGGAAATAGAGGCCATCCAGCAAGAATCTATATGTAATGAACTACTATGAAGAAACACAGTGATACAACAGTAGTACGTGGAAAAGCACAATTTTCTGTGCACACCTGTGGGTGGCACCTGCTTGGGTAGACAGGAGCTCCGGCTTATCCTGGCAAATGAATGCAACCCATCACTTTGGATGGCTTCTCCTCCAGCATCTCTGGCATCTCCATGGAGACCGCAGTGTTTTTTAAAAAAAACGGTGCCGGTCAATAAGGACCATGACCCCCTAGCCGCCCAAAACACCAAGTCAGAACCTACTGGCAACTGACAGGCACAGACGGAACATATCTACAATATCTAGCCCCATAAAATAAACCTTTGCCAAAGCTTAGACAAGGTAGTATTATTATTACATTAGTAAACTACAATTTACACACATTGATGTATAACCGGAGCAATTGGGGTTAAGTGGTTTTGCTCAAGGACATTGTTGTAGGATTGTTTCTGACACTTGACCTGGCAACCTTCGGGTCATCCATGGAAGTTAATATCCTTAACTATCACTTTAACTACTATCCTAGCTAATTACTGTGTCACATATCTGATTTTGTCACCAAAAGGGGAAGCAGAGTATCCCAGGCCCAGCAGCAGTCAGGAGGCAGCCGAAAGGCTCATGCCTGCAGTGCTGCTGATGGATCTCCAGCACCTGGAACAAGTTCTTGGCTGTCAACAGTGATGGCCCAGTGACCCCCCTATCCCCGAGCCCAAAGCATGGGAGGCGCACATTACATGGGAAACTTGAGTGATTTAATGCAAAGGTGAAGTGGTGTTCCAATTAGCATGCCACTGAAGGATTTACACAGACGTGCAAAAAGATGGACAAGCTGAACAGGGAGGCCAAACCACCACCATTTCTGGCAGCGAATGAAGCATAGAGATGATCCATTAGGGTGGAAAGCAGGGTCGGCATGATGGATCATGGTAAGATAATGGGGCCTGAGGCAAACCTGCTTAAGGAAAAGGCTTGAGCCGGAATGTTCCATCAAGCAACTGGGAAAGACAAATCAGACGATGTCCTACGGAGCCAATGATGCAGAAGGAATGCCATTTTGAGGAGACGGTCTCTCTCCAAAGGCTCGGGGAGGCATGAGTGTCGGCTGAGGTCCATCACTGGAACAGACAAAGAAAATGGTTCGAAATTAATCATCAAAGGACTTTATTTAAGGCTGAAAGACAAAATGCATAAGATTAGCAGTGAGCATCAACTTGCACTTTTACACAAGTTTTAATGCATCTGAAAGTGAAATGCCAGGGATGTGAAGGACTTGTAAAGTTCCATTGTCCAGAGAGAGAGAGAGAGACAGAGAGAGAGAGAGAGAGAGAGAGAGAGAGACTTTGCTCTTTTCCTTGCTATGCCATGCCATACACACTTTTGGAATGTACATTCCCGACAATTCCCAGCACAAACTCATTTGCCAAGGGTGGTGATATGTTTACAAACTTGGCACAGTTTATCTTCTGGCAAAAAAAAAAGATTATGTGCATATCAAGTCTTTACTTGCTCGAGTGGAGACGGCTTGTTTAAAGGGAGACTGTAACCTGGAAGGCGCCAAATAAAGATCTTAATGCAACATGCTCGTAAAAGATAGATATCGCAGCATGTTTCGCAATCCCTGCTCACTGCTGGCTATTGTGCAGTGAAAAAATTTGTAGGCAAATTTTAGCCCCTAAGCCATACCATATTGAAGATCCTCTTATACTATGTGCACAGCAAAATTGCTGTATTTATTGCCATTATTTATCAGCCTTAATTCAGAATAGATGGCAAGTACTTCTAAATAAGTAACTGGAGCTGGAAGTTCATCACGGCTTTATGGTTAGTGCTGCGGGCTCAGATCTCTAATATCATGTGCTCAGTTCCCAGCTCGGTGTGTACAGCATGTGTGATTCTTCGGGCTATGCAGATTTTCTCCTGCAGTGCAAAAATGTGCATTTAGGTGAATAGGAGGCAGCCCAGAGAGAGCCATATCCCACCCAAATTGCTCATTTGCCTTGGTTCCCAAAAACCGATACCCTGAATGGGAAACAACGTGGGGAAAACAGGAGGATATTTCACACATTAAGCCATTTCCATTCACACTTCTCTGCAACCTTAGCACTGACTAACAAAGTGCAATCACACATCTGCCATTTTCTCAGCAAAACTGACATCACCATCGTCTCAGCTCCTGCTCTTTAAAATTAAAAGGTTATTGTCACACCAGGTTTGGGCTTGCAAACATGTCAGGACAAACACCACCAGAATGGCTGCAGGTTACTCCATCCCCTTCTATGTGTTAAACATGCCCAGCAACAAAACACGCCTGTCAAAATTTCACCACCTCACTAAAGGTACTGCTCTCTATCTCAGGCAGAAATAAAAGCAGAAATAAATCATGTATCTTTGCAAAGAATGCTGAGTTATCCTTGACAAGATTCACAGACTGAAAAAGAAAAATTGCATAAAAAAAATGTGGGAAATCATGGCAGCAAACATAGGAAACAGGCTGCTGGGGGCCATTCCCTCTTTTCCACTGGGACCAGTGACTGCTTTTCCACTGGGACCATTCTCTCCTTTTCCCCTCTAACCAGTCACTGCTTTTCCACTGGGACCATTCCATCCTTTTCCCCTGGGACCATTGCCTGCTTTTCCCTTTGACCATTCCCTGCTTTTCCACTGGGACCATTCCCTCCTTTTCCTGTGGGATCATTACATCCTTTCCCCCCCCAACCATTCCATCCTTTTCCCCTGGGACCATTCCCTGCTTTTCCACTGGGACCATTCCCTGCTTTTCCCCTGGGACCATTCCCTGCTTTTCCCCTGGGACCATTCCCTGCTTTTCCACTGGGACCATTCTCTCCTTTTCCCTTGGGACCATTCCCTGCTTTTCCACTGGGACCAGTCACTGCCTTTCCACTGGGACCATTCCCTGCATTTCCCCTGGGACCATTCCCTGCTTTTCCCCTTGACCATTCCCTCCTTTTGCTATGGGACCATTC
Source organism: Paramormyrops kingsleyae (assembly GCF_048594095.1). Taxonomy (NCBI): domain Eukaryota; kingdom Metazoa; phylum Chordata; class Actinopteri; order Osteoglossiformes; family Mormyridae; genus Paramormyrops; species Paramormyrops kingsleyae. The sequence goes on along the minus strand of NC_132813.1, from coordinate 444,710 downwards.
CATCCTTTTCCACTGGGACCATTCCCTGCTTTTCCACTGGGACCGTTCCCTGCATTTCCCCTGGGACTATTCTCTCCTTTTCCCTTGGGACCAGTCACTGCTTTTCCACTGGGACCATTCCATCCTTTTCCCCTGGGACCATTCCCTGCTTTTCCACTGGGACCATTCTCTCCTTTTCCCTTGGGACCATTCCCTGCTTTTCCACTGGGACCAGTCACTGTCTTTCCACTGGGACCATTGCCTGCTTTTCCCCTTGACCATTCCCTCCTTTTCCCCTGGGACCATTCCCTGCTTTTCCACTGGGACCATTCCCTGCTTTTCCCCTGGGACCATTCCCTGCTTTTCCCCTGGGACCATTCCCTGCTTTTCCACTGGGACCATTCTCTCCTTTTCCCTTGGGACCATTCCCTGCTTTTCCACTGGGACCAGTCACTGCCTTTCCACTGGGACCATTCCCTGCATTTCCCCTGGGACCATTGCCTGCTTTTCTCCTTGACCATTCCCTCCTTTTCCCCTTGACCATTCCATCCTTTTCCCCTGGGACCATTCCCTGCTTTTCCACTGGGACCATTCCCTGCTTTTCCCCTAGGACCATTCCCTGCTTTTCCACTGGGACCATTCTCTCCTTTTCCCTTGGGACCAGTCACTGCTTTTCCACTGGGACCATTCCATCCTTTTCCCCTGGGACCATTCCCTGCTTTTCCACTGGGACCATTCCTTGCTTTTCCACTGGGACCATTCTCCTCTTTTCACTGGGACCATTCCCTCCTTTTCCACTGGGACCATTCCCTCCTTTTCCACTGGGACCATTCCCTGCTTTTTCACTGGGACCATTCTCCTCTTTTCCACTGGGACCATTCCCTCCTTTTCCACTGGGACCATTCCCTCCTTTTCCACTGGGACCATTCTCTGCTTTTCCCCTAGGACCATTCTCCGCTGTTCCATTGGGACCATTCCCTGCTTTTCCACTGGAACCATTCCCTGCTTTTCCACTGGAACCATTCCCTGCTTTTCCACTGGGACCATTCCCTGCTTTTCCCCTGGGACCATTCCCTGCTTTTCCACTGGGACCATTCTCTCCTTTTCCCCTGGGACCAGTCACTGCTTTTCCACTGGGACCATTCCATCCTTTTCCCCTGGGACCATTCCCTCCTCTTCCACTGGGACCATTCTCTGCTTTTCCCCTAGGACCATTCTCCGCTTTTCCACTGGGACCATTCCCTGCTTTTCCACTGGAACCATTCCCTGCTTTTCCACTGGGACCATTCACTCATTTTCCAATGGGACCATTCCCTGCTTTTCCGCTGGGACCATTCCCTCCTTTTCCAATGGGACCATGCCCTGCTTTTCCACTAGGAGCATTCACTCCTTTTATACTGGGACCATTCTCTCCTTTTCCACTGGGACAATTTTCTCCTTTTCCACTGGGACCATTCTCTCCTTTTCTACTGGGACCATTCCCTCCTTTTCCACTGGGACCATTCCTTGGTTTTCCACTGGGACCGTCCCCGCAGTCATGCCTGTTTTTAATACCTGCTTTGATAAGAATTAAAAGGCTCTGACACTGTACCAGAAAGGAGAGAATAACGTGGTTAACTCTATAGGTGGTGCAAACCTGATCAAATGAAAATGTGGTAGATTTTATCCTCAGGGCACCTGACATCTGAGTGGCTGGGGGTTCCTTGTGTTTGACAGCCTCTCTAAGATTCCTAGGCAGAGACAGCAGGCCCATTCAGGCCCGTTCAGGCCTGTTCTTCGCTCACAGCTATTGCATTACTCATGCTGATGTGTTGATATCAACGTTCTCACAAATATTTTTCTAGGACATATTCGTCTGGACCTGCCTGTGCACTCTGTACCCCAGAAGCTCTGCTCTTGTCCTTCTCTTCTGAAAATGTTCAAGGTCTCTCAAGCCTGATACCATACTGCAGCTAGTCAAGGAGCCAGCTAGGTGTGGGTGCAATTAGGGTGAGTCTTCCAATTTCTCTGAAAATAAAAATGCCAGCTACTAAAATTGCTCATCTACATCCCCAGACTAGAGCAAGAATCTCTATGAAGATAACAACCATATGTGCCTGAACAGAAAGAAGTTTGAACATGTTTTTGCTGATGGTTCTAAACATACATCACATTCTGATGAACCACTGGACAGTGCACAGCAAAATACTACCTATGAAATTCAGCCATCTTCAGTATGTATTCACATGCACTAGGATTTTATGATGCTTGATAAAATCTGGCAGGTGAAAAACACTTCTGACTTCACAGTACAGTGCTCAATAACTTGAAAAACGCGAAAAGACCTTGGAAAGCCCCTGAGCCCCCCCACGCGGACACACATACACACACTCATACACACGAGGTCACTCACACACATACACACACTCATACACACGAGGACACTCACACACATACACACACTCATATACACGAGGACACTCACACACATACACACACTCATACACACGAGGTCACTCACACACATACACACACTCATACACACGAGGACACTCACACACATACACACACTCATATACACGTGGACACTCACACACATACACACACTCATATACACGAGGACACTCACACACATACACACACATGAAGACACAGACACACACACACACACACGAAGACACTTACACACAGACACACACACATGAAGATACTCACACACATTCACACACACAGACACACACACACTCAGCCCCAGAACTCCATTTGCCCGTTATACTTGTACACAAACTTTTCAGACGAGTCCAACTGGACTTCATCAAAATGACAAAGAGCTAAGATTACGGAGAGTGTTTTCACAGCTATATCCTCGATCTGACTCCTCCTGGAATGATGGAACACAGAAGTAACAAAACCAAACACAAACAAAGGCAGAGAGCTGTCAGATGAATTCTCCATGAACCGTGCCCTCCAGCACACCTACTGCACCGTGTGACTGGCAATGACTGTGGGAAGCAGTAGGATTTAAGGAGTAAGGAACGTGCTGGACACCTGGAGAACCGTCAGATACCCAAGTACCAAAAGCACTTATGGGCTGGCTGCTGTCATCGCCATAGCAACCTACCATGCTGGGAAGGACCGTGAAGTCTTATTTACACACATGATCCATGACTCAGCCTATGATACGCATCAGGAAGAAACGCTATAACTGCTTTAAAAGTGAATCTAGGAAATAGACTTCTGTCTGACTATCGGATTCTGGAAGGCAAGTTGTTTAAGGTCTTCTTCAAATTCTCACCGCACTGCCTGTTTTGCTTACTTCTGTTTTGTGAAATTTGCTTAGGAGGCACTTCATTAAAGGTTTACATATAAAATATCATGGTTCTTATATCCAATACAATAAGCCCATGCGTATAAAAGGCCAAGTTTTATTAAAGTTGGTTTCCTGCTTTAATTCAAAGTCCACCTTATCAGGTTATGAGTATGGATTGTTATTTGACAGGTGTCACATGGACTACAATGGTGTCCCCATACCTGAATGACCTCCACAAAGCTGTACGTCACGGCCAGGTGAACGGTGGAACAGCCTCAGTCGTTGGCTGTGTTCGCATCGACGCCCAGCCTGATGAGGTCACAAGCGATGTGCAGCTGGTTGGTGGTCACCACAACCAGCAGTGGTCCTGGAAAGGTAAGCATTCCATCATAGGAAGGAACCAGTGGCAAAAGCATTGCGTGGGGCCACAAGTGTTTTCGAGCAAACTGTGAGTCTACTACACGGGGTCTACACAGCCTCCGTTCATCCACAGCAGCAGTAACTAGTCAATCAGCAAGACATTTCCATTCGATCAAGATGCACAACCTCCCCATCCACATAGGCTAATCGACCAAAGGGAGCCCCCTCCCCCCCCAGTCGCAACTCATAGCTCCTCAGACTTTTTTCTTTGTAAAAGTAGCCCACACTATAAAAAAGGTTGGAGGTCATGTTGGTTCCCATATCTGGAGTAAAAATGTTGAAGAGCAAAAAAAAAAAAGTGGTTCACAGACATGTCAGCCATATGCATTTAATTTCACATTGTAGCCCAGGGTATTTTTCGACTTATATGACAGCAGGAGTTACCCTTGGTTTCAGTACTTTGGAAGCTGTTCTTAATGAAAACTACTTTATCCCAACAGGGTAGCTGAGTGTCGCCCACAGTGATCATTCTTTAAGGAGAAAATGAAAATCTGACAACTTAGTACTAAATGCTTTAAAACGGATTCTTGTCAACAGTACAGACAGTATAGACAGTATAGACAGTACAGACAGTATAGACAGTATAGACAGTATAGACAGTACAGACAGTATAGACAGTATAGACAGTCATTGGACTCATAATGGACGTTAATCAAAAATAAGAATTGTGAAAAGTATGAAAAAATGAATGGGGTATATTGATGATGAAAATACAGTTTTCATGATAAAAACAGAGACAAAAGAGAACAAAAAAATGAGAAGATATAATCTCAGTTGTTCATATGATTTAAAATAATAGGTGGTTAACAACATTCCATTAATTAATGGAAGATGCATTTCTCAAACGGACAATGATATTTGAGACAACGAGCTGCATGTATTTACTCCCGTTATATTTCTGATATATCATCCAGCAACACAAAAGTTCTTGCCATACTTGTTTCGGGCTGAGTCTCCAGGAGCCATGCTAACAAACTTTGTACTAAGAGAGTAATTTAAACAACGTCATACTCATCTATTCACCCATGCAACAGTAAAGTGGCGCCGTTTTAAAACGGCACCAATATTTACTAGATTGATGCTTCACTCTTGGCATCAAAACAAAAATAAAATAAAACTCCCTGGGAATGTGGGAACAATGTGTAAGATTTGACAAAGCTAAACAAATAGCCCGTGTGATACTGGAAGACAGGTACTCATTCATCTTGATGAATCACACCTTTAGGACGCAGGTGAACTCCGCCCTCTTCAAGTCGGCTACATCAAATTATCCCCCTACAATAAATGCGATATCGGCGCTCAGATAAGCAGGGCGGCGCGTATCAATACATCGTAGAGCAGCCGGAATGTGCCACGTATTTCTCGGGGAGCCCCCTGCACTTCCCCTCCCCCCCACACTGCCTCCAGGCCCTACCTTTCCATGATGCTCCTTGGCATCAATCCCAAACAGCCCCTCGAGTGTCTCCGCAGCTACATGGACGTGTTCCCATATCTCTTTGGTGGTGTAAAGGCGAGAGGAGACATGCTGAAAGTTCTGGGAGTCTTTCCCTCCGTGCCGCAGTGCACACTGGTTTCTTTGGATCTTAAGCAATTGTATTTTAGTAAATATTCAGCTTAACAGAAAGACAAAACCAGACAGTTTTAGGCACGGAGTCTCTTTCTATTACGGCGTTATACTGTAGACCTGATAAATGTTACATTTTCTCAAGATTACCTGGAACCAATAACAGGATGATACATAGGATTCTGTCATGAACACAATGCTGTCTGACCTTTTCTATTCCATTATACTACACATGTGCTAAGTTACAAAGAGACTTCAAGTAAATATGTTTAATTCACTCAATGTAAATAGTTGAGACCAAGACAGGTGAATACATAAATGGCAGAGAGCTGAATAAGTGTTTCAAAATGCTCTGTCGTGCATTTGCCAGGTGCTGGTAAACACTGGATTTCTGACTGAATCTGATCTTCATAAGAAAAGGTTTCGTAACCCATAAATCGTCACATGTAGAAAGGGACTGGTTTGGATTGTTGAGCAGAAAGTGGCTCCCCTTCCTGTTAAAGAGGTGATTTAATTAAACACATTACACAGAAATTTGACTAAACGAAAATGCAAATCTGTTTCAGCAGAATCAAATCATCGTGTTTCATAGCTGACCATTAATGATTGTGTGGGACCGTATTAATGGGTTTGTAGAAGCTGGGGGAATGAAAATTAAGCCAGAAACCCAAAGTTTGATCCAACTGCCTTTTGTTGTAGTTCTGGCCAGAAGACTGTTTGGAAGTCAGACCCCCCCCCCCCCCCCCCCCAAATTCAGTGTTTACAGCGAGCAGTACAGTGTGATAAAACGATTGTATCTGACATGTATATGTGTACATGGTCAGATTAATTGGAGGAAAAATGCTGTTGAGAGGCAAAGAGATTTATCTTTCTCTTTGTTTAGGTCTTAGTAATCCTGCAGTTCATTAAAAAAATGATTGTTTTTGTCACCAGGTGAATTGTTATGGCTCTGGCCAACTCTTCACTGCATTAAGGTCAGCTTGAGAGCATGCACTGGTACAGTGCATTACTGGGCCCACCACATGGCGAAACACTGGGATCCTGGTTGGCGACCCCTCAGTCCCACCCTCCTGAAATGGCCGTCTGTCTGCCGCAGCCAGGTGTTACGTGGGCGTCCCCTGGGCCTGGTCCAGCCGCTCGAGTCCTCAGCAATGACGATCCTGCGAGCCGGATCACCCTCAGGGAAACGCGCCACATGGCCATAGTGCCGTAACTGATGCTCCACATTAATGATGATTTCAAATATAATGTACAGTGACGATTGCACACATTCTAGAGAATCTACAGTTTAGAAGTGAAGCAACTACTTAAATATAGCCTTTAATTTTTTACTAGATTAATAATATAAGATTTGTATACTCAAGGTAACTATTTGCAAGTTATTTTCATTCCTTTGAACTTTGTGGCTATGACACTAATTACTGGTGAAAATATTATTTTGGCTGCAAATCTACATGCAAATAGGGTCTTAACTACTGTGATAAAAATGTTTGTATGATGTAATGCAGGATATGCGCATGAATTAAAACACTAACAGTAGCAGCATCTTTCATTCATGAAGGAAGGTCACAGAAACACAGGTGTGTCTCCAGAGAGATATTGAGATCAGGAGTCAGATTAGGAGCCGCCACCTTTGGGGTCGAGGCGAAGGTCTTACCTACCAGGCTCTGTGCTGACTGACGAGGGGGGCTGGTGTTCTGAAAGTCTAAAACGGCTGTACAGGTTCATGGATGTCTGGGGCATGCAATCTGCTGCCCTAGGAAGCCGCTCAGTTTGGCTGAGGGGGGGGTCTGCCGTAGGAAGCTGCTGAGTTTGGCGGGGGGGGGGTCTGCCGTAGGAAGCGGCTGAGTTTGGCAGGGGGGTGGGGGAGTCTGCCCTAGGAAGTCGCTCAGTTTGGCTGGGGGGGGGGGTCTGCCCTAGGAAGCTGCTCAGTTTGGCGGGGGGGGAGGTCTGCCGTAGGAAGCTGCTGAGTTTGGCATGGGGGGGGGGTCTGCCCTAGGAAGTTGCTCAGTTTGGCTGGGGGGGTCTGCCCTAGGAAGCTGCTCAGTTTGGCTGGGGGGGTCTGCCCTAGGAAGCTGCTCAGTTTGGATGGGGGGGTCTGCCCTAGGAAGCTGCTGAGTTTGGCTGGGGGGGGTCTGCCGTAGGAAGCTGCTGAGTTTGGCGGGGGGGGGGGGGGGGGTCTGCCCTAGGAAGCTGCTGAGTTTGGCGGGGGGGGGGGGGGTCTGCCCTAGGAAGCTGCTCAGTTTGGCGGGGGGGGGGGGTCTGCCCTAGGAAGCTGCTCAGTTTGGCGGGGGGGGGGGGTCTGCCCTAGGAAGCTGCTCAGTTTGGCGGGGGGGGGGGGGTCTGCCCTAGGAAGCTGCTCAGTTTGGCTGGGGGGTTAGCTCTAGGAAGGCTCTTGATTGTTCCCAACTTCTTCCATTTAAGAATTATGGAGCTCACTGTGTTTGTGGGAACCTTCAAAGCTCCAATACATTATTGTAGCCTTTCCCAGATCTGTGTCACAGTCTTGTATCTCAGGTCTGCAGGCAATTGCTTTGACCCCATGGCTTGGTCTGATATAAATTGTGAACCGTGTGACCATTATAAAACCAGCTGTGTGTCTTTCCAAATCATCACAAATCAATTCAATTAACCATAGGTTTCATTTAATGATCAATAAAAACAAGATGAACCTGTGCTAATTTACAAGTGTCATAGGAAAAAGGCTGAATACTTATGTTAATGTGATTAATTTTTAAAAAAATTTGCAAAAAATTCTAGAATTCTGTTTTTGCTTTGTGGTTATACGGTATTGAGTGTATAATGAGGAAAAAAAATATTTTTGATTTTTAACATAAGGCTGCAACAATAGTGACGGGACCTGAATGCGCTACAAGCAAAGAAGGGTAAAGACAAAAGAAATCAAGTTTCATAAAATAAATCAAACACTCATGTTGCATCAGATTCTTTATTTATTTTGAAATCTATGTTTTTGCAGAACAACCCGGAAGTAAAACATTTAACTGGCGTTTTTCTGCCAGACTAACCTGTTTTAATAACTTTGGTCTATGGTGAAATTATAAAACACCATGATTCGGTTTTGTAAAAACTTTTATAAATTGCATGTAATAAATATTGTAATGTTGTGCCAATGATTTAGGTTGGGTTTCAAGGCAGAAAAATGCAGAGAAAACAAAAAAATTAAGGACAATACAATATGTATATTGAATCATAATGCGAAGAAGCACACAAGTGGAGATTTTGGCACAATATTTTTACCTGAATACTGTTAATGAAATTTTACATCAGACCCTTTGCATTTCTCTTTATCTCCATCAGGTTGTATGTTTTTGTCAGAGCACTTGTCAATAAACTTATACATGCTGCACATCATTAGCAGTTTTAGAAAATACTAGAATAAAACTGAAAATACAAAATATATAGCTGAAAAGACATGGTGGGTTTGACATGATCATATACTGCATACTACTTTCCAAACTTTGTTGGTATAAAATATCAGAAACCCCCCCCCCCCCCCCCCCCCACCCCCCACACACACACACACACACACTTCCACACAGACCAGTACTCGTATCTCTGTGGGGACTCTCCATTCATTTCTATGGGGATAACCCTAATCCTAACCCTAACCCTAACCCTAACCCTAATCCTAACTATGACAACCTTAACCCCTAACTTTAGCATCAGTAACCAAACAAAATACAAGACTTTAGGCATTTTTAGTTTTTTGATTGCACGCACGCACACACACACACACACACACACACACACAGACACACTTCGCCAGGGACCTTCAGACGTCCTCGATAAAGAGCAAAGGAGCACCCATATACGTGTCCTTGTCATCATCCTCCTCCAGCAGTTTCTCCAGGGGCAGACTGTTCCCTGCCTGCTCCCGCCGCTGCAGCTCCGGCACCGTGACGGCCGTGGTGGGCGGGGCCAAGAAGGGGGCTGTGCAGGGGGGGCACTGGGCGGCCGCCGTAGAGAAGGTAGCCAAGGGCTGAGCCCATGGTAGGTAGGTCACTGAGGAGTCAGGGAGATCCAGCTGAGGCAAGGCCGAGGATGGGGGGGGTCTGCTCTGTGGTAACAAGCAAAAGGATTAATAAGGTCTATTCAGAGTTTACACTACCAGTTAACTTCAGTGTAGTGAATATAATCAACCGGAAATATCCATAGTGCACTTTCATCAAAGTACCATTTCATATTTATTTTATTTGGTAAAATTTCTCATATAGACAGCAGCAATGACCCACTCTGGAACGTTCTGATAAGGACCATGGAAACGGCAGCGATACTCACAGCGAAGTTGGTGAACAGAGGTGTGTGCGTGTACGTCAGCACCGAGGGCGGCCCCACCACGGTGTAGCTGGGGCACATGGGCTGCACGTACATGTCACTGGCGTAGGCCGACCCACCGTGCTCAGTGGGCAGGTACTCCGCGCACGGCCATGGGGCCACGGACTGCAGAGTCGTGGGGGCAGGCTGTGCGATCCAGCCTGAGCACGCTGTCCCCTCCTCCACTGCCAGGGAATCAGGGATGATGGAACCAGCCTCAGAAAGAGTCACTGGTGCTGATGGAAAGGATACCAGTGCAAAGCGCTTAGCCGGCCCCTTATAAATAGTGTGTGTTCAACATGAACAGATGCTTGCAAATTCAAATGAGTTTTATATGTAAATGTGTGGAAAACATCAAATGAGACTGCAGTGTTTACCAGTATCAGGAACAAGAATCAGAAACACTGGGAAACTCACCAATTTGGGGATATGATGAGAGTACAGTGTTTGGCACAACCACCTAGAATCAGAGACTTACTTAAGCTTGTGGCAAATTTGCCTTGGATCAGCAGAAAGAGTTAAGGACTTATTATTTTTTCATTTAAAGAACACAATACATACTTAGTCACATGATACAGTGCATGTGTTTACTGAGAATATCAAATGTGCACCCAGTTCTGTTTTAGTGCTGTGCAGGAGAATAAAAAGAATTAGGTTCTTGAGTTTCACCTGCCAGGAAACAGTGAAAATTGTTTGTTCAAAAATAATAATCATCAGTGTGGACAGTGTCGCTACCATCAGTGTCTGAGACTGAGTGTCAGAACAAGTTTGCCTTTAATCAATAGTCGGTTTAAGCCATTTCTGATTAATTCCAGGTTATTGACAGATCTGTCTGCTACTCTGCAACTGGAAATTCGAGGATTTAAGAAACATTTAAAGGGTTTCTAGATGAGGGCATGAAATATTGAAATATTAAGGCCTTGTTGCCACCTACTATTTTCAGATCTCTACACTGGAAACTCTAAACTGGAATGCAACTTTAGAAGGTGACCTGTTATGATGGTCATGTGACATTGTTTATGAGCGATAACTGAAGGACTGCAAGAACCCAAACTCAATGCAGCCGACCAAGTAGTTTGTGTCAGGAAATGCCATGTCATCCCGGAAGTCTCCATGCTGGTATATCAAAGTGCACGACCACGTCCTCCACCCGCTCCTAAGCTTCCCCAAGCTGCCCGCTTTAATGAGATGTCCATAAAATATTTTGGCCTCTTTGGGTCTGTGGATCTGGGCAGCTTGGGTGTCTGGTGGTGCCTACCCGAGGACATCGGGGAGTTAGCAGCAATGGGCTTTGGCAGGGTAATGGCATGATTTGCATTGGCTCTGTGCCCAGCCCTGCAGCAACATGAGGGAAAGGTTTAAACTGACATGGAAAAACACCTGGACTACATAAGGATAACCCCCTTCCCCCAATCCCCCCTGCCAACACTCTGTGGTTTGTTAGGGTGTGAGCCTGCAGCTCTCTCAGACAACGCATCATTTGAGGACTGGCATAATTATGAGCTGTCCCACAGCTCTCCTACGGTCCTCGAGTACAAATCAACCAATCAGCCAAGCTTTTCTCCCCACTTTGGGGTCACTGACTCGCATCGCACGTGCTCATTGGTACACAGACACCACATCCAGATGTGGAATTGCTAGTGGTATCCGAAATGACCAGTCACCCCGACATCCTGGGTTTCTTCCTCACATAGCTTTTAAAAAAACTTCATTTGTTTTGCATTTTGATTCCAAAAGGAATGAGTGGCAAGGAAGCTTCTAGAAGGTTTGAGTGACGTGTCAGGGCTCTTTGTATGTCCTCACCGCTGTCGCAGGTGCAGGCTTGGCGCTGTTCAGGTCATTTCCTCTTTTCCTCCTCAGAAGCTCTTTGACGGGATCTTTGACCCTCACCCCCTGGTAGGGTTTGGAACTCGTCCGTTCAGCTGATGCTGCTGCACAACATGTGACACAAGAGCACACTGCTGAGGCCAAAGGCTTCATCACATGCAGGGCATGTGGCAAACTGCTCACATATACATTCAGAGAGTGACCACTGCTTCTAGCCTATAGTACAGCTCCCAGTTTCACTGGTATAATTTAAATCACAGTGACCTCTAATGCATGCAGAAACCAAACATGTTGCATGCCTGCATCTGTAAACAGAACAATGTAAAATGCACAAGTGTCTTATAGGTACAATCACAGTGGAACGTCACCAAACTTTTAATTTCCCTAAGACTGCGTTCAAATGTTTGTGCACAGCCAATTAGGTGGGAATGTTCATACACAACATTAGCAGAAGGATTCAGTTTGACCAGCTGGTGCCTGTGATAGCCAACAACAGCACAGTTTGAATTCCAGTTATGATGCCAAAATGGAGGGAAGTACATGACAATGGAACTGGGACTCCAAGGAGGTTAATAGAAATTGGTCCATGTACCCCTCCTTTCTGATTCATAATTATCCACCGCAACCAAACAGGCCCTGCCATCCAAATAGGACTCACACTCATGCTAAGGACAGTTCCAGACACTCCAGCCAAGTTTGGCACTCTATCTAATAAACTTTCATGATCAATAATATCAAACGCTGCAGTGAGATCTAAAAGAATGATACTTTTCCTCAATTGGTATTTATGCGAATGTCATTCAGGTCCAACCAGTTTCAGTGGTATGATATGCTCGAAATCTTACTTTTAAAAAGTGACTAAGCTGATTGTAAGCAGCTCTTTCAGCACTCTTGCCAATAAAAGGAAGATTTGAAAAAGGTCTGTAATTGTTCAGAAGGGAGGAATCGAGACTGCGTATTTTCAACAGAGGTGCAGTTTTTAAGATTTTGGGAAATGCCTAACAGCAATGAGGTATTTACATTCAGCAGGCTGGCACAAAATCAAGGCAACACATAGTAGATTGGAGACACTACTGAGGCACATCTGGCCATAAATGAAACAGGCAATCTAGGGCAACAGCACTGTTAGTACACACAGGTGTGTTTGCTTTGACCCCAAAGCTGTTAAACCATGACAAATTTGTGCATCATGAACACTTCATAAAACCTTTTGCTTTCTTGTTATATGGTGAATTAGTTTCTGTACATTTTACATCAGTTAAGTTTCCAATTCTGTTGCAGAATTGAAAGCAACTCAAGTGCAATAAATCTAGATTAAGTCTTATCAGCCTAGATGGTGTTTATCTCTCTTTTTAACCATTTTGGGTGACAGTTTACACTTTAACTAAGACACAAATAAGTACACTAAGACACTCAACAACATATCATGCATTAATGTAGTTACTGCAAGAAATACATGAACCATCATATCTTATTAATGATGAACTTACATGGAATTAGTACGTAACTAATACTTACTGGTTAATTAATTCATTGAGTAAGAGTGATGTACTGCTACTACATTACTTGTTCTGCCTCAAGTAAAGTGTTACCCCCTTTTGTTAAAGGTTTGGCTGTGAGGTGCACAGGAGTTGGGATTACAGGCCTATCATTCTATGAACTTACTTCAAAAGCTTATTTCACTCTTTGGACCTCTTAGTTTGCAGATAATGTTATTATGAATGACTGAAACAAAAACAAGAGACACGAATTAGAGAGGTGTCCATTAAACACATGATGAGGATACAACCACTTCACATTTTCATCAGTTCATCAAAACAATGTTCACTTATGACCGCAGTCATGGTCACACCAATGTTGACGTAGTCTAGAGCAGGTCATGTGATTCCTTAGCATGCAATACCCTGGTAGAAATGTAATAATATTTTAAATAGACCTCTTTTAGAAGTAATTTGCTGAGAATTGATTTACACTGTTTAAGACGTTTAGGATGACACGGTACATTCAGCAAGGTAACACTTTACTTGAGGGGCACAAATACAGTTGCTACTCTGTTGCTACTGAAGAACAAATCATGAACAACTGCAGTAGATACTTCAGATAAAAGATGTATCATGATTCATTAATGATGAATGAACATGAGATCAGTATGTACCTGATTTAATTTGTGCATAATTAATACATAAGTAATGGCCTATTACTACATTGTTTGTTACCCCAAGCAGTAGCAGCTTCCAAAAGACATTTCTACCCCTATGTAGAACTGCCACCATTGACTTGAGACATTATAAGTTCCTGAATTCACATGTCATGGACCAATGAAAGAGCAACAGTCAGGGACTTTTGTCAAAGAAAATCACTGAGGTCACTTAATAATAATAATAATAATAATAATAATAATAATAATAGATACTTCATTGATCCCCATGGGGAAATTGTCTTTACGCCTCCCTCAACTCGCTCTTTGTAGAGCAGGGGTGTCGAACTCCAGTCCTGGGGGGCCGGAGCCCTGTGTAGCTTAGCTCGTTCCCAGTTCCACCACAAATTAATCAGCTCAAATGCTGTGTGGTATTTAGCACAAGGAGGTGCAAGGACCTGAATCAGGTGTGTTAAATGAAGGGAAACCTAAAAATGTGCAGGGCTCCAGCCCCCCAGGACTGGAGTTTGACACCCCTGTTGTAGAGTAAGTTGACTTCCAAAAGTATGTAGTAATGAAAGTAATAAGAGAATAAAATTTGAAACTCATAGATTATTCATTTATTCTCCCAACTGTTTTAATACTCAGGAGCCCCAAAACAACAGTATATTAATGTAAGGATGCAAAGGAATTACATGACACATGTTCAGAGACGCCCCAATTCAGGACTAAGATAACACAGACAGGCTGGGAGTGCAATTACAGACTATTCCAGAGAAAACACAGTAAGGATTCCCACAAACTATTCAGTAACATCTGCATTTGCTGTGCTCTGTTAGCTCAGGGCTCTAAAATGGTTGCACTAACATGCACTTCCATGTTTGATTCTACAAGCCATTTTTTGTCTGGGCCAATCATCCAAGATCTTAGGAAAACCCCCTTTCGTGTTTTTTATTATTTTTTTTAAACGAAAGTAACGCTTGTTAAACCCACCAAACCAGCCCCAAGTTCACATCTCAAACTGATGAAGACTCTAACAGCTAAGCCTCTTCCTGTAATACAATCTTTTTAAACCCTGAACATCACACCCACACGGGCAAGAGGTCTCAACATACACTCACTGATACATGCCCTCACGGCCACTCTTCCATGTTTATAAAACCCCTCATGTATAAAGTTCTCAGCACTAATGGTGCGGTAGAGTTTGTCATATGTAGTAAAGACATGTCCTCCTATGTTTTTCGAATAGCTTTTTGTTTTGTGTCAGTATGACAGCATTTTCTACATGCTAGAAATGTATTATAAATACTATATTTAGCATATCTAGTCTAATTCTTATGGTCCTGAGTTGCGTATTATATTATTTGCTCTTTGTCCCTTTCTCCCTGTGCCCAGCCATACGGCATTCAGACACCGGCTAAATGCTCTGTTTCATGCTTTAGATGGATACACCAACCCTCAAATTCTGAGAACCTTTAACCACATCCATGGCAAAGCCGTCTGTGACGGAGTGGGGGGGGGGGGGGGTGTGCGTTCTACATTACTCAACCAACAGGGTTTGTGTTGCTGAACTCATGGAATAAGCCTGTCAGAAAGGTCTGGGGTCTTCTGCGTGTGTGAGCCTAGGGAGGCTGCAGTGGAAACTGGAGCTCCCACAATCCTAAGAGGAGTACTGAGTGAAAGTTTAATTGAGTGTGACATGTTCCTCCCCCCCCCCCTGCATACGAAACTTGCAGAGGCCTGAAAAACTAACGTTGACAAACAGGACAAAATGTGAAATGAAAGTAGGTACTGGCTGATTGTTATCAAAAACTCATCTAACGGTTTAAAGGCTCCCATTATGAATGACAGAGGAGAGGCAGAGCCACTACTGCAAAGAGGTCATCACTGTTTGTTTACCAGCAGCCAAATTCTCCTGCTAACATCCTCAATCAGCAAGTGCCAGCACAGTGTGGCTTTAAGTGCAGGATAGACACTGTAGTTATACCTGTGAGCAAAGCACTGGAAAAAAGCATAATCTTTCAGCTGACATGGAATAAAAAGACAATGTTCTTGGTAGTCATCAAGTAGGTCTTCAGAACATCTACTGAAGACCTTCTCAGTGAAGACCAACCTATCTGCCTCTACTTCAGGAATTTCATTTTCTCATATCTGGATCACGTTGATATAGATTCTGTATATTTGTCTCCTGTACTATATAATTATGTGTTGACACCCTTAACCCCTACCCAGTCATAACCTCAACCATAAGTAACCAAACAAAATGCAAGAATTTTGGCATTTTCTAAATTTAATGATTATACCCAAAGATTCTTAAATAATTGAGTTTCGCCTTGTGGGTACTGACACAACGTCAAAATAACAGGTTTTTATCACATTGTGGGGATATTTGATCTGCACAATGCGCTATATACAGGGATGGACATAACTGGTAGACAAGTACGCATTCACCTTTAAAAACGACACCTGTGACAATCGATTGTGGTAGCAGAGTAAATGTGAACTTATTTTATGTGCATTTTCACTGATATGAAAACAAAATATAATGCATTTTAATCTTTATACGCTAACTCTACTTTATTTGCGGTATACAGGTTAAAATGCAAGGTATTTTCTTGCCATAGCAGTGCAAATGCACATAAGATAATACATAAAACAATCCATTGTTGCACATATTTTTAAAGGTGAATGCGTACTTGTGTACCAGTTATGTCCATCCCTGTATATATAAGTAACCTACACACACACACTACCAGCACACACACACACACACATGCCACGCGCACAGACACATACACACACAGGGCACACACACAGACTTACACATGCACATAAACACACGCACACACACTACCAACATACACGCACACGCCACGCGCACAGACACACATACACACACCACATGCACACACACAGACATGCACATGCACACACACTCACACACACGCCACGCGCACAGACACACACACACACGCCACACGCAGACATACACACGTACACAAACACACGCACACACGCCACGTGCACAGACACACACACGCCACACATGCACACGCAGACATACACACCCATACACACACATGCATTCTTGCAGAGCTTCAAAAAAAAGAGGAAGGTCAGGGGGCAGAAACAGGCACACAGCTGCGATGGGCTACAGGCCTCAGTAGCCGTTGCTCAGCTTTGCATATCAAAATTAATATGCTGCCATAAAGGACCAACCAAAAAAACTGCCCTGATGGTATCTTGGTCCTATCGGTCACTAAGATACTTAATTGGTAGAACCTTCTTATTGGACATTTTTGGTATCAACTTAGATTCGTCTTTAGCGGGTTGGTTTAATTATACTTGTCCTCAGGCACTAAAACAGCAATAAGCTAAGAATTAGACAGGCTGGTTTCAGTGTTTACTTGCTATAGCCTGTGAAATGGTTAAGCATCGGGATATTTACATAAGAAAGCACACTTCCTGCAAATACCTTTTACCAAACATTAAAGAGTTTCTCATGTGTGGTATGGTTCTCTCAGGAAAATCTCAAACCACACGTTTCTCGGCTGCGCTTTGCCTTACTTCTCCTCCTTTCCAGCGGCAGAGAGGAGCTACAGGTGGCTTTTCAGAGCCACAGATGAGAGAACAGGCACATGTGGCTGTCGCCCAGCAACGTGAGAGATGTCACTCTGTGGAGAGCATCCCACCTCACACTTACCACGTCGATCATCACAACCCTCACCTACGAACCATCAAGTAGTCAGCAGAGTGGAAAAGTCTTGTTTGCTTATCGGTATGCCACTTCCCAGTCCAGCCAAAATCTGCCTATTAAATAGATGATTGATTCTACTCTTTGACATTGAGAGAGTTGTACCGCAGTGTGGATGCCCACTTAATGTTTTTTCAGTGCAGATTATACTGCAGAGAAATGTAGATTCCGTCCGGCTTGAGTCGGGCATAACCATATGCTTATCACAGACAGCAGAATGCAATGTCGTCTTCAAGGAACAAACATTTTGTTTCAATATCTAATTTCATTATACTGCATGACAAAAAAAACAATGTTTCTTCATTACATTTGTTTTATGTAAATCGACCTTTTTCTTTTCAGAGAAATGTTATACATTTCAGCCGTGGTCTTTAACAATTGATCTGGATGCGTGAATCTGTCTAGTATTTAACATACCACCCTTGCAAATGACTCCACCGTCAGTCAGGTACAACTTGAGTGATACAAATTTCCCTCCAAAAATTGGATTTGTAACCTCTTTAATGAATATGAGATTGAAAAATAAAAGGAATATGAAAAAGCCCAGTTTTCTTTACCTTTGCTCCAGTCCCAGTATCATTTGTTTCATTATAAAATATACAAACATTATTGAGATTATTTTAACCCTAACCCTTAAAAGTTTTGGTGACCCATTTAAAGTTGATCATAAAACAATAAAAAGATAAATATGTTAATTACATCTCATGTATGACTCATTGTCTGGAGGATGAAACAACTATGGAAAAAATGTATTGATTCAATTCTGTTCAATTCATCTACTGCACAACAAAATAATGAACAAATGAGTCACCAAAAGGTTTACAAAGAAAAAAAATGTCTCCGTTGAGTGTAGCTAAGAAAAAGGCAGCTGACATCCCAGTATACTCCCCAGTACACCCCGGTATACTCCCCAGTACACCCCAGTATACTCGAGCTCATGCTGTCCGCATGGCTGCATGCTTTTCAACAGGTGGAAATGGCTCATCTTCATCATTAACCTCTCATCAGCAGACTCCCACAAATATAACGTCCAAAACACTAAGCCCCCTCCCCCTCCCCCTCCCAAGGGCATGTAGATGTAGAATATTGCAGTAGGAAATTACAATTACTGCACACTGAGTTCAGTATAAAATGGATCATTAAAATGTGACTACTTCACATAATCATTTTTGTATTTTGTTTAGGATTAAATATCTTCTGCCTTTTTCTTTTTTTTTCTTGTGCGTTTAACAGCACTGTGTAACTTCTCCAGAAGGAACTTCTCCAACCTTCGAAGAGAACCTTTATTCTCCTGAAAGAAGCCTCGGACAGCATCTCAGTGTTCATACACCTGTCAGTTCAAGAAGCAGTAGCTTCAAAACAATCATGTACTTACATTTTTCCCAGTGCATATTCTGCTCCTGGTGGCTCCGTGTCTTATTAATGCCCCGCAGGAATAATCACATATAGGCTGTGACTGCAAGGTGAATATTCTCGATGAGCGATTCTCTCGGCCGCTTTTTATGTGCCAAAGATGAAACCTCAAGTGATGTCACTGTATTCCAACCACAGCTGTGTTCCCCTGATGATTAGAGCCTGAACACCAATACAGAAGAGGATGGTGTCACACACCCACTCACCAGCACAAAGACCCAGACCCACACTGGTGCTATGGGGCGACCACAGATTGGCAATAGAATAGAACTTCAAATATAACATCAAATTGTTAAAATTTTCCACAATTTTAACAATTCTGGAAAAGGCAATTCTTATGAGTGATGACAAATCTTGTAGATGATTGGTCAGTCAGATCAAAGTATTCAGATTTACTCCAGTAATAAATCACAAATTCATTACTAACTTGTGAAAAAGAATGTTTTTTTAAATAATTAAAATTTAAAATTGAATAAATTAGAAAAGGCTAAATGTAGCGATGTCCATCCGTTGCCATGTCTTTCATCACTCATTCTGGTTCACCTATGGTTCTGTTAATAAATACAATGTTTATTTTCCTGCACTAATTTTTTCTCCACGCCGTGAGGCCCGGTAGCCTCCATGTGCTCTCCATTGCTTTCTGAATACGTTATTGCCAAAATGACTAATCTACCAACCACAGAGAAGTGATATGTGACTTGGGGGGGGGGGGGGTGCTCCACCCCAGCTTGCATTTTCTGAAGGGGGGGGTGCTCCACCCCAGCTTGCATTTTCTGAAGGGGGGGGGGGGCTCCACCACAGCTTGCATTTTCTGAAGGGAGGCTGTAAGAATATTTTATGACCTCAGCAAGAAGGAAATGGGCAAGAATAAGGGATATTTCAGCATAAAATCTCCCTCACAAAATGTTTCAACTGAAGTGAAAGGTAAGTAGTTCATCAAAGATGCACTTAAATGAATCCTAGGCAGCCCCCACTCACAATACCATGAAGCTCCTAAGTAAACTAACACACGGTGTTTAAACTCAGTTCACCAAAGATCAGTTGTTTGGTGTGTCACTATTTATAATAATATTTTGTCACCTTGTGACACCTCTGAAAAGCCTGCCAATTACAGCCAGTACCCAGCTTCCTTGGACACATACCCAAAGCAATGAAGGGGGTAAATTTTAAAAATAAAAGGCCGCTTAATTTATTTTTAATCCCTATAGGCGGATAGTTACATGAACGGAAACACATTGGCCCATTAGACCAGACAGCCATGAGGCGTCATTTCAGAAATCTGGAGTTTGGCTTCCCTGATTCTGCAAAGATTATTTTAGACAGCGGCCGAAAGCCGAAGCAGTCGCTCTATCAGTGTTGGAGCGGAAACACCTGTGTGCTGGTTCATCGATCACCATGGGCGCTCAAGTCGCTGAGCATGTGTTTGAAAAGCTTGTTTTTGAAGACAGCATTTCCCGCACTCTTACTGCTGACTTAAAATGTTGTTTCATAAAACTTTCATAAACTTCATAAAAGTTTCCACTGAAAGGATATTTAAGCAAAAGTAAAGTTCCCATGGTACACAACCTCCACTCTCCCGCCTACTAGTCTCTGCCTATTTGGGTTTCCTTGGACTGACTCCTGTCACACAAACTCACCGATGTCTCTTTTTCTCTGACTCTGATGTTAACTGCATTCCCTTAAATTCGCAAAACCTACAGCTTTAGTAAGTATAGACATGCATGCAAAATTAACAGCCATATTATAGCACATAAAGCAGTATTCTATGTGGCTCATATCTAAATCAAAACATAATTCATGACTTCACTTGTGGCCCAGAGTCAAAAGAATATTGTGCCGATAGAGAGACATGACTTGCTCCAGAGAAGCCTTGCTATTTAGTGCTGCATACTTACTACGGTTGTGGGTGAGTCCTCACCATCGTCACAGAGTGTTCGGGCCTCACAGTGGTCGTGCCTCTCACCAAATCTCTCCTCGTGTGCCGAGGCTCTACAAAGCCTGGGCGCATTCAGTGGGCAGATGCAAAGGAGCTTCAAGCCTGGGGATTTTTATGAGCTGCTCATAGCTTCAGAGAGACCTTCAGCTGAGACACACACATTCGCCAGAGCAGAAAGCAGCACTCACAAGTCTATCCTAAGGTGTTGCACACTAAAGACAGTGTAGTGCCACCTGAAGAGTCTGGAAAGAACTCACCGCCATCACAGTGAAAACATGCAAATCCCCCTCGATCGAAGAGCTGAGGTCAAAGGTGAGGCCACAAAAGCTGAGGACCGAGTCAGCAGTGCCCTGAGGACCGAGTCAGCAGTGCCCTGAGGACCGAGTCAGCAGTGCCCTGAGGACAGAGTCAGCAGTGCCCTGAGGACAGAGTCAGCAGTGCCCTGAGGATCAATCAGCCTGCCTTCAGGTACAACATGTCTACTGTCTCTGCCTTTGACATACTGAGTGCTCCAACTTGATTCTATGCTGTATCAGATTTTGCCCAACGTATAACAAGTTTAGCGCATTTCTGAGTACAGCTTTGGGGGGTTAATTTTATATATCTCTCCTTCCCGTTTGTCTTGCACTTCTTACTGGTCAATCATTGTTAGCTCAACCTAGCGGCACTTGCACCTAAGTTGGCTCCTTGACCGCTGTATGCTTGTCAATCTTTATTTTATTTATTCATATAGCACAGTTATAATCTAAAAGGCATTAAAATAGGTATAACAATTAGTACAGAAATTAGCACAAAAAAAATAAAATAAATAATAATAATAATAATATACCACCAAAAACATGAGACTTTAAGCACCCACGTTCTCGGTAGGGGACTTTAGACCCCCCTCACTGGTTCCCGCGCAAGAGGACACAGACCCCTGTCGCACTGGGACTCAAACCCAGTGTCCTCTGGGGAACTCAAACCCGTCGACAAAGAAGGGACTGGAACCCTCCTTCTACTTATGGCACACAGATACTATCTGCCTGACTTGTATGTCACATTAGACAGAAGGTTCTGTTGAATGAACGTAAAAATCTAATCATGTATGTTTCGGGGGAATGTAGGATGTCATGACTGACGAATGAAGCGCAGCACAGACACAGCCGCCTAAGGGCCTTTGATAGGGTGACAAAGCTGCATGGGACCCTATGTTGTTTTTAGCAAAGCAAAGCAAAGTATACAGGTACTATTGAGTTACACATCTTTAGCCGCTGAGGCACCTGCTCAGCCATACCATCCTCACAGCTGCATGCCTACTGAACCATCACGCAGTCACCCGCAGCCCTACACTCACGGTTCCTACTTACAAACAACTGCACCGCCCACTTTTTTCAGCAAAACTTGAGAACAACTCAAGCTTGAATCGATAACTGTCCTGGGACGTTGCATCGACAATGGCTACAGTATCTAAGAAACAAAGCTTTGACAAGCGGTTTTTTTTTAATAAGAGGCATGAGGAAATCAGCAAATAAAACTTCATCGGGACAAGAACCACAGAACAAGTGAGATGCACTGCACCACATGAGTTGTCCTGTGTTATTTATGGATTGCCGAAGACATTGGCCCTCTATATGTGAGATTCTGTGTGGACACTTCTCAGCCAACACTGGGGACCAGGCAGAGACCATTCGGCACTTGCAATGTCAGCAAACGGGGGTTTGACTACAAAGTGTATGAAGGACAGCAAGTGTGAGCCCTCCTGATTTAGGGTTAGACTTATCGTCCAGCTGACACTACTGAGAATCTGAACTTGTGTGCAGAACGGGGATTTTTGGTTATAGTTACCAGAGAAAGGGCTGACCAAACCAGATGTGGGGAAGGCTTACCAATGCAAATGCCTTCTCTGGAATGCACGCCTTTGGTTGGAATCTCCAATGCATGTTGTCGTGCTGTGAAGCCACGCCAGATCAGTCAGGCCTGAGTGAATCATTGAGAGGCCGACGACATGGTGCCTTCACGTCTAACGGTGGACAATGTACTTTGTGCACAGTGTCATGTCCTCGGGTCCGGCTTCCTCCGTTTTCCTCCAGTTCCTCCTGCATGACTGGCCCACTCAGATGTGCTGCAAAAGCACTCGAGACAGACATGTGATTCATTCGATGCCCCAGAAATTAACTGCAAAGTTGGGACAGGGGTCTTCACAGTCACTGGGGCATCATAAAGACGAGACTTGCCCGTTCCTTCTCAGAACTGGACAGTAGCACGATCTGAGCATCTACCAGAAAGAGTTAATCTCTTGTACCTGGCTCATACATTTTACTGGACCCCCACTAAGCCACAGACTCAGGTTATAGCCCGCCTACCCCACCCCCGGCTGATTTACATGTTTTAAATAATTCAGTCCGAGCTTCATGTTTGGACAGAGGCTGGAAATCTGAGCTGTCTGGGTGAAATGCGGACGAGGGGTCAGTCTATCTGGAATCCATGCAAAAGGTAGTCAATTCTGACCAAAAGTTGTAATAAAATAAAAAGATTTGTACAAACCTGTCCACATGTTCTCAGAATATCCATTGGTGTCCTCATCACTGCAATTTCCTCTTGAAGTAGGACCAAGCACCAAGGCTTTCGAATGCCTTCGTGCTTTGTTTGTCTATTGCCCCGGCATCAAAATCAGGTTCATATTATTCAATTAGTTTCAATTTCAAAGTTTTTATTATTATTCCTATACATCAACACACTGTGCAACGTAAAGGTAGGGATTGTGATTCTGCAAGTCCCAGTGCATAGTACAGAGAAATAGAGGGAGCTGTAAAAAGTTAAGGGAAGGGAATTAAAAGTAACAGAAAACAGAAATTTATAAATAAATAAAAAATCAAAATAGAGTAAAGTTACCATATAAATAGAAAGTGGTTGGAAAGTGACAGCTCAGTCTGAAATAATGCAATAAGGATATTAATTTAAGCAGACAGTCATTTGTTTCAGTCTCCCCGACTAAGATCAGCCATGTCGCAGCATGTTTTGCTACTCAGCCTGTCTGAGGGGGCGTGTTCCTGCAAGAGAGTGGGGCCAATGCAGACCCTCCATAGGAATCAGTGCTCCTGGTTTCCTTGCTAGTGATATTAACAGCACTGTGCTGTGATAATGAGCTACACATTGTGTTTGAGTTAGCAGAAAGGCAACAAAATTCAGTATAAGGCAGTTAAACAGCACCGTCACAGGTGGGATTATCCTAATAAAAATGCATTTTTATTTTGAAACGGCTGAATACTAGAACATGTGTTTGTAAATAAACCTCCATTGCTGACACACATCTAAGAACAGCCTCTAACAGGGAAAAGTGGCCCCAGTGACCTGAACAAAGGCAATACGCAGGGAGGCCTCAGGTCATCACTGACCCACTGGCAGACCTTTACTGCAGATCATATCTCCAAAGCTTCATGGTGACTTTCCCTGTGTTTATTACCCCTGCCCTGCTCCTCTGACATCGTTTATGCTATAGTTTGCATAGAGTGTCTGATTATCAGCCTTGATGCTCAGAAAAGTGACACATAGCTATTTACCACTGGCAATCAGAATGGCATCCAAACACAAAGCTGACACAACTGCAAAGATTCTCCCAGAATGCAACAGGAAAAAAGAAAAAATATAACTGAGGACTAAAAAGCTAGTCTACCGCCGCGATCGAGGTGATGACCTTTCTGTTCATGAGCTGTTTCCCATAATATACACCATCAAAAGCACTGGGACACACCTCTCATCATCAAGGTCATTATGGTGTTTCATTCAGACCCATTGTCACAGTTGTATAAAATCAAACACCTACCCATGCAATCAGGTTTACAAACATTTGTGAAAGAATCGGTCGTTCTAAAGAGCTCAGTGAATTCAAGCGTGGTACTGTCACCTTTGCGTTAAGTCAGGGAATTTTTTTCCCTGTTAGGAACTGTAAGCAGGATTACTGCAAAGTGGAAGCATTTAGGAACAAAAGAAACTGAGCCATGAGGTTGCAGACTACGTAAAGTAACAGAGCGGGTCGCCAAGTGCTCTGTTGGAGCATAGTGTGGAAAAGTCGCCAAAGCTCTGTTGACTTAATAACTGTGGAGTTCCAAACTTCCTCTGGCATTAACCCCAGCCCAAAAACTGTGCACCAGGAGCTTCATGGAATGGGCTTCATGGAATGGGCTGCCAAGGTTGAACCAGAAGGAGGGATAATGGGGAGGGGGGATAAGGATGTAGGATTCTTTTTCAGAGGATGGGCTAGGCCCCTTAGTTACAGTGAAGGGAACTCTTAATGCTTCAGCATACCGAGACAATTTGGACAGCAACTTTGTGGGAATAGTATGGGAGAGACCCTTTTCTGTTCCAGCATGACTGTGCCCCAGTGCACAAAGCAAGGTCCATAAAGACATGGTTGGGTGAGTTTGGTGTAAAAGAACTTGACTGCCCCGCACAGAGTCCTGACCTTTGGGATGAACTAGAATGGAGATTGAAAGCCAGGCCTTCACGTCCAACATCAGTACCTGACCTCACAAATCCTCTTCTAGATGATTGGGCACAAATTCCCACAGATACTCTGCAAAATCTTGTGGAAAGTCTTCCCTGAAGAGTGGTAGCCATGCAAAGCTGGGACCAGTTCCATATTGATGTACAGTGGTACCTCAGTTCTCGAACTCATTAGAACTCGAATTTCTTAAAAGTCGAACCAACCACTTTGAAAAAAAATGACCTAGAACTTGATCTGAATCTCAGAAGTCAAACCGTGAACGCCACCCTAAGATAACTTGTACACGCGGGGAAATTAGTCACGGGGCACGTCTCTCAGTGGAAACAAAGGGTAACGCTTCAGTCTAAGCCTCGCATTCGCTGTGATAGCATCGTGCATGTTTACACTAGCTGATTACATATATTTAGACAGTAAAAATACACTGACAATGATAGACAGTAACAGTAATTATTATTATAGACTAATATTAATAATAAACCATTAATACTTTTAATTATAATAATATTGTCGTGCCAAGCGGGGACGGAACGGAGACAAAGACACAGACATCAGGGTATCGGGGAATATGGGGTTTAATTACAGGTAAGGCAGGCAAAACGCAGACGGACAATACAATGACTGGACTGGGGAAACAAACTGAAATGCGGACGAAATACAGAGGACTAATGACAACAACCAGAAACAGCTGATCACATGGGAATTCCACATGAGGTTAATGAGGGGGCGTGGCACACGGAAGAAGCAGACGATCGGGGCAGGACACATTGTTTGGATACATTTATTTTCTTACTTTACAAATTACTGTTTTGATAAATGTGCTTAGATTTGTTTAGAACAGTATATGCTCTTCTTGTTTTATCCGGTTCATAAGAACATAAGAACTATACAAACGAGAGGAGGCCATTCGGCCCATCGAGCTCGCTTGGGGAGAACTTAACTAATAGCTCAGAGTTGTTAAAATCTTATCTAGCTCTGATTTAAAGGAACCCAAAGATTCAGCTTGCACTATGTTATCAGGAAGACTATTCCATACTCTGACTACACGCTGTGTAAAGAAGTGCTTCCTTAAATCCAGTTTGAAATGTTCTCCCGCTAATTTCCACCTATGGCCATGAGTTCTTGTAATTGAACTAATGCTGAAATAACTATTGGGTTGAACAGCATCCAAACCTGTTAGAATCTTATAGACCTGGATCATGTCCCCCCTCAGTCTCCTTTGCTTGAGGCTGAAGAGATTTAGCTCAAATAACCTTTCCTCGTATGACATTCCTCTAAGACCAGGAATCATTCTTGTGGCCCTACGCTGCACCTTTTCTAAGGCTGCAATGTCCTTTTTAAGATATGGTGACCAAACCTGCACACAATATTCTAGGTGAGGTCTCACCAAGAAATTGTATAATCTTAGCATTACCTCGCTTGACTTAAACTCCACACACCTGGAGATATACCCCAACATCCTATTGGCCTTTTTTATTGCTTCCCCGCACTGGCGAGAATGAGACATGGAAGCATCAACATACACACCAAGGTCTTTCTCATAATCAGCTACCTTTATTTCAGTAGGTCCCATAAAATACCTGTACTTTATATTTCTGCTCCCTACATGGAGTACCTTACATTTGTCTATGTTAAATTTCATCTGCCAGGTATCAGCCCAGTCACTAATTAAATCAACGTCATTTTGTGTTTAAATGCTAAAAAAAAAAAACATACTTATATGTAATTTTTTGGGGCCAGGAACCAATTAATTGGTTTTCCATTATTTCTTATGGGGAAAATTCGATCACAACTCGAACTTTTTAGGATTCGATCCAGAGTCCTGAATGGATTAAATTCGAGTTCTGAGGTACCACTGTATATCGATTTAGTAGGGGGTGTCATAAAAGTTCCTGTGGGTGTAATGGCCAAGTGTCCCAATACTTTTGTCCATATAGTGTTTGTACAGTATATGTGAGGGTTGGATCTCCCAGGAGGGGCCAAATACAGATGCCAAACATACTCATTCACGTCACTGGTGCCTTATTCCCAGTTGCAGGGCTAATGTTTCCTACCCAGAAAATGCAAGTCAGTTCCCTTAGTACCACTGGCGCTTACCTGAGCAAGACGGTGACCCTAGAATTCTCAGTGAAAACACTGAAATTTCTAAAGCAAGTCACTTTGCTAAAAGCATCAAATCAACTGCCTACACACTGACTTCAGAGCTGCTCCACCAGTTCGCTGGGAGTTGGAGTCTTCAGTTAGGTCTGGTGCTGAGAGAAGTATGTGGATAGAACAGCAGGTGGCGCCATCCTTCGCTGTAAATCACTGGCCTGTTTCATCTGACTCCTCAGCCTGAACCAATCACTAACTGCCAGAAGTGATGTCGCCACTGGAATCCAGGTCTTGAATTAGCTGGTACAAGGAACAAGGAAGACAAAGAGTAAATACTGATGACATCTGTCCCACGTTCAAAGAGCAGGGGCTTTTTCTGCTTAATCAGCTCAACGGGCATTTCCTTGGAAACTAGTTTACCATCCATTTAAAAAAATGAAAAGAGGTGTTTTAAGATAAACCCTGAGAAGAGATACCCAGGAGAGGAGAGAGCTCATGCATGCAAAAGAACCTGCTGTTAACAAAATGAGCCCCTGGGGTTAGACATACCAACGTGTCTGCACAGAGATTCACTACAATATAACATGAATTTGGAAAATGAGATGCAATACAGAGAAACAGAGCGAACAGAAGGAACTGGGCGGTATCAGACAGCTAAGCTGAGCGCGTACCAGAAGTGCGTATAATCTTAGACATTTACGCGAACACACCAGAGCAGGTGTCACACGCACGGTGTTGCCCTACAAACTCATATAGATTCACACAATCCACACCTTTTTCATTCATTGCTAAATAGCAACAAAACACAGCTGTTGATTGGATGCTTTCCTAAAGACTTCACAATACCAGGCAGCTCTTTTCATAGAATAGAACACTGAAGGGGCAAGTGTTGACAGTGCGGTGTGACATTACTTATCCTAAAGAAGCACCAGCTAATCTAATGTGACACAGTGCAATGTAGTTTAGTGTGTTTGTTACGGCAATGTAAGATATATATAGTTGACATATATTCACTGAGGATGGCACTGTGGCACAGGGGGTGGGACAGGGAGTGGCACAGACACCTCATGCTGCCAGTTTGAGGGTTTGGGATCCCGCCTGTGCTCCCTGTGTGGAATTTGCACGTTCTCTCCACATCATGCTGCTTTCTGCTAGGTTCTCCAGTTTCCTGCTTTAGTCTACAGACATGCAGTTAGCGAACTGATGTGCCCAAACTCCCCATAATGTACATCTGAGTGTGTCCAGTGGGCCCGATAGCCCCACCAGATCAGCATGCTCAGATATTGTTGAAGGGCTCTCAGGCTTACTGGACGGCAGTTGCTGCAGGGCATTCTAGGATCACGTTGGACCTTGCCTCACACACACAAAGCCAAAGTGTCCCCCTCCTTCCTGGGGCACGCTGAGACCTGCCAAGCCAACAAACCTGCTTGGGCACTCCACGTAAACACCCCCCCCCATCAGCAGTACCTCAAACCCCAAGTAGGACATCTGCAACCAGAGGGTCCCCAAGTAGGACGCCCGCAACCAGAGGGTCCCCAAGCAGGACGGCCACATCCAGAGGGTCCCCAAGCAGGACGCCCGCATGCAGAGGGTCCCCAAGCAGGACATCCACAACCAGAGGGTCCCCAAGCAGGACGCCCGCAACCAGAGGGTCCCCAAGCAGGACGCCCGCAACCAGAGGGTCCCCAAGCAGGACATCTGCAACCAGAGGGTCCCCAAGCAGGACGCCCGCAACCAGAGGGTCCCCAAGCAGGACGCCCGCAACCAGAGGGTCCCCAAGTAGGACGCCCACAACCAGAGGGTCCCCAAGCAGGACACCCGCATCCAGAGGGTCCCCAAGCAGGACATCTGCAACCAGAGGGTCCCCAAGCAGGACGTCCACAACCAGAGGGTCCCCAAGCAGGACGCCTTCACCCAGAGGGTCCCCAAGCAGGACGCCTTCACCCAGAGGGTCCCCAAGCAGGACGCCCGCAACCAGAGGGTCCCCAAGTAGGACATTTGCACCCAGAGGGTCCCCAAGTAGGACGCCCGCAACCAGAGGGTCCCCAAGCAGGACGCCCGCAACCAGACGGTCCCCAAGTAGGACGCCTGCAACCAGACGGTCCCCAAGCAGGATGCCCGCAACCAGAGGGTCCCCAAGCAGGACGCCCACATCCAGAGGGTCCCCAAGCAGGATGCCCGCAACCAGAGGGTCCCCAAGTAGGATATCTGCAACCAGAGGGTCCCCAAGCAGGACATCTGCAACCAAATGGTCCACAAGCAGGACATCTGCATGCAGAGGGTCCCCAAGCAGGACGCCTTCATCCAGAGGGTCCCCAAGCAGGACGCCTTCACCCAGAGGGTCCCCAAGCAGGACGCCCGCATCCAGAGGGTCCCCAAGCAGGACGCCCGCATCCAGAGGGTCCCCAAGCAGGACGCCCGCATCCAGAGGGTGTCGCATGGAATGTACAGCCTGTATTAAAATGTCCCGCCAGCACGTGATGCTCCAGTCTCACTTGCTCACAGTTTCCCTGGCCACCCTGCCCGCATCACTTGTGTAGTTAGGAATTTAATGAGCCAGCAGAATCAAAAGCCATTAATAAACAAGTTCTGGCCAATTGAGTATGACTGTATTCCCTCCCACTGAGATGGGTTATCAACATGCCCAGGTCAGCCATGGCTCGGAGTCAAGAGGCACAGTAACTTTCAGGAAAATGTAAAGGTCACAGCATGCATGCCTGCCGGTGGAGCCATTCACCCCACGACCCCCCTCTGCATGAGGTAAATCATTCACATAAGACAAAACCTTCTCAGAAAACCAATCAAACATGCCTCCTAATGCTAACCTCCCTCCCCCCTCAGTTCCAATGTTTTCAGCTTGTTGAGAGTTCAGAAAGCAGGTAGATCCCAAGACTGGCACCTGGAGCACACCTGTCACAGCCATCAGTGTCCTGTTTATCTACAGCAAATCTGAGAAAAGAGGAAATGGAGGAAACAGACCAATGTGTCTTATAATTAGCCAGTGTCACACAGCACACTTTATGTTGATATTATTTATACAGCATGTTTACTTTAGCATTCCCATGACAAGACTTTATATTATTCACTTACATGTAGTTAAAACACACAAGAGGGAGTAAAAGAAGGGAAGTAAGAGTGTTAATTGGTGTGAGAGTTTGTATTTGCAAGTCCCAGTATAACTGTGATGCAGAAGTATCTCCAGAAGACCCAGAGGTGCGGGACCTACATGTGGGCAGTGTCTGACTGAGACACTATGTGACTAACAATGACTCACACATACAGAATTCAGTAAATTCAGAATTCAGACTGGGGCAGTCATACGCCTGGCAGCAGCACACGAGCCAGTGCCGCCTTGTGTGGCACGAGTCGCTGTACTGTACTTTCCCACAGCTAGTAGAAGGAAAGCTGATGGCGTCTTGGCTAGAAGCAGTGAAATGTGCGTGAATCGGTGCCCCTGAAGCCTCGCGGAGGGACACACTGGACGCCAGGGGAGTAGACAGACATGCTCACATCCTTAGGGCTGTAAGTAAGGTGAGGCCTTGTAGTATTCATATGTAACAAATGGCATATAATGTTACTGCACTATGTACACAAATACTAAGATATTTGAATAAGCTTCAGGATTTTAATGGCATCATCAGAAGATAATTACATTATGAGTTGCTACAGGTCGAGGTTAGGATGATAACTGCCGTGTGGAGCTGAAAAAAGTATACAGATTATAGGACTGTCTTGAATGAGAGGGTTATGGCATTGCGGGTAACTACACACAATCTCTGCTGTTTGGAAAAATAACTTTTCAAATAAATACATGTGTGCATAATGGCCGAAATCACTTCTTGTGACTTTAAAGAAGACCAGGTTATTGTTAGTTTTAGGAAGCTGTTTTTCCAATAGAGCTGTGATCAGCGTTTCCCTCAGGGACTCTGGTGCCTGTGCTGCCTGGGATGGAGTCCTGGCCCCCGGAGACCCACATAAGCCAACAGGTGATGGATAAAATCTGTATCCAGTTTCACAACCCATCTGTCAACTCTGTAGCATCTTCACAGGGAGTGCTAGCTATTGAATTTATGCAATTCTTGCTGAGTAAACATGTTAAATTTCATTGTATGTTGTGCAATGCCAATAAAGGCTATTCTATTCAATTTGACTGTATTCTATTCTATTTCTAAAGTGAACCTTGATTGAATGTAGGGTTTAAATGAAGGTTTCCCATTAAAAATGAGAAAATTCAGAGGCTTAGCAAGCTAATTTACAAAAATGTGCTTAAAATCAGACTGAGCATCTGACTGCTATCTCCGCACAGGGTAGTTAGGGTACGAACCTTGGGTTCAGGGCCACTGAATTCTGTCCGTCGGCCCCCTCTGTTGGTCACTTCGAAGTACTTCACCCGTGCTTTTCAGCATGCCTGCCATCCTGGTGAGTGTAACGGCTTATAGTGACACACCCCATTACACAGGTGCATTTCGTGGCCACTGCCGCCATTGCTGCGCGTCTATGGCCGCTGCCGCCGTGGCTGCGCGTCTACGCTCCCGCCGTGGCTGCGCGTCTACTGCCGCTGCCGCCGTGGCTGCGCGTCTACGCTCCCGCCATGGCTGCGCGTCTATTGCCACTCCCGCCATTAAAAAATAAGCACTGGGCACATTGGATAAAACAATTTCTTCTCCGGAGGCTGGAATATACATCCTGAAGACAGAATTGTAAGTGATAGCATGGGAGATTAAAAAAAAAACATTTCTACTCTCCAAGAAGAGGAGATTCCTTTGTTTTTTGCCTACCAAACAAAACATACATGCCCCTGAAATAAAAGCAGCTCGGGGCTTTTGTGTGTCAGTTTGTGTGCTTGTCCAGCAACTTCTTTTTTTTTTTTAATAATTTAAGATGTCATGATCTGCCTCATTCTCGTCCCCGTTTGGCCAGCAGAGGCCGCTGGCCATCCGGAAATCACAATATTGCTCCCAGCCCTAATGTGTTGAGTATCGACACCTGTCTAAAGTTTGTTAATGGTGTTCTGTGTATATATGTGCCCACCCTTGCCATCATCAGCGGCCTGCCCACTGCGTCATCTCCAAAGGGGCCGGGTGTACTTAATTAAATGCATGTTTGCCTGCATGCTGGCATACCTTGCTGCTGTTTGCATTAGTTGTTCCCCTGGGATTAATAAAGTTCATCTAAAATAATCTAACCTAATCTAATCTAATCCTGTCCCACAACAATAAATCATTGCATAACTGACTGGTCAGGGAATGGCTGGCCTCCTTTTAACCTGGCAAACACACTGTTTTGCCTGAAAATAAATTACTCTTATCCTCTTCTACTGCCCTTAATTGATTTTACCACACAAGGCAATCCGGAGAATGTGTGACTGATACAAGCTCTGCTC
This sequence comes from Paramormyrops kingsleyae, assembly GCF_048594095.1. Lineage (NCBI taxonomy): Eukaryota > Metazoa > Chordata > Actinopteri > Osteoglossiformes > Mormyridae > Paramormyrops > Paramormyrops kingsleyae. Next base: position 412,096 of record NC_132813.1, on the reverse strand, counting down.
CTTCACAGACACACACAGACCTGCAATCATATCTTTGTGGGGACCACTCATTCATTTCTATGGGAAACCTTAACCCCTACCCAGCCCTAAACATAACCATAAGTAAGCAAACAAAATACAAGTCATTTGGCATTTTTAGTTTTGTGATTGCAGTTACAGATTTTTATAAAACTGGGGATAGTATTGTGGGGACCTGAAAAAATGTCCCCACCAGCTAAAAAAGTCATGTTTTACCACGTGGAGATATTTGGTCCCCACAATGTGATAAAAACACCCCCCCCCCCCCCACACACACACACACACACAAATAATCTCTCTTAAATACACATGCACAAATACAAACACAGTTTCTGTCACGCTCTCACATCCATGCACTTACAAACATCACCATCAGCCTGTAATTACTGGCATTCTTTCCAAGGACATCTTGCCAGTTTGATTAATCATTAATATTTCTCGAGTTTACCTCTGTCAATTATACTCCAAAATATTTTTTTCTATTCCACACCAATTGATCATAGGAAACTGGATTTTGAGAAAAAAACTCCATTCTTGATATTATTTGTAAAATAAATTTTACACTAGGAAGTCACCAAGTCCATGGAGTGTCATGCTGGCGTTAAGCTGCCGGGAAGATTCACAAGTGCGAGAGGCAAACATTTTCTGGCACTAAAATTCCTCTTTCTCTGACTCCACAGCACAAACGTGGCTCGCCAGGTTGTCGCTTTTACTTTATAGCCTCTTGCACTGTAGTTCCACAGGTCACTTAGACATTTATTTACAGGAGTCAGTGATGTGGAATATTTACAGGTGTATCTATAAGCAGTTGTTATGGGGGTTGGAATCATATTTTGGCAAAATCTCCTTTATCCTTCTGCTAAGTAGCAGAATGTTCTTTGAACATCAGAGCTAGCAAGCGAGCTGGATTAATGATTGCAGAAGAGAGCTGGTCTGCTTTGTTCTGCAGAACCATAAACAGCACAGTGACTGTGTCTTGCTGTAGGAGAAGGACCAGGGTCACCAGTGCAGTCCAATGCAAAGCCTCCACCAATCAGAGAGAGGGAGACAAAGCACAACATTTATTTACTTGCTCAACTTAATATTATTTTTATTAATTCTCTATTCTTGCTAATATTTGCAAAATGAGTCAAAAAAGACACGCAGCCATATTGGTTTTCGACTGTGAAAAAGACACACAGCCATATTGGTTTTCGACTGTGAAAAAGACACACAGAGCTATATTAGTATTAGGCTGTGAGAAAGAACCACAGAGCCATACTGGTATTAGGCTGTCAGGAAGTGTGACAGGCTGTCATACACCAAATTGTCTGTAGGGGGATACTGGTCCATTCATCAAGAAGAAAAGCTTCCAGTTCTATGGACTATACTGTAATAAATACTGAGAAGTTACTCAAACACAGTGTAATATGCTGTTTGAGACTTGGACAGCATGCAAAGCCGTAAACAAATTCACACGCAGGCCCCAGTTATATAGCTTCCTTATAAGGCTTTTTGACCATGGAAAAAAAAAATAAACAAGCAATTTTTTCCAGCAGAAACTTTAACATTTGCACCTGTTGACTTCACTGTTCCATATCAAATGCCTTTGATAGTTTCTGTCTAATCTACATGAAGAACAAAACAGGTTTAGGAATCAAAGGTAAACTTACTCAACCTGTTTAACTGTCTGCATCCAGATCTTCCCTTTAGCTGTGAGAAATATCTAGGCATGATAATGATCAGCTCCTTGAGGAAAATATTTCACAGTGGAGGCTCATGGGTGCTTTAAAGGAAGAGGGTGAAGGTTTATTTATACTTTATTCGGAAAACATTAAAGCATATTTAACATTGTGAAGATCTGCATGTGCCTTCACAGAAGGCCTTAATCTCTTCAGGGTGACAGTCATTAGATATCTCAATTTCGACTCACTGTAACTAGTTATCTCTTCTTAAATCATTTATACTAAAATTGACAATGGAGATATGAATCATGTTCTTTATGAGACATAACAGACATGGAATCATCAGAGAAAGATGTTAACCAAGCAGCCAAAAGACACAACAGAGCCCAAAGTGACTCCTGTGGATCTAGCATGTCCACCATATTGAGTGAATTGTTCTCAAAGATGATTTTCCCATGAGAAAAATCTTACAAATGTGAGTCTGGGAATCTGCCGATCCGTCCTTATGGCAGAGCAACTGGTATGGCGGCACCAGGCCCGCTCTCTAGGTAATGATAATGATAATTAATTAACAAATTAATTAATGACAATAATAATAATAATGTTGTGTGTGTGTGATATATTATATATATATATATACACATTTCATCTGAATACTTTATTTTAACATTAAGACTGTAATGGTACACGTATTGAGTTGTTTGGGAACGTTTTTGTTTACCATTAAATTACACCCGCACTGCAGAGAGAACAGTTCATAAGACCAAGTCAGTGAATACATAATGTGAAATATACAGCTGTCGCACAATACACATGGTAAATAAGTATTTCCTGCCACGAGTAAACTTACAGCTCTGCTCAATACGTGCGGTACAGTACACACTCAAAAGCAAAAAGAGGAAGGCATAAGTTGAAAAAGAAAAAAAATAAAAAACGGGGAAGAAATCTTTATACAATAGCACCCCCTGCTGGGAATTCGTCGGATTCTCCTACAGCAGCCCAGAGCTACGCGACTCAGGGCTTTCCCATGTGCCTCGCAGCGCTGACAATATTACCGGCGTTTTTCGTTGTCATTTCACCACGGTGTTTTATATCGTGGGTTGTGGGTTGCTCCTTTTTATATTGATCAGATGTGACTGATGATTTAAATCAATATTGGTATCACTGTGTGTCCCCATCCCTGCAGCCAGCCACTGCGTGTTGCCTCATGGCTATAATTATCTAAATGACACCGTGGATACTACGCCTGGCACACCACTTCAGGCTTATTATTCCCGATTTCTGTTTGGTTTTTCTTTTCTTTGCAGTGGGGATCCCATGAATGCAGTACACAGCAGCTCAGTAAGTTCAGCATTTCATAAGAAATTAAACATTATGATTCAGATTTCTTATGGCAAGTCTAAAGAGCCAGTGTCGTGTTATTACCACACCAGAGCAGGTAAGTCAATGCAGGCAAGCAGAGACAAGTTTTAAATGTATCTAAGCTCTCTATCCATCTTCCAGGCGTGTATCCAGTACCAGGTCACAGAGGGGGTCCTGGAGCCTGTCCCAGACAGTGGGGCACCCGGCACTGGATTCCAGTCCATCACAGGCCTCATTAAGCCCCAGTCAGTGCCGACGACACACAGTGTGTCCCACCAGGATGGGGGTGAAGAGCCACAGATTTGGATAAATAGATAAATAATGGAGGACTTGGAGGCAGGATCAGGCCACCTTCTTCTAAACTATGCAGTGGATAGAACACAAAGCGTGTAGAAGCACATAGGCTTTATCTGCAAGTGAGCACATGAGAATAAACTCCAGAGTACCTCATAAGGCAGAAGCCTCTGGGCATGAAGACTGAGAACTCTGCTGAGCTGAAGGCTGCAGTGCTGTCTGGTTTGGGTTGAGTGTTTGTGACGCCTCCTCAGTCTTTGTGCCCAGTGCCCCCCAAAGGCTTCATGTAGCTAACTAGGGACACACATGAGAATGACTCATTTAAAACAAGCACTTTGGCCAGTACAGGCTTCTGGGCTCAGATCAGCGGCTGAGAGTGTAATTCAGGATCAGAAGCCCCTCCTGTCTGACAGTGACATGAGAGCAGCAAAGTCACAAGCTGAGGATCGCACCAGACTGTAAGGCCAAACCTTCCCAGGAAGCCCTGTGTTCCACAACTCCTGGCCATATACAGCATGTCATTATCGGCAGTTCCTGTGACTTACTGATTGGTCTCAAAGCTGTAAGCTACCTCTTATGGGTAAACAACATTAACTAAGAGAATGAGACGTTTAATAACCTAAGAATTCAGCAGCTGACGAATCGTCTTGCCTGTGTGGAAAATCTGTAGGTGCCCCGGTTCCCCAAATAAGGTTGGGACCCTAGGGAAACGCTACCTCAGAATCTGCTGGAATCTGCTGCTGGAAGCATGACGGCACCAACAGCTGCCGGCTGGAATAAAGGAGAGTCCGGAGCACTTCTCAGCATGACAAACAGGGACTGCTGCTTGTCTTAAAGGCAGGAGGAGTAGGCGACTCAGTGGCTTCCCACCTTATGTGGATTTGATTCCGGCACCCAGCTTCCTGAATGGAGTTTGCATGAATGGATGGATGAAATAAATCAGTGTAGCCACTAGGGAGAGCCGTGAAATAGCGCAATATATTGTTTCTTCGGCCACAAAGTGGCGACAAAGATCGGAATAAGCGTTTGCGCTGGCGCTTCTTACAAGCCCTAAATCATTAAGGAAAAACTAACAACACGGATTTTGTTTCCATGAAACCGTCTTTGCTCCCGGTATTTAGTTACACTTCGCAGCTAGATTGTTAGACAAGCCTCTTTCACAGTTTCCGTAGTTTGTACATATTGTATTTTTAGGAGCAAAGCCAGATTCTCATATTAGAATAAATCCCGTGAATGTTTCTAGTGCTTGTTTTAGTGCTTGTAAAATTTTCAACGTTTGAAGTGGTCAGAGGCCAGCACATTAACAGTTTAATCTATCAAACTATCAGTTTTAAAAGCTTACGACTAGCAAACTACTACAGGTTGCTGTCGAGCTGTCAGTTCAAAGTGAATATGTATAAACGCAGAAAAAAATGAACGTGAAAGCGATACTATACATAAATCACCATGTATCTTTCAGTGAAAGTTACTTTCAATAGCGAGCCACGCAAGACATCAAAAGGGCGGAAATTTAGATTCAGGTAAACTAGGGCTGCTTCGGTTTAGCTCTCAGTCCACGCCCAGATATACAATGCGAAATATAAAACCACATGCGGATTTACCGCCTGGGACTTACAGGTGAGATGCTCAGAGGGAGCCCATCTCCACTTATTGCCTCATCTTAACATGCTGAATGCATAACATTTAGAAATCAACAGCCACTTCTTCTTACGTGGGCTTCATTCTCAAGTCTTCATCGCAAGCAGTTATTAAAATAGCAGAATTCGCAGGGGACCGATAATACTGGCTGAAGATCCAATCGAGGGACAATTTGTTCTTGAAAAATGCACCAACAGGGACAGGATGTGGGTGTCCGAAGTGATGCTTTTTACCCCAGCGATTGCTCGCCGCTGCCAGGAGAACCTGCTACGTCCAAAAGCGAACCAGACTCGCCGCTTTGCGCCTCCAGCCAGACGAAGAACTTGAGGGAAGACGACGCTTTGTCAGGGGAGACGCGAAACTCCCAAAAAGGTTGGCTTGTAGTTTCCAGATAGTCTCAGCTGTATATGCGAAATTCATTTTCTAATAATTAAGTTCATAATCAATACATACATTGTTATCCCGATGACATGCTAATTAATTATACTGAAGAGATCAATCTATACGTGCAAAACATCTGTTTTACATGTTATTTCAGTATGTCTTGTTAAAGTTATTAGCTTGACTGTTTATGAATAAGCTCGCAACGAGATGCCGTTTATGGGAACACTATACGTAACACTGAGATGTCAGAGAGTACGCGTTGCACACGGTGATTAGTCTAATGTTCCTGTTTTCTCAGGTTGTAAAATCTCAGAGCCTAAACCTGAGAAACGGTACTTAGGAGTCCGTGTGCGAATGCCAGTCAGAGACATGCTTAGACGGATACGCATCGCCAAGGGGGTGGACCCGGCAGCCCTGCAGGTGATCACACCTCTGCTCCCCTCGGTTTAGCTTCGGCGTTTACCATGCAACATGTTCTCTTGCCCTTATCCATATTATAATTATAACGGTAAAAAGTATAACATTTTATTGTCAGGCTTACGTTCTAACGACTTTCCTTTTCAATAGGGCACCACAGGAAAGACGTCGAAAGGTTCAGGTACTGAAATGGACTAGGCCTATTCATTTTCAAAATAATAAATGGCATACAAATACATCAAATCGTTAGCTGAGCTTTATAAATGCACATTTAAAAACGTGCATGTTTGATAATGCAATGATTTTTGCAGGGGAAAAGAAACGGGTACCTTCAAGTGGAGATCGCCGCAGCAGGGCGGTGAGTTCAGGATTACGACGTCATTAAATGAGGACACGTGCCCCTAAATGGGGGGCTTGGTTACCTGTTATTAATGCTGTCCAAGCAAGGGCGTAAGCTTAATTTCTACATTGGCAAGGTCCAAATCTCATAACCCTGACACGGGGTGTCCATCAAGAAACTTTGCGATGGGACTCTCTGGCATATTGGGCCTGAGGGCAGATGCCCCTCCGCCCCGCCCCCCTCCCCCGCTGCTGGCACTCCCATTTCCAGACCATCCATAACCAAATCCAACATATAATCTAGTGAATTTACATACTCCAGACATACTGATGTCTGTCCTTTTCTATGATCACTCTGTTATTAACATTTTTATCTAATGGAATTAATAGCTGAAAACATCACTTTTAATGCAGTAGTTAAGGACTATAGTCATTCTTTTTAATTAGATGAAATACTATGTAAATGATCATGCAATCCTGTTATCCATAGTCCATTGGTAATCCAGGATCAGAATTTCTGGTAACAATTTACTTTAACTTCTGCTTCTTAACTCTTGATAAACTGATACTAATAAATTGATAATGTGTTATTTTCATACTTTACATCCTGCTACTGTATTTACAAAAAAGCTCTTTCGTAAAATAGGAGTAAGATATCTCTGTAAGACATATTGGTACCACTTTACAATAAGACAACCCTCATAAAGGGTTTATAAATGGTTTAAAATCAGGTTATTAATTAGGTTGTAACACTTTGTAAATCATTAATAGAGAAAAGAAGTCATTAGTAGAAGTTATAACAGTAATTTTTTTTATTAATGAATTTATAGGTGGTAAAAGAGATCCTTAGTGAAAAGTGTTACTGACATTTCTAAATTTGGTAAGATCTTTTCATTTACTAATATATTATCAAATTTGATTAGTAACAGTTTATTAATCAGACCATTAAGGAGCAGACTATTAAGGTTCAGGTCCAGGCCAAGCTAATATCTTAGTATTCTTACAAATGCATTGCTTTTTAATTTTAAGTGACTTACAAACTCTTTGGTAAATATTTTGAAACGAGTAAGATATCTTGGTAATGCATACCTAAATTTGATGGTAAGTGAATCTTTTAATTTACTAATGTATTATCAAATGATTAGTAAGAGTTTATTCATGGTTATGGTGCAGACCTTAAACTAAAGTGTTACCAAATATCTAATTCCTGTCCTTAATGTATATAAGTGGAAAAGGTTTGTCTCTAAATCATTCCGGTCTTTCTGTGGTTGTCTAGTGGTCTAGCCTACACCACATTACTTAAAGCAGACGCCTTTATATGCCATCTCTGTCAAATCTAGAAGGCAGCGCTCCAGCAAAGCCAACGAAGAAGAATATGAAACAAGGCCGGCTTACATTGAAGTGTGTGGAGCTGCAGACGAATAAAGCAAATGAGTAAATTAAAGATAAAGCTGTTTGATTAAAAAAATCTAACTGGTTTGTTGGGAGAAGTTAATGTACCGGTAACTGGTCACATTTTGTGCACGAGTACAGAAGTTGGTTAAGGAGATTTTTTTTTTCTTCAGAATAAAAAACAAATCAAGAGCCTGGAGGACCTGGCCATTATCGTGGAAGTGTTAGAGGAAGACCTCAAAGCCAGCAAGAAGAGACACCCTGAAGGGGCCTTTTCAGCAGCCATCTTCACTGGGTGGGAGGAAGACTGTAGGGGGGAGGATTTCCCCTGTCAAAACCAAATGTTCAAACACAGTCTTAGATCAAGCCCAGCTGTGATGCAGGAGAGCCCAACACCCTCAGAGGTCTCTCCAACAAGCCCCACAAATCAAGCATGGAGCTTCTCTCCAAATCCAATGAGCACAGAAGACATGGTCCCCTCTCCCACCGTTTGGGGCAGCCTTTACAGTGACGACTCGGAGGAAAGGTTCCCCAGCCCCCAACCAGCCTTGCCCCCCCCAAACAGCCATGCCAAATGGCTGGGACCATCACCCCCAAACTCCTCCCCTAACAGCCCCCAAGACCTCCGCGGGAAGCGTCTCCTGGAGCAGGGAGTCCTTCCCACCTGCTGGGCCAGTCAGTTGGCTGGTGACTGGGATGGAATGTCTTTTTTCTTGTTCCAGCTACAGAAGCAGGAGTCACTGCTAAGGGGAGTTGCTGAGGAGGAGCTCCTGGCCACGGATGACAAGGGAAGAACGTAAGTTCACTCCCCCAAGCTCGCTATCATGTGGTACAGCAGGACCATGTAACATGACATGGCCATCTTCAATCTAACCTAACCGTTAATGGGTTTTATGAAATCATTTTTGGAACAGACACCTCAGGTGACATGCTATGTCCCACAGAGCTGTACCCGTCAAGGAATGGATCCGTTGTGTTAGTGTAGTCCTGTGACCACTCAAAAAATGACTAATATCATGACTACCTATTTCATGGGGAGGGAAAAACAATATGTTCACATTGATTTTTCTACCATGACAGGCAAGACATTACTTGTTTGCTCCTTAGGCTTGGCTTGAGAATGATCTCAGCCCTTCAGCTTCTTTGCAGGCTGAAATTAAGTTTGCTATTATGTGCAAACTATGCACAATCAAACTCTTGAAAAATACCGGCTTTTTATATATAAATCCCCTGTGTCATTATATACCTTTACAGCACAGCTGCATATTTTTGGAGAGCCAGGAGGTGGGTTGCTTACTCATCTGTTGACTTTCCAAGGAATATTATTCAGTGGAGATATTAATCTCATTTTTCTGGAAAACAAGTCCAGCATAGATCCTGAACTGCGCCTCCAGTGAAAAACTTTATCTGACTCATAAACCAAGCATCTTTCTGTCATGTCTGCATGCAATGACATATGAAACCACAAAAATCAGAGATTTCCTAGAAAATTATCTGTAATTCTCCCTCATAAGTCCCAGTAGGTGTCTGTTACAGGATGTATATGTTAGCTCCATCTCTAACCCAGCAAAAAAAGTTCTAATAAGATTAATTATTCTAATAAGAATAATTCTACAAAGTCACTGTGATTCAGGATCTGGCCTGCTTTAGTGCCTTAGTACCATAAACTAGGGCTTTCCTAGTCCCTGATGGGTGCAGCAGTGCTCCATCCTCAGCTACATTAATCTATCATTTTATTTCACTAAAGCCACAGGTGGAGCATCACCAAGGATAAGCTGGGAGGTGCTTAGGGGGGCAGAGCAGAGCAGCATGCTCCTGCTGACAGGGCTCATCTGTGGCCCATGTATGACATGAAGAACTTCTGTAACAAATGCCCACTCCTTTTGCTAGACTGCTCCACGGCGCAGTGACCGAAGGGAAGAGAGCACTGGCCCATGTGATTGCCAGAAGAATGGCAGCTGTAAACCAGCTGGACATCAGAGATTCAGGCGGAAAGGTAAAGCAAAGGAGCCGGCACATGGTGCGTCAGCTGTGCGGAGAGGGTGCGGCCATGATCGGCTTACAGATCTGCTGCACGAATCATCGATGATAACTTATGGTGCAAGATACGACTTTGTATCTGTTGAGAATTTTGGGTTCCTAGAACATTGTGAAGAGGAAGTGAGGCACGGGTTGGTCATCTCAAGGGCGTCTGGTTCTTCCTGTTCCAGACAGCGCTTCACCTGTCAGCCCAGAGGAACCAGCACTTAATGGTGGCTGACCTGCTCTTCTTTGGTGCCAATGTCAACCTAAGGGACAAGTCTGGGAAGACATGCCTCCATCTCAGTGCTGAAAATGGCTACGTCAGAGTCCTGGAGGTAAAGGAGAGACCATGACTGGCTCAGCTGGCCCCTGCACTAACAGCTCACCCTGACTTCTGTGCGGGTATTATATTCAGACTGCGTTCACTTTTATTACTGGCTTCGGATGCGTTTTGGCAGGTGATACCTTCCCCTAAAGCAGCCCATTGTTTACTCAGTTCACAGGATAATTCAGATGAAGCACCACGCAGCAGCAGATCCGCTCCCAAGCTCCCAACCATCAACCTTCCACATGAATCCATATATTTCCGTTTCTTTCCGTTATAGGTTTTGAGACAAGCAGTACATAACGGCATGTATTTGGACATCGAAGCCAGAGATGCAAACGGTATGTATGACAAAAATAAATCGATTTAAAAATCGCAAAACACAATGTGCACAGCAAATGGAAACAGGCCCAAAATAAAAAATACGAACACGTCACCTTGGCTGCTCATTCCTCATTCTAGACACGATTCATAAATAGTGCCTCTGTAACACATGATCTGTGTGTATAGTGATATGTTCTTTTGCTCAGTGACCGAAGTTACAGTTCACACTGCAGAGAGAATATTAACTTCATCTGTAAGAATTTGCAAGAACTTAATATCCTGTAAGAACCACACCTGTGGCCGTTTATTGCAGCAGTCTCTCCGCACTGCCTGTGCCTGGTAGATTGCCGGCTTGCACTCACATTCTTGAACATGCACCCTCTTCGTTTCCCTCCCATCTGCCCCCGCCCCCCCACCAGGGATGAGCGCGCTGCAGTGTGCCTTGAACGCACTGGATGCAAACACAGGGGCTCTAGGGGGGAGTGTGGCCCCCAGCCAGATGAGGCTGCACATGCTGTGCAGGGAGCAGCTCCTGGACTCCCTGGAGTGTCTGCTGCACATGGGGGCCGGCTGGCACGGCCCGGGCCCCGCCCAGAGCTGCGCACTCGCTGTAAGCCATCCTGACGTAGCCGGAGCTGTGTCATAGCGTGCCAGCCTGAGTCAGAGTGACTGCAGAAACGTGTTTTGACACCACCTTGGCAGTGCCTAGTTACCTGGGAAGAAGTTTTTAAAACATAACCTTAGAAAAGTGAGTCTCCCCTTCAGAAAGCTGCACTGACAATCTGCCTGTCATGAAAGGTGATGCTATGGAACTCGGAGAAGACAAGGCAGGCCACGGATTCAGAGAGACTTCAGTTGTTCTTCTTATGTTATGTTGTCAGCTTTTTCCAGGGGTTTAAACATTTTAACTCGTTAACTGAAACGGTCTTAGGAAGCAATAATTTAAAAAAACATGTTTGGTATTTTTCCAATGAGCCGAGCTCCAGCAGGGGAACATTAACTCAGAGTGTATAAGCACTGAAAATGAGCATCACAGAAGTCAGACCAGAGTGGTAAATTGTAGTTGACAGGTGTGTTTGCTCCCTGTGTTTACCTTACCATCTTAAAATTAGCACCATTGCTATCATAGAAACTTACATCTCCTCCAGTAGCACGTTTAGCATGCTGCCTTTAAAGCCCATCATTACACCCATCTTTGAGGTTTTGACAAGAAAAGCCTGTGAGCCTGTCACGCAGAAAAGTGACTAGGTTGGCATGAAGTATTTGCTCGGGAAGCCATTTCCTTACAGAGGGCACAGTTCTGCTCTGCCGTTGACAGACGTTCATTGTCGACTTCCTCCTCTGCAGGACCATGAAGGGCAGCCGGCCCGTAGCTCCGTGTGGGTTCGGCCCACGGAGGGAGCCCTGCTGTAGGGGCACCAACCTGACACAGTGTGGGAGGTGAGTGACAGCAGGCAGCTGCAGAACTCGCTCTCTACACTTAACACTCATCACCTTAATGTTCACTTTTTGTGTTGGTTTGTTGTAGCGGTTATTCAGATGGATTTTTTTTAATAGTTCCAGTTAAGTACATCTGTCCAAGGACTCATGGAAGACAACAGAAGGCTGCTGATTCACAAGACCACCTCCCTAACTAAAAAAAAAATCCCCTATGCCTAGAACATCGTGACATGATTCTTTTCTCCTTCTTTTCCAGGTAAATCCACATTTTTTTCTGCCAAGAAAGGCAGCCCCGAGAACTGACAGTACACGTTTTTGAGTCGGCACAAGCCTGAGCACATCTTGGAACAAAGGACCTTTTGGCCTGAGCAAGAACCCATTAGCCTTCAAGAAAACCCACCTGCCATTAACAGAGCAGTTCAGTTTGCATGATGCTCATATGCAGTTCCAAGGTATGCCTCAGATTTTGCGTAATGCAACCAGAGTTATGAAAGACAGGCACCTGGGGACAGACCCTAGGATTCCGCTGACCTTTTGCAAGACTGGTTTCATGTTAGTTGGTTTCTGTGAAACTTCCATAGTTTGTTAAATTAATGCAGTAAAGTTGAAAAACTGAAAGTGTAGCGAGTCACTGGTTCAGTAAAGTGACCCAGATGCATACTAATATTTTTCTGCTTCTTGTCTGCAGACAGATGAAGCAATTTGAGTGAGTACAAAACTGATGATGAATGCTTATGCTGACATTCAACATATACAGTTAAGCTTCATTTGAAGTTTTCTAACTATTTCCTGCAATTTATGATGATTAAACAAAGGTACTTCCTAAACATAAACCTATCAAAGTATTTCCTATGGGATTGTTTAGGGAGTGTAGTTAGATTCTTTGTACTTATACGAGTATCTACTTTTAGAAATACATTTAGTTTTAGGAATGTTTACCAGCTGTCCAAGTATTACATGTTATGAAACATATAGTTTTAGTTTGAGAAATGCATTATTTTACCTAGACCAGGATAAGCAGTGGATGAATAAAAAAATAAACGGAATTAATTATTTTACAGGGTTGCATACGTAAACTGCGGCTAAGCACGCAGCCTTGCTAAAGTACCTGTAACATTATATTTGTCGAACCTGTCAGACTGACGTAGCTCAAATAAAGGACAAAATGAAAATAAAAAAGCTCTGGTTAAGGACTGATTTTACGGTCTTTTTAACTTCCAAAAAGAAAAGAAAAAAAACTCGCCTATCTAGTCTAAGATTCCAATTTACAAACACAGCAGAACATGGCTGTATCACTCAAACACCAAAAAAAAACATTTGTTTTATTTGCGAACGTCTTGAGTAACAGATAAAATCTGATGTCAATCCTGTTGATATTGATTACATTCAATGAGTCTGGTTTCCTGGAAAGGAGTTTGAGGGGAATTCCACCAAAGCTCTGCTCTGTCACCTTGACAATGACTGTATTGTGTATCTTGATAAATTAAGGCTTATTTTGTTATTTTTATATTTCGTTAAATGAATCGCGCGGTTTCACGCAGTCCTCCTCGGCAGCCTCAAATCTCTGTAGGAAAATGAGGATTATAACCCGGAAAAGGGAGCGTGCAGGCAGCCAGTGTAAAGATCATGACAGGAATGTTGTCTTAAAAGATAAATCACATCCATATACTGTAGACGGACAGGAAAACATGCAGAGGGTGGTGACGCTGACACTTGTACAAAGACGCACACAGACTCTCGATATAAGTCGGAACGGAAAGTGGCGACAGGTTATCAAAAAAACGAAAGGCCAGCGGCTGCACGCGCTGCATTTCTCGTCTGGATGTAATAGATGCTTTTCATCTAGTTGTGACCGAAATAAAATCTGTAGCAGGACTGTGGTTAAGGGTAAGACACATCACCCCTTTCCCTTCTGGTGCTTGTCCGGTCAGCTACTTTAACTTGAAAATGACACGAGGTCAGTTTGATAATTCACCCGCTCCTACTTTAACGCACATGACAACCCAGAATGGAAATATTATTATTTTTTCACAGATATGTTCATGCACTTAAAAACACTGCTTTGCGTATTATCTTATTGCATTGTTCGGGAATCGCTATTCACTATAGCAAATAATGCGAAATTGCTATTAATTATGTGCTAGCTCCTGGAAGCATCCCGGCCTGAATTCACGGAGGATGTCATGGCATTATCGTGTTTCATGACCGCAGGGTAGCGCACACAACTGCCTACTTCTCACGCATGTTTACCTAACAGATCACTTAGAAGCTGCTGGAACGAGATTAAATGCGTCTGTGGCACCTGCGAGGCAATTTTGAAGTGCAAAATAAAGCCGTCTTAAAGCAGATACGTGGAATTTAAACTTTAGTAACATCCAAGCGAGGACACTCCTTTGCTATAATGACAGTTGCACCCCAGGCGACGTGACCACACGCCTTACAAAGTGATCGACCTAAAACCAGTCAGGTCACGTGTTCAGTCGCTCATGTCTGATGAGCCCGCTGTTTCACCGTATATTTCCTTTGCAAAAGTGGTGAATCTCATTATTTCTGTAGTAAATGACATATATTTCAAAGTGCCAATCTATTCTTATTTCCGAAGTGATCCACCTCTCCAAAAGAAGCTTTTAATATCCCTTCTTCTATGTGTTTGATTAGCACAGGTAATGCATATGACGTTCGAAATGCTTCGTTTGCCAGTTTTATGAGTATGAACAATCAGCAAATCAGGAGACGATATGTACAGTACTGGGGGCAAGAGTTACAAACTCGCAGCTCTGCCTCTGGGGTACTTAGTCTCCATTACACCTTTTGACTGCTTGGTTTGAAATTCGGTGGTATATTACAGTATTTACCGGATAATGCTCTAGCGTCTTTGCATTACTAAAATCATCTCTGTTGAAAAGCTTGTCTTATTCCCACGGTGTACTTTTCTGAATATAGGAGTAAGTCTGCAGACTTTAAACCAGAAAACGAATTGTTACAAAACGTCCGGCACTAAACACGTGACTCTGGGCAATAATTGCAGATTATAGGCCTACTGATAATGATTAAGTTTGATTACACCTTCCATATAATAATATGTGCACTTCTTACCGCAAATTCAATCCTTAAATAAATATATTTTAAGCACTTTAACAACAAATTGTGTTTTTCCCCTTCGTAATACGGAATACACGGATTCGAATGGATGCATAAGCCGAACAGTTGCAATAATTCCCCATATTTTCCCGTATTCCAATAGGCCTACAATTAACCTAGTAGGCTCAATGCCCCCTTAGCGAAATGGCAGTACCATAATTATAGCGGCGTTGTGCCAATCAATATAGGTAGGCGCGTACAAACTCAAATTTTCTGTTAACGCTTGTCGCGGGGGGTCCGGGGTCTATACGGCGGAGGAAAAAGGGCGGAAGTCAAGGAACAACCCAGAGGGTTTGGCCCCATCCCAACGCAGGCCATGCCTACCCAATATTTAGACAAAATGTAACGTACAAATTAATTACTCAGTCAGGCAATAACGTGCCTACATAGACTGTGAATAATACGTCGGTAAAGTTGCAGTCAAGGTAATCAGGCCAATGAGCTTCCTTCGTCAGATCGTATCTTTTAAAACGCCCCCCCTTCCTCGCCATTAATTCCCTTCTTCTACCGATACCTCATACATCAGCAGCATGTTATCATGACACTCACGACGCACATCTCAGCGACAGTAAACAGGCTTACCTGGACATGTTTGGATGCATAAAATAGTTATACAAAGTTTCAAGAACATTAATATCTGCATAGCCTATATGTATTTTTAATATTTTATGTGTGGTTTCCAAATGGTGCCTACCCACAAATTTGGTTTGGACAACGCCCCTGCATAAGTATATATATACACAAGTTCTGAAAAAAATAGTACTTCAACCAATTCAGGCAATTCATCTTATGGTTTATGCAGGAGATTGTCGCGGGGAAATAAAACAACAATAGTTAGTTTGCGAGCTTGTTATCTCAACAACTATACAACATAGGCCTATACTATCATAAGGAAGACATTTTTGCAACTTTCCTACTCCACCTAAGTATTGTAGCCTATATAGGCGTAGACAATTACGTATAAAAGCAATACGTTTATTCAAAAACTGAAGACTGTTTACATACCACTCGAAATGGGCAATAATTATATGCCCTGAGTTACGTGGTATTTGCCAAAGGATTCTGTTTTGTTTTGAAATGATTAAATGTAAATTTAAGGATATGTCATATTAGTGTCACATACACTAAAAATGAATTAACCACCCAGTCTATGCCTTTACAACAAAGCAGTCACATCACGGATTCCTAAAACAATAAGGAACAAATCAGTGCCTGTGCCCGTGAACCAGCCGTAGAATTAAAATTCTGCTTTACTAATACAATAAGAATACAGGTGGATTTAAATTCTTAAGACAACGTATAGCACCCCCTATAGACTGCGCAGGCTATCCATCAAATTAATCTTCGCTTCAGAAAACCGCTTCCACTGAAAACAACCTCAATCTCTCATTAAATGAGAAAAAAAACATACAAATACATTAATCCTTAAAACTAAAAACAATTAAAAGGAATATAAATTACTCACTGAAATAGCCGAAGAAATACCTAGTAGAACTTGAGAAAAGTTGAATGACCCTTTACACAAGCGGCGAAAAGCGAGCGACTATACTCTTCTGTAATTAAAAAATAATCCATATGCACAAAGCCACAAAACGGGAATGGAACATTGGACCTACTCGGCACTGACTGATGAAAATCCCCCCAGTATATCTTTATACAAAGTGTAACAAATATGTACTAAGTTTTTCGGAAAAAGTAAATATGACTTGAAAACAAAAATTAAAAGAATACCACTGTGTTTAGGTATCTGGTCTAAAGTGAACATGAGCAGGGTTAGCTGGATGAATATTAAAATAACAAATAAATCTCTATTTCCACACAGGCGGCAGGAAACGGATAGCGGATTCCAAAAATATTATACCACTAGTAAATGGGCTAAACATACGCCCATGGATAGATTTAGTGCCGCTAACTGCTCTAAAAATTACCAAATCACTCCGTGCATTTAATAACCAGAAGCCAAGACCCCGTACCCCATGTGCACGTACCCTCCTTCCCTATCATACATGTTACTCGGCCCGCCTCACCATGAATCTGGCTCAGACAGCTCCAGTTCTGCTTCTTTTTCCTCGACATAAATGTCAAAACTGACCTACAGAGCTTAATTATCGCCCTCCGGTAGTAAAATTTCCCAAAGCAAATAGTTCTCAACAAAGAATTGAAAGCAACCTTTATGTGATTAAAAAAAATAAGCTTTATAAAAATTCAGTTTTTAATGGGACTTTATTTTATTGTTTCGAAATACCCCAAAAAATTTAAAATCATCGAGTAGTGTTATCAAACAAATTTTAGCCTATGTATTATACTTGACAATTTTATTTTCTTTTTATTGCTTGTTATAGACCTAACCATTCAAACATACACACAGAGACCTCGCTAGGGCTGTTTTCAAATAAACTAGTTTAGTGTGTTCTTTCATTTTCATAAAATTCAGACCGCCCAGTAAAGACTCAGACCCGCATTTCATAAATTAAAAAGTAGCGCTCTATATATAGGCTAACGTAGGCCTATTTAAATTGTCTTATAAATTTTCAATTTTTAAAGTAGTTAAATGTATACAAATGTAACTAATTGTTTAGTTTATTTTAATAAATCGATGGTCCTAATAGCATTTAATGGCCCGTAAACCAAAATAGACCAAAGTCACCGAAACGCCAAATATGCTTAAACAAATACAAATAGCCTAGGCCTACTTAAAATTTTTGGGAAAAATCTCTTATCCAAGTTTCATCTTATCCGCCTAAAGGCATGGATTTACTGGACTTTGCGGTGCCGAATCTATCGAAAATAACTGACATCTTATTTTCTTTGAAGTAGCTTACTTCGTGACTGCATTGATCGCCCAAGATGATGACATTCTCAGTCATCCCACACTTCTGTTGGCTGTATTTAAAGCCGACTTAGAAAAATGCACAACCTATGCCCCGGTTGTCAATTAAAACACCATTAATTAATCTGAGTTTTTAAAACGTTAACTTGAATGCTTAGAAATGTCTCATCGATTTACGTAAAGAAAACTTCATATATTCAAGCAGCTGCTAGAAATTCATTTTCAGTTACCCCTTTAACTACCAGGTATATGTTAGCGACTTTTTTTTCCCCAATAGTCTGTGGCCAAATTAAGTATATTCTTGCTAAGTTCTCCGTCGCCCCCTGTGGACAGCATTCAGCATAAATTTAAACCACACCTCCACTTACAAAAACGAAAACTATCAGTTTGGCCAACAACATTTTATGGTGGAGTTAGGAAACACTTTCGTTTCCGGACACCTTGTTAATCATAATCAACACTATTACCAATTAAATGTTTAATCACATAAATGATTAAAGCAATGGCATTTTCTTAGATTACCCACTCAGCTACCGTATCAAGGCAACGTTTTTACAAATATTTCTGGCTGTACTGATATCACGACAACGACGTTACAGCATAAGCGAGGTCTTTCGACGATCGACAGCCGTGTAGCCTATAGTGACGTGAAAGGGAGCGATGTTCTATTTGCTTGAAAACTAAAACATAATCGGTACGTGTGCAGATAGCGACCGACATTAAAGCAATGTAAATACGTTATTCTGAGTCTCAACTTGTTTTATTCAGATGCTCTGGCTAGCATAAGCTATGTGTGCGCCAGGCCCCGTCAGCCTTTTTCTTCGTTTTGCTAAAATACCCGGGCAATTGGCGGGCCCTCGTGTCTCTCAGCAGTATGGACACACAATCCATAAAATCAAATGTTTTATGTAGTTTTCTTTCTTTAGTGCAGCTCTGCGTTAGGAAGGAGTAACCGAAGACACTTCCCGGGCGCCAGTCAAACACCACGACGCGACTAAACGCTTCCAGCGTCTGAAACATGCGGCCACGGGCAGTTTTTACATTTAGTATTTTCCTGTCAAAATACGGATCCGTTTCTGGTTAAATTTTTAGTCACAGATTGCAGAAACGAATAATGAAGCAACTTCCCTCATCTTGGCCAAATTACAACCTAAGAACCTCAAAGACACTCCTTGCCCGTTACTGATTGTATTGGAGAAACACAGCGATGGTCTTTCAGCACAGGAACACTGGTATAGCAATTTTCCGGCTTTAATAGTAAAAAATACTGTCCCAGCTCCATATACTCTAAAGCCGAATCCTACACTTTCTGCTAGCTAAAAATGCCCAATGATAGAAATGAAAATTGGATGTGTGTATGTATTAATTGCCATTACGAAATGTCACACAACCTTGCTTAACTAAATCTTACTCTTGGTCAGCATGAAACTGAATAAAACTACATAGACTGCACTGCCAGAATTCTGCATTAGAATAATTCATAGCCATATTGCAAAGTATTGGCAATTGTTAACCAATTTCAGTAATGAAACTATGGACTGGAGACACAAATCACTTTATTCGTTTAATCAAAGAGAATCTACATTGGTCATGTCTGAAGTTACATAGAAATTTCAGATTTAAAAAGTGGGCCAAGGATGATTAAACATAGTACCATATGTAGGACTAAAAAGCAAAATCTTCTGTAAGAAAAAGAAAAAACAAAAAGATACAATAAATTGCATATCAGCAATTTCAGATGACTACACACGGCTAGTGGGTAAAAGGTTCAGTAGGGTCCTGCCATTACATACATCATTAGTGAAATGTGTTCTTGCAATTGTATCATAAAATCCACGTACTATCCTGTAGTATCAAAATCTGTCACTTTAGCAAGTATTGACTTCATCCAGGAAAAAAAAGACATTTCCCCCACTGCTTGTCATTATTTGGCTACAGTTTTAGGTTGTGAAATAAGTGTTTTTTTATTCACCTAAAATCAATACAGAGTCCATGTATGGAATCCGTAACTATGGCGAAAGCTAAATTGGTTTAACTGAAATTCAAATGAATCATAATGGAAACTGTTGCCTCAAACCATTAACAGCAGGAAAGACTGCTACACATACTGGGCCAAAAAGTTAAAAAATAAAATAAAAATCAAGCTAGCAGAAGGCCCAAGTGAGGAATGTTACCAAAATAAATAAATAAAAAAATTACACTACTTGTAGAACTTTCACAAAATGCCCCTGATTGCCCTACATGGCAAAGACAAAGGTAGGGACACCATTGCTTGGAAAACTGTGGACAAGTGATTGTTTTCTCGCAAATACAGCAGATGGAAAAGCAGGATGAGAGCGACACCCTCTCCACACCCCTCAATGAAAGGCCGCTGGTCAGAGGCCTCAGAGAAAAGCTTGTCCTTTCTACTTGCACACAGCCGCTAGCACCACTTAGACAAAAATAAAAATGAAACAAAAATTAATCCATGCACTAAACCAAAACAGTCCTTAGATTACAAGCAGACATGCTCCTGAATTTAAGCCATGCATTGTGTGCTTGGGTTGCGGAAATGAATGCATGGACTTGGTTTGCAAAGACCGTAGATGGAAGTAGTTTGCAGTATTCACTGTTCTTGCATGGCAGTTGCATTTTCCATATTCATATTCCACTCAATGGTATACATGCACTTTCCTAACTCTGGACAATATGACACACAAACACATTCAAATTGAACGTCTGAAGGTATTCAGTTTGTTGGAATGACTTACAAGGCCAATGCAAGGAAAAGGCCATGACCATCACTTATTCCTCTCTGCTCTGGAAATCAGGCAATATTTCATACATGCCGAGAGAGAATCTCTCTGCCAGATCTAGATTGTCAGCAGAGTACAAGACATGTACTTTAAAGGACCTGCAAAGTTGCGTTTTCACAGTGCTAAAAGACGTCAACTTTTACCTTCAGCAACTAATAAACACGTCATATGAAGTGCTGAAAAGAAAATAAAGCAGGCTTTTACATTAAAAACGCATAACAAATCCAACATAGCTACCTAACCAACAGTATGCCATCCATGACATTTAAATTCTCTTTTCTTGTGCTGTTTAGCCATTGTGCTGGTGCAGAGCGGCCTAGCATCAGGCACCTGTGTCTTGCTTCAGACGCTGACTGCGGGCCTTGTACACCTCGATGAGAAGGTCCTTCACGTACTGGATCTCCCGTTCCACAGATTCCGCCTTGTCCCGCAGCTCCCGATTCAGGACCTCCAGCCCATGTAACTCCTCCTCCAGGGAGTCCAGCTCTGCCCTCTTGCGCTGCCGATACCTGCGGGAGGTCGTGGTTTTATTGCGGTTTTTACAATTACAGCCTTTGCCATCCAGTGACTTTCATAGCTTAGGATATGTCACACTTAAGTGAATGAGGCAATTAAGCCCAGTGTTTAACATCCCCGGCCCCAGAGACCCACCGTATATTTGCTTCTGTTGAGTGTTGACTGAGCCGTTGCCTGTTGACTGAGCCATTAGCTGATTGACACTGAATAACTAAACTGAACGAGGTCACAGGACCGGCTATGTTTTTCGTATCCATTCATAAATGTTAAAATTTATTTGGATGTTCAACACAAAAGTATTAGCCAAGGAAAACAATGACCCCCAAAATTAATGTTTATTTAACTAACAACTATTGCATATTTTGAAGACAAGAACAACTGCATCTAATTCATAAAATCCAATTAGATCATCATAGTAATTTAGCTATTTGAATGAGATTCTTTCGATTACTCTCATAATTACCAAAGCATGAAGCCAACTCTCAACCAATTTAAATGGTGCGATTCCCTGATCTACAGTTAAGAGTTATTAAACCCAGAGAGACAAAAAGGCACATTACATCGGGCCTTCAGGACCAGTTTGACGTCCCCAAGTACCACAGCAGAGCCCTGGCCCGTCTTCAGGCTTATGCATTTCAGTGCACATCACACACATGCATATTCTCACCTATGAGCTGCTGTTTTGTTCTGATCTCGCTTCTTCTGCTTACGCTCTCCCTGATTGGGGTTCGCAGGCGCGGCTTCGATCTCCAGCTTGATGGTGCAGGGCTCCACCTTCAGCTCTGGAGCTGACCTGTGACTAGCCTGCCCTGGCAAAAGCCCCTTCCCATCTCCCTTGGGCAAGCATTCTGGACTGGAGTCTCTAAGCAAATCAGAGAAGCCACTAGGGCGGCACCCTGTCTCCGTTGCCCCTGATCTCATCTGCCCTCCTGTCAGACCCATGAACCCATGATAAGGTTCCACAGAGCTGCTGGACTGAAGAAAACTCTGGGTCACCTCCACCCCTCTACTGAGAACCTCTGCACCACCACTACACCTGTCTCCCTGTGAAGTCTCCAACTCTGCACCACCCTCACTACCAGTAACCTCTCTCAATCCATGGCCCAGCTGGTCTTCCCTCTTGCAAGGTGTGTCCATTATTGCACCAAGACAATACCCGCCAGCCATCTTCTCTTCACCACCAACATCACCTGGGAAGTAGTAACAATCCTCCTCTTTCAACTGTACAGAACACTCGCCAATCTTTACTCTGTTTCCAACACAACATCCTTTTCCAACCCCCTTTTCAGCCTCCACACCTAAGTAGTTAACACCTTCCTCTGGGCTACCTGAGTGATTTTCTTTGGAATTCCAGATATTATTTTCCAATCCATCGGCCACCCTCACCCCATCCAAAACTCTCCTACGATTATTGCTGTTAGGACGAGTGCAATTGTAAGGGGCAGGTCTAGGTGTCTTGCATCGGCCAATAGGGCCTCCGCAAAAGCTCAGCAGGTCGAGTTCCCCAGTTGCCAGGGTAACAAGAAGTGGAGTAGATTCTGATTGGCTAGAGCTGTATGAAGCATAGGGCAATGGGTAGTACGACTGGGTACCACTTTCTGGGGTTACATGGTCACATTTCTCTACTTTCTCCACTTTCTTTGGGGTCGCATCAGACAGGAAGTAATCCTCTAGTTGAGCAAGCTCTTCTTGCAATAAGGAGGTCATCACCTCCAAATCAGAGGGCACCTGGACGTCATGCTGAGGTGGCGAGGGGGGAAGGGACTCCCTGGGAGAGGAGTGAGAGGTAGGGAGGTAAGAGGAGAAATCAACTTTTTCCGTCATCCAGTCAGTGAGAACATCACCTATATGTGGGAAGGGGAGAAATAACAAAAAAAAAAATATATACACAATATGTAAAAAAATATATACACTGGCAAAAAGAAATGACAGTCATCAATAATGATCAAGCAATAATCAAATCGATAACATTTGACAAGGGCGTGTCCCTGTCCTTTCCCACAAACACAACCTGTATTCCATGCTAGCACCTAAACCAAAAGCTATAGCTACCATCACGTACCAAACGCTTAACTCAGTTTCTAAGGGCAACGTTACAGTAACAAGTCAGAATTACTACGGCAACTTGCGAAAGGTCTTTATATACTACATGCATTGCCAAAATATTTATTTTTACGTTACTCACTGTGCAAGGAGAACGAACGTGCTGCAGTGCGGCTACCACCCTGAACGGGGGAAAATAGAAAAGCGTATAACGGCAACTTACCAATTAAGTGCTCGGTATCTTCTAACTCCTCCCCCCTCCTCTGCTGTGATTGGCTGCGGCTAGCCAGTAGGGGAGAGAGAGTGAGGGGGTCTACCGGGCAGTTGAGGGGAGTCTTCCAGAGAGGTACCAATGCCGCCATCATTTCCTCTGGTTTGATTTAGAAGATGTAACGTTGGCAATACGTAAAGATGCACGAGATGAGCCACAAAGGACAGAGTTGAGGGAGTGTTGTAAGACCTACAGGGAATTGGACAAAAAATTAAGATCTTGCTAAAAACCAATTCTCCTGGTTAGTCCTTTGCCAAAGACACCAACCATGTGCACAACATCCCTACCCAGTATAGTAACAAACCTCTCCCATCTCAGAATCTCAGCACAGAACTACTAATCAACAACAGATGCATGGATTCAGCTTGGGAAAAGAACATTTCTGTTCTGGAAATTTATTTATAAGAATTATATATATATATATATATATATATATATATATATATATATATATATATATATATATATATATATATATATAAGAATTTACTTCTTCATGGATGCTAACATAAGCAGGTATTTAATTTGCACGTCTCGAAAAGCATTTTATTCACACAAACCTGAAGCTGTTACAGTAAATCATACTGAAATCATACTTCTGCAAAATTACAAGTTCATTTGATCACACTGCCAGATTTCAGTTGGAATTATCACCTGACACTAAACATTGCCTTCATTTCATCGGTGCAGTAGCAGAATTAAATTATTTTGAGAAAGTCAAAGCATGAACTTGCTTTAAACCATACAAACCTTCACTTTTAAAACAACCACAAAATTAGTGTTACATTTGAAGGGAAATAACGTTAAAAATCAGAAGAGAAAGAAACACCATCAAGAAATCTTACATAGTGATGACTAATACAAAAAATATACATATCAGTGCCACTTTCACTGCTAAGAGTTTTACCCGCAATCACAAAGAAACCTGTAAATAGCCCCAATTAACCCTTTACTGCCTAGACAGTAAATGAATTCTCAAAAAAAGTTTCTTGGAAAATTAACGCGCAAGTTATAATTCGGTACAATCAAAGCATTCTCTGGCATTACTAAACTACGTATCAATGATAAAAAATAATATTAAATTCTATGTTATTACAATTTAACATCATGCAAAACGTCCGTTTGAAAAAAACTCAAGTACCAAGTAACAAGGTAGAACATACCATGCAATTCAGCAAGTTCATAAGTGCCATGTCGTTTTACCGGCAGAAGAAATTGTCGTCTATGGTTTAACACTTCATCTACTGTACTAGAGCAGCTCACATGCATGACATTGGCGCTCGCACCACTTGGCAAACTTATTCAAGCATTTCTCACGTTTATACCTACATGCATGCGTTTAAGCGGAAACCTTTGTCTAAAACGACTGCCATACAGCACAAAATCGGGTACAGCAACCACAGTACACATACGAAGCCATTGTTATGATGATTAACACAGCGACGAACAATTCATTAATTTACCCCGTTACATGCAGGCTTAACTAGAGCAGAGCCCAGGTGACAGAATTAGGATGAAGACAACGCGCAGTGACCGGGACTGTCTCCCCTTGGCGGTGTTAACAGGTACAACAAAGCCAGCTACAATGACATATTTAACACCACTAATAAAAAAACACTGCCACTCAACTCAAATACCCGAAAACACACGCTACAGACAATGACTAAAAGTTAGGTGATTAGCAGCCCATCAGAACCGCATCATTGGAGTAAACTTTCACATCGTGCAATAGTACAGTTAATCTAACAGCCACGACAAACAACAACACATAAAACGTATTAATTATTATCAATCTGCAAAGAGCAGGTTCAATTACTTAAAATTGAACAGAAAGCAGATCATGCACAGTTAGGTTCAGCTGCAGTACCTCAAGAGTTATCCGGTGGTAAAATCAGACAACACCGAATTATTCATAGTTTATTAACCCCGAAGTGGTGTCAGAAGTGCCGCCAGCCGCAACCACCACCATCCAAACTAGGTAGCCTACCCAACAAGTTACAGAGTAAGACCAGGCGAAAAATAAACTCTAGAAAGTGTGTGAGAAGTGTCAGTTAAACTTACTCCATTTTGGCGTCTGGGTTTTGCTAATAAATCGCGGGGCTTCGCCAAGGCAAAGTCCGTTATTGAAAAGAGTGCAGGACACTCGTCCGGTTTAAAGAGCCATGTCGCGTCCACGGGCCGCCTGAGTCGGATGTACTCCTCCGCCGTTACGCACGGTGCTCTAATGCCGAGACGTGGGCTGTCAGCTCCGTTTTAAAACTGCGCCCGGACTCACAGCCAAAGTCCTGCCGTGACCCGTTCACACGTAATTGAGATCACTCCGCCTAGCTCCCCTACCAGACAGCTTCGTCCAACGGACTACATACGTCAGATTAGGAAGATGGGTGCTGAAATTGTGTTAACAAATCACTGAATTGCCTGCAAATTCAAATTTGTTTTACCATAAATTATGTTAAAAGTGCTCAAGTGCTAATACTTTGCATGGACATTTTAAGTATTTTAACATAGAATGTACATGATATAAGAGATGCGGCAACTTTAGTGTAAGACTTTGTTGCAAGTAAGCATATGAGTCGTTTATCTGACCGGGATGGGGCCGTTTTTGATATCCGACGTTCATAAACAAAGCAAAACACTCTGGATTTTTATTGTTTACAAAGGACTATTTAATCATTACTAGAGAGGAAGGACACAGTTACTAATATGTGTTGTGTAAAAGCCATATTGCAACCTTGTTGCATCAGCTCTGCAGAATGGACAGCAGATTCGTTAGACGTGGGAAGTAAGTCGCATTTCATTGGCTGAAAAGAATTTATCTTATTGGTTGGCTTGCAGTGAAACTTACGCCCCGTTTTAACCACATGCTCGATGTAAATATCCCGAGAAAGGAAAAGGCATGTGAAATACATGTTTCAAACAATAGTATATGTAACCAAATAAGCGAATTGAAGTAAATTTTACGATGCTGTCCAATGAATCATTGCTTCGATTTATTTAGCGAAAATTTTAATAATAATTTAATTAGTTATTAAAATACAAATCTGCTCTGTTTCTTGAAAAAGAACATGGCACCCCCCATAACTGTTCTAAGATATTTTATGACGTCCAAATAAGGGAAATTAGTATTTTGTGAAGATCTGTGGCTGAAGATGAAACATGCCATTCGAAAAATAGTGACAAGAAGGAAGTGTATTCATATTATAAAACGTCCTTTCACATTATTGACATCATCGATTGCGTATTATGCTTAGTTATGATTTAACAAGCATTAAAGCGCTTCTAAATTATAAACAAGGATTTTCAAGTAGGAACTTAGGAATCCTCTTATTACCACGGTAACACCTCTGCCTGTCTGGAGTTGCTATGCAAAGAGTCTTGCATTTTTTTGGCTGCAAAACCAAAACCTGATTGAAGCAGCTACGTCTTCCTGTTGCTATAGTAATAGCGAACACTGCCCCCTATTTTAGACATGTTTTCCGGTTGCTGTTGCCATGGGTTTGCAAAGCCTTTGGGTACCACCGTTTCTCTCTCTCTTCAGATTTGACGTTTCTTCAGTGATCACAATAAATGTAAGAATAAATGCTTGAAAATATAGCCTACATACAGTCACTTTCTTGTGACTGGCGAAAGTCGTCCTAAATTGTGCTTATTATGATTACTTTTTTTGCATATGTAGTAACTGTACTCACCTCTGACAGTAGCAAAGTTGAACCGAGCTGCAACAATATAATTAATGCTTCTAAAACAAGAGTACACAATTTCACCCAGCACGTTATGTTTTTGATTTGAGTGGTACGATTCGAAGAAGTTTATAAATACGCATCGTACTTATGAAAATGTGTGTGTGTTTGGGGGGGGAGGGGGGTGCAACGTATTGCAAGAACTGTAAATGGGATTTTCAGTCGGAAATTGGGGTAAGAAACTTCAGTGAAAGTGAAATACTCGCAGCTGACGCAATCTTGCGGACACAGAGGTGGAGATGCTGATAGTCCGACTACCTCCGGGGAGAGAGCAGACGTCTCAGACCGCTTTAATTGGTCAGATGGGATTTGTTTGACAATCTTTAAAGTAATTTCGTAGAATCAACACATGATGCTTCGTTTCATAATTTTATGTATTACTTAAGAGTACCTAAGTTTTATGTGTAAAACACCAGCAGCGTGGTTAAAACATGCGCTTAAAAGTTGTTTGTTTATGGATACTAAATGTAGAGAATGGTAGATACGCTTAGCGTGTACGCTACAGACAGTTATAGTCATTGGTTCGGGTGTATGTGTACACATCGAAATAGGTGAAATAAATGTTTATGCAGAATACATGACATGTTAGCAGCATTGCATCAGGGTGTCATCATTAGCTCGGGGGAGGGGGGAGCTAATATCTCTATACGTGTTGGAAGAAGCAGGAGCCGTTAACAGAGGCGCATCCCAAATCAAAAGCACGCGCCTCCACGCGGCACGCGCATTTTAATGCACGACAAGTCAGAGCATAAATTAAGTGCATAAATAAGTCCACGTATAAAAAATAGCGCGTGGTAGGTACTTCATCAGTAATTAAGATGGATGTATTTTGGACTGTGTTTGGTGCTTAAAAAACTGTAACGACTCCGTTATGAATGAAGGTGGAGAACGATCGAGCGATTGCCCCCCACTATTCTACCATATATTGCATACAAACATTGCATGAAAATTGATGGTTATCATACCAAGTATATTGCTAAATCTAAACAATAAGAAAATGTGAAACTTTGATAAACTCTCAATGATGAACATTCCTTGATAGGATCACATCACAGGAATGAACCCAATTCCAGCCGTGTGGTAATGGAGTAAAGTTAGCATTGGGTTCAATATACGCCAGTCATTTACTCTTTTGAAACATTACAAAAGCAAGCAAACCCCACATTCAAAAATATGTGTTTGTGAAATTACATAGACACCTTGGATACTCAACTACTAAAGCCAATAAATTGTGAAAACAGCAAATAATCCAGCCCCTGTTGTACATTAACTCATTCACTGGACTTTTGAGTCTGTGACATTTCAAAATAAAATCTCCAAATGGAATAACAAAGAATTTCCTAATAAATGGTTATTCATGATGACATACAAATTTGTGAGTGTGGGGTTTGCTTGTTTATATAATGCTTTCTTAGGACAGCCAATGCCTGACGAACAAAACAAAAGGTTGCTTAAATTAGCTACTGTTACTGTATTGGTAATATCATGTAAAGGTAAACACTCCCTGAGAGGAAACGTCAAGTGTTGGTGAAGGAAGCAACAGCGTAGCAGCCATAATGTCATTTTAAAAAAAGGAGATTTCATGGACAAACAAGGTAAAAAGGCGTTTGTGGTGTTGGCAGTACTCTTTACAGTTTAAGTGGTTCTCTTTACTGGTTGGGGTCCAATCTTTAAGAAAAGAGACCGGAGGGTGTGTTCTAACTTTGTGTGGATCATCTATTTGTTTGGGCATCTATCTAGGTGACCTTCTGGACACCTCCCTGGGGAGGTGTTTCGGGCATGGCCAACTTGGAGGAGTCCCCGAGGCAGACCCAGGACATACTGGAGAGATTAAATCTCTTGGTTGTCCTGGGAACACCTTGGTCTTCCCCTGTGAAGCAGGAGGAGGTGGCTGGGGAGAAAGAGGTCTGGGCATCCCTGCTTAGACTGCTGCCTATGTGACCTGACCCTGGATAAGTAGTGGGTAATGGATGGATGGATGGAATTAATAAAACACACCTGTTTTAAAGCATTTGAAAAACGTATTTTATTGATGGAAATGCTTCTTGAAATGTTTTTTTTTTTCGGATCCCACTGATTTGGAATGATTACAATATAGCTGGAACAAATGCAAACTTCATATTTTGGTTCAGAGTGTGAAGTACACCAAAATACCATGTTGCTGGATTGCAGTCAGATCAGGTTAGATTGGAAAACATGCACTGGTACAGCTCATTGCCGTACCCACCACATGACAAAACACCTCGGGATCCCAGTTGACGACCCCCCAGGCCGATACAGGAAGTCCCACCCTCCTGAAATGGCCCTCTATCTGCTGCAGCCAGGTGTTATGTGGGCGTCCCCTTGGCCTGGTCTAGCTGCTCAGGTCCACAGCTATGAGGATCCTGCAAGCCGGATCTTTCTCAGGGAAACGCGCCACATGGCCATAGTGCTGTAACTGATGCCCCCTCAAAATGCAGGTAATGTGCCTCGTTTGGGACTCTCTGAGCAACTGCTCACAAAATCACACAAAATCAAACCAGCAGTACTCAAGGATTCTCTGAAGAGACACAGTACCGAAGGAGTCCAGTCTTCGTCTCAAGTCACTGGACAGCTTCCATGTCTCACAGCCATACAGCAAGACAGGGAGCACCAGAGCTCTAAGGACTTGGACCTTCGTCCTCTTGCAAAGATATCAGGAGCTCCACACACCCCTTTCCAGTGACCTCATGACCCCCCCCCCCCCCCCCTTGCTCTTCCAATCTGTCTACTGACTTCATATGAAGACTCACCTCTCGATGCGGTTGACATTCTCTCTGCAGACAGACACATTGCTGATGGCTGTGCCCAAGAGGTCATTAAAGGCCTGGATCTTGGTTTTTATCTAGGACACTTGCAAGTCTAGACACTCAGGCTCCTTGCTCAGTCTCTCAAGAGCCTTGATCAGGGCTGCCATTGACTCGGCAAAGGTCACAGCATCATCTGCAAAGTCAAGATCAATAAATATTTCTTCACCAATAGATGCCCCACAGCCACTGGACCCCATGACCCTGCCAAACACCCAGTCCATGTAAGCACTGAACAGAGTAAGAGCAAGAACACACCCATAACGAACCATAGAATCATGTGAAAGAACTGCACAGCACTCACAGTACCAGTGTACAGGCCAGGCATGATGTCCAGCAACTTCGGGAAGATCCCACAAAGTTTCAAGATGTCCCACAAGGCAGCTTGATCAACTGATTTGAAAATCATCAAAGACTGCAAAGAAACTGAGATTCTTGTTTGCGATTAATAAGAACCCTCAGTTCCAGGATGCTGACGATTATAGGTCCAGGTGATCACCCTTCCCTTTCCAGATATGGACCACAAGTCCCATTTTCCAGTCAGTTGGGATGACATCTCTCTCCCAAATGGAAGCAAAGATTGCCTGAAATGCCAGGAGGACAGCCTTACCACCAGCCTGGAGAAGTTCACCACTGATCCCTGCAGCCTTCCCTCAGTTGGTTTACCACTCATGCAATCTCAGTGAGATTGGGTGGTTCACAGTTAATCAGCCTCAAGAACTGTGGATCCAGAGACATCCAAAGTCCAACCAGAGGATCAGCTTTAAATAGCTGTTCAAAGGAGCCAGCCCAGGAGGTCACAACTGCAGTGTCATTCGTAAGGACAAACTGGGCACTTCTGCTCCTTGAGCAAGGCCCTTAACCCCCAGCTCCCTGGGCCCTGTTACAGGTGGCTGCCCTTTGCAGACAACTTACTCCAAAAAGAGCAAGTTAAGGAAGGTGTAAAGACAATTAATAAAGTATTGATTATTATAATAACATACTGACCAATGTTTATACTTTACCAATCAGGCCCATAGATCGGAATAAAATTATGCTGACATCCCACCTTCAGCATACTGATTTCAGGGAGGTGGATGGGGGGGGGGAGAGTTCTGGCAGTGAAATTTTCGCGGGTATACAGGCGACGGTTATTGCCTTATGTAAAGAGGTTGGTATCACCACCGACGCCAGGGGATGCTGTGGCGACTGTAAAAGTTGTAGATGCCCCTGCATAAATTCATTTTAACATCTCTGAACAGGTTTCACTGCACATTATTTGCGGGTGCCAAGAATCCAGCGCGGGGGGGCGGGGTAACCTGGATTAAAATCTTGTTGACGCTCCTGCGAAAGAACACCAACGAGCTACTTGTTATGCAACCCATCGCATTTACTGGTAGGGTATCCTGCACAAATAAATGACGTAACGATTCCCGTTAAGTGCAAGGGGCATGTACTGTAAATATATTCTCCTGTATCGCGTTTGGATGGGGAAACGTTTCACGAACTTGAGCTCGGACACAGCCATGTTCCAGCTGCTGCTTCTTCCCTTCCTGCTGCAGGCTGCAGGCACGGGCGGCGCAGACGTATTGTGAGTAACCTTATTAAACGAATTTCTTTTTTTGTGTGATTCTGAGAAACCTAGTACTGTTTTCCTAAAGTGACTCGTAAGTGGTCCGTGTGTCAAGCAGACATTTATGGATTGGCAACGGCACAGTAGATTTTAGAAAATAATTATACCGTCTTTCCTTGTTTAAAATTAGAAATTTTATATGCAGCCCAATAAGAACTCAAAAGTTACGTAAAATAACATGCTAAAGTATTTTGATCTAATTTCTACAGAAATCACACTTTTTTGCGGTGTCTTAAATATTGACCTGTACTAATTGATTGTTTAAGTATATGCATATACGCCTGTTATATAAAATGTGAGTACTTTAACATTAAGGTGAAGTTTTAGTTACAGTAGACTGCAGATTGCTTCTAATTTCCCTCAGTCCGTTAAATACAGGTGTTAAATAGAATGGTCCCGTAATCAGGACGCGATATGTACCGTGTTTTATCCGGACCGAAAAACAATTTAATACCTTCGATAGCCCCCCCACCTCCCTGACGACAATAACAGCCGAGAGGTCCTTCACCTCTTCATGTTGAAAATGCCAACCCTAAAACGTCTTCTGAAAAAGATCAATCTCCCTAAATGTCGCCCTAAATGGTGCTTCTCGTGTGATGTATGTTAAGGCTGTTGCTTGCCTCTCTCCTGCACTGCAGCAGCTGCCTGAGCTCGTCCACACTGACCTGTCCATTCATGCCTCTGAAGCCTTTAGGAATCGCTGCCTGGGGCTGCAGGCCAGGCTGTGGTTCCGCTTCGGGTCTGAGCTCCGGCTCCGTGTGCGGAGTTTGCATGGGTTCACAGCCCTGCATATGACAGGCGGGGCTGGAAAGCAGATGCCTTCCTGGCATGACTCAGTCTGTCTAAGTGGGACTTTCTTTTGCCACAATTAATTGATTTTCCCATTAGGGATTACCTGGTGACTGTCACCTCGCAAACCGTGAGCGGAAGCACAGAGACAGTATGCGTCCACCTGGAGTCTCAGATGCCTGTGACGTTCAACATCTCACTGCTGATGGAGGGTGACGACACTGTCGTCTTAATGGAGGAGGTGGCAGCTCACCCTGTCTTCCGCTGCGTGCCTTTCCAGGTTCGGCTTTCTTTACAGTCATGTGTGCAAGAACAAATCATTAAAACTATGTCAAAAATTGGATTTAGGGGTATATTGTGTGTTCAATTTGTCCAAGTAAAAGTGTTAATAATTTAGTAGAAAAACTATTGTTCCCTACAGTTTGTGATTAAAATCACATATTGAGCCATTTTCAATGACAGCTCAAAGTGAATTAGTGAAGTTTTACTTCACTTGATACAAACAGTTCTCACAGAAAGTCCTGGGATGCTTGCTTAATTCAGTAACAATACTGCATATGTATTGGATTATAACAAAAATCATTATTTAAAAAAAAAAATAAAAAAATAAAAAAATTAAAAAAAATATATATATATATACATTACATTAGAAACAACCAGTAGTTTTAAGTAAAACATTCTTTTCGTGTAGTAATAAATTAAAACCGAAATTCTAGCACTAAAAGAGGCTGTTCTGAGTTAAAAAGTTCACTGGCAAGCAGCCTCACTGGGTGCTTTTTGATTAGTAACACCTTTGCAATAGACGTTGCAACATCTAACTGAGTGTCTTTGGGCTGTGTGAGGAAACCAAAAGTCCTGGAGGGACCCAACTGTTCCTTTTTTCAACCGTCACTTCAGTGCATAACCAACCGGAGCATACCAAATCATAGTATACCAAAACAGCATTATGTGATGTGCCCTGCTACAGTGCATATCGCACTGAAGTATACCAAATCATAGTATACCAAAACAGCATTATGTGATGTGCCCTGCTACAGTCCATATCGCACTGAAGTATACCAAACCATTGTATACCAAGACAGGATTGTGTGGTGTGCCCCGCTACAGTGCATATCGCACTGAAGTATACCAAACCATAGTATACCAAAACAGTATTATGTGATGTGCCCTGCTACAGTCCATATCGCACTGAAGTATACCAAACCATTGTATACCAAGACAGGATTGTGTGGTGTGCCCCGCTACAGTGCATATCGCACTGAAGTATACCAAATCATAGTATTCCAAAACAGTATTATGCCATGTGCCGCGCTACAGTGCATACTGCACTGAAGTATACCGAACCATTGTATACCAAAACAGTATTATGTGATGTGCCCCGCTACAGTGCATATCGCACTGAAGTATACCAAATCATAGTATTCCAAAACAGTATTATGCCATGTGCCCCGCTACAGTGCATACTGCACTGAAGTATACCGAACCATTGTATACCAAAACAGTATTATGTGATGTGCCCCGCTACAGTGCATATCGCACTGAAGTATACCAAATCATAGTATACCAAAACAGTATTATGCCATGTGCCCCGCTACAGTGCATATCGCACTGAAGTATAACAAACCATTGTATACCAAGACAGTATTATGTGATGTGCCCCGCAGCCCCGCTACAGTGCATATGCTCCACTAGTGCTGAACAGTGAGCTACCCTAGCCCCCAAACAGCCTGAGGATTTACAATATTACTGCAATTACTGCTTAATAAAAAATGAATAGTAAAAGAGACCTTATATGTTGTCTAATAATCCATGTTAGGTAAATTTCAACAGCCCAGGATGTCCAATATGATCATGGTTGTGCCGCTCACCTGTGCTCCCCATGTTCTTCTCGTTCCCCTGTTCAGGTTCCTGCTGTGTCCTCTCCCAGAGTAGCCACCTTACGTGCCACTTTCAAGGGACCCACTGAGATTGTAACAGAAAATACCAAGATCTTTATCATTCCGTCTGGCAGCCTCCCCATCATGCAGACTGACAAACCAATCTATAAGCCTGGACAGGAAGGTCCTGTTTGCTTTTCAGTTAATTCTCCATGGCTTTCTGTAGTAGAAAATAAACTTTATGTAAAACAAGTTTTAGGTGATTTTATATTTCTGTACACATGAATCTATTTATCCTATGAAGTTTACACTGTGTTTCTTCTATATCTGACTTTTCTTTTGTCTTCTATGTATGGAACCGCCCATCCTTGCTTTAAAGATTTCAGTCCATAACAATTACATCTGTTCTGTTTTCCATAGTCATGTTCCGAATTGCAACAGTGGATTTCAGTTTTTTGCCCCTGAACCAGAAGGTGAGCTGTTATATACTGATGTAGATTAACACCAAATAGCTGTAGGATTTTTTAAAAACTGGCCAATAGGAGCTGGTGGTTGGAAGTTATTTTGTTCATAATTACCGGGAAAGTGCCAAAAAGCCGGTCTGACCCTCTGACTGTGGTATTTCACCTTGCTTGTTAACATTGTACTATGATTCAATAATGATTTTCACTGTTTTTTTTTTAACAGTACCAAACTGTGGAGTTGAAGGTAGGGATTTTTTTCTAATATATTTTACTTTCTCTAAAATTATCCATAATGAACCAGACCAGAGGCGCAACGCTCACTTTGGGAGGATGGAGTTTATTTCCACATAATGTTCTCTGGTGCAGGAGATGTTGTTATGCTTCTCAACCTTCATCTCCTAACTTATGTGTGATACCAGCCTTTTTACAGAGTCTAAGACAATAAACTGGAAAAAGCTTATAGGTTAAACTTCATAATTGTAGGTCAGATTTTCATAAGTGAGGAAACTATACTACCTTCCCAAAAGAATGGAGCATGAGCAAGTCATTTTGCTCAGTATCAGTGATATTAGACAAAAAATATACTGGTATATAATAAGTCAGTATATCAGTTCCAGGTTCCTGAAAAAAAGTTCCTGCAGTGGGAAAGGGCATTTTGATCAGAGCCAGTCAGGAACCAGAAGATAGGAGGTCAGGAACCAGAAGATGATGGGTGGCTTGATTTCTGGAGCAGTCTACTTTGTGGCAACCTGATTACTCAGTCTATGTTTGCTCCAGTAATGGGCAGCATGTGGCTCAGTGGGCTGAGCCTCTGTGCCCATAACCAGAAAGTTGCCAGTTTGAGCCCAGCCTTAGCAGAATAGTCACATGTCTGGCAGCCCTTGAGCAAGGCCCTTAACCCCCAGCTCCATGGGTGCTGCTGCAGGTGACTGCTCTTCACTGCCAGGCTGGGTCTTGCCTATGTACCTGCCTGTGTGCCACGGAGAGCAAGTTGGGATAGGTAGAAAGGGAATTTCCCCACTGTGATCAATAAAGTGTCATTATGGTTTGCATAACACCTTCCATTTTGGTCACGGTAGGGGTGAGGATGGGGCAGTTTACTAATTACCATGACTATGTTGCCAAATTGCCTCTAGGTATGAATGTGTGTGTGTGTGTGTGTGTGTGTGTGTGTGTGTGTGTGTGGTAAAATGCTATTTACCTGATGGATAATCTCACTATAGCAATCTATCTCTAGCCAGTTGAACACTTATGGGAAATTCCGGAGGACTAATATTGTGTTTAATTTTCCACCAGTGAACATCAAATGGTGTAAGAGTGATCTCTCCAGTAGCTTCAGATGCTGTTAGATGCCCTGTCATGGTGCAGTGGAGCTGCTCTCATGAGTCATGGTTGCCTAGTGAAAATTCACCTTGTAACAATTCACCTATTGGCAATTCACCATGTTTCCTTCATTTAAGTGCTGATCTGTCCATATAGCTATTTATATATTCAAAGCTAAAAGGTCCTTAAAATTGTAATTTCTGTCTTCCTCCGTCTGCATTGTGGTGTATTTGCAGGATCCCAACCACAATCGTATTGCTCAGTGGTTAAACCAGTCAGCTGCCAGCGGGATTCTGGACTTCTCCTATCGCCTGAGTGCTGAGTCGCCTCAGGGCAGTTATGTCTTCACCGTCTGGGACGAAGCAGGCAGACAAGCCTCCCAGTCCTTTGAAGTGCAAGAGTATGGTCAGGACACCTTCACACCTGCTAACCACGCCAATGACCTTCCCCATTCTTTTTTTATAACACTAAATTATCTATCGATCTGTCTGTCTGTATATATATTGTATATATAATTTGAGTATTATCTACTTGTATAACCCAATCTGTTTTTAAAAATTGCCTGTTTTTGTTCTTCAAACATTTGCTGCTGAAAATGGATGTTTCTGCCTCTCTCCTGAAAACAGGTCTTGTGTTTTTTATGTAGTTCTACCCAAGTATGAGGTAAAAGTGCATCTTCCTGCGTTTTTGCATGTTCAAGACACTAAGGCAGTGCTGAAAGTTTGTGGAAAGTAAGTCTCAGCAAATTGTTCTGCCCGAAGGTCATTGGAGTAGCTTAACATCATGTTATATTCTGTTGTAATGACATTGCATTGGTCTGTCTCTAATTTGAATTCTAATTCCTTAAAAGGGTAAATAAATCATGACGTACTTTTTTGTAGATACACCTATGGAAAGCCAGTCCTAGGATCAGTTAAGGCAAAAGTGTGTCTGAAGCTCAATCGATGCATGAATCGATGCATGACATACAACATGACAGTAAGAGGCCATATATGACCCAAGTGGCCCTGTACCATAAAACTTAAATGCTGTAAACTGCGTGGAAATGACAAGTCAAAGCCTTTCCATTCCTGCTGTCTCATTACTGCACTGACAGCTGCTTGTCTGATCTAGACTGACAGGGGGGGATGTGCCTCGCAAACGCTGGACATACCTGCATTGAGAAGAGGAGTACTTGGAAACACCCGGAATCTGTATGTCGAGAGTGAGTTAGAGGAGTCTGGGACAGGTGAGTGATGTTTTTATATAATATATAAACCCATTAAAAATAAGCATATATTTATTGTTAATCCATGCACATTTACACTTCCGGAAGCATTAAATCAGTTATTGCAAATCACACTCATTCCTCAGTAGACTTCATGGTTTTACTTTATAATTACAAGTGTCATAAAGTGTAATTATTTGAATGAATATATACTGTACAGCACAGACACTTGGGACAATGGAATCACATGCATAATACGACTCCACTGACTCAGGGTCCGCCTGCGAGTGAGCTGACATGAAGCCCACATAGTCAATACCTGCTGCTTTGGTTCTGCATGGTCATGATTAAGAACAAAGCAACTGCAGAACAGCTTCTGCTTAGTGTGGACAGGCCCTGCTGATTTTTGTTGGTGACTGGATTAGGAGTGATCCTGAAGGGGGAGGCCCACTCGGTGATATTCCGCAGCACTGACATGGAAAATGTGTTGTTTGAGGAGGCACCGCCCACTTTCAGACGAGGAATCCTGTATGAAGTCAAAGTAAGAGCCCTTGTGTCACGTCTGTCCCAGATTGTCTATCTGCACAAGTCATTAGATGGTACATGTGCTGCCTTTATCCTCCTACTTCTGTACAGGTCGTTACATGGTACATGTGCTGCCTTTAATCTCCTACTTCTGTACAGGTCGTTACATGGTACATGTGCTGCCTTTAATCTCCTACTTCTGTACAGGTCGTTACATGGTACATGTGCTACCTTTAATCTCCTACTTCTGTACAGGATGTTACATGGTACATGTGCTGCCTTTATGCTGCTGTAACATGACTTGGCTGGTGCAAATGCAACACGTCCAGTTTGAAACAATATTTATAACAGATCAACTAGGTCCGACTGCAGGAGGACAAAAAAACACTTGGGCACAACCATTCAACAAATTATTTATGACAACCTATTTATTTACATGCTGCTGTAAGCAGGAATAAATTAATTATAACTATATTACAGGTACCCAAAAAAAAAAACTAAGCATAAGAAACTAAATCGGATTTGATACAAAGAAAGGAATACCAAATTGGGTAAAATGTCCACGCTTTCCGCAATCAAAAGAAACAAGGTACTCCTCTCTCAATCAGTATGTTTTTTTCGTTTCCAAGGCCTTTTCTTCGAGTCTGCTACTTGGGTAGAAAATGTCCCAAAAGAAAAAAAACAAAAATCTAAGTATTAATATCAACAAATTCTCAAAAAGGCTTATCTGACTCCGTCGGGACCCTCTTCTGCGAAAGGACAAATCAATGATCATGTAGATGCATGAGGTTTTCTGGCTCGCCGTTCAGGTCAGATCTCATCAGAGTCGCACAAGGAAAAAAAAAACCAATCTGTACAAAGCAATTGCACTTATCAGTTATAGCAATTAAATCAACTACACTGCTCACACATTACATTGCCTTAATGCACAGGCTTATGTACAGAAACCACAAAATAAATTCACCCCATAATAACAAAATCAGAACAAATGATTGCATTTTTAAACACATGCCCATCTTCACTTCATCCTATGCAATTTGGCTTTCGTGCTAACCACTCAACTGAGACAGCAAACTGTTTTTTCACAGAAAAATTTAGATCTCTATTAGACAAAGGAGTTGTTGTTGGAGCCATTTTGTAGATTTAAAAACGGCATTTGACACCATTAATCATAGTGTTCTTGTGTATAAATTGTCTACTTTTAACTTCACAACACATGCAATTAACTGGTTTGGGTCCTATCTAGCAAATCGCTCACAGTTTGTTAGAGTTAAGAGTCATCAATCAAAACCCATTGGTATGCTTACTGGTGTTCCGCAGGGATCCAAACTGGGTCCACTTTTATTCACCCTGTATGTTAATGATCTGCCAACAGTTTGCCCTGATGTTAATATTCAAATGTATGCAGATTATACTGTGATTTTCATCCATGGTAGCAGTGCAGCACAAGTCGCAGATCAGTTAAAGTCAATGCAACATATTCCAACATGGTTAAAAAAAAAAACTGTCTACAACTGAATGTGTCTAAAACAGTATGCATGTTTTTTAGAAAGTCAAATAAACACTTTACTGAGAAAGATGTATATGTAGCTGGAGAAAGACTGCAGGTAGTGTCAGAATATAAATATCTTGGTGTTCTGATTGATAGTAATCTTTCATTTAAAACTCAAATTAAAAAGGTCTGTCAGCGAGTTAAATTCAATTTGGTAAACTTTAGATTCATATGAAACTGTATGTCAACAAAGGCTGCAATCATGTAAATGCATTCAATGATCTTCTCTCACATTACATATTGCTTAACAACTTGGTCTCAGGCCAGTAAAACTTCTCTTATGCTCATCTGCTCATTATATAAACAAACACTCAAAGTTCTTCATAAAAAACCTAGACATCATCATCACTGTCTTATTTTAACTAAATATAAACTTCTGAGTTGGGAAAACCTTGTGAAATACACAAACTTATTATGTCTAACATATAAGATTATCAATGGACATGCTCCTTTGGTTTTACGACAATTCATAAAAACAGGTTCATCTACAAATATATCTACAAGACGTACAATTAGAGGTGACTGTATAATTCAGATGAGAAAAAGCAGTTTTGGCCAATCTGCGGTTTCCATTAGAGCTGCACCTGAGTGGAACATGATTCCATCCCACATCAGAGACATAAAAACATACCACACATTCAAACACAATTTTAAAAAATGTTTAATTAGCCTCCAAACATGTCAACACTAAATAACATCACACTACCCAGCACCTCCAGTTCGTTGTATCTGGGCGCTGCTTTATTTATATCACTACTGCCATCAGCCATGTTCTGTCTTTCGCTTTTTTATGTATTTATTATTATTATTCTTTTCTCCCTAAATTTACTGACCCTTCTCTTTTTGTATGTTTTATGTGTCTTTTTATTTCCTTTTTTTATTATGATCTATGTATATTTTATGTCTTGTTTCTTTTATTATGTATTTGACCTGTTACATCGGTCCGTGGACAACAGATGTAAAATAGCCATTTTGGCTAATTCTGGAACGTTTACATTTTATGTTTATTAATGTGCACTGTCCATGTCAAATAAACCATAAATAAATAAATATTACAGGATTTCAGCGGGAACAGAATTGACATACAAATTTTCCCGCGCTAACATCATTAATCCTTACTACAGTCACAAAAGTCTCTGTAAAACAACAACAAAAAAAATAAACTAGTCTCTCATTTAATTCGCATCGTCACATAAAATACACATACTACACTCCGACTGGTTTTAATGTTCTGCTTGCTAATTCTTAGCATGATAAGGCAATGCATTGCTAACTAACATGCAGCAGATAACAGAAATAATAATATATTCGAAAAACTCACCGGAGTTCTTATTAATACAAATAAGTATTCTTCCGGACACATATCTACATAAATTCTGACTAAAAATTAAAAAAATTAACCTGGATTTTAACAAGCTCCACTTCACGAGCGACCTCTACTTTCCCAGAAAGGAAAAAACTAATTTTATCCCGATAATACGTACCGTTTCAGGTTCTGCATAATTAACAGTCTGCCCCTAGCGGTAGTAGGTATTATCAACAGAAAGTGATTCAAAATAAAACCAAGGCAAACTTGAGTGGGTTACACTCCTATTTCTGTATAGGTCATAGATGGTACATGTGCTGCTTTTATTCTCTTACGTCATTTTGATATAAGAATAACTAATCAAGTGCGGTTTTTATGCATACTTTTTTGATGATCCATAAAGAAGAATTAAAAATGACAAGGTCTACCATACATATCATCCATCATCTATAATCCATCCATCTTTCAGCTACCTATCGGTATAGGACTGAGGGGTACAGAATCTACCATTTGGACAACTAGACAAAAGCAGAGTATTTTTGTTGTTGTTGTTCATGTACAATGAAACTCTGTGTGCTTCTCTCCAAACTTATAAAAGACAAATAAAATAAAATACAAAACTAATGTAAACAGTGTTGACAAACAGCATCATGCTGAATGGTGAATCGAAGTGCAGTAGTGCAATCACATTTTTAACAGTTATGATTCAGAAAACTGGATTTTCAAGAGGATTATTCAGACTCTTGTGTGATGGAAGTTTTAAGCTAAATTGTGTGTGGTTCTAACATATTGGATAATAGCTTCTACGTTCTTTTGTTGTCAGCTGAAAGCAGTCGGAGAGGCCCTTTCCCCAATGGCCAATAA
Source organism: Paramormyrops kingsleyae (assembly GCF_048594095.1). Lineage (NCBI taxonomy): Eukaryota > Metazoa > Chordata > Actinopteri > Osteoglossiformes > Mormyridae > Paramormyrops > Paramormyrops kingsleyae. The sequence goes on along the minus strand of NC_132813.1, from coordinate 370,797 downwards.
GGTTGTTAACCTTCGAGTGAATTATGGAGCGATATCTGAGACCTGGATGCAGAGAACAAACAGCGAAGGCATTGCCTTTTTCTCACTGAACACTTCCCACTGGACGCAAGACCGTGTCAAACTCCGGGTGAGAATCTGCTCCTGCTCCTGCCTCCTAATGCATAGAGTGCATACACTGCCACCAGGGGGCACCATTGGGGACACCTCTTAAGGTGGTAAGATGAATTGCTTAGGTAATACTTTCTATGAATCTCTCAATTATAATGCATAATAGACACTTACATAATGCATTACAAAGCATTATTATGAGCTATCTAAAACACATTATAGATATGAATGAAGCCTTACATTTCTTGAGATAGACAATAAATTGTCCATCCATCCATTGTCCAACCCGCTTATCCTACTGGGTTGCGGGGGGTCCGGAGCCTATCCCGGAAGCAACGGGCACGAGGCAGGGAACAACCCTAGATGAGGGGCCAGCCCATCGCAGGGCACACTCACACACCAATCACTCACATATGCACACCTAAGGGCAATTTAGTAACGCCAATTAGCCTCAGCATGTTTTTGGACTGTGCGGGGAAACCGGAGTACCCGGAGGTTATTTAGAATTAAATAACCAAACAAATAAATTAAGAAGTTAACTGAAACAGAACCAAGGCTTTTTACTAGTACGCAGAGAGACTGTGTCATGCTAGCAGCTTTTTATACATATAATTCAGTTACAAAAATGAAGAAAGTAACTTAGCTGATCAGGAGAATAGACTGGAATGTCACTTGGCTGGTCATTAGGGCACTACAGTGTTCATATAGTCATCCAAACAGGTATAAGTAACTTAGCTGATCAGGAGAATAGACTGGAATGTCACTTGGCTGGTCATTAGGGCACCACAGTGTTCATATAGTCATCCAAACAGGTATAAGTAACTTAGCTGATCAGGTTAATAGACTGGAATGTCACATGGCTGGTCATTAGGGCACCACAATATTCATATAGTCATCCAAACAGGTATAAGTAACTTAGCTGATCAGGAGAATAGACTGGAATGTCACTTGGCTGGTCATTAGGGCACCACAATATTCATATAGTCATCCAAACAGGTATAAGTAACTTAGCTGATCAGGAGAATAGATTGGAATGTCACTTGGCTGGTCATTAGGGCACCACAGTGTTCATATAGTCATCCAAACAGGTATAAGTAACTTAGCTAATCAGGTTAATAGACTGGAATGTCACTTGGCTGGTCATTAGGGCACCACAGTGTTCATATAGTCATCAAAACAGGTATAAGCAACTTAGGATCAGGAGAATAGACTGGAATGTCACTTGGCTGGTCATTAGGGGACCACAATATTCATATAGTCATCCAAACAGGTATAAGTAACTTAGCTAATCAGGTTAATAGACTGGAATGTCACTTGGCTGGTCATTAGGGCACCACAGTGTTCATATAGTCATCCAAACAGGTATAAGTAACTTAGCTAATCATGTTAATAGACTGGAATGTCACTTGGCTGGTCATTAGGGCACCACAGTGTTCATATAGTCATCCAAACAGGTATAAGTAACTTAGCTGATCAGGTTAATAGACTGGAATGTCACATGGCTGGTCATTAGGGCACCACAATATTCATATAGTCATCCAAACAGGTATAAGTAACTTAGCTGATCAGGAGAATAGACTGGAATGTCACTTGGCTGGTCATTAGGGCACCACAATATTCATATAGTCATCCAAACAGGTATAAGTAACTTAGCTGATCAGGAGAATAGACTGGAATGTCACTTGGCTGGTCATTAGGGCACCACAGTGTTCATATAGTAATCCAAACAGGTATAAGTAACTTAGCTAATCAGGTTAATAGACTGGAATGTCACTTGGCTGGTCATTAGGGCACCACAGTGTTCATATAGTCATCAAAACAGGTATAAGCAACTTAGGATCAGGAGAATAGACTGGAATGTCACTTGGCTGGTCATTAGGGCACCACAATATTCATATAGTCATCCAAACAGGTATAAGTAACTTAGCTGATCAGGAGAATAGACTGGAATGTCACTTGGCTGGTCATTAGGGCACCACAATATTCATATAGTCATCCAAACAGGTATAAGTAACTTAGCTGATCAGGAGAATAGACTGGAATGTCACTTGGCTGGTCATTAGGGCCCCACAGTGTTCATATAGTCATCCAAACAGGTATAAGTAACTTAGCTGATCAGGAGAATAGACTGGAATGTCACTTGGCTGGTCATTAGGGCACCACAGTGTTCATATAGTCATCCAAACAGGTATAAGTAACTTAGCTGATCAGGAGAATAGACTGGAATGTCACTTGGCTGGTCATTAGGGCACCACAGTGTTCATATAGTCATCCAAACAGGTATAAGTAACTTAGCTGATCAGGAGAATAGACTGGAATGTCACTTGGCTGGTCATTAGGGCACCACAATATTCATATAGTCATCCAAACAGGTATAAGTAACTTAGCTGATCAGGAGAATAGACTGGAATGTCACTTGGCTGGTCATTAGGGCACCACAATATTCATATAGTCATCCAAACAGGTATAAGTAACTTAGCTGATCAGGAGAATAGACTGGAATGTCACTTGGCTGGTCATTAGGGCACCACAGTGTTCATATAGTCATCCAAACAGGTATAAGTAACTTAGCTAATCAGGTTAATAGACTGGAATGTCACTTGGCTGGTCATTAGGGCACCACAGTGTTCATATAGTCATCAAAACAGGTATAAGCAACTTAGGATCAGGAGAATAGACTGGAATGTCACTTGGCTGGTCATTAGGGGACCACAATATTCATATAGTCATCCAAACAGGTATAAGTAACTTAGCTAATCAGGTTAATAGACTGGAATGTCACTTGGCTGGTCATTAGGGCACCACAGTGTTCATATAGTCATCCAAACAGGTATAAGTAACTTAGCTGATCAGGAGAATAGACTGGAATGTCACTTGGCTGGTCATTAGGGCACCACAGTGTTCATATAGTCATCCAAACAGGTATAAGTAACTTAGCTGATCAAGTTAATAGACTGGAATGTCACTTGGCTGGTCATTAGGGCACCACAGTGTTCATATAGTCATCCAAACAGGTATAAGTAACTTAGCTGATCAGGAGAATAGACTGGAATGTCACTTGGCTGGTCATTAGGGCACCACAGTGTTCATATAGTCATCCAAACAGGTATAAGTAACTTAGCTGATCAGGAGAATAGACTGGAATGTCACTTGGCTGGTCATTAGGGCACCACAATATTCATATAGTCATCCAAACAGGTATAAGTAACTTAGCTAATCATGTTAATAGACTGGAATGTCACTTGGTTGGTCATTAGGGCACCACAGTATTCATATAGTCATCCAAACAGGTATAAGTAACTTAGCTGATCAGGTTAATAGACTGGAATGTCACTTGGCTGGTCATTAGGGCACCACAGTGTTCATATAGTCATCCAAACAGGTATAATTAACTTAGCTAATCAGGTTAATAGACTGGAATGTCACTTGGCTGGTCATTAGGGCACCACAGTGTTCATATAGTCATCCAAACAGGTATAAGTAACTTAGCTGATCAGGAGAATAGACTGGAATGTCACTTGGCTGGTCATTAGGGCACCACAGTGTTCATATAGTCATCCAAACAGGTATAAGTAACTTAGCTGATCAGGAGAATAGACTGGAATGTCACTTGGCTGGTCATTAGGGCACCACAATATTCATATAGTCATCCAAACAGGTATAAGTAACTTAGCTGATCAGGAGAATAGACTGGAATGTCACTTGGCTGGTCATTAGGGCACCACAATATTCATATAGTCATCCAAACAGGTATAAGTAACTTAGCTGATCAGGAGAATAGACTGGAATGTCACTTGGCTGGTCATTAGGGCACCACAGTGTTCATATAGTCATCCAAACAGGTATAAGTAACTTAGCTGATCAAGTTAATAGACTGGAATGTCACTTGGCTGGTCATTAGGGCACCACAGTGTTCATATAGTCATCCAAACAGGTATAAGTAACTTAGCTGATCAGGAGAATAGACTGGAATGTCACTTGGTTGGTCATTAGGGCACCACAGTATTCATATAGTCATCCAAACAGGTATAAGTTACTTAGCTGATCAGGTTAATAGACTGGAATGTCACTTGGCTGGTCATTAGGGCACCACAATATTCATATAGTCATCCAAACAGGTATAAGTAACTTAGCTGATCAGGTTAATAGACTGGAATGTCACTTGGCTGGTCATTAGGGCACCACAATATTCATATAGTCATCCAAACAGGTATAAGTAACTTAGCTGATCAGGTTAATAGACTGGAATGTCACATGGCTGGTCATTAGGGCACCACAATATTCATATAGTCATCCAAACAGGTACTGTATAAGTCACTTTTTGAGGAAAAGAAGAAATTCTGGTTTATTTTTTATTTGTGTTACTGTTAATTTACATGTTCTAATGTTAAATTCGACTGCCTAAGACTACTGTGTGTATGTGTGGATCACGTTTATATTACATTGTGAGGACCAAATGTCACAATAATGTGATGAAACCTTATTTTGACGTTGTGGGGACCATTGCTTTTCGGTCCCTGCAAGAGGAAACTCAATGTTATAAAAATCTGTGACTGCAATCAAAAAACTGGTCTTCTAAATAAGACTATAAAGCACGCAGATGGCCACTAGTTCCTGGAGTGACAAACGGTACCTTGCGGCATAACTGGTCTTTTAATAAGATTGATTATATTCAATAGCGTACAGGATTTACACAGCACAACACTCACCGTGATGATTCCCCACTTGCTGCAGTGCATTTTCTTGGCTGTATTAAGGCTACAGTATATGTGGTACAAATGAGACGCCCATCTTGGGCTAAATGTGGACCAAAATAGACGGACTAAACCCAGCTCAATTTTCAATGACTGCTTCTGGTCTAAATAAAGGCTGTAAGGGGCCGACAAGATTTAGCCCATAAAACAATATCCCATGGACGTCTGCTGCTTGGTGGGACAGCAGAAAGATGCTGGAAGTCGTGTGGTTCTACTCCAATATATCACGGCTGTGATTATTTACAACCGAATCTCAGCTGAGATATATTGGAGTACAATTACACTCCTTCTCGTATGTTATTGCTTACATATAAGGTGCTGTAATCATCTTTCCAGCGCTGAATGCTTATGTCCAGCTCTCACACAGGCCCGTCCCCAAACATGCCCGTCACGGATTTGCATCCGTGAGAAGACTGTCAAGGCATTTTTTTCAAAGAGCAACAGCTATCTGAAGATCATGGTGGTCCAGGGGAAGCTTCCATGTGATCAGGAAGGACTTGTCCGGGCAAACTACATCATCCAGAGCACAGCACTGCAGAAGGGCCAGGAGTCACTGTACTTTTACTACTTGGTGAGTCTGTAGACGATGACTGAGAGGCTATGGGCCAGAGACCCTACATCCACTAACAATCACAGGACAGGCTGTGGAGCAGCTGCTCAGGTAGGTACTTATGCTGAACTTCAGTGCACCGTACTACAGTACAGCTACAAAAAGGGTGCTAGCTTTGTGTAATATCTGGGGTGAACTAACTTGTCAGAGGGCCCTAAGCTGACATGGGTAGGGGCCCCCAAGTGGCCATTTGAGTTCTTTTTCGCCGATTGGGAAGAGGGGGGTATCGCGTCGGCGGATCTATCTGCCAAATTTAAGAAGTGTAGCTGTTTCCTTTTTTGCTAAGGTTTGTCTTGAATTTTTCCATACATTCATTGGACTGTGTTCCTTTTGTCTACAAGCGATGGGCGATGTTGGGTCCTACTTCACGTCATCGCAAAGCGGCACTGGGCATGACGCAGGTGTTTATGCTTGCATGAGCCTGACGCTGCTGTCATATTTCCATCCAGTGCCCACGTTGTGTAAACAGCAAATGTACCTGAGTGCCCGTGTGTGTCGCTCTTAAAATGAGATGAAGTCAGGAGTACTGCAGGTATACAGCGATCTTTAGGCAGTGGAAAGTGATTGCGCTGTTGACGAACAAAAACCTGGTGGGTGTTCTTCGTACGTGGACTCACTACTGTTCCAGACGTTATTGCTGATGATCCCAGATTTTGCAGTTCTTCAAAACTCTTGTTGGATGGTTGTCACAGAAAGAAAGCCATCATTATGCTCAAACCGGTAGCCCCCAAAATGTTTCAGATTGTAAGCAACCCGCTTTCAGTCATGAACTGTTTTTGCCGTTGAAATTTTCATTCTGTATAAATCTGAGATCTAATCTTGTTTACACTGAGTAAACCTGCGCTGAGCATGATAATTTCTTGAAAGTAGGGCCCATGATATTAACCTTTTTTAAAAAAAAAATTATTTAACATACATATTGTTTTTATTTTGCAAACTGCAGCCTGGTTCTTCCCTGTTTCTCATTAATGAAGGGCTTCATCCTTGCTTTATGGGACTTCAGTCCTGCTTTTCTGAGCCTGATATGAACTGTCCTAACAGTGCACTTCACACCTGCACTTAATGTTTCCCATTCTTTTTGAAGGTCACTTGATGTCATCCTCCGATTTATGAGGCACTGACAGAAACGCTGACTGTCATTTTTGGCATTAGAAAGTTGCTTCTGTCCTCTCCCTGGCTGGTTTTTGGTTGTTCCCAGTGTCTCCTGCTTCACCCTATTCTTGTGTACAAGCTGCTGCTCAGCATTGCCTTCTGCCAGCAGAACCACAGTTAAGCCAGGAATTAAAAAATGCAGATGTGTTTTAAAATACAGAGTGGTCTCTTAATTTTTTCCATGGCTGTAAGTTAGTGACACAAAGTAAGACAGAACACAGGTCGAAGACAAGCCCAGTCCGCAGCCTCTCGGAGCAGCCAGCGTCTCCATACCCACCTGGGCTCTTTGTTCCTTCTCTGTCCCTCCCCATGTGATCAGGTATTTTCCAGAGGCCACCTTGTGCAGAATGGACAGCTGGAAATAGCAGTGAAGGAAGCAGAAGGTGATTCATTTAGACCCTTAAGTTACTTTTTAATTCCTGTAATGTTTGGAAAAGTAATGATGTGTAAATAACACATATATATATATATCTGTGTTCATCCACATGGGTTCCCATGGCCGTTTATTGTTCTAGTGAACACTGGTGAGCTTACTGTCCCACTGAGGCAGATAAGATCCTGGGCTCCCTATGCCCAGCTGGTGATTTACACGCTACTGCCCACTCAGGAGATCGTGGCAGACAGCTACAGTGTTCCCATCCAGAAATGCCTGAATAACAAGGTAACCGGCAGGACAGATTATCTTCAGACAAGAGGCCTGAGTGAAGACCCTGCTTTCTGTTAACAGTGCTGTTTACCGTTACTGTTCTCCAGGTGTCCCTCAAGTTCCCCTCCCTCCAGCAGCTTCCAGGGGAGGAGACGTCACTGGAGCTGACGGCTCACCCGGGGTCGCTGTGTTCGTTGAGGGCCATCGACCAGAGCATGCTTCTGATGGCACCAGAACAGGAGCTGACTGTGGACTGGGTAGGAAATCTATCTGTCATAGACAGACACACAAGGAATCTACCTGAAATGAGTGAATACCTACACCACATAGCCCTCATCTCTCTGACTGTGTATTTAATTACACAACTGTGTCAGCAGAGGGTGTGGCTGTCATGGGCGGCACAGGGAAGTAGGCGAAGGAAGCCGTGGATACAACAAAGGGATTTATTAACGGGGTGACACAATCCAAAACACACGTAACGTCAATGACAGGACTGAGAAAACATACTCTGACATGGACTTAAATACACTGAACTAATCGGAAATAACGCAAACCAGCTGGTAAACACAGGGAATTCACATGGGTAGATGAGGGGGCGTGGCACACGGGAGGAACGAAGAAGCAAAGAAGACATGGCTAAATTAGACAATTACTCTAATTAACAGGCCACATAAAGTTGTTTGTTTACAAACCAACCAAACTGGAATGTAGGTAGTAATGTTAAATTAGCCAGCAATTCTATCCTTACAAGAATCATTGCTTTAGCAGTATAGTAATAAAATTAATTATCAAGGTATGCTTTATATGTACATACTGCACTAATAAAGGAAATTGACTAATTGTAGCATACTTTTTTAACACTAAATTTTCAAAAGTTTTGAGTACAAATGGCTGGTTATCACTTTGGTCAATAACTGCATTTCTGAACCCAGTTTACAACAAATACAGATGTTGCATTTTTCCTGTTTCCTCCAAAACCTTTGTACGACTGCTCCGGGCCATTCGGAAATGTGCGAACTTTCTCACTGCATGTTTTGTTTGTTATTCATTTGTAAATCCCCAAATCTTCGCATAAATGAGTGTAGCAATGTTTTGCAGCTATTTTGTTTATACGAAGCCTTTATAAATGAGCCTTTTGACTCCATGAAGACCCCGCCTCCCAAAGCATCCATTTGTCATACCTCTGTTTTTTTACGTGCTGTTCCTTAACTTGGGGTGCTTCACACATAATAGCTTTATTAAGTAGCCTGCGTTTGTCACACCTATAGTATCTCTATTTTCACCTCTTAGCTTGGATATCAAGATCAAGAATCACTTATTGTCCATTTGCTATGACTTATTATTACTCCCCCAGAATAAATAAGCTGTTAACAGTTTGATTTTTAAAAAAATCCAAATTCACCAAGTAACAAATGCTGGACTAAATCTTTTCATTTTAAAAATTTACCTCCAGAAAAAAACAGCTGAAAGATGTTGGTCCTACTTGCCCAGGTAGGGGACCTTCCAGATTGAGTGGACAGGCTTTTGGCCCCAGCCGGGGTGGATCCAGTGGTCGTGGTGCATGTTGGCACCAATGACATAGGAAAGGGCAGGAGGGCTGTTCTGCAGGATAAATTTATAGAAGTCGCGGATAAGCTTAGATGCAGAACATCCACGGTGGTATTCTCTGGAATACTTCCCGTGCCACGTGCAAGTCAGGCTAAGTTAGCTGAGATAAGGGGATTAAATGCGTGGCTAAAATGGTGGTGTAGGAAAGAGGGGTTCAGGTTTATGGGGCACTGGAAGACCTTCTGGAACAGGTGGGACCTGTTCAAGCCGGACGGGTTGCATCTGAACCATAGGGGAACCAGTGTATTGGGGAGACGTATGTGCAGAATAGTTGAGGAATGTTTAAACTAGGGACTGGGGGGGCAGGGAGGTCAGTTAAGAATTTATGTGGGGAGAGACGGAAAGCCCAAATAAATATTAAAAGTAGACACTGTAAAAGGCCTACCATTAGTGGTCTGTACTTGAATGCAAGAAGTATTAGAAACAAAATTAATGACTTAGAGGCTTTAATTTCATCAGACAATTACGATGTTATAGGAATAACTGAAACATGGATGAGTGACAATGATGGTGATGAATATAATATGGATGGTTATACGTTGTTCCGTAGAGACCGGATAGGCAAGAAGGGAGGTGGTGTTGCAGTATACGTAAAAGAAAACTTGCAGGCAAAGGAACTCACTGATAAAAATAAAAATTCAGAAGCTGTATGGATAAAACTTGCTAAAGATTCAAATGGCCTAATTGTCGGGGTTTGTTATAGAGCACCTAATGTAGCTGTAGAGGAAAGCAGAATGTTATATGATGATATCAGGATTATGAGTAATAAAAATGATGTGGTGGTTATGGGTGATTTTAATTTACCTGGGATACAGTGGGACACAGTCTCTGGCTCTTCTGTAAATGAACTTGAGATGGTGGAATTAGTACAGGATTGTTTTTTTACTCAGTTTGTTAATACTCCTACCAGGGGAGAAGCCCTTCTTGATCTTGTTTTTTCTAATAACCAGGATAGGATTGGAAAATTAGAGGTTTTAGACCCATTGTTCGGTAGTGATCATAACATGGTTAAATTCGAGGTTAATTTTAGTGTCCGAAGAGCAAAGTCGAAATTAAAAGTATACAATGTTAGGAAGGCTAACTTTAATGGTATGAGACGGAAATTAGAAACTGTAAACTGGACAGAGTTAAATAGCAAAACAGTTGAAGAGGCATGGGAATTTTTTAAAAGCACATTGTTGCAAGTGCAAGAGGACTTCATACCTGTTTCCAGCAAAACTAAATCTAGGAAACGACAACCAAGGTGGTTTACTAAGGAAATTAAGAATAAAGTCAGGAGGAAAAGGGCTCTGTTCCACAATTGGAAAATAACTAATGATTTAAAAATTAAGCAGGAGTATCTAAGTCTACTGGCAGAGTTAAAAAATAACATTAGGCTATCCAAGAGGGATGTAGAAAGAAAAATTGCATTGGAGGCTAAGGATGACAGTAAAGGTTTCTTCCAATATTTGAACTCCAAGAGAGCTCTAAAAGCTGAAATCACTAATTTGCAGGATAGTAAGGGCCTTATAATTGATAACGAAATTGATATAGTAAATGAGTTTAATGATTATTTTTCACGGGTGTTCACAGTAGAGAACACAAGTAACTTACCACCAATTAATACGAATACAGCATTGTCTATGACCAATATATGTATAACTGAGGTTGATGTGATACTAAGCCTAGCTAAACTCAAAATAAATAAATCGCAGGGCCCTGATGGCATCTTACCTATAGTCTTAAAAGAGATGAGGGATATTATTAGCCAACCTTTAACTTTAATATTCCAGAAATTGTTATCTGCGGGTGTGGTACCATCAGACTGGAAGCATGCTAATATAACGCCCATATTCAAAAAAGGGGATAGAAGTAATCCAGCAAACTATAGGCCAATCAGTTTAACTAGCATTACTGGAAAAATAATGGAAGCTATAATTCAAGTGAAAATAACATTATAAAGGATAGCCAACATGGATTTAGGAGAGGTAGATCCTGCTTAACGAATCTACTTGAGTTCTTTGAGGAAGCTACAAGTGAAATTGATCACAAAAAGGCCTATGATGTGATTTACTTAAATTTCCAGAAGGCCTTTGATGTTGTCCCCCACAAACGGCTCTTGCTAAAGCTTAAAGCTGCGGGGATTTTAGGAACTGTGGCAGCTTGGATCGAAAACTGGCTAACTGACAGGAAGCAGCGAGTAGTTATTAGAGGCACAATGTCACAGTGGGCCTCCATTCATAGTGGGGTACCACAGGGTTCAATTTTAGGACCACTATTGTTCCTAATTTACATTAATGATATTGACACAAATACATACAGTAAACTGGTTAAATTTGCAGACGACACCAAGGTGGGCGGTGTAGCAGATACTGATCTAGCAGCAGAGAGGCTTCAACGGGATCTGGATTTAATTAGCGAATGGACTGATACTTGGCAGATGAAATTTAATACAGATAAATGTAAGGTAATCCATGCAGGAAGCAGAAATATAAAGTTCAGATATTTTATGGGTTCCACTGAAATAAAGGTAGCTGATTATGAGAAAGATCTCGGTATGTATGTTGATGCTTCCATGTCCCACTCTCGCCAGTGTGGGGAAGCAATAAAAAAGGCCAACAGAATGTTGGGTTATATCTCTAGGTGTGTGGAGTTTAAGTCAAGGGAGGTGATGTTACACTTATATAATTCCTTGGTAAGACCCCACCTAGAATACTGTGTGCAGGTTTGGTCACCATACCTCAAGAAGGACATTGCTGCCTTAGAAAAGGTGCAACGAAGAGCTACGAGAATGATTCCTGGTCTTAGAGGAATGTCTTATGAGGAGAGGTTAGCGGAACTGAATCTGTTTAGCCTGGAGCAAAGGAGACTAAGGGGGGATATGATTCAGGTCTATAAGATTCTAACGGGTCTGGATGCTGTTCAGCCAAATGACTATTTCAATATTAGTCTAAATACTAGAACTCGTGGCCATAAGTGGAAATTAGCGGGAGAACATTTTAAAACAAATTTGAGGAAGCACTTCTTTACACAGCATGTAGTTAGAGTATGGAATAGTCTTCCTGCTAGTGTAGCGGAAGCTAAAACCATGGGTTCCTTTAAATCAGAGCTAGATAAGATTTTAACAACTCTGAGCTATTAGTTAAGTTCTCCCCAAACGAGCTTGATGGGCCGAATGGCCTCCTCACGTTTGTAAATTTCTTATGTTCTTATGTTCTTAAAATTCATTTCTGCCCAGTTTGTTTAATACCCCCCATCCTCAGAGAGGGATAACTCTGTAAGCACAGCTGCTTAGTCACCAAAAGCTGGTTTCAGATGCATTCCAATCTGCTCATGTCACCCACTCTGGATTCGGGACACCCATGTCAAACAATTACTGCTTCAGCAGCATATCTGTGCTGGTAAATAAAAATTCTATGTGCATTGATAAAAACATTAAAAGATCTGTAATCGCCTTCCCTCAACAGATGTACAGTCAGCTACCGCTGCAGAGGCTTTCAGGATACAACTGGCGCGTGAAGGATGACGTGAGCAGCTTCCTGTTTTACCAAAGATCCCATAATGACATATACAGCGTCTTCAAGGTGAGTCCATCTCGGCTCCTCTGCCAGCTCCATTTGTAGTCAGAAGTCCGGCACAGAACCAAGGGCATTTAACTCAGTAAGCCTTATTGCTCTTTAAGAGATACGAGGTAATGAATGTGTGTCTTGGGTTACGCATTACTCTGGACTGGATGCCGGTCCAGTGTAGGACATGTGGATGCACACTTAATGAGAACAGTGTGTGTTTTTGGGCCAAGGGATAAAGCCGGAGGAGGCACCTGCAGAAACCCCCCAGGACCCCTAGCAGAGGCTGGGCGCACCCAGGGGTGTGGGCTGCCCCCACCGAGCCGCCGTGCAGCCAAACCCCATTACCTTCATCTTGGTATTTTATTTTAGGAAATTGGAGTAAAAGTCATAACAAGTTACATCGTGAGGACACCTGAGGTGTTGGGCAGAAGTCGAAGACCTGGTAATATTTCTAAAGATTTAATTAAGTCTATTTCAGGAAGAATGTTTTCTTGTTGTAATAGTGGTTCATCTCTTCCACAGTTTATGAATTGAAAGCTTTTGTATTTTATTGCCCCATTACCCCCTGTCAGGCATTATTATAGACCCATCATCAGACACATTCAAGAAGAGGGGCATGACCAGCATGCTTGCCGTACAGTACGATGAGGGGGTCGCAGAAGAACCGCCAGTGCAGACCATCCGCACCTACTTCCCAGAGACTTGGATCTGGGACCTGGTGCCAGTTGGGTACGCCCCATCGGGGATGGGTTGGGAATATCTCATCATTCTACCACCTACCAGGCTGTTTATCTGAAGTGTTTATGTAGCTGTACATTTCATGCTATAAGTCGACCTACAATGACGTTTGTATTATAAATGTTCAGAAAACAAGCATACGTAAACCCCAATTGATAAAATAACGCAAGTGCACCTGCATATAGGCAGAACCATAAACAGAGCCTTTCAATGGCTTTGCACACTGCAGGCAAAGCCACAGAATGGACGATTTAGGGTACATTACTTCAGGAGATGCATTTATCCAAAGCGGCATTCAGCTTCAAGAGCCGTGTCAGCAAGTTTCTAGAGCAGTTTGGTTTAGGGGCCTAAATGTGAAATCACAGTACCAAACTGGCAACCATCCACTCACCGCTCAGCCCTAACCAGCTTAGTACATGCAGCCCCCTTGTGTGAGCTCCAAAGGAGGAGGATGGGGAACAAGAACATTTCTGCAGCAGGGCCTTGCTTGGAATTTACATTTGGATCCGTTTTGTTTGGCTGGATCCTCTGTTCCGTGTCAGACTGCAGTGCGTGAGTGTGAGAGCTGTCTCCCCCTCCCTACACAGAGACTCAGGTTCCGTGAATGTGACGCACACCATTCCAGACACCATCACCAAATGGGTGGCGGGGGCTTTCTGCACCTCCCCAGTGGGCTTTGGCCTGGCCCCCAGCGCCCAGCTCACTGCCTACCAGCCCTTCTTCGTGAGCCTGACGTTGCCTTACTCTGTCGTCCGGGGTGAGGTGTTCACCCTCAAAGCCTCCGTGTTCAGCTACCTCCCTAGATGTATCATGGTGAGTGCACCCAGCACGGCCTCTTCTGGGCGAAGGGCAGCATATGAGTGTATAAACGGGTAATAAAAAAGACCCTGTGTTATATGATGTTCAGAGCTTCCCTCTCTTTTCCCACTCTGATTTTGGAATGTTAGTAATTCTCACACCAACTCACTTGCATTCACACCTGAGATGCACACAGGGGTGTAATTCCTGCTGCTGTCACTGGTGCCGATAGTAAACTGTGTGTCTTGATGTTTAGGTTCAGGTGAGCCTGGCGGAGTCGGCTGAATTCACGGCCCAAGCCTGCGAAGGCTGCAAGTACAAGCACTGTGTATGTGAAGAAGAGAGCAGGACCTTTAGGTGGATCCTGAAGCCTGCTGCTCTAGGTCTCTATCCGTCTCTGTCTCCATCATGTGGGGGACACACTGCTGTCTGCGTACTCTGCTGCAATTTGCACCACAGTCTGATCAAATCATTTGCTCATAGGAAGTCCCAGTTTAAAGGAAGCTTTCATTGATAACCAGTGGCGGTTCTAGACAAATTTTACTAGGGGGGCCAAGAAGGGGCCAGTGTTTAACCAGAGAGGCACATTAAAAAATGACAACAAATGATATTTAAAGATTATAAACTTTATTTTACTTTAAAATCATACAAACATTTATTTTGTACAAGAGTAAGTGCAGGTGCAAAAGAGGTAGGGCCATAAAAAATGATAAGGGTACAAATATTCAAGTAACAAATATAAAAGTGTTACCAAGTTTTTAAATATCTCGAGACCAGCCATTTCCAAACTTGATTTCATTATCAGTGTGAAAAACAAAAGTAACACGGTTATGTGCAAGAACAACAAGTCACTCACGAGATGAAATTGTTTTGCTTACCTTCGACTCTTGCTACAGAAGAAATTAATCGTAGCTCCACTATCCAAGAGTGGTTCTAGCTGTTGCTGCGCTCCCATTCACCGAGCAGCACCACAGTGTTTGGGTGCGCCGCTCTAATTTACCCGTGTAGAACGATGCGTCGCATTAGTTCCGCTTTTGGCGCTCGTGTGTAAAATCATAATAAATTCATACTTTTTTATTTGGTCAGCACAGGGGGGCCACAGGGGTGGCCAGGGACATGTCTACAGAGGCACGGGCCTCCCTAGGCCTCCGTGTAGAACCGCCACTGTTGATAACCCACCTGTCAGCATAGCTGGGCCCCTGACTGACTTTAGGAAAGTGAAATCCAAACGGTTATTTGGAGAACAGGATGACAAGTGAATGTGCCTTCCGCCGACTCTCTCCACCAGGTGAGGTGACCTTTGCAGTGAGTGCAGAGGCCCTGAGGACACAGGAGATTTGTGGGAACGAGGTGGTGACCGTGCCCGAGAGGGGGCGTACAGACACGGTCGTCAGGAAGCTGCTGGTGGAGGTCGGCATGCTGCTTCCATGATGTCAGGCCTGGACTCTGACCTCTGCTCTTTACGATTTTCTTTGCCGACGTTGCTACCATCATGTACAGAATATAGAATTTTAAGGCCTTGAATAGCCCTCATTAGGTGGCACGGTGGCACAGTGGTTAGCACTGAGGCCTCACTCCTCAGGCTCCAGGGTTTTAAGCTCTGCCATGGTTCCATGTGTGTAGAATTTGCATGTTCTTCCTGTGTCATTGTGGGCTTTCCTCTGGGTACTCCGCTTTCCCCCCACAATCCAGAAACATGCTGAGGTTAATTGGAGTTACCAAAGCCACAGACATGCATGGGTGAGTGAATGGTGTATGATTGTGCCCGCCAATGGGTTGGCACCCCATCCTGGGTTGTTTCCTGTCTTGTGCCCATAGGTGTGCATGTGTGAGTGTGCCCTGCGATGGGTTGGCGCCCCATCCTGGGTTGTTTCCTGTCTTGTGCCCATAGGTCTGCATATGTGAGTGTGCCCTGCGATGAGTTGGTGCCCCATCCTGGGTTGTTCCCTGCCTTGTGCCCTGCGATGGGTTGGCACCCCATCCTGGGTTGTTCCCTGCCTTGTGCCCTGCGATGGGTTGGCACCCCATCCTGGGTTGTTCCCTGCCTTGTGCCCTGCGATGGGTTGGCACCCCATCCTGGGTTGTTCCCTGCCTTGTGCCCTGCGATGGGTTGGCACCCCATCCTGGGTTGTTCCCTGCCTTGTGCCCTGCGATGGGTTGGCACCCCATCCTGGGTTGTTCCCTGCCTTGTGCCCTGCGATGGGTTGGCACCCCATCCTTGGTTGTTCCCTGCCTTGTTCCCTGCGACCCTGAATACGATAAGTGGTTACAGAAAATGGATGGAATAACCCTCATTAACAAATTAGAACATGTCTTGTCCTCGTGTTACTTCTAACCTTGATAAGTAACTTATTTATAATATAGACAAATCTTTTTTAGTTTTCTGTCATCTGATGGGGAATTTAGCATGGCAGCTTTCCTCTTTCTTCAGGCAGAGGGAACCAAAGAGACCGTTACCCATAATGCATTGCTGTGCCCTGCAGGTGAGGGCCCCTTTTTCTCATGACCGCAGAGCAGATTGACCTTCAGGCCATTATCATGTCGCTTGACTATCTTTTGGTTAAACAGGTGGATCTTTTATGGTGGATCTCTGTTCTCGCTCTTCCAGATGGTCCAGTAGAGAAAGACGTGTCTGTGAAACTTCCAGAAGTACATGTCGAGGGCTCTGTCAAGGCCTTCCTTTCTGTGTTGGGTGAGATTTTTATGTTAATCATTTTTACTTAACAAAATTAACTTCTAGTTTCTTAACCACGCTTTTCTGAGTGTCAGATGTCATCTTCTGTTATCTACCAACATGGCAACCCTTCACAGCTGGATCATTATGTCAGATACTGGTTCCTGATTGGCTCTTGATGAGATGACCAGGTTGTGAGCAGCTGTATGCTTTGGCCAGGTGACTTGATGGGCCGGGCCATGCAGAACCTCGACCGCCTGCTAGCCATGCCTTATGGCTGTGGGGAGCAAAACATGGTGCTCTTTGCTCCCAACATCTACATCCTAAGATATCTGGAGACTACCAAGCAGCTGACCAAAAGGATCCAGGAAAAGGCTGTCCGCTTCCTGGAGACTGGTGAGTGTGGAGACCATAAAAATCCAGGCTGAAAGTTACCATTGTGGTCAAGCTCTTGTTTTCAGGGCAAATCCTAGAACTAAGGTCTCTATTTTTGGACTCAGCTGGAAAAATACCAAGCAGTTTGAAGTATTTTTTTAACTGATTGAACCTGCAGTTTGTGGCACAGCGTGGCATTGTACTGTGCAAAAGTCTCAGGCAGTCAAAGGGAAATTAGGTATAATTGATCTTCATTTTGGTGTAAAACGATAAAATGATGTCTGGGAAAGCATGTCAGCTTAGCCACTTCAAAACCACCATTTCAAATCACAACAGTATTTGCAGTGACCATCCAATATTCCAGTGTGTCTGTTGACTCAACCACTGGCAGCACAACTAGTTAATCAATATCTCATTGAGCACTATTGCACAGTACTGTAAGTAGTGCCCGGAACCTCGCTAGATGGTCCCGGTTTACCTTTTCTGTTCTGCAGGCTACCAGAGGGAGCTAAATTACAAGCACAATGATGGATCTTACAGTGCATTTGGAAAGAGTGACCAGTCTGGCAACACCTGGTGAGTCTCGCTACCCAAAGCTTCGAACAGAACCATGCCAGTACTACAGAAATACAATAGCATTAAGTTCCAGTAATTCTTGCCAAGAGCCAATTCTTGCAGAATTGATATTATCAGGAATATGTTCTGCCCAGTATAAGAAATTTGGTTTAAATGGTCACTTTATTTTTCAATTTGACTGCTTTCTGCTTGACCAGCCATGACGATGAGCAACATTCAACCAACTATCAATTATTCTTTAAAGTGAATAAAATTCCTCTTGGCCCAGTGGATTATGGTTAATCTGTACAGTGTCTGATTCTTTATATACAAGTCTAGAAAAAATTAAAAGACCACTACATTTTTTTATTTAGCATTTTTCAATCCTGGTTTAATCCTGGTTCTGCTGGCAGAGGGCTACACAGCAAGTTGCTTCCAGGCTCAAAATTTCTAAGACAGTAAAATAAGGTGAAACAGAAGACACTGGAAACGACCAAAAACCAGCCAAGTAAAGTACAGAAGTGACTTTTCAATGCCAGAATCACTGTTAACTTCCAACAGTTTCTCATGAATCAGAGAATGACATCAAGTGACCTTCAAAGGACCGGGGAAGATTAGGTGCAGGTGTGAAGTGCACTGCTAGGACAGTTCATATCAGGCTCCTAAAAGCAGGACTGAAGTCCCATAAAACAAGGAAGAAGCCCTTCATTAATGAGAAACAGGGCACAAAAATAAGTATTGTCTCAAAAATATATATATTATTCATGGACGCACACTCATATATTGAGAGATAAGTGAAACAATATATTGTGCTGTGGTCTCTTAACTTTTTCCAGAGGTCATGTGGTACTTACTGTTCTATATGTTATTGATTCTACGCAACACACTTTGTCAGCCTTTGGTTGTTTAAAAATATGCTATAGAAATAAACTAGGTAGTTAATGACTTGACATCCACATCCATAAGGAAATGGATCTTCTATGATTCTGAGTAAACAAAGTGTATCACCCAGGCTCACCGCGTTTGTACTGAAGTCCTTCGGAGGGGCAGGTCCGTACATCTTTGTGGACCCGAGACACATCGACGATGCTAAGCTGTGGCTACACAGGCAACAGAACAACAATGGCTGCTTTAGGTCGGTGGGGAAGCTCTTGAACAACAGAATGAAGGTAAAATGCCATCTAGCCATCCTATTTCACACATTATGAAGGTAAAACACCGTCTAGCCATCCAATTTCATATATTATGAAGGTAAAACACCATTTTGCCATCCTATTTCATACATTATAAAGGTAAAACACCATCTCGCCATCCTATTTCACACATTATGAAGGTAAAACACCATCTAGCCATCCTATTTCACACACTATGAAGGTAAAACACCATCTAGCCATCCTATTTCACACATTATGAAGGTAAAACACCATCTATCCATCCTATTTCACACACTATGAAGGTAAAACACCATCTAGCCACCCTATTTCACACATTATGAAGGTAAAACACCATCTAGCCATCCTATTTCACACACTATGAAGGTAAAACACCATCTAGCCATCCTATTTCACACATTATGAAGGTAAAACACCATCTAGCCATCCTATTTCATACACTATGAAGGTAAAACACCATCTAGCCATCCTATTTCATACATTATGAAGGTAAAACACCATCTATCCATCCTATTTCACACATTATGAAGGTAAAACACCATCTAGCCATCCTATTTCACACACTATGAAGGTAAAACACCATCTAGCCATCCTATTTCACACATTATGAAGGTAAAACACCGTCTAGCCATCCAATTTCATATATTATGAAGGTAAAACACCATTTTGCCATCCTATTTCATACATTATAAAGGTAAAACACCATCTCGCCATCCTATTTCACACATTATGAAGGTAAAACACCATCTAGCCATCCTATTTCACACACTATGAAGGTAAAACACCATCTAGCCATCCTATTTCACACATTATGAAGGTAAAACACCATCTATCCATCCTATTTCACACACTATGAAGGTAAAACACCATCTAGCCACCCTATTTCACACATTATGAAGGTAAAACACCATCTAGCCATCCTATTTCACACACTATGAAGGTAAAACACCATCTAGCCATCCTATTTCACACATTATGAAGGTAAAACACCATCTAGCCATCCTATTTCATACACTATGAAGGTAAAACACCATCTAGCCATCCTATTTCATACATTATGAAGGTAAAACACCATCTATCCATCCTATTTCACACATTATGAAGGTAAAACACCATCTAGCCATCCTATTTCACACACTATGAAGGTAAAACACCATCTAGCCATCCTATTTCACACATTATGAAGGTAAAACACCATCTAGCCATCCTATTTCACACATTATGAAGGTAAAACACCATCTAGCCATCCTATTTCACACATTATGAAGGTAAAACACCATCTAGCCATCCTATTTCACACACTATGAAGGTAAAACACCATCTAGCCATCCTATTTCACACACTATGAAGGTAAAACACCATCTAGCCATCCTATTTCACACACTATGAAGGTAAAACACCATCTATCCATCCTATTTCATACATTATGAAGGTAAAACACCATCTAGCCATCCTGTTTCACACACTATGAAGGTAAAACACCATCTATCCATCCTATTTCACACATTATGAAGGTAAAACACCATCTAGCCATCCTATTTCATACACTATGAAGGTAAAACACCATCTAGCCATCCTATTTCACACACTATGAAGGTAAAACACCATCTAGCCATCCTATTTCACACACTATGAAGGTAAAACACCATCTATCCATCCTATTTCACACATTATGAAGGTAAAACACCATCTAGCCATCCTATTTCACACACTATGAAGGTAAAACACCATGTATCCATCCTATTTCACACACTATGAAGGTAAAACACCATCTATCCATCCTATTTCACACACTATGAAGGTAAAACACCATCTCGCCATCCTATTTCACACATTATGAAGGTAAAACACCATCTAGCCATCCAATTTCACACATTATGAAGGTAAAACACCATCTATCCATCCTATTTCACACACTATGAAGGTAAAACACCATCTAGCCATCCTATTTCACACACTATGAAGGTAAAACACCATCTAGCCATCCTATTTCATACATTATGAAGGTAAAACACCATCTAGCCATCCTATTTCACACACTATGAAGGTAAAACACCATCTAGCCATCCTATTTCACACACTATGAAGGTAAAACACCATCTAGCCATCCTATTTCACACACTATGAAGGTAAAACACCATCTAGCCATCCTATTTCATACATTATAAAGGTAAAACACCATCTATCCATCCTATTTCACACATTATGAAGGTAAAACACTATCTATCCATCCTATTTCACACACTATGAAGGTAAAACACCATCTAGCCATCCTATTTCACACACTATGAAGGTAAAACACCATCTAGCCATCCTATTTCACACATTATGAAGGTAAAACACCATCTAGCCATCCTATTTCATACACTATGAAGGTAAAACACCATCTAGCCATCCTATTTCACACATTATGAAGGTAAAACACCATCTATCCATCCAATTTCACACATTATGAATGTAATTGTCTTGATGTCCTCATCGTTGGAATTTAGGATACTTATTTTCTTATAGTTTTCTATAAACTCTGTTTCTTCCAGCATACTCCTGCCACAGTGAGCTTCTGTCATATCAGTACTTTGCTCTTGATTTCCTTGAATATTATGCTTAATGGTTCAGTATTATCTGCAGATGTCTGCAGTTCAGGAATGTATGTAGTATGTTTACCGTGACTTCCTGCACACAGCTTTATAAACTCTGTTTCAGGGTGGAGTCAGCGATGAAGTGTCTCTGACTGCCTACATCACTGCTGCTCTTCTTGAGATAGACCGAAACGCCTCTGTGAGTGGTCTAACACCCTTAGTATTGCTTTATTGGTTTTGTGATTGTCGATAGAGCAAACAGTCCCCAAAAAGTATCTGGACACTTAAGCTATGCTTAATATTGTCTTCATTTTATTGAGTTGCACTACAAAATGTCAAACAAAATTGCTTGTGTGGAATATAGATACCTTAAGCACACTTTTTAAGCAAAACATTTAACAAAAAATATTGGGTAGGTTGTAAATTATAAAAGGATGGACATACAGTTAAAATAGAGACAATCAAGTATTATAGCTTCACTCTGGTTCTCAGGCTTAGTGGAACATGTTCCTGAGTAATGTGATGATGAACTGTGGTACAGCACCTGTGTGTTATTAAACATTACTGATCACACAGTCACTATAGATTATTTTGGAGCAGTTGAATTGGCTGGTGAGTTGGCGCCCCCTCAGAAGTCGGTATCCTAAGCAGCCGCCTATGTTGCCTATAGGATTGACCGGCCCTTGTTTGCACAAACAAGGCAACACTGGTCGACAGATTAGCAAAAAAAAAAAAAAAAAATGCACAGTTGCCTGGCCAGTGAATGTGAACAGAAAGCACAGTAGCATGGTGCCCGCTTACGTGTGAAGTAAAACCAGTCCTAAGGCTGCATATAACAAAATATCAAAAATGAAGCGGTCTGAGTCCTTTCTGAATCCCTTGAATTTAGAATCAAGAAAAACAGCAGCAAGAGATTAGTGTCCAGATACTTTTCTGAAATATACGGTATATACATATATTATATAGCTTCAGTTTGTGTGAAATATACAGTATATACATGTATTATATAGCTTCAGTTTGTGTGAAATATACAGTATATACATGTATTATATAGCTTCAGTTTGTGTGAAATATACAGTATATATATACATGTATGATGTATCATATAGATTCCGATTGCTTAGCATTCAGGCTGAAGATGACATGATGATGCTGGGGGTAGTTTTGGTAAGCCAATGGGGGTGGGGGTGGGGGTGCCTGAGCACCTGCCTCTTTTGCCCAAATGATAGAAAGTTGCTCCCTTTTGGGATCCCAAGTGATCACCAACTTTGCAAAACGCTACCCAAATTTAACTGAGGGATTGAAAAGCCGCTCCTTGAAAAGTCTGCACTGCCCTGCTTGACCATATAAATGCAGTTCAATTCATCCAGATTCATGATGACATCATTTCTCTGGAAATGTAACCAGACAAATATATTGAGGCCCAAATGGAAAGAGACCTGCCCAAATGCTAAATATGGCTGGACCCCCAGACAGCTTGTAGCCACGGTTTGGACCTTTTACTGGAAGTGGTTAATCTGGTCACAGCCCTGTAAACACTGCTTCCCTGGGAAGAAGCATACATCAGCTGGTCTCTGCTTCTCTGGGACAGAATGTAGTGCTGGAGAAGAGCTTGTCTTGTCTGAGAGACGCCTCTGGCCAGCTGGAGAACCTCTACCTCACTGCCCTGCTCTCATACACCTTCACGCTGGCTGGGGACCATGAGATGAGGAGCAAGTTCATTAGCTATCTAGCCAAGAAGGCGAAGATCACAGGTACCTTCTCACTGCAGTCCTTTGGGTCTTAAGTACCAGAAGCAGCAGCGGGATAGTTCACTGGGAATAAAAATCCCATTTTGTGTCACTAGCTGTTCATTGTGACTGGGTGGTTCATGTCACTAGTTGGTTCATGTCACTGGGTGGTCCATGTAACTTGGTGGTTCATGTTACTGGGGGGTTCATGTCACTGGGTGGTTCATGTCACTAGTTGGTTCATGTCACTAGTTGGTTCATGTCACTGGGTGGTTCATGTCACTGGGTGGTTCATGTCACTAGTTGGTTCATGTCACTGGGTGGTTCATGTAACTTGGTGGTTCATGTTACTGGGTGGTTCATGTAACTTGGTGGTTCATGTTACTGGGTGGTTCATGTAACTTGGTGGTTCATGTTACTGGGGGGTTCATGTCACTAGTTGGTTCATGTCACTGGGTGGTCCATGTCACTGGGTGGTTCATGTAACTTGGTGGTTCATGTTACTGGGGGGTTCATGTCACTAGTTGGTTCATGTCACTGGGTGGTCCATGTCACTAGTTGGTTCATGTCACTGGGTGGTTCATGTTACTGGGAGGTTCATGTTACTGGGGGGTTCATGTCACTGGGTGGTTCATGTCACTGGGTGGTTCATGTCACTAGTTGGTTCATGTCACTAGTTGGTTCATGTCACTGGGTGGTTCATGTCACTAGTTGGTTCATGTCACTGGGTGGTTCATGTAACTTGGTGGTTCATGTTACTGGGTGGTTCATGTAACTTGGTAGTTCATGTTACTGGGTGGTTCATGTAACTTGGTGGTTCATGTTACTGGGGGGTTCATGTCACTAGTTGGTTCATGTCACTGGGTGGTCCATGTAACTTAGTGGTTCATGTCACTAGTTGGTTCATGTCACTGGGTGGTTCATGTCACTGGGTGGTTCATGTTACTGGGGGGTTCATGTCACTAGGTGGTCATTGTCATTAGTTGGTTCATGTCACTGGGTGGTTCATGTCACTGGGTGGTCCATGTAACTTGGTGGTTCACGTTACTGGGGGGTTCATGTCACTAGGTGGTTCATGTCATTGGGAGCTGCCTGATACGTCAGGGACAAAGACAGACTCCCTGGCAGTGGAAATGACCTCCTATGTGCTGCTGGCGCTGCTGTCTGGCCCCATGCTTCCTGACTTTGGCCTGTCCTACGCATCCAGCATCGTGCGCTGGCTGAGCCTGCAGCAGAACCCATACGGCGGCTTCTCCTCCACACAGGTGCCGAAACACCCCAAGCCGTCGCATGTCACTCTCTTCCTCTCTCAGCACCTTTGCTCTGCATTAACATTATTAATGTCCCTTCTTTGTGGAGCTTGTCGATCTGATCTGCCTCCCCCACTGCACCCCCCAGGACACAGTGGTGGCCCTGCAGGCTCTGTCACTGTATAGCACCACTATCTTCAGCCCGGAGGGTGAAAGTACAGTGGTTGTGTCATCGGCCGGTGGATACAAGCAGGAGTTTGTAGTGAATCAGCACAACAGGTTGCTGTACCAGGAGGACCGGCTGATGGAAGTCCCGGGAGAGTACAGCATCAAAGCGACAGGCCGAGGCTGCATGTTTGTGCAGGTTGCTGCCCGTCCGTAGCCTCACTGGGCTCATGTTGTGCCCATAGCCCTTCAAATAACTCCTGCCTTTCAGCCTTTGTATTTTGTTCATGCTGGACTTCTGATTAGCTGAAAAAATCAAATCCAGGCATAACCCTTTGGTAATTCATTAAAGAAATGTTAACTCCCCTGCTTCTGTGTCTTCTGTCTTCTAACAAAACACGTGCATGTCAGCCTGTTATTTTCTCGCCCAGATTGCTCTGCATTACCACATCCCTGCTCCTGCTGACTTCTCAGCTTTCAGCATCACTGCCAAGGCAGATGGGCTGTGCAACAGCTCAAGGAAGCCCTTGACAGTGTCTGTGGGAGTGAGGTGAGCTTAGTGCCGGATCTGCTTTCATGCCACCATCCGAAAAGGAAATACATTCTGACGCTTCCTCTTTTGTTGGCTGGAAAATGTAGCAGCAGCGGATAAAGAGTGGTAGTGTTAGAAATGACCATTGTATAACAGTAGTACTGAATAATTAATAGAAAGGCAAATTGGCTTTTAAGGTTAATTAAACAAATGCCGAAACAATATAATGGCTTGGCTTTTCGCAGCTTGGCAATCCTTTAATATTTTGTTGTGAGTTTGAGTTTTGTTCCTTTTTTTACATATAGTACTAATCAAGTTTGGACACAAACTACCGACAGCACAATTTACTTGTACTATTCTAATATCAAATAACAAATAACAGATATTGAATTATCTACTTACTACGGAAGCGTATTACTGCCACGACATAATAAAAAAAAAATACTCACTATCATGTTATAACATGAAATTATTACATTATAAAGTGAAAACATCACCTTAAAATGAGAAATCATATCACGTGATAATGTGAAAATATCACGTTATAACATGAAAACATCATGTTTTAACGTGAAACCGTATCACGTTATAATATCAAAATATTATGTTATAACAAGAAAACCTATCCTGATATGATTAAAAATTAAATTGATCATGGGCAGTGTCATGCCGAAAAAGGCATCCCTGCCGTAGAATTACGCGCACCACTGAAAATGGTGAAAGGAAAGCTCTCTTTTGTAACTTGTGTAAATGAACGTTTCTGTGTATGTAAACTCATAAAACGTATGTAACACATCATACGACATTGTATTTTGTTAAAGTACAGATATAGAGCATAAAACTAATAAAATAAGTCGTGGATCTGAAAACGGCTTATTACTTAGGCTGTCAAACACCTGTTAATATCGATTGAAAAGTTCAAAACAGCAGACATGAACTTGGCAATAAGCGCTTGTTACATAGTAAGTGTGTATCAGATGCACGGTAACACTTCTTTTTACGAAAAAAAAAAATGTTAATCTTTTTACAACGTCTGGGTCTCGTTCTAATCTATCTAAGCTAAAATAGTGTGTGTGTGTCTATATATATATATATATATATATATATATATATATATATACACACACATATATATATATATACACACACACACACAGTGGTATCTCAGTTCTCGAACTCATTAGAACTCGAATTTCTTAAAAGTAGAACCAACCAGTTCGAAAAAAAAAAATACCTAGAACTCGATCTGAATCTCAGAAGTCGAACCGTGAACACAAACCTAAGATAACTTGTACACGCGGGGAAATGAGTCACGCGGCACATCTCCCAGCGGAAACGAAGGGTAACGCTTCATTCTCAGCCTCGTATTCGCTGTGATAGCATTGTGCATGTTTACACTAGCTGAATACATATATTTATACAGTAAAAATACATTTAGACAATTATAGACAGTAACATTTAAAAATAAAGATGTCTTATTAATTATTTTAATATTAATAATAAACTATTAATACATTTAATTATAATGTTATTGTCGTGTCCAACGTGTATGGAACGGAGACAAAGGCGCAGACGTCAGAGTATCGGGGAATACGGGGTTTAATTACAGGTAAGGCAGGCAAAACGCAGACAGACAATACAATGACCGGACTGGGGAAATAAACTGAAACGTGGACGAAATACAGAGGACTAATGACAACAACCAGAAACAGCTGATCACACGGAGAATCAACACGGGGTTAACGAGGGGGCGTGGCACACGGAAGGAGCGGACGATCGGGGCAGGACACATTGTTTTTTTTAACTTTACACATTTTGGATACATTTATTTTCTTACTTTACAAATTACTGTTTTGATAAATGTGCTTAGATATGTTTAGTACAGTATATGTTCTTCTTGTTTTATCCGGTTCGTTTCATGTTTAAATGCTAATAAAACATATTAGGGTTTAATTTTTTTGGGGCCGGGAAGCAATTAGTTGGTTTTCCATTATTTCTTATGGGGAAAATTCGATCAGAACTCGAACTTTTTAGGATTCGATCCGGAGTTCTGAACGGATTAAGTTCGAATTCTGAGGTACCACTGTGTATATATATATATATATATACACACATACACACACACACACACTTTTTATTATGTCATGGCAGTAATACGCTTCCATAACTTACCAAAAAAATAAACAAAAAAATATATAATTTGTTGGGGGGGGTAGCTCTATGGGTTGTGACTCAGAAAGTTGCTGGGTCAAATCCTTGAGTCAGCAGAGTGATGTCACCATTGGGCCATATGCAAGGCCCTTAACCCCAATAGCTCCAGGGACTGGCTGACCCTACTGTCTCCTCTATACTGGTTTCATGAGGCGGCCTCCTGGGATGCTTTTCCAGCTCCTGAAGGAGGTCACACATACTGTATATGCTGAGCACTCAGTGGCCACTTTTCCTTCACTCTCTGGTCAGACTTCTCCAGAACCATTTCTGCTGTCTTTAGGTCATGGGACCGGGTCATGTGATGTGACACTATCACTCTCACACGGCTTGGTTGTCCAAACTCTTGACCAGTACCATCCTTCTGTGACAGGTACAATGGGAAGCGGGATGAAACTAACATGGTGATTATAAAGGTGAAGCTCCTGTCTGGATATTCGCTGGACAAGCCTTCCCGTCAAGCTGTGAGTGGCATGATGCAGATGACTAGAAGGAGCAATATTCTCACATCTGGTCTTTGGATTAATGATCAAAAGTTGACCAGGAACTTTGTTCATTTGCAGATGCTAAGCCAGCCCAATGTAAAGCGGGTAGAAGAGGATGATGGGCATGTTATCCTCTACGTGGATGAGGTAAAACTAGAATAAGGTGGAGGCACTGTGTTATTCTAAGGCTGTGCTGCTACGTAACGAGTACCACTGAAAATAAGCACTGAAAAATGCTGTCGTCAGCCATACGGCTCTGTCACAAACATCTGCAGCTAAGTGGTGTTGGGTGTGATGTAACTGCCCCCATTGCCCCTCAGCTTCTCGCCAAAAAAGCTAACGAGGGCGGTTTTCTGCTAGAGAAGTCCTTTTATTCTCTCAATAACCTAAGATTTTTCAATAATTGGGACTACCAGAAGGATAAATAAGACGCAGATTTGGGATTTGTAGCAGCAATCAGAACATATGAATCAGAATATAGACCAGTCACCTTGCCTGTTATCTGTACAGCTGAAGAAAATGAAGTCCAACTTGTACACTCTGACCATAATGGAAGATGTACCTGTACGGAATCGAAAGCCAGCTGTGGTGAAGGTGTACGACTACTACCAGACAAGTAAGAATCAGTGAAACCTGCATTTCAACTTCACAAACACGGCACTCAATAAAAATAATACCTACAGTTATAAAATGAAAATGAGAATACCTTCAGCTGGTAATTACTCTGTGATTAATGTTGATCAGGCTCTTCTGTGCTTTGAGCCTCATTTGCCATCTAAAAAGCAGCTATGAATGCTAATGTACCCTAACCCTCATCTACAGGTGATGAAGCTGTGAGTGAGTACAGCTCCCCTTGTGCAGACAGTAAGTACCTTTTGTTCTCTCGCACATGATCTTCACTAATCAACCGTCAGTGTGGTTGGTTTTTCCATAAAGTTCAAAGGGAATGATTCTACCACCATCCCAGCTGAACTCACCCTTACTGTCAGACGCTGAAACCCCTACGCAGCGGAACTGTCACCGCTGCGGAGCGGGTACATTGAAATTCAGCCCCAGATCTACTGAAACATGTAAATCTGGCTGTGTGGTGACTGCGTGTGCAGAGAATGGAAGAAAATGAGTGACAGCACATGTCACTTCCCAAGGAAAAGCTTGGGAGGCATCGTGCCTCTCGCGATAAGAATGAGATTAGAACAGAACAGAAGATGGTTAAGCTGCCAGCTTCCCCCAAAATGGGATGGAGACTGAAAGGGGAAAAAGCATCTGGTTTTTGGTTTCTTGCAGGCCACGGCTTAAATGAGCTGTAGGGTGGATGGTACCGTGTTATTGGAGAGCTGGGCCAGCCCCCTGGGATGGTGCCGTGTGATTGGAGAGCTGGGCCAGCCCCCTAACCATGATGCCTGACCAAGCAAGGAAGCTGATCAACTGTGCAGGAGTTCTGATGTTTCCAGCACTTTCTCTGGGTCTCCCCTCAGTGTTTATGCTAATATAGATACTAACACACCAGAGATTTATTTTATTGATTTTAATGCTACTACATTCTCAATTAACAAAAATACATCTTTTGAATGGTCCTTGAGGCTTCGTACTTAAACACAGTTAAGTAAATGATATCATTTTAGCAGCCAATATTTCACCCTGATAGATGTAGGTGTTTCAGGGAAACCATTTAACATTCTGGCATTTGATATTATTCATATTAATTCAGCAGATTAACCAGCGTTCACCTTATGTTTTCACTGTAGACAGAGGCATATGAATTGGTAATTCAGTGTAATAAAGTAATAAAGCAAACCGTGTTCACAGGCTACTGGAGAGGAGTTCAGATGATGCAACATTTAAAACTGTACCCAGTCAGTGTTGGTACTAAATTCAAATTTAAAAGTTACGACAGTTTTATATTGCATACATGTATAATGTTTTCCTAAGCATGAGAGCTTCAGACGGCCCCAGCCGAACTTCTCCTGCAATGCATGTAGCTTCACATTCAAACATCCAGTTCAGCTTAACAAGGGCCGCACAAACATGCTCAAAGTCAACAAACCGTGATTACAAAAGAACTTCATATACATGTAAAAATACTACTATCCCAGCAGACTTTATGCAAGCTTTAGTCAAATACTTGGAGCAATCATTATGGTATGAAAGGTACAAATGATCATATACAAGCATGAATTGCATAGCTACAGCACTGCCAAGTACCATTCTCATACACCTGGTATACAAAGTCCTATAGATTGCCAGAAATGCAATGCTGCTTCAGCATCAAGAAAAGGGTCAAAGTTCAACTTCAGGCCCAAGGGCTGCATTACATCTTCTGTAACTGCTTGCATACTTAAACCTGCTCACTGGTAACATTCTCAGACAGCAAAATCCCATTTATTGGTTAGAACTTGTACCATTCTTTAAGGCAACGGAGATGATCCCTGAGTTCATATCAAGGCTTTGGTGGATTGTGT
This sequence comes from Paramormyrops kingsleyae, assembly GCF_048594095.1. Classification (NCBI taxonomy): domain Eukaryota; kingdom Metazoa; phylum Chordata; class Actinopteri; order Osteoglossiformes; family Mormyridae; genus Paramormyrops; species Paramormyrops kingsleyae. The sequence goes on along the minus strand of NC_132813.1, from coordinate 340,651 downwards.
TGTTTTTCGTTAAGGAATGTTTTGTTGTTGCGTTTTTGTGTTGGGTGAGAGTTAAGGCACTGTTTTTTTACATTTCATTTGACTTCAGAACTCACTTTTTTCACCCAGGCAAAATTTGTCAAGAATGCTTTTTTTTTTTTTAAATTACAGAAGTGTTACAAACAAAAGTAAAAATAAGGTTTTTCCTAAAATGGGGTTTTAGACCCTCGGAAAAGCAGGTCTCCTGCAGATGCCATGCTGAGTCTGTCACCTGCTGCAGCCTCAAAGAGTGAGGTGCTCTCAGGTCATGAACTGTGTGTACCCTTCTGCACCCGTTACTATGACGTCCATCCAGATGCGCATGGCCTCCGAGGATGGAGCCACCATGTAGTAGAGCCGGTCATGCGTCTTCACACAAAAGGTCAGTGCAGGATTCGGGCTCTGAAAGCAAACCAGAAGGAGGCTTAGCTGATGTTTACTGATGAAGCTCACCAATGCCGACACGACACCGATGCCGACACGACACCGATGCCGACAGGACACCGATGCCGACAGGACACCGATGCCGAGAGGACACCGATGCCGACACGACACCGATGCCGACAGGACACCGATGCCGACACGACACCGATGCCGAGAGGACACCGATGCCGACAGGACACCGATGCCGAGAGGACACCGATGCCGAGAGGACACCGATGCCGACACGACACCGATGCCGACAGGACACCGATGCCGACAGGACACCGATGCCGACAGGACACCGATGCCGAGAGGACACCGATGCCGAGAGGACACCGATGCCGACACGACACCGATGCCGAGAGGACACCGATGCCGAGAGGACACTGATGTCGGCACGACACCGATGCCGAGAGGACACCGATGCCGAGAGGACACCGATGCCGGCACGACACCGATGCCGAGAGGACACCGATGCCGAGAGGACACCGATGCCGACAGGACACCGATGCCGAGAGGACACTGATGCCGGCACGACACCGATGCCGACACGACACCAATGCCGACACGACACCGATGCTGAGAGGACAACAATGCCAACAGAACAACGATACCAACACGGCACCGATGCCGACACGACACCGATGCATCACCAGCACATGCTGCTGCGGTACCATGTCCAAGGTTGTCAATAAACGCCATTCTACTATGAACATTAAATTAAACCTCTGCATTTAAAAGATAGACATTGTTTTTATTTTTGAGATTGAGAATTCATATATATGGAAACCATACATATCAAAGTTCTTAAGAATTCACCATGACACATCAAGTTTAACCCCAAACAGGCCAGATTCGTTAAGTCTTAGAAAGGCCACAACATGTAGGTATCAGCCCGTGGCTATTGGGGGGGTTGCGCAAGTGGCATCAGAGGTGTGATGTGTTTTAAACTGTTGCACCTAATTTTCACTTAGATATTTTTCAAACTAAATAACGACTTTTTACTCTGTTGTGTGAGTGAAGAATGTATCAATAAATAAATATATAGATATTTCATGCAGTGAACCTGACATAGGGTGGCACAATTCTAGGTGAAATTTGAATCATTCAGAACCAAGATTACAAATATCTTGTGATTCTTGAGCAAGACATTTATTTCTTTATTATTATTACTTTGCATTACATATTGTTCTGTGAAGATGGAAGAAACTACGTAGAGATGCACAATATATATTCAACATTCCGATATTGCCGGCCAATGTTTAAACTTTATCAATATTAAAAGTGAGCAGCATGACCACTAAAGACACAACTATTACAATAATGGTGATGATTTCACTGCCATTTGATGTAGTGGAGGACGAGGGTCTTAGCTGTCTCATTCATCACTTATAAGAGGCCTAAAAGTACCTGCCCACGAAATGTTTATAATTCATTATTAAATCTGCACCACAGATTGATCTTTCATTTTCCACAGAATGAAAAGTCATTCCACTCATCCGTGCCAGTAAGCATGTCAAGTTTCACCACTTTTTCGGAATAAAAAGAAAATATGCGACTCAGTTGTCATTATTTTGCATTGTGCAGCAATGCTGTACTCAAATACTCAAAGTGAATTTAAAAGGATAGGTTGGTTTTTGTAAGATCAATACATTTTAATGTAGAGTACTTTTTACTTAATTAGTTTTAAAACCAGGTGTTTTTTACTTTTATTTAAGCAGTATTTTACTGGATGATCATACATCACCATCCACCGTCATACAGCAGCTACACGGTTATACATCACCATACATGGTCATGCACCGTCATACATGGTCATATATCGCCATGCATCGACCATACACCATACTACAGCATCTTCATGGACATACATCGTTATACACTGTCATGCACCAACATAAATGGTCATGCACCATCACGCATCATCATTCACCGTCATAAATGGTCATGCACCATTACACATCATCATGCACGGTCAAGCACCACCAGACACAGTCATACACCATCATACACTGTTATACACCTTTATATATGTGCTAATACTGAATGTGTGTCAAATAGCTGGAAGTTACTATATGTTTCTGAGTACTTCTTTGGGTGGGTGAAGGGGGGGTAACAGCAAAGGCCAGCTTTTGGTGTCCTGGGTGTCCCCTACAGGAATCCACACAGCGTGGCACCACCTGGACTCTCTAACGAACAAAGGAGGCTGCAACCCCAAGATGAGCTGCGGGGACGTGGCCAGAGTGACGCTGCGCGAGGGTCACACACTAGTACATGAACACCTGTGTATCTCCATACTAATCATTCTCAATTAATAAATGACTGATACGTTTGTATCCCATGAACAAATAACTGAAGTGAATATATAGTTTTGTTAAATTATACAAATGATGAAATGAAGGAGACGAAAACGCATGCAACTGCATTTTCTGTTTTGTTAATATTGTTAAAATTCATAGCAAGTCAACCAGTAAAATTACAGTAAGTTTCATGATATGAGATTTAATCTATGAATCCACCAGTTCAATCTAATATAATTGTCAATTGAACTGGAAGCCCTGAAAGAAGTTCTTTAATGATTTTCTTAAACTGCATTTTTATTAGTTTAACCCATAATTTAATTGCAGCCAAAGAGGAAAGTCAGCAAAAGGATGCAGTGTGTTAGTTATTCACCTGGGCTGTGATACATACATTGGCAAAATTCAGGTTGAAAAGTCCTTTCTGAGAAGCCAGCCAACCACAGTAACAGGAAAAACAAGAAATAAAACCCCAAATTATAGCACATAATGTGTAAATATCTTGTTTCTCTAAGCTTTTAAAGCTGATTGCAGGATGAATGGTGACTGAGCAGGAGGCGGGACCCACCTTGGTCGCGCTGCGTAGGTGGTCGTAATAGACTTCCTCGATGGCTTGAAAGTAAATGACTCCCTTTAGTTTGCTCTCGTGCTTGTCTGGGGGTCAAACATAATGCAATTTTACGAAATCGCAGAGAGACATCTAGCAAGAACAAGTAACAATCTTACAACACTATAAAAACATTGCACAACACAGCTATGAGAAGTTTGAGCACAGAATGTGACAGGGCATAGGGGTGCCGTCAGAACAAAAGGCGAATCTTTATTCAAAACATGCTTTGTAATTACATCCTTAAATTACAGTTATTCGTAGTTGTTGCAGCAACAAACAATATTATTTTTTTTATAAATAAAACATCCATTCTTCGAAATGTACAATTTGTTCCATTTTAACAGCGCACCAAGGTAAACAAACTACGGAAGTCTGTAGAGGACATGCATAAACTTTTTTTTTTCCCTTTTTGTTTTCTCGAGATCACGACTTATTTTTCTTGTGATCTCGACATAACCAAAGTCGTTTTCTCGAGATCACGACTTATTTTTTTTCTTGTGATCTTGACATAACCCATGTCACTTTCCCATGATCTCGAGGTTTAGTATTATCCTCATGGACGATTGAATCAGATTTTACTTTGATCGAGGACTGTCCCAATCACAGTCAGAATCACAATCACAATCATAATCAGAAGACTTTATTAATCCCGGAAGAAACTGCTCACATTGCGACTGCACAATCACATATAAACCCGAAGAACAATACAAGTATAAAAATAGGAATGAAGGGTAAAACAAATTACAGCACTGTTAAACATTCTAATAAATAAAATTAAAATTAAATAAGATAGAAAATGTCTGTATAGGAATCTAAAGTACATTTGTCCAAAAGTTACAAGAAAAGTAAAAGTGTATATTGCACTGTAAAGTAAAAGTATATTGCACCAATATCATAAATGGTTATATTGCACTTGTTTGTAAAACCAAGTTAGACTTCAAATTGCGGGAAAAGAGTCGAGATATATTGCACCGAATCATGGATACGAGGAAATAAGTTTCGGTGCTAGAAAATTGTCATATTAGTGTTCGTCATTTGAGAAGGAGGATCAGAAATTTGCAGCTATACCGTCTGAGAAATTATAGTGAGCCTGAACGAGTAGTCAGTTTCATTACCAACCAACTGGAGAGTCCGGGACCTCTCCATGGTTACCGGGTGACGTTTGACAGATGACGGCTTAAAAAATAAGAAAAAAAAAAGTCGTGATCTCGAGATAACGAAAAGAAAAAAAAAAAAGTTTATGCATGTCCTCTACAGACTTCCGTAACAAACAAATAATTGCCTGGTATTTTTTCATCAGTGAACCTGAACAGGATAAGCAGGACAGGATATGGATATAAAATATGAGACCGTGAGCGGCTGGGCGACGTGACTCCCAGAGCTGCGCTCAGACGTGCCGCGTCGCCTGCTGCGGCACCTGAGTGTATCTCAGCACACGCTCTCCGCACAAGCACGGTGTGAAGGTATTGCATCTTATTTCATCATCAGTTACCAGCCTGACTGAAGGCAAACAGGAAGCTGCTCCCTGATGTGTGTAGTAACTTCATTCCTAAACCTTAAGAATATAAAATTTAAATATTAAAGCTGGCTTCCTTTCCAGAGTGCTCTCTTGCCTTGAGCCCCCCGCTTCCTAATCAATTGGATAATCAGTTATGGATGGATGGATGGATGGATTATAATAAACCAACACGTACATGGACTGGATGAGTCCAGAGCTGCCCTCATACAGGAGACGGATGATGCACATATGGAGATTTGAATGAGATCCGCTGGCCAAAGGTCCTGTGTTCAGATTAGCCTTACAGTGGATATAAAACGTCTACACACCCCTGCTAAAAAGGTGGCTGTGTGATGAAATCAAGATAAATCATGTCAGAACTTTATTCCACATTTATTTCAAAATTGCAATCTATACAAAGAAGGTGAAAACAAATCTGAAACTGTTTAGGTAAAAAATGAAAATAAAAACCAAGTCAAAACCTGACTGCATAAATATGTACAACCTTCAATAATCTGGGATGTGTAACTGCCATAATTCCAAAAGGTATGTTTTGTGCAAAAATAACACAACAATAAAAAAAACACACCAGAGCCACAGTCGCTCATGCAAAAGCAGCGAGGTAAACTTTAAACTGATTTTTAAACATATATTAGATAATCAATAAAAGCAATAATTAAAATTGCAATGCTAGCTAAGTTTTTTTTCTATAACAGAGTAAAAATGTTTTGGCAAAACAAACTCCCTGTGCTCCCTCTGTCCGTATACAGAATTGAAAGTGAGAAAAAGCCTGATCTAAATTTAGCTTAATAGTAATGTAAGAATTGCATGTGCACAACATGCGATGTTGGTATTAATATCACACATCACCCAGCTATAGGCATTTTTCAAATTCAGTACAAAATACCCCATCTCATGTTGTGATGTCATTTGGCGCCAGTACCAGTGGAAAGCCAACATCTTGAAGTACCCTACTTTTGGTACTTTCTTGAAGTACCAAAAGTACAGTACCTGGTGCGGTGGAAAAGCTCCATAACACAACCAGGTTTTTGTATGATTTTTTCCCCCCAAAATTTTCAGTAAATAGTTTCTGTTTGTTTTCACCTTCATTATATACGTTGCAATTTTGCAGTATAGGTGGAATAAGTTGCGATATGATTTGTCTTGGTTACATTTTTTATCACATTAAAATTCTGCACTGTGCAGACTTTCTATAGCATGCAGACTTTCCACTGTAGTTCGTGAGCCTTACCCACATAATAGGAGAAGGTCCTCCTCATGCGGTCAAAGACAAACCAGCGCTTCTTCCACGACTTGATTTTGCCTCCCATCTTGACCAGGTAGCCCTTGCACATCTTCTCGGTGAGCATCAAGTCATAGCAGCCGGTGAGGTTATGGCCGGCGGACTCGATGTGCAAGCGCAGGTCAAATTCCTCCTTGCGGTTGGGCAGGTAGCGGGTCATGGGACGCGCCTGGAAGTGGAATACGAGGGCCTGGCGGTTATGGGCAGGTGCAGAGATCTGGCGTGTCACTCACAGCCATGGCTGCCAAAGGCTCACTTCTCACACTGCTAGCTGTGACCTTAGTCAAGGTCAACACTAGCAAATTATAAAAATTATCATCATAAAAATGTATTTTAGATAGGGCCTGTGAGACAAATGCTGAGAATGTGGTTTCCTGATAAGAGACGGTGCTGCTGTCAGAGACCCAGCCCAGCCCCACCTGAGACAGGTTCCTGGCCCTCATCTTCACCTCCTTCTCCACTAGCTGCTGTCTCAACATCATCTCCTCCTCTAGCCTCCTCTCTGCCTCCTCCCGCTTCCTGCGCTCCTCCTCCAGCAGCTCACTCCTGGCTTGGCTCTCCCTCACCTACATGTGGAGGGATAGGCAGTAGACGGATCGGCATTGTAGTAGTAGGCATGTAACGATGAATCTCAAATCGGTTAAAAATCGATGTAAATGTATGACGATTTAAACCGGCTGATGTGGAAAATGAATTGCTACTTTAGAAGTACTTTACTTAACAGAAAAACTGATGTAATATTACTTTGATTTCACAATGTCAGTTCGTCTGCGTATTCACGTTGATGTCGTATGTTAGTTTTTGGTTTTGACCGAACGCGAGATGGTGAGCGAATTTGAAATTGAGCACACACCCCCTGATCTTAAATCGGCCGTGTGGCAGCAATTTAGCTTTCTGGTAATCACAAACGAAAACGGCAAGAAAAGCGCAGACAAGACAAAAACTGCGTGCAAACATTGTAAAATACTGATAACATACACAAATAGCACAATGAACAATAAGATAAGATAATCCTTTATTAGTCCCACAAGTGGGAAATTTGCATTTTCACGGCAGAAAGTGGAAGTTTCAGCATGTCCACCAGCACCACAGTGAGCTCAATTCACCACCGAGAGCAAAGATTATTAAAAGGGCGAACCACGCTAAAAAGCTGCACATGCAAGCCTTAGTTTATTTGGTAACGCTTTATATTAAGTGCACCCTCATAATGCATTCATTATGCATTTATAGAACATTCAGTGCACCTTCATAATGCATTCATAGAACATTCATAAGCAGCATGCAAGTACACTTTAACATCCTAACATCCCTTAACAGCATTAATATACATTAATAACAAACATTACATGATTATAGAATTATAATGTTTGTTATTATTATATAATGTTTGTTATTAATGTATATTACAGCTGTTAAGGGATGTTATTATGTAAAGGTATACATGCATGATGTTTATGAATGATTTCTGAATACCTAATGAATACATTATGAAGGTGTACTGAACGTTTTATGAATGCAATATAAAAGCATTATGAAGGTGCAGTTAATGTAAAGCATTATCGTTTAGTTATTTGAAGAATTAAAAAAAAAACATTTTTTTTTTTTAAACAGGATTTCAGTTGCACTGTTAAGAAGAGGACACTTTTTGCACAGTTTAGAAAGATAAAGGAACATTTTTGAATAAATTTGTCTGCAGCTCATCCTGTTAAAAAAATCATGAGAAAATCGTATCGTGAACTCAGAATCGTATCGAATCGTGAGTTGAGTGTATTGTTACATCCCTATTTAGTAAGCAAGAATCTGTGAGCCTGCCCTTATCTAGCAGGCCTTATCTGGCTCTCGATGAGCCTTGCCTTCTCCAGCAGGCCTTACCTGGCTCTCGATGAGCCTAGCCTTCTATAGCAGGCCTTACCTGGCTCTCGATGAGCCTAGCCTTCTATAGCAGGCCTTACCTGGCTCTCGATGAGCCTAGCCTTCTATAGCAGGCCTTACCTGGCTCTCGATGAGCCTAGCCTTCTATAGCAGGCCTTACCTGGCTCTCGATGAGCCTAGCCTTCTATAGCAGGCCTTACCTGGCTCTCGATGAGCCTTGCCTTCTCCAGCAGGCCTTACCTGGCTCTCGATGAGCCTAGCCTTCTATAGCAGGCCTTACCTGGCTCTCGATAAGCCTGACCTTCTCTGTCAGGCCTTACCTGGCTCTCGATGAGCCTGGCCTTCCTTAGCAGGCCTTACCTGGCTCTTGATGAGCCTGACCTTCTCTGTCAGGCCTTACCTGGCTCTCGATGAGCCTAGCCTTCTATAGCAGGCCTTACCTGGCTCTCAATGAGCCTGGCCTTCTCTGTCAGGCCTTACCTGGCTCTCGATGAGCCTAGCCTTCTATAGCAGGCCTTACCTGGCTCTCGATGAGCCTGGCCTTCTCTGTCAGGCCTTACCTGGCTCTCGATGAGCCTGGCCTTCCTTAGCAGGCCTTACCTGGCTCTCAATGAGCCTGGCCTTCTCGAGCTGGGCCTCTCGTAGCAGCCTCTCCATCTCCTCCATCCGCAGGGTGTCCATCACGCTGGCACTGCTCAGGCAGCACGGGGGTGTACACACATCATTGCAGTCACACAAATAAATCTCATTTACTCTGCTTTTAAGAAGTAACTTAAAAATGACAAGGGAGAGTGTCTTGTTTACCTGGAGAAAGTGTCTGGGGGAAAGGAGCTGTCACCAGTGGAGATGCTGGTGTCCAGGCTGTCGGAGCTCTCCAGGCTCACCGTGTCGTATGGCCTCTCTCCCATTGAGGGGCGCCGGTGGTGCAGGATAGAGTGATGTATCCCAGCAGGCCCAGGCAGCAGGGGAGGGGCGTCAAGCCGGGACTGTGACCCGCGCAGCGCCTCCCACTGGCACTGTGCTTCCAGCGCGGCACGCTCCCTCAGCTCAGCCAGCCGCCGCCGCTGCTCCTCGATCACCTGCTGCCCTGAAGGATCATGGGAGGACAGTAAAGGCATGTAAAGCAGCAGGGCATCCACCAAAGCCCTTACAGATATAAGAGCAAGGCAGAGACATGCACACAGATACACTAGGAAGGATCCTACATTTGAGTGGTTCTGCTTCACTGAATACAAGGCCCACTCTCAGAGAGACACATGCTGAAAATACACACAGCCTGTGCCACCCAGGATGCCGGGGCCATAATGCCCCCCCCCCCCAAACTGTTTGTCATGTTCAGACACGCAAAGCCCTGCAACATGTATGTGTGCCATGTCAGCGCACCACACAGGCCAAAAAAAACGACACCAGAAGAAATGACAGAAGGCACAGAGCCTCCTGGTGACACCGGTGTGACGACTTATCCGTCAGCACTCGCTTTGCCTTCAAAGCCGGATTCATGCTCACTTTTCAAAGCCGTTGGAGGAGAAATGGCAGGCAAAGGAGCCTGGCTGACAGGAGGGGGAATGCCAAGTGTGGGAGGGGTACAGGTGCTATCCATCGCAAAACCAAACCGCCCACCAGTTCCCGGCTCTACCAGTGAAGCTCTCCTGGACTGGGTGCCTTACGGTGGACACCGATGTGGAGGGACCAGAGCAACACAGACATAACTCAAGATGTTATAGATGGGAAGACACACTACTGGGAGAAACGGTGGCTAAAATGAAACTCCCAAAAGCTCCAGTTTGCATTCACTACATCCACAAGCTTTGAAGTTAAAACAGGAAACACATACACAGACAGACACAAAGTCACACACACATAAATAGACACAAAGTCACACGCACACAGACAGACAGAGACACGCACACAAAGTCACACACACATAAATAGACACAAAGTCACACACAGACAGACAGAGACACACACACACAAAGTCACACACAGACACACACACACAAAGTCACACACAGACACACAGACACAGACACACACAAAGTCACACACAGACAGACAGAGACACACACACACAAAGTCACACACAGCCACATACACACAGACACACACACACAGAGAGACACACACACACACACACAAGTACACAGACACACACGCAAACACAGACACACACACACAGATACATAAACACACCCGATAAACCCAACAGGCTCATTTCCAGGACATTTGTGCAACCTCCCAGACAGAACATATGCAGAGGAGTGGGGCTGTGCGGCTTTCAAGTCAGCAGTGGATAAACACCGTAAGGAGCTCAGTATTTGGGACGTTTTTGCTTCACAGGCTTGGCATTGGGAACCCTATGACTAAGCCACTAATGTTCTCAAGGTGCCCACTCATTTCCAGGCACCTGTGAGTGGAGTACCCTTTCCAGGACTGGTCTGCATGTACCCTGTTATGTTTCAAAACGATGTGGGGGCACACAGGCCCCCTTGTGGCAGAGCTAGAAAAGGGCATCCTGGTTACCTTTCTGCTGTAAGGCCAGCTGCCTCTTGGCCTCGATACCTTGCAGGGTAACGGCCAGGTTTCGTGGAAGGCTGCCAGTGTTGCTAGAGGCCACCAGGGGGCTCTGTGGAGCCAAATTGGAAGAATTCATGAGTCAGCGGGTGTTTACCCATTTACTTTGTTCTCTACATTACAGCCAAGCAATAGCATACTGTCCAGATCATGCATCAGCAAGGATCAGGGCTACCTTAGTTGTACGGTTACGTCCCAGAGTGGCTGCGTTGTATTGCACTGAAGACCCTGTCTGCCCTTGATACACCTGGGGTGGAGGATATAGAGGTCAGAATTCAAACGTCAAAAGACCTCCTGGAATAATTTTCCTGTATTGGACGGCTGATTAAAATCTGCCATAAAAACAGATTCCATTGCATATTGGCTGGGTTTACTTGGGATAGACCCCCACACCAACACCCCCAGCGTGAGTAGAAATACACTGCCTGGCCAAAAAAAAAGTCGTCATTTGAATTTTTTGTGGGACCGCCTTTAGCTTTGATTATGGCGCACATTTCTCATGGCATTGTTTCCACAAGCTTATGCAACATTTCACCCTTTATTTTCATACAGATTTGCATTCATTTCTCACCAAGATTTTGTATTGACAAGTGAGTTGAACCACTCCGTAAAGCCTCCTTCAGCACATCCCAAAGACCTTCAATGAGGTTAAGGTCACAACTATTTGGTGAAATATCATGTGTGAAAATTGATTCCTCATGCTTCCTGAACCACTCTTTGACATTTCGAACCCAATGAATCTTGGCATTCTTGTCCTGGAATATGCCCATGTCAACAGGGAAGAAAAAATCCATTGATGATGGATGGAGGTGTAACCTGGCCATTCAGTAGATTGAGGTACTCAGCTGATTTTACTTTATTGCTGCATAACGTTGCTGGGCTGTAATAATGATCCAGTCATTGGCTCTTACATATTTGCTGATATAAATTCAAATGACGACTTTGTTTTTTTGGCCAGGCAGTATAACATGGTCTCAACCAAGCTTCCGTTAAATGTAACTTAAAAAAAAGGGGGGGGGGGGGGAGGTAGAATCATCGTTCCATTTTCCCCAACGTGGGTCCAATGGGGTGGCAGCTCTACCCCCAAGGTAATGTCAGACACCAAAACAACAGGCTACACGTCACTTAGCACTGAACACAAATGCAGAGGAGAAGAACCCAGAAGATAGAACAAACACTCATTAAATTCTCATGACCCACTGTAGATACGCATAGAACTCACAAGCAGGGAAAAATGGGAGAGCAGGTTAATGGTCCTGAGGTATTTACCTGCAGGGACCGGGCAGAGAAAAGAGATTTAGCTGGGAGAGGTGGGGGGCAAGGTGGGAGAGGTGGGGGGCAAGGTGGAACAGCCTCCCCAGCAGCCATGAGCACCTGGAACCACCACTCTAAATCTGGAGAGGGCATCTCAGACCTAACCCAGTCACACTGGGCCAGAAGAACCCCCCGGCCCAGGAGAGCAAGAGAGCAGAGGAGCAAAAGGAGAGAAAGAGAGAAAAGAAACAGAGAATGGAAATTAGAGAAAAGAAATGAAGAAATAAAGTCAGCTGTTTATCAGCAATAGCCAGCGGGATGATTGTGATCTTGATCTTTTCAAAGAATGTAAACATCCTTCCGGTGCAGAGACTGTTTCTAATACCCCCACCCCACCCCACCCAGCAACACAAGCCCTCTCAGAGTCTCCTGAGAAACCCTCCCCAAGACCCACAACCCAGTTCCTCTGAATCATACTCCGAACTCGCCAAATGAGACAGATCCTGCCACATGCGGAGCACTTCCTGGAGCTGGCTGCGCATCACCAGATCCTGCCATTTAACTATACCTTAAACTATTTTTCAAATAAAACTAACACATAAATCATGCTTCCATAAGGTGAATTCCACAACAGGCAGCACATTTGCACCAAAAAAAAGCCCATGGCCATTTTGACCCAGCATCCTTAAAACCTACATTTACCTTTATTTACATTAAAGCACAGTTACAAACACACACACTGAGGACAGCTCTTCTGAGCACCTCATATGGTAGGGAGGGAGAGAAGCCAGGTGAAGCTGTGCGACAGGAAGCAGAGTGCTGGAATGATGGGGCGAGTGGGCTGGTGGGGGCATCGACCTTCGGCATCCCAAAGATCTGCTTCAGCTGTCCGACTGTGATGTACTCCTTCTCAGCAGCAGAAGCAGAAAGAGAAGCACAGGAAAAGAGAGCAGGAACAATGTGAAAAAAAGGCAGACAGAAGGAAGAAAATTACCAAGGAAAAGAATATTAGAGCTTCAATGAAATGCAGTCATTTATACTATCAACCTGACTAGTAGAGTTACAGGAGAGGAAGAGGAAAGGAGCGTGCTGATGTACCTTAGAGGCAGGAGGAGGAAAGAGGCATGCTGAGGTACCTTAGAGGCAGGAAGAGGAAAGGGGCGTGCTGAGGTACCTTAGAGGCAGGAGGAGGAAAGGGGCATGCTGAGGTACCTTAGAGGCAGGAGAAGGAAAGGAGCGTGCTGATGTACCTTAGAGGCAGGAGGAGGAAAGAGGCATGCTGAGGTACCTTAGAGGCAGGAGAAGGAAAGGAGCGTGCTGATGTACCTTAGAGGCAGGAGGAGGAAAGAGGCATGCTGAGGTACCTTAGAGGCAGGAAGAGGAAAGGGGCGTGCTGAGGTACCTTAGAGGCAGGAGGAGGAAAGGGGCATGCTGAGGTACCTTAGAGGCAGGAGAAGGAAAGGAGCGTGCTGATGTACCTTAGAGGCAGGAGGAGGAAAGAGGCATGCTGAGGTACCTTAGAGGCAGGAAGAGGAAAGGGGCGTGCTGAGGTACCTTAGAGGCAGGAGGAGGAAAGGGGCATGCTGAGGTACCTTAGAGGCAGGAGAAGGAAAGGGGCGTGCTGAGGTACCTTAGAGGCAGGAGGAGGAAAGGGGCATGCTGAGGTACCTTAGAGGCAGGAGAAGGAAAGGAGCGTGCTGATGTACCTTAGAGGCAGGAGGAGGAAAGAGGCATGCTGAGGTACCTTAGAGGCAGGAAGAGGAAAGGGGCGTGCTGAGGTACCTTAGAGGCAGGAGGAGGAAAGGGGCATGCTGAGGTACCTTAGAGGCAGGAGAAGGAAAGGAGCGTGCTGATGTACCTTAGAGGCAGGAGGAGGAAAGAGGCATGCTGAGGTACCTTAGAGGCAGGAAGAGGAAAGGGGCGTGCTGAGGTACCTTAGAGGCAGGAAGAGGAAAGGGGCGTGCTGAGGTACCTTAGAGACAGGAGGAAGAAAGGGGCGTGCTGAGGTACCTAGGAGGCAGGAGGAGGAAAGGGGCATGCTGAGGTACCTTAGAGGCAGGAAGAGGAAAGGGGCGTGCTGAGGTACCTGGGAGGCAGGAGGAGGAAAGGGGCATGCTGAGGTACCTCAGAGGCAGGAAGAAGAAAGGGGCGTGCTGAGGTACCTCAGTGGGAGGAAGGGGAAAGCAGGGCTGAGGTGGGCAGGCAGAGTGGCAGTCGTGCCCATCACCCCCGTATGTCCTACAGACATCTGGCATCCTTGCATGATCCTAAGGCCGCCACATGGAATGCCAGATGGAACAAAGAGACTGTCATGTCATGGTCACACAAACACACGTGCTCACACACACACACACCATCTCTCTCTCTCGCACCCACTGTATCAGTCACTCACTACCACCAATCCTGTGCTCCAGCATCAGCTAAATCCCTGTTAGATCCACTACAGAATCATAACATGATTAGTTTGGACCAATAAAGGATGAATGTGTCCTTTGGCCCTGTATTGTAACCACAGCAATGTGTGTGACAGAATCTTCCATTTTCCCAGACTGGGCACTGTGACACATTACCTCTCGAGGCCTGCTCAGAGAGGAGGATGAGGAAGAGGAAGGGTCTATGACTGCATCAGCAGGCTGACATAGGGAATTCTGGGAGTGGAATTCATCTGACAGGTCGCTCTCGCTGATATGAAGCACTTCCTGTTCAAAGTTTTACTGGTCAGGAAGAGTGTCACGGATTCACAACCACGCCCTCTGAATAAGACGGCAAGTGATACAGCAGTTTCTGGGTTCTTGCTTAAGTTCACACCCTGACGTAAACTGGAATCAAGACACCTTCAATGGAATAAAAACATGTAAGAGACAAAGACTGAAGACTTATTATAGTCTGTCATTTTCACTTAAATGAACACTATACTGTGTTACCAGAAGGGGGCAGTATCACCTCACCTCATTCTTGGTAGGGGAACATTTAGAGAAATTTGTCCCTCCGTTGAGACTCAGGCACCTTTTCTCCAGGCTAGAGAGCCTCTCCTTCTCCTACAAAACATCTTAAGTGTTAATAAGCAATAATATAGGTGACGGCTGTGGTCAACAGGATGTGGGGAAAAAGGGTTATAACACGGACTGAGGTTGGGTGTACCTTGTCCAGTAGCTGGAGGGTATGGTCCCGCTCCCGGCTGAGCCTCTCACACTCCTGGGCCACCTCCAGTCCAAGGCTGCTGGCCCGGCTCTCCAGTGCCGCCACTTTCTCCTGGGCAGGATGTAACAAAACGGGAGACTCAGTCCCAGGCAGACCAGCACACCACAGACTTCATGTCTAACAGGAAGTGCTTCAAGCCCAAAGTTCACACTCGCACCAGTGGCGGGGTGTGTGAGTCTGATCCGGCTGGGCTGCTCTAACGTTGAGCCCTAACCCCAAAGAAGCAGCCAGCCTCACAGAAACCCACCTTTCTGTGGGCCAAGCTGCTCTGGTACCCGGCCTGCTCCTGCAGCAGCTTTTGACTCAGAGTTTCCCGCTCGTCCTCCAGGCTGCTCTCCTTCTCCAGCTGCTGGAATTCCAGGTCCTCAAAACGCTTGGTCTCCAAGTCCAGGAGCTCCGACTCCTGATAGGAATGGTGGTGGGGGGGGATGAGTGCTGTCCCAGGTGAAATTTGATTAGGCTGTCCCGTTAAAGCGACAGACCAGGGGGTGCCCTCACCCGCTTCAGTCGCTCCTGCAACTGCTCTCTCAGGGACTCGGGGCACCCGTGCAGCTGACTCTGCAGCTCCTCCAAGCCCCCACGCAGACTGTCCAGTGCCCGCCGATCTGATCCGACACTCGCCCTTCCCTGACAAAACAAAACATCCACCCCCCAGGATTCACCTGGATCGTAACGTTTCTGCGCCCTGGCATCCATGCTATGTAAACGGCATGGTACCTTCTCTTTCTCGCCCTGGATGGCGCCGTCCAACTCGCTCAGCCTGCGCTGCAGCTGTGCGATGGCCTGTGCCTCTGCTTCTGCCCGCTCTAGCTCCCCCTGCCGCTCCCTCTGCAGCAGCGCCTGCTCCAGATCTGCCTGGGGGTGGTAAAAGAGCAGCAGTCCTACAGTGAACCCTAGTATGAGCCCCAAACACATAGTACACACTTACCCTGATGACAGATAGAGCTTATCAGCCATCAGAATCCTCAAGTCACTTCATTATGAGGGAGAATGATAAGGGAGTGTCTCTCTTCCTTCCTCTGCCACTTCCTGTTCATTCCAGCACAGCATAATTGGGTAAAGGCTTCCTAGTACCGGTCTCCCCCCATCCCCCCACCAAGGGGCGTTGAGGGTAGACCTTGATTCCTTACCTCCTCCTGGGACTCCTGCAGCTGCTTCTCCAGTTCCGTAACTCTGTTCTTCAGCTTGTCCACTTGGGCCAGGACTCGCAGCCGTTCTTCTTCTAGGTCTCCCAACTCCGGGGACCCAGATTCCAGTGGGTCCTCGCACTGGTGGGTGTGTAGCAGGAGAGTCAGATGGAAACATCCATCCATCTCTGTAATGCACATGACACCTAACTGCACAGCATCCTTACTGGGGGCTTCACCTCTTGGTGGGTGCTTTCTGTGCTGCTGCTCTCCTCCCTGAGGTTCTCCTCATCGCTCTCTGGCTGCGTTTGCTCCACACCGTCCCCCACATCCACGCAAGGCCCCCTGCCGCAGGCCCCACCCAGACCAACGAATGGAAAGCCTGCTTTCACGGCCTCAGCTACACCCAGATCTCCCTTGTTGTACTCAGCACACAGGTTCAGGATAGTCTCAAGACGCTGGCGTTCCTGTGGACATGGAAATATCACTGGAGCGGCTGGCCGTTTATCCACATGCACATTCTGCAGCAGGCAACAAATGGGTCCTCAATTCACATGGGACAGACTAGTCTATTAAAGGAAAAATATAGCAGAGAATGTGCCAAAACCCAAACATTTCTGCTCTAATTATATTATAACACAGCAAGCACTGTGCCAGAACCTGAACATTTCAGTTCTAATTATACCACAACCTTATAACACTGGTTTCCAACATCTCTGCCTCACATCCACAGCCTCTCAATGTCTGAAACAGCCTTCAATATTTATCCCGCGGTCTCCCTCTCACTCCCTGGGATCTAATCAGTCATGTCTCACTCAGGTGCTATTTCCGGGACCAGGGAAACACTGAGGTGCAAGATCAGCCAGGGCAAATATCCCTAAATCCAGCTCCCATGTTTCACTGCAGTTTTCTATCCTAAAAACTGACATGCAGAGACAATCGTTCCAGGCTTACATCCCAAGAACACCAAAATGCCATGTTCTTCAGTAACTTAAAGTTACCTTCACCAGAAATGTGTGAGTGCAAGCTAAACAAATATCAGTAATTTATGCTACATAAGTTGGTTTGCTAAAGAAGACATCACATATTAGGTTAGGTTAAGTCTACGACATGCATCATGCTATCAGCGCACACAGATGAACTGACCTAATGCAGCCCATGAAGAGACACAGTGATCTATATATACATCTGTGACTACGCAGCCCCACCCTGCTCTCCAGTGAAGCGGCAAGTCCCCAGCCACCCCACTGCAAACCCCCTTCCTGCAGGGTCACAGCCCATGGACTCACAAGAATGACCTTCCTGCAATGGGCCTCCGGGTATAGATCTGTGTAAACAGGGGTTGTGCAGATAGTGCACTAATCGCCAGGTGGGGGGGGTGGTTAGCGCTGTTAAACTCAGTGGAATGTGCAGCGTCTCCGACACCCTTGGGACACCCCCCACCCTCATCCTCTGGCCCGGGGGGGCAGCACTGCTCAGCTTATTCCACACTTGCTCATGATAATTTAAACACATTTGAAGTAAAACAAAGGGAAGTAGATTCTTTAATTTAGAGCACCCCCAACCCCCCCGCTGACTTTGATTTTACAGAGTTCAGGTCCTGGGTACACTGTACACAGCAGAACACCCCCACACTTGTCTCTGACTGAGGGAGGGTCCAGCAAACACACGCTGTCAGCTCATCTGAGCAAAGCTATCAGCGTCCCCTTCGATAAGCGCACTCCACTCAATCCCACACACAAAGTGCAAACAAGCTTTCACAAACACACTCATCTCACTCACTACACTTTTCCACAGTGCCTGACAACGAAACATAAATAATAGGGCTGCTTAGGTTCAGAACGTTCCGGAGTTACCTGCCTCACAGTTGCTATACTGCTCAGAAATGCCGGCTTCTCCTTCAGCAAAGTCAGTAAGCAGACAGTGATGCTGTCCCTGGCATCTTCTGCCCGATCCAGTGCCACCACAGTGTCTCTGAGCACCAAACGCCTATCCATCACAACCACAGCA
Source organism: Paramormyrops kingsleyae (assembly GCF_048594095.1). Lineage (NCBI taxonomy): Eukaryota > Metazoa > Chordata > Actinopteri > Osteoglossiformes > Mormyridae > Paramormyrops > Paramormyrops kingsleyae. Next base: position 322,467 of record NC_132813.1, on the reverse strand, counting down.
GGGTCTGCGTCGTCTGCATGGTTACCTTCCCCTCAGCAGCCCTTGGCTCTCCCAGCAGACAGCACAGCACAAGCTCCAAATGAGGTGGTCTTTCATAACAGGATATGTGCGTGTGCATGATGTCAGGATGAGGGAGGGTCAATACCCACCCGGAATGTGAGATTTGGATGTGACATTATACAAGAGCGTAGCATTACAAGGGACACAGCAGGAGAGTGAAGGCTGGACTGACGACTGTAAAATGGGCAGTGATTTCCCTGAAAATAGAGAGTAGTAGGTGCCGTTTTTTTTTAAATATCAGTGTGCCGGAATTGCAAGATGCACATCCTTAATCTGATTAGGATTAATCCTTAAAAATGATTAATTAGTAAGATCAATAACCAAAATATCAATTAATAAAAAGCTTAAGGGACAGTTCACCCTTGACGAAAATGCTCTGAAACACTTTTTTTATCTATGGGAATGAAGGTTCTACACTAAATCCAAAAATATAAAACAGTTTCGGAGGTTGTGATGCACGCTGCCCCACACAACAGTTCGGTGTTGCGCAGATAGTACCGGAATTCAATAGTTTTGACAAGTGAGACAGAGGTATTAAAGGTTAAAATGCAGCACGCTTTGAACATTTTTGGGATTTTATGAAGGCTACACATACTGCTGGGAAAGACATTAGATGAAACTAAATTTAAATCAAGCCCAATAGCAACCTTAAAATTCTCAACACTGCCAATAACTATTAATAAAACAACAATCATGAGAGAGCACCCCCTAGTGGCAGCAGTACTGGCAATGAGTACTAGAGGCAGTGAACCACTGTGATGACTTTTCTTCTCCTGCTAGAATGGAAAGGAATGAGAAACTTCAGCGTTGCTTGGCAGAGGCTAGATACCTTGTTGCTGTGCTTAAATATGAATGAACATCTGTTGAAACTCAACCTGATGTTTATCGATTGCCGGGGATTAGTTACCAGGCATTTTCTGGCAAGAAATGGTCAGCGTGTGGGACTCAGGCAGCATGATCAGTGCTTTGCCTGACTCAGTAGAACTGCAAAACTCATGGTCCAAAAATAGGCCCAAGAACATGATTCAGTGTGTTCACCTCATTGGAACACAGAGTAAACAAAGGAATGAGTTCGTTCTCCCACTCCACACCCCCGCACCTCCCGCCTCTTCATGCTTCCCCACTCCACACCCCCGCACCTCCCGCCTCTTCATGCTTCCCCACTCCACACCCCCGCACCTCCCGCCTCTTCATGCTTCCCCACTCCACACCCCCGCACCTCCCGCCTCTTCATGCTTCCCCACTCCGCACCCCCCCACTCACCAGCCTCTCCGCCTCCTGCTCTTGGAGTCGCTCATCACGTTGCCGCTGATGGTACGCCAGCAGATCGCTCTCGCTGTCGCTGACCTCAGCGATGCTACCTATGCTTTCCCACCCACCCAGCAGGGGGAGCCTTGGCTCCTGCTGCCCATAGGGGCCGACGAGGGGGGAGGGGCCGCAGAAAAAGCCCGGTGGTGTTGCGGACGGGCTGCGCGCTCGGCACCCGGCTGGTCTGCGATGCTGCCCGGGGCTCTGCGGCAGCTGCCTGGTTAGGGATGGGCTGGGGGGGCGCAGCCCCCAAACGCCTCCACCACTGGGCTGTCCCTGGGCAGTGGGCACTGTGGACTCGAGTGAAGGATGGGGGCCCCGGGGGGAGCAGGGCGATCGTGAGGGGCTGGGGGGGCGCTCCTGAAAGCCATGGGGGGGGGTCAGTGCCCCTGTGCCAATCAGTTTGGGCGGGTCTCTGGGGCCCCCATCACCCAGGAAGGAGAGGAAATACGACTGATTGTGGGGGGGTGTGCTTGGGGGGCCCTGGGAGGTATAATGGTAGCTGGAAGAGCGGGCCGGCACCAGGGGCAAGCAGGGGGGGCTGTAGCTGGAGCCATCCACTGACGACGGGGAGGAGAGAGGTAGGGGCGAAGGAGCTGAACTGCTATTATTGCTGTAGCTCACTGGCGGGCTCCTGGGGGGGGACCTTGAATACCGAGCCGCACTGCTCAGAGAGAGCGCGGCAGGGCCTGCAGGGGGCGATAGGGAGTCCATGATCTCCTGCAGGTCCCTATGCAAACAGTCGCTGCGATGGGGAGCTCCCTCACAGGAGGCTCCTGGCAGGAACAGACTGCTCCCAGTCACAATATCCTCTGCACCTGCCAGGAGGGGGCGCAATTAGGCTGGAAATTCAACATGCAAATACTAACATTTCTGTGTGTGCGGGGTCAGCAGGTACGAACTGCCACCCATACAGGTCCTGTCTGCTGAAATACCCCACCTGTAGGGGTCCTTCCTGTCCTAACAGCTCTCCCTTGGCTTCTCTGCAGGGGCATCGCCTCACCTGCCTGGGCTCTGACCCCTTGGTCCCGATCTGGAATCATGCTCTTCATCCTGTCAGCCTCTTCAGGGTGGTTGAAGCGAAAGAAGGATGATTGGCCAAGGCACACCATACAGCCTGTGGGGGGTGGCGTGGGGGGGTTAGTGCCAGCCATGTCACACCCTCTGCAGAGACCCTCCACATTCAAACATCAAATCAACATCCCTCTGCTAAACCAATCTGTGGCTAAACAGCAGATAGAGTGTTTACACAAGATACACCCGACTGGACATAACCAAGGGTACAACAGCATGTCCCTGGGGGAGCCTGCTTCCTAAAGCAGCTATTCATCAGCTAAGTAAAAGCCCCACTTTTTACACTGATTTCTCATTTCAGCCACATTGTACATTTGGTGCCAGACAAGTGACTGTCACTGTCTAATAGAGTCAAGGACTCAAACCCAAAGATTCCCACTTCAGGTGCCGTAAGGAAACTGATCTGCCGGTACAAACGAGGGACACTGTCTTTCAGACCATATTACTGCGCTGTCATGGTGCATTTCACTGGAAGAATGACACAGAGGTGGAAAACAGTGCAGGGTTTGAGATGAAGGCTGGCGGGGGCTGGAGCCGGACCATGGCGTCTGCCCGGCCTGCTATGCCTGGACAGCGCCTGCCCAGTCCAACGTGACCGGTGGCTGCTACAATGCCAGCAGCAGACAAGCATCTCATTTACTGGTGTCCAAGGTGAGTTACAGAGCAGCCAAGCTGAGAAGGAACACCATGTCAGATAACGAGGGAGCAGACTGAGGGGACATGCAGAATGGGTGAGCAAAGGACCAGCGGAACAGGTAGCAGAGGTTAGGCCTTGCTGGGCCACTGGTCACCTTGATGGGGACAGAAGGTAAACGTACAACCGGCTGGCTGGGGGAGCTAGGGGTCACCTGGCAAGAGGGGTCCTGCTCGACCAAACTGCAGGTCCATCCCGACCACCTTTCTAGTAAATGCCAAAGCATAGCTAAATTCAGTGCTGAATAAGCTGGTTTGACTGAACACCTCCGGAAATCATGTTCAGCTCCTCAGCTGTGGAATGGTCTTCCACCGGATGTGCGGGTTTCAGGCTCACTCTCAATATTCAAGTCTACATTAAAAACACACCTGTTTAGTTTAGCTTATTGGGACACTAGTTCTAGCTCTAGCTAACAGCTCACTCCCAGTTACACCAATAGTGTGAGGTGTAGAGCTGGGTGGGGATCGGTGCCATTGGCTTTGGATAAACTGGACTGACAGTGCTGCCACTCTAGCTACACGATCGCTTGTGGAATTGGAGTGCTGACATTTCTGGGACTCCCCATGCCTGCATTCCCATTTGCCTCTCCCTCCTACTTATGCTGCCATAGCCATATCTGCCGGAGCTTACACATTCCACTTCATATTGCACTCACCTAACTGTTAGCACTGCCTATAGCACAGGTATCAGACTCCAGTCCTGGGGGGCTGGAGCCCTGCACATTTTTGGGTTTGCCCTCATTTAACACACCTGATTCAACTTCTTGTGCAAATTACCACATAGCAGTTGAGCTGAATCATTTGTGGTGGAACAGGGAAAGAACTAAGCTAAACAGGGCTCCGGCCCCCCAGGACTGCAGTTTGACACCCCTGGCCTATAGTCTCCCCTACTTTGACTAATTGCACATTTTATTTCCCCTACTCCTCCTGGAGGGTGCTGCCTGGAGACCTCAATCTATCAAGATGTCCAGCACGCCCTGCGACATGTGACGTCACCACTACCCATGACGTCCTTGCATCCAGCTCGCCGTTCTGGTTGGCGATTGGAAGAAGCGTCGGCACCGGCTTGTCATCTCCCCCCTGCTCCCCGTTTGTGTCTCAAATTTCACTGTATTTGACTCTCCCTGCCGGCCCCTGGAGGATGGGCTCCCCCTTTGAGTCTGGTCCCTCCCAAGGTTTCTTCCTTCTAGGGAGTTTTTCCTTGCCACTGTCGCCTATGGCTTACTCACTGGAGGCTTAGGGTGGGGATGCTGTAAAGCGCTTTGAGACAATGTACATTTATTTCTACACAAAAATAAATTTGTTTGTTGTTCAGTCGATGGGCATCATAGGACGGCTGCGGTGAACAAAAGCCCATGAAGAAGGCCAGATACCAAGGATAATCATAAACTGAGAGGAAGATTCAGCAGGTGAGACAGAGACAACACCCACCCTCCAAGACTCACGACAACAAACATTCACAATCAGACAACTCTACTGCCAATGCAGTCCGATTAACCTGGCCTTCTCCTAATATGCAATGCTACTCCATGGATTAGAACACCCATTTTCTCAGAGCTATAATATACAGTCACTTTGCATCAGCTTGATCACATATGGACTGAATTGGTATAATCTTCAGATTCAGGGTGTTTCTGTCAGTATACAGTCTTTATAAATCACTCCAACCAATGATAAGATGTGTGAGATAAAAAGAGCCATTTTAACCAGACACCCAGGCTAACCAGATCAATCCAAAACTGAATAATCCCTTTTAAAAGAGAAAGAGACACCATAGAGAACAACATGCATGAAATGGAAGCAGGGACACATAACAGGACACCAGTCACATTGGCCAGGAATAGAAGCGTAATCTTATACAGGAGCTCTGTGACCCTGCAGAAGCGAAATAAGATCATAGCTCCGGTTTAACTTGGATTTTCAGGAAGGCCGTCCGCCACATAAATATATCCAGGTTATGAGGCTGAGAAAAGACTCAACCTGAGTCAGAAATTGTGCAGCTCCCGAAAACACAGCACCTATTCACAGACCTCTGCGGTCACCATGATCTAAAGGATCTGGGAAGGTGTTAGGATTAAATGGAGGCTACATCCCACACCCATATTAGTCAGGAGTATCATTCAAGGGGTGCAGACCCAACAAGCAGAGTATGAGAGCAGAACAGATTACTAAAGAGCTCCTCAGGGATACTGAGTTAGCAAAAATAATACTTAACACATCAGAAACATCGGATTAGTTAAAACTGAGCACTGCAAGTGTAGACATCTGGAGTGATACTGCACAGGTCAACATGACAGAGGAGCATCAAAGGCTCCATCTCACACAGGCAGGGTAACCCAGGCATGGTGGGTCCAAGCGTGTCAAACACTTACGTTTGGATCGGGTTCAAAGACACGCCGCCAGCACATTCGCCGTCACGTGAGGGCAGGTCGAACCATACAGGCAGACCGTGTTAGGCCCGGTGATGCGTCTGCCTGCCCGTCGCCCAGATAAATGGACCGTCGATGACGGGAGCCCGAAAACACCTCGGGGGGGTTGGCTAAACCACAAAGAACCCTCATAAACCCCCAATGGGAGTCATCTTACCGTGCCCAAAAACACCACCACAGAGACATCCCCCACAGAGTCACTGTGCACTGGTCGGCTTCTTCCTGTCGTTCGCTATGGAGACATGGAGCGATGCGCTCACCCCCACAAACCAGCCCCGACTGACCGGACACGGTGGGGGTGTGCGGGTTGGGTTTCACCAGACGCATAGAGATCAGCCCTGACAGCTAAGCACTGCCCCTCTGGGGCCCCCAAGCGTGCTGAGAGCTGGCTTCGGACCCAAAAAGCCAAAACGATAATACTAATGGGGACTGCAGATGGAGAGGCTCTGAACGAGCGAGGACACCGATACAGACAGCCGGCCTTAATCGACAGATGGAGAGGCTCTGAACGAGCGAGGACACCGATAGACAGCCGGCCTTAATCGACAGATGGAGAGGCTCTGAACGAGCGAGGACACCGATACAGACAGCCAGCCTAAATCGACAGATGGGGAGGCTCTGAACGAGCGAGGACACCGATACAGACAGCCGGCCTTAATCGACAGATGGAGAGGCTCTGAACGAACGAGGACACCGATAGACAGCCGGCCTTAATCGACAGATGGAGAGGCTCTGAACGAGCGAGGACACCGATAGACAGCCGGCCTTAATCGACAGATGGAGAGGCTCTGAACGAGCGAGGACACCGATACAGACAGCCGACCTTAATCGACAGATGGAGAGGCTCTGAACGAGCGAGGACACCGATACAGACAGCCGGCCTTAATCGACAGATGGAGAGGCTCTGAACGAACGAGGACACCGATAGACAGCCGGCCTTAATCGACAGATGGAGAGGCTCTGAACGAGCGAGGACACCGATAGACAGCCGGCCTTAATCGACAGATGGAGAGGCTCTGAACGAACGAGGACACCGATAGACAGCCGGCCTTAATCGACAGATGGAGAGGCTCTGAACGAGCGAGGACACCGATACAGACAGCCGACCTTAATCGACAGATGGAGAGGCTCTGAACGAGCGAGGACACCGATACAGACAGCCGGCCTTAATCGACAGATGGAGAGGCTCTGAACGAACGAGGACACCGATAGACAGCCGGCCTTAATCGACAGATGGAGAGGCTCTGAACGAGCGAGGACACCGATAGACAGCCGGCCTTAATCGACAGATGGAGAGGCTCTGAACGAGCGAGGACACCGATACAGACAGCCGACCTTAATCGACAGATGGAGAGGCTCTGAACGAGCGAGGACACCGATACAGACAGCCGACCTTAATCGACAGATGGAGAGGCTCTGAACGAGCGAGGACATCGATACAGACACCCAGCCATTGCTAACAGATGGGAGAATGGGATCAAGCCCATAGCCCGTAAGATGCAACACCTGCCCCGGGTACCTTGCGAGAGGCGCACAGGCGTGTAGGTGACCAGCCCGTCAATGGCACACTGGGTACCGCAGGGATGCAGCGTGATGATCCCTGCCCGGTTCTCAATGTAGCAATGCTGCGCCTCCATGCCAGGAGCCTGGATGCTGATGTCCATGCCGGCTCCACTGCCCAGCGAGGTACGGCCTGTGGGGACATCACAAACAGAAGGTGAATCTGCATGTGGTGAAAGGTCATGTGACTGTATCGCAATGAGTATAATATCAGATCAAACGGACAACAGAGTTGGCAGTATGGGCACACTGCTGGTCCCTTGTCAGTAGGGTGCGGCACCCCGCTGGGCCTGGATACATGCGGAAGAGAGTCGTACAGCCGCTGTATCCTCTCCTACAGCAAGTTGGCCCACAGCTGTTGTAACTAGCCCTCAAGATCCTGCAGATTGACACAGGGTCTAAGACGTGCAAGCTGATCCCACATATGTTCAATGGGGGAAAGATTGGGGGACCTGGAAACCAAAGGAGGACCTCAACACGATCCAGGCAGTCCATAGACACACAGGGGTAAGACATGAGGATGCAGGATGTCACTGACGTAGCACTGTGCCATCAGGATCCCCTGAATCACTACCAGAGATGACCTGAAGTCATACCCTATGGCTCCCCACACCATGATGTCATACCCTATGGCTCCCCACATCATGATGTCATACCCTATAGCTCCCCACACCATGATGTCATACTCTATGGCTCCGCACACCATGATGTCATACTCTATGGCTCCGCACACCATGATGTCATACCCTATGGCGCCGCACACCATGATGCCAGGAGTAACGGCGGTGTGTCTCTCCATAATACCCAATAACTGGTGTTAACGGCAGCCTATGCGTGAGACGGTGAACCCGTTGTCTGGCTAATGCCGTCGTAGAGACATGTTGCAGGATGACACAGGGTGCTGTAAAGAGTCAAATACCTGTGTCCGGATGGCAAGCACAGATGTCATGGGGTTCTGTAATGCTTGCCGCACAATACGACAACCCTCCCTTGGTGTGGTCTGTTTTGGTGGACCAGAACCTTCACGACATGTGTGGGTGGCATCACGTGCCCATTGGTTCCAACATTGGGCAACTGTGACATCTGCTTGCCCCAGATGCAGGGCAATTGCATGATACGACCACCCGGCCTCATGCAAACCCACAATACGACCCCAATCAAACGTCAACTGCTGGTAATGCTGTCTAATGCCTCTACGAGGCATCCTCTGTGTCTGGTGACTAGACCTGCCAGCTCCTTGCAAATCAAATCATTTACATACACATCGCTGGTCTGCACGTGTACCAGATTACATCCAAATCGGATCATTACTTCAGGGTGCTTAACTGTTTTTTTCAATGAGTATATATATGCACTGTGAATCAATTAAAAAAGTTTTTTTTTAACATTAAAACTTATATTTACGTGCCAATTCCCTAGATAAATGTAGAATTAACACAAACGGGAGTATATAGGTCATTCTCATGAACTCATTACTGTAACATATCAGTTTTCTCTAATTATTAAAAGTAGTTTGACTGCAGACTCAAATTATGCAACGTCTGCCTCAGAGGTAGTTATATTACCAATCATTTCTGTAATAAATTTTTTTTTTCATGAAACCCAGGGTAACAGTTCAGTCCATGAGGGAAAAAAAAGATAAAACAAACCAGATAGACAATTAGCAACTAAAGTTGCCACATAAATGTAGCAGAGTAAAATGGACAATATTTCCTTCTGGGATGTAGTTGAGTAGAAGCATAAAGTAACAAAAATAATAACAGTACTTAAATAAAGTACAAGTACCCCAGTTTTGTACTTAAGTGCAGTACTTGAGTAATAGCACACAGTTACATTATAGTACTGGTACACAGAATGTGGTTGCTTGGGAGACCATTAAACAGGTTACAGTTGCACAGTTTGCCGGCTCACAGGTGAGTATGTTTCAGTTTAGGAGTCCTGCGAAAGGTCACAGGAACCCGAGACTCCTGGGAAGAGCTGCTCCGGGTGAGTAACGGCGCCGGACACGCACCTTCAGGCAGAGGTATTAGAGTGACGGCAGTGCTGAGGCGGCCACTTCCAAGACTGACCAGGTGGGGGAGCTCCGCCTGGACCTTCAGTCCCTTCTCCATCTCAATCAGGTCCAGAGGGGTGCTCTGTGGTCACCGATAGAACATGACAGGAAGTTAGTTATGAAAGGTGAATCTGTACTGATGGGGGCAATTTTCTTCCTAGGCGAGATCTTCCATCACTGCTGCTCATTGCTGGGCCATGGAGCTCCTATCTGAGAGGATCTGAGGGTTTGCTCGGGACTGAAGTTTGACCCTACATTGCTAGACACGGGAATTCTAGTCACGTAGTTATGGAAACTAAAATCTTTAGACTCCACCAATGGAAACTCAGAGCTATGAACTGACAATGAAATGTTTCTGTGTGCTTGTGGGCTAAAGACAGACGGAAACACGTAAAAAAGCTGCCCATTTATGTAAAGGTTCATCGGAATTGTTATTGATTGAGAAAAAAACCCTGACATAGGCAAGCAGCGTCTAATGGGTCACAGAACAGTGACAGGGAGACGAGGTTCGACCCCTGATGGGTGCCACAGGGACGCAAACCGACGGGATCAGGCTGAGCGACACACAAATCAACTTATCTTCATATGTCACATCACAAAAACTAAAACAATTCCAGCCAATAATTTGTCCGCCATTTAAGAACAGACACACAGCAAGGTTGGTTGTGTTGGCAGAGCATGCATGCTACTGTTTTGGTGATATCATGGAAGAGAAAACTGCTCCCTCAGAGGAAACTTCGGATGTCGGTGAAGAACGCGATCGATCAGCAGCCAAAACAGCTTTTATTTCAGAGATATTGTGGATTTAAACAAGGTAAAAAGACGCCAGTTTAAAGTCCAACGCATCCTTTACGTGTCATAAATGTGCTTAATGGCAATGCTAAGAGAATCTTAAGCAAAAATGGTAGCACAAAGTAAAAAAAAGAAGTGAATTAACAGGAAAAATTGTGCATGCATATAAAAATATATATTGTGTATAGAAATATAGCCAGCAAAATATACTGGGAGACCCTTCATTGGCAAAATTTACCCCAGACAGGCAACTTGATAAATGATGAATAAATGATGAAATCATTCACCAAAAGCCACGAGCACCCACCTAGAGGCAGCGACAAGCCCGAGCACCCACCTAGAGGCAGCGACAAGCCCGAGCACCCACCTAGAGGCAGCGACAGGCCCGAGCACCCACCTAGAGGCAGCGACAGGCCCGAGCACCCACCTAGAGGCAGCGACAGGCCCGAGCACCCACCTAGAGGCAGCGACAGGCCCGAGCACCCACCTAAAGGCAGCGACAGGCCCGTGCACCCACCTAGAGGCAGCGACAGGCCCGAGCACCCACCTAGAGGCAGCGACAGGCCCGAGCACCCACCTGGAAGCACTGGTGTGCCTGCCAGCTCTGCATCACACCCTCCATGCCTGCCAAAGTGTCAGTCACACCCTCAGCCACATGGAGCTCCTGCGGAGAAACACGAGGCTGTTTCATACTCCTGAATGGTTTAATTGCACCTTTCCATAACACCAGATGAGACAGCTGCACTCTCAAGAGATGTTGGCAATTACTCAGCAGAATGCAGGTGTGGTGACTTCTGTGTTGTCAACCACATAATAAAAACCTCATAGGAGAACAAAACTAACTGCCTTAATAGACTCATAGCTTACCAATTTGCCTTTTGCTAAATCCTTTCCTTCCACTAAAAGGACAGAAGAATTCCCAACGATCCCCACGTGTTTCTCCATCTGGATGGTGCCAGTCAGAGAGACGGTGGCATTATGCCATTCTGAGCTGGCTTTTCACCACAGTCCACCATGTGAACCAGTAACAGGCAGTAAACAGCGTCTCAGGCAAACAAACACTGAGAACATGTGCTTGCTGAAATGATGACACTCCACAACGGGAACAAAGAGCCACAACAGGTCATAATAGTTTCCATAACGACTGTTAGCCAAGATGCGTGCCGGAAGCGCCCCCTGCCCCCCCCCCTCACTCATTCAGGCTATGAACATGGACTGCTACAAAATATCCGCCCGCTGCTGTCAATGTCCGCCTGTGAGCCACAGCAGAAGGAGACGTTTACAAAGAATTACACTGAAAGCTACACATGTAGTCACACCTTATGTGGGCATGATGTCAGAAAGTCAGACCCTGAGCATCTGACGTCCACTTTTGTCTCCTCACCCAAGCAAGTCACTCAGATGAGACTATTGCGATGCAGTACGCAGAGTCCACCTCCCCCACCAGCACCCCCATCCCCCCAGGGCTGTCCAAGGCTGCCAAGGATTCACAGAATCCGTCTGCCCCCCCCCGGTCCAAAATGCCCCTCTGGAAATTCCATTACCGTAATGTAGAAGCTTCAGCAATAGCTGAAGCCCCCAAAAGCTCAGAGAACAAAACAACACATTTGTCTATAAAGGAAATGGAAAGTCAATTGGAAATTAACCGGCAGGCAACTTATGAAAGTTCTGGTAAGATTAAGCAGACGGCACAATCTGCGCAGACGGTATGTAATGTGCTCTGGCGAAAGAGAACAACTCATGCCAGAGCAAGTCCCAGAGAATGAGCGCAGGACATGAACAGGAAAATCTGAGCATCTACCTTGAGAGTAAACACACTGTCTTTACGTTACAGCATTGTAACGGAGCATTTCCGAAACGCTGTAGGATCCCACACTCTCTTAGCATTTGATATCAGAGTCTGTAGTTACTGTTGCCACAAATCCTTTCTGTTTACATCCCATGGGAGCAGAGTGGAACATTTCACTACTGTTATTTACATCATATTATTAAAACAAAGACACATCCAAGGTGAAAGAAAAATCAAGACTAAACAAAGAGCTCTTCTATATAATATTTAGCAAATGAAACCGGCACTGAAACGAGATACCAAGAATCATTACCTTTGGCCAATTTTACAAAGGTGACAGGGTCTCCATTTTGAAGGGTTTTACCGTGAAGCTGTTCTCCTGTTCTGACTCTACAGCCTGCTGTTGACTTTACACAGGATCATAACAGCCCTCTGTCTGTCTCTCTGCGTCTGTCTGTTTGTGTCTCTTGTTCTCTCGGGATGCCTGCTTCAACTAATGGGCCAAACTTGTCCACGCTTGCTAAGAAGGCTTAGCCCTACATTCCTACCCTACAGTCAGCACGCAGATAAGCAGCCTGCAGCTATGAAGAAAAGGAGGAGGACGACAGAAAGGAGGGGAGAGACGAGAGAGAAAGAGACAGAGGTGCAGGGAGACTGAGACAGAAATATGGTAAAATTAGAAAGATTAAAATATGAGCATTTGACCTCTTCAGATGTAAGCCCCCCACAGAGAGCCATTCACTTGCCATTCTGCAGTGGCTGTGATCAGTCTCTAAATCCCAGAACTGGCCTAGAACTTTGCAAGCTGACATACTTGTGTTCCAGCCGATGAACAGAACAAGAAAAGGCTGGGGCTGTTTGCAGGTCGGAAGCTGCAGACGTGGAGAGTTACCTGCCTAGACGGAGACCCTACGAGCCCAAGTGAGGATCTGAGTAAGGACCTGAAAGCATGGCCCTCAGTGACACCATGGCAGCATCCATCCATAATGCTTTCTGCCGCTGCTCTCGCTGCTCCCCTCATTGGTTAGGAGGAGGTCACTAAATAAACCTGCGGCAATAGGAAACCGGATGTCTTCCACACCCATTGATCAAATGACGCAGGAGCTGAAGCCTGCCCCCGGAAAGCATGCCGGATCAACAATCCTCACCACAGGAAGGACAGTCGGGCCATAAACTGCAGCTGCTGGACATTCAGCTCAGGAGAAAGAGCCATATTGCAGAGGAAAGGCACAGGCACAGGCGGAGCGTGGGAATGCGCAGCTCTGCTCCCAACTGGCAGGCCCAGGCCCTCCGCTTTCTGGGGCGCTTAAGGTGGCCATTAACCATTTTAGTGGGTCACCCAAAAAGTGCTGCTGTAGGACCGTCAGGAGCATCGTCACCACAGAGCACGTATCAGTTAGCCCCAACCGTGCAGCGTCACCACAGAGCACGTATCGTTTAGCCCCAACCGTGCAGCATCACCACAGAGCACGTAGCGTTCAGCCCCAACCGTGCAGCGTCACCACAGAGCACGTATCGGTTAGCCCCAACCGTGCAGCGTCACCACAGAGCACATATCGGTTAGTCCCAACCGTGCAGCGTCACCACAGAGCACGTAGCGTTCAGCCCCAACCGTGCAGCGTCACCACAGAGCATGTATCGGTTAGCCCCAACCGTGCAGCGTCACCACAGAGCACGTAGCGTTCAGCCCCAACCGTGCAGCGTCACCACAGAGCACATATCGGTTAGTCCCAACCGTGCAGCGTCACCACAGAGCACGTAGCGTTCAGCCCCAACCGTGCAGCATCACCACAGAGCACGTAGCGTTCAGCCCCAACCGTGCAGCGTCACCACAGAGCACGTATCGGTTAGCCCCAACCGTGCAGCGTCACCACAGAGCACATATCGGTTAGTCCCAACCGTGCAGCGTCACCACAGAGCACGTAGCGTTCAGCCCCAACCGTGCAGCGTCACCACAGAGCATGTATCGGTTAGCCCCAACCGTGCAGCGTCACCACAGAGCACGTAGCGTTCAGCCCCAACCGTGCAGCGTCACCACAGAGCACGTATCGGTTAGCCCCAACCGTGCAGCGTCACCACAGAGCACATATCGGTTAGCCCCAACCGTGCAGCGTCACCACAGAGCACGTAGCGTTCAGCCCCAACCGTGCAGCGTCACCACAGAGCATGTATCGGTTAGCCCCAACCGTGCAGCGTCACCACAGAGCACGTAACGTTCAGCCCCAACCGTGCAGCGTCACCACAGAGCACATAGCGTTCAGCCCCAACCATGCAGCATCACCAAAGAGTGTGTAGCGATTAGCCCCAACCACATGGTGTCACCACAGAGCATATGTAGCGGTTAGCCGCAACCTTGCAGTGTCACTACAGAGCACATAGCATTTAGCCCCAACCGTGCAGCATAACCTCAGAGCATGTAGCGGTTAGCCCCAACTGTGCAGGATCACCATAAAGCGCGTAGCATTTAGCCCCAACCGCGCAGCATCACCTCAGAGCGCGTAGCGATTAGCCCCAACCGCGTGGTGTCACCACAGAGTATGTAGCGGTTAGCCCCAACTGTGCAAGATCACCATAGAGCGCGTAGCATTTAGCCCCAACCGTGCAGCATAACCTCAGAGCGTGTAGCGATAAACTCAGGAGAAACCATGCATATGTCCTGAAGATTCTAGCGGACAATCCAGTTGGTTTTCTCCCAGAGATGCCGAAGCGAGCCAATGACAGCAGGAAACTAGACGGATGACGATACCATCTGGCATCATAATTATTCCCAATTTTATCTATTGTTTTCCATTATTCTTACATAAAGCTCTATATAGACAAACTTGCCTACGTGTATTTAGATATTCATTTTTGATCGCAATGATAATGTGATCTAAGCATATTTAAAAGGAAAGAAATGTTGAATTTTTAAAATAATTTCCCTTGGGATGATTAAACACCACATGTTGTTGTGACAATTCACATTTTTTATGTGTAGTTAATTATGTGCTGTGACCTTCTGGATAAGATTTTTTTTTTATTTTCCCCAGAACCTCACTGCAACTAAATTAATCAAACCAAGAAAATCAGTCCCACCAGCACAGCCAAGCTGACACCTCACTCGCCAGCAGGAATCTCCCCTTACTGCCTCCTGCCTACAACCAGCATCTAACAAAAGCTTCACATACCCCAAAAAACCACATTAAAGAAAAAAATCCATTTTGGTCACATCCGGTTTGCATCCTGATCCCCTCGCCCACTCCCAATGTGTAAGAGGTTATTCGTCTGGGCTGCTCTTTGGTGACACAAATGCCACAAAGGGCCTTAATGCCGGGTGGGATGGTGCAGTAATCAAGCTCAAAGTCACCTTCCCAGCAGAGGGTCAAGATGGGCCAAAGCAACATCAAAAGTTCCACTTGCATGTACATTTCAGGAGGGAGGCTGAACGGCCGCCCAGGCGGCCAATCAGCGGGGGCAGGGAGGCAGGACAGACACCCGGGCGGCAAATCAGTGGGGGGAGGGAAGCAGAACAGCCGCCCAGACGGCCATTTAGTGAAGGGGGTGGGAAGTAGAACAGCCACCCAGACGGCCATTCAGCACAGGAGGAGGGGTTCAGAACAGCAAAACACGCAGAGGTTTCCTATTTGTTAGCTGGTGTAAGCGAGCTGTTTATACCAGCCTTAGGACAAACAGCTACATCCAATAGGCAATAGGTGATACAATAGTGGTTCAGGATACATTGTAGGGTTAGTGTCACAGTAATATTTCACAAACGGTGCTTGTGGAGCAGCAGCATAACCACATTCTGAAAGCCACAGATATCAGCAGGCATCGCGGGCACTCCAGCCGTTATGGGTGCAATATTCCTCCCGAATATGTGGGCCGACTGTAGCATCCCCCATGAGGGGCTGAACAATCTGGAGGACATCCAGGGGCCTGCAGCCATTGAGCTACTGGGCAGAATGGCAGCGGAAACCTGGGGAGCTGAAGACAGCCGCGCTCATATCGGGCAAGGCAGCGCCAGACACCAAGCAGCTCAACTATCTTTACGTGGAGTCGTGGACTTCCTGTGAGGCTTCTTCCGGTGGGCTGAGGCCTGGCTCAGACAGGCTTCCAGAGATACCAGGAGACCGCAGCTGTCCATATGGGACTAGAAGCACTTCCACAGTCTCCACTTGTCATCCAGGAAATGAGTGAGTGATCCCAGCTGACCAACAATCACACAGCGGAAACTGCAAGCAGCGGACAGTGAGGAGAAGCCTGCCAAGCACAATGAGCTCTCATCGGCTGAGTACGCAGAGTCCTTATTCATCTTACTATTATTTCATGGTGGTGCGCTGCATTTTTATTACACTTGGACGTGTCCTCACCTTATAAAGTAGTACATCTATTTAGAGGTGCACCGATTCCATATTCAGGATCAGTATCAGCACCGATCCAAACCTATTAAACAGATTGGGTATCAGCCACTTGTGACCGATCCACGTCCGATGTTTACTTTCTTAGTTTTCGGTAGCCTTTCAAAAGATAACTCCTATTTCTTGTTAAATCGTTTTGTACAATCAATCGTACAACAGCTCTTTCCCATTTTATATGCGTTAGCTGATCGCTAACACTGCAATTCAGATGATTTGCCACTCAGTGAGTGTGAGCGCAGTGACTTCCGCCTATTGTGACGTCAAAACCCACTAAATAAAGTGCACGCAATTGTGCAAGACAATATAAGTAACATGAAAAAAGCAATAGATGATCTAGGAGTCACTAGGTTGAGCTGTTTTGCACACTGGCTACAGCTTCTGATACACGAGGGGCTGCAATCGCAGTGAAGTGTAAGTGACGCTATTATCAGTGGGAGAAAGTGGGGGGGCATTTTAAGTATTCATCTCTTGTTTATCCTCGCTTGGAACATATTCAAATTACATAACTACAAATGCCTCAAAAATGCTTAAAACAACATGTACAAACAAGGAGGAATAGTACATTATGTATGTTTCTAGTGGCCTAATTACAGAATTTTTGGCATACGTTTTTGTATTTAGTAGTTTAAAAAAAGAGTTTTGGTATGAGATCAGTCCTCACATCGGCCAATACCCTCTGTTCAGGTATACGGATTGTATCGGCATTGGAAAAGTAGAATCGGCGCACCTCTACATCTATTCCTTTAAAAGGAGGACCACGTAAAAGATATTTAATATGGTCAGATGCAGACAAATTAAACTGCACCAATACAGGAGGAGTCCTCTTTCCACACCCCAGTGAAGCCCCATAATCAGGTGGCCCAAAGACAATGTTTCATAGGCACATTTTCCAGGGAAGATATAGGAGGTCATTTCAAAATGAAGAATGTGAGCCCACTGAAGACTACAGCCAGCAGCTGCCCAGGCAAAAGAAACATCTCTCCATCTATAGGAATAATCTATAAGATTTCCGTGGACTATTATTAGTAAATGCAGCAACAATCCTCAAAGAAAAGCAAAGAAACACAACAAACAGCTCCTCTTATCCTGAGAACCTCTGCCTTGGATCTCATACTGAGAGATTGCTCTTTCTCTGGCCTCAAAATGTCCTCATGTCTGCAATACGGAGAACTGTCCAGGTGCCAGTGAGTATGTTTGTGGGGGCGGGGGGGGGGGGGGGGGGGAGTACATGTGAACATGATCTTCCACCGGGGGCTGCTCTGATGTTCCATTGACATATTGACTTTTGGCCGTTTGCATCCCAGAGACACAGAATTCCACAGGAATTCCAGCCCAGCCGACACAAAGGCGGCCTTTCAGCATGGGTGATCCCTGCAGAGGAGTGGGGAAAGGGGCTGCCCCCCTCCCCCAGGGAGGGCAGGACCGTGGGCTTGGATCCAAGACACAGTTATGCAAAGCTCCCACCCAAATACTGTGAGACCCAGCAGAGCGGGTTAGGAATTATAGATTTAACCCAAAACTCATATAAAAACAACATCATTACAAGGTGGTTTACAGTGAAGAGGAATGACTACTTTAGTTTGCCCAGATCTAGACCAACAGCAGATATGATTCAGGCTTAATAATCCCAAGCTGAGTGACATACTTAAAATGACATTCAACACCTTCTTGTGTTTCCACAATTGTATTTCTTAGGCAGGATGACCCAGGACGGCCCTGCCACAGTCAGAGCAGCGATCCCAGAGGGAACCTTCCAGCCACTCATTATTCTCCCTGCCGCTTCTCCGTGACACAACTGGGGCACAGGAAAGCGATAATACAGAAAACATTTATTTATTGAAAGAGTGAAACTGCAAAACCAAGAACAGAGCCTCTCATCCAATAGTGGTTCAGCAGCTGACCACGACAGGAACGAGGAGAGCAAACAGGAAGAAGCTGACAGGTGACCCGAGAGTCTCAGCATCCCATTTCACTCATTTTATGTACTCTTTTTGCTTTATAAACATTTGAGCTTATCTGCATCATACATTTCAAGCGAGAGCTCTGATGCCATCTACTGCTGGCTCAGCTCCCTGACCCCTGCGTCCTCGAAATACACACAGCATTCAGTCAAGTAAAAATACGGTAAAACCAGCCACTGCTGCCAATACGGTGGAGCCTTGTGAGATTCAGCCAGCCTGCCAAGTGGGAAACTATCCACCACCAGCTGGGTGGGGGAACAGTTTATCATTAACTTCATGGCAGGAGGTGGAAAGGAAATGACATCACAGAAAAATCGCACTAGCTACTGAAACACATGGACAACACCTGGCTATAGCCGACTCTTCTCGTTTTCAGTATTTAACATCAAGCAGGCTGAGCCAGTGTCTCCCACTCCCTCACCCCAAGCATCTACCCAGGCTATTACTGGGAGGCGAGACCCTCCCAGCACAAAGACCTGCAATAAACACCCACTCACAAGTCCAGCTGGCTTTGTCATTCCCACCAGAAAACAGAGGTCTCATTAGCGCAGTTGGCAGTATGAATGTGTTTGCTCATCTCCGCTGAGAGTTTAGAAGTTCATCTGGTCACAGATCAGATCTTCATTTCCTGTCAGCTCCTTAAAGGCAGCTCTGTTGGGGGCTGACATGGGCCCCTGTTGGACCAATGACAAGCTCACTCTCAGCCATAACATCACAGTTCACAAAAGGGCACTCTCTCCCCTTATACAGCACTATCTTTCCTTGCTAGGAGTCAGCATAAATACCTATCCCAGGGGCACCATATGACAAGACCTCTCCCAGATCTTGATTCCAGCAGTTCAATCACCTCCCAGTGACTGTGGAGATGTGTGTACAAGGTGGAGAACAATGACGCATCGGATGACGGGGCAGCATTTATGTTATGTCTGAGACTCATAAGCCACAGCCTGTTCGGATTACCTGGAGGGAAAAAAAAACTCAGCACTGCAAAACGATACGTGTAAAATAGATATCTGTCAGCTTTACTTATGGTATCGCTTCGCTACCCTCCGACAGGTGTACCGACTTTTTTTGGAGGGGGCGGCAGTTCCTTAGAGTACAATTACTAGTTCTGGTCGACTATACTTGATGTGCACAATTTCCAGCTCTCTTTCAAATGCTAACAACCTCGGTGCCAGAGGACAAATTAGGTCGACCAGGGAAAGTATTAAGTTAGGCGTTTAATTTCTTGAGTTCTCTGTAAATCAGTGTACAGCACTGCACATACTAGAAACTCAACGCTATATCACTTGGATTTGGCAAAAAAAAATACGAAATCTATTTAAGACCCGAGTCCATCTAAAAGGGCGCATATAAGCAAGAACTGATACGACAGAGCTGAAGAACACATTATTATGCGCATAATATTTGTAGTGACCAAATCATGAATCCACCCAGTGTGCTTAAATACAAAAAAATACACAAGGAAAAAAGAAAGGCACATATTACCTGTACGCGATTTTCCCGGCAGTCCAACAGTTAAAGCCCAGTTAAATCAGCCGGCGTTTTTTACTAAGGCAAGCCGTAACTCCTCTTCAAACTGAGTACGTAACGAGGATCGAGGGGGTCTTTCTGACAGGGGAATTGTGTCCGATCACGATCGCAAAACAAAAATGCCACGATGAAGGAACAAAACAAAGCAAACCCGGCGATAACGGCGCTGTCCGACACTCTTCACGGCACCGAGGCCGTCCTCTGCCTCCCAGCCAAAGCAATTCCTGTTTTAGAAGAAAAAAAACACGTGTCCAACTGGAAACTTCACCAGGCATTCAAGCACCGTGTTTTTAATGTTCCAAAACCTGAAATAACAATGGTGCTAATGGGAATTACTGTCCATCTACAGCAGCATAATAGAAAAGGCACGCAGACCTTATCAAACTTCAGAGGCACGGAGACGTCCGGGAAGGCTGCCGCCTCACAGCGCCAATCTGCCTTGGGCGGCAGCTGTGTTTTACAGTATTTTGTGCGCCCCATAAACTATAGGCTTCCGTTTATTCGGTCGTATTTCTACGGCTCTTGCAGTATTAAAATCCTGGGGAAGGTCAAAAAACGCTCCCGTTACTCATCGGTGTGCTGTTCAGTGCAAAACTTATGGTGAAATGAGAATAAAGAAATTGATTAACAGCAGTTTGTTGGTCTTTCTGTACCAGAAAGTATTTCTCTCTTCTCTTTGTGTATGTCTGTAACCCACGAGTTAATCTAAAACTGCTTATTCTCATAATTTCTAGACTCCTCTGGTTATTCCTCACGCTAGAAATAGAGTGTCTGTGTGTGTGTGTGTGCTTATATACGTGTACCTGTCTGTGTGTGTGTGCTTATATATATGTTTATCTGTCTGTGTGTGTGTGTGTGTGTGTGTATATACGTGTATCTGTCTGTGTGTGTGTATACGTGTATTTGTCTGTGTGTGTGTATACGTGTATTTGTCTGTCTGTGTGTGTGTATATACGTGTATTTGTCCGTCTGTGTGTGTGTATACGTGTATCTGTCTGTGTGTGTATACGTGTGTCTGTCTGTGTGTGTGTATACGTGTATTTGTCCGTCTGTGTGTGTGTATACGTGTATTTGTCCGTCTGTGTGTGTGTATACGTGTATTTGTCTGTCTGTGTGTGTGTATACGTGTATTTGTCCGTCTGTGTGTGTGTATACGTGTATCTGTCTGTGTGTGTATACGTGTGTCTGTGTGTGTGAGTGTATACGTGTATTTGTCTGTCTGTGTGTGTGCATACGTGTATTCTGTGTGTGTGTGTGCTTATATATATGTGTATCTGTCTGTGTGTATACACGTGTATCTGTCTGTGTGTGTGTGAGTGTATACGTGTATTTGTCCGTCTGTGTGTGTGTGTGTGTATACGTGTATTTGTCTGTGTGTGTATACCTGTATCTGTGTATGTGTGTGAGTGTATATGTGTATTTGTCCGTCTGTGTGTGTGTATACGTGTATCTGTCTGTGTGTGTGAGTGTATACGTGTATTTGTCTGTCTGTGTGTGTGCATACGTGTATTCTGTGTGTGTGTGTGTGCTTATATATATGTGTATCTGTGTGTGTGTATACGTGTATCTGTCTGTGTGTGTGTGAGTGTATACGTGTATTTGTCTGTGTGTGTATACCTGTATCTGTGTATGTGTGTGAGTGTATATGTGTATTTGTCCGTCTGTGTGTGTGTATACGTGTATCTGTCTGTGTGTGTGAGTGTATACGTGTATTTGTCTGTGTGTGTATACCTGTATCTGTGTATGTGTGTGAGTGTATATGTGTATTTGTCCGTCTGTGTGTGTGTATACGTGTATCTGTCTGTGTGTGTGAGTGTATACGTGTATTTGTCTGTCTGTGTGTGTGCATACGTGTATTCTGTGTGTGTGTGTGTGCTTATATATATGTGTATCTGTGTGTGTGTATACGTGTATCTGTCTGTGTGTGTGTGAGTGTATACGTGTATTTGTCCGTCTGTGTGTGTGTATACGTGTATCTGTCTGTGTGTGTGAGTGTATATGTGTATTTGTCTGTGTGTGTGTGTGTGTGTATACCTGTATCTGTGTATGTGTGTGAGTGTATATGTGTATTTGTCCGTCTGTGTGTGTGTGTATACGTGTATCTGTCTGTGTGTGTGTATACACGTATACACACACACACAGACAGATACACGTATACTATACGTGTATCTGTCTGTGTGTGTATACGTGTATTTGTGTGTGTGTGTATACGTGTATCTGTCTGTGTGTGTGTGTATACGTGTATCTGTCTCTGTGTGTGTGTATACGTGTATTTGTGTGTGTGTGTGTGTGTGTGTGTATATCTGTGTATGTGTGTGAGTGTATATGTGTATTTGTCTGTCTGTGTGTGTGTGTATACGTGTATTTGTGTGTGTGTGTGTGTGTGTGTATATCTGTGTATGTGTGTGAGTGTATATGTGTATTTGTCTGTCTGTGTGTGTGTGTATACGTGTATCTGTCTGTGTGTGTGTGTATACGTGTATCTGTCTCTGTGTGTGTGTATACGTGTATCTGTCTCTGTGTGTGTGTATACGTGTATTTGTCCGTCTGTGTGTATGTGTATACGTGTATTTGTGTGTGTGTGTGTGTGTGTGTGTATACCTGTATCTGTGTATGTGTGTGAGTGTATATGTGTATTTGTCTGTCTGTGTGTGTGTGTATACGTGTATCTGTCTGTGTGTGTGTGTGTGTGTGTGTGTGTGTATATACGTGTATCTGTCCGTGTATGTGTGTGTGTGGGGGGGGGTTCAAATCCCCCAGTGCCACACCGAAATAGAACTGGAAACTATCTCGACTACAAGGTACATCTAAACAGATCGCCCCCGCGTTGTAGCAATAGGTTTGTCATACAATGGTTGAATGACACCCAGGGGTGGACTAACTGAGACATGGATAGGGGCCCCCTAAGTGGCCATTTGAGCTCTTTTGTGGAGCCTAAAGAAAAAGGAGACGGAATTAAAAACAATGGAACATGAATAATATGGCAATAAAGGCATGCGGTGCCAGCGGTAAGATTTACCGATTAGGGTGGGGAAGAGGGTGCTGTTGGTAAAATTCGCCGATCGGGAGGAGGTGAGGGTATCGTGCCGGCTGGCTTGGTAGTGAAATAACCGCTCAGGTGTTTAAAAGAAAAGTGGGCAGCGCGATGTCTCAAAGTAGAATAGTCCATTACAGCTTGGATGGGGGCAATATTGTATACCCTGATTACTGTCACTAAAAATACAAATAACACGTTGCTGTAATTTAAATTATCACATGATGTTGTATGCTTAAATGTAACTTCTGGAAATTTTGTCTTCAGGAGGTCCCTAGTTTTTGGGCAGCCCAGGCGGTT
Organism: Paramormyrops kingsleyae; assembly: GCF_048594095.1. Taxonomy (NCBI): domain Eukaryota; kingdom Metazoa; phylum Chordata; class Actinopteri; order Osteoglossiformes; family Mormyridae; genus Paramormyrops; species Paramormyrops kingsleyae. The sequence continues at coordinate 299,484 of NC_132813.1, read as the reverse complement.
TCCTACCCTGTTCGTCTTTGCTGAAATCTCTACACACCCGAGAAAAGTGCAACCTGCCATTATGGAATTATGGATGTCAGAGGAAAACAGTTTTGTTAAATATTCAAGCAGTAGTGAAATATGCTAGATATGTCCGCCTTTAACCAGCGTTCGCTGTGGACTAATAATCTGCTTTTATATTTCTATGAGATTTACCAAATTTTAAATAGTAGCTCAAAATGCATCATTATTGTGGTAGATCATTATATAATAATTATTTGATTCAGTAAAAACGGTTCTCTGTCTGTCTCTGTTTGAAATATTTGAAATATGTTTCTCATGAAATAATGAAAATAGGCTACTTCGGGTGCGTATGAATCCAAGTAACAAAAAATCGACTAGGTTACAGAGTATCAGTATCAGTAGGCCTACATTTTTATAATCACTATCATTGTCCTGACGAGATCCACATTAACCGTTACCGGTCCCAAGTTTCAGGTTCCTCTACCGTAAAAAAAAAAAAAACAAAAAGGAAAGGCAAAACGGGTGGACGGTTTTAAACTGAACACCAGAGCGACAGATTGGGATTCAGGGAGCTGCTTTTGAGTCAGCACTCTCTGGTAAACACATAGGCTAATAGCCTTTTAAAACTAAAATAGACTATATAGGTTTAATTCATTATTATTTCATAAAAGTTAAGCACATGGGACAGCAGAAGAATATACGTTTTAGTCCATTTTCAACAATGTGTTCTTCAAAAATACAGCTTAACACTGACAGGGCATCTAGATAACCAGAATAATATAAATACAACATTACCCAAATTTCTTCTGTAGTCCAAAATGTCACATTCAAAGGTGACCTCACATGGGTGTGATGATCGTGAGGGAAAGACATCCAGATCAATGAAGTATCAGATGTGGCGACCACAATTTGACTGGCCCCTTGGGGAAATGGCAGGCTTCTCTGACTGTGAGAAATTACCTTTGTCTTGGCAGAGAACGTCACTATAGCTTCATTTTCCAAGGAGAGATTGAAATGTTCAACATGTGCTGTTATATTGGTGAAAAAATGCTTTGGACAGCATAAAATGTAGCTGCTGCTCTCCTTTCATCCTTAATGAAAAGCATGTTTCTAGTAAACCCCACCTGGTAAAACTACATTTCTGTTCTTGTCAGATGTGCAGGGGCTCTGGGATCCTGACAAAGAGGAAATATCTAGGGAGCGACTTATGGAAGTGGGTCAGGGAAGTGGAAGAGGAAGAGGACCGCTTTGTGCCGAACTGAACTAGTCAAATCAGAGGCCTTAAAAGATAGGTTGGCTGACCTGCACCTTATGATCTAGGCTCTTTTGGAAATATTGTCAATTAGCGATACTGGGCCATCTTCTCCCCCTAGTGTGTGGTTGAAATGCTTGTTATACTCCCAGATAAATTTTGTACTTGCAAAACATTTCAGATTTGACAGTTTCCCATTGAATATGCTGATACAATGGTATTGTTCTGAGGCTCTATTTTGCAGTCTAATGAGGAAATTTGTATATTAACTAGAAAGGGCATTTCCTGAGGAAAATGTGTCAATTTCTGTGTGCATAAAAGTAGAAAGACACTGAGATAGATAAATATTTGTTCTTAATTTAAGCAGTTGAGTGTTTCTTTAGTGCTTTTAATCAGTTGTTGAGTCTATATACAAAGTTTGATTGTTGTAGCTTTTAAACCATGAGACTAATAAAATCAATGGATTTATGTGGAAGGATAGAAGGGTGAATGAAAGAATAAAAGGGTGAAATACATGATAGTAGGGAGGTTAACATTAGTGCTACCACAACCATTAACACTAGCAATAACATAAACATTAAATCTAACTATTATACGTTGCAGTATACGTAAAAGAAAACTTGCAGGCAAGGGATCTCACTGATAAAAATAAAAATTCAGAAGCTGTATGGATAAAACTTGATGCTAAAGATTCAAATGGCTTAATTGTCGGGGTTTGTTATAGAGCACCTGATGTAGCTGTAGAGGAAAGCAGAATGTTATATGATGATATCAGGATTATGAGTAATAAAAATGATGTGGTGGTTATGGGTGATTTTAATTTACCTGGGATACAGTGGGACACAGTCTCTGGCTCTTCTGTAAATGAACTTGAGATGGTGGAATTAGTACAGGATTGTTTTTTTACTCAGTTTGTTAATACTCCTACCAGGGGAGAAGCCCTTCTTGATCTCGTTTTCTGTAATAACCAGGATAGGATTGGAAAATTAGAGGTTTTAGACCCATTGTACGGTAGTGATCATAACATGGTTAAATTCGAGGTTAATTTTAGTGTCCGAAGAGCAAAGTCGAAATTAAAAGTATACAATGTTAGGAAGGCTAACTTTAATGGTATGAGACGGAAATTAGAAACTGTAAACTGGACAGAGTTAAATAGCAAAACGGTAGAAGAGGCATGGGAATTTTTCAAAAGCACATTGTTGCAAGTGCAAGAGGACTTCATACCTGTTTCCAGCAAAACTAAATCTAGGAAACGACAACCAAGGTGGTTTACTAAGGAAATTAGGAATAAAGTCAGGAGGAAAAGGGCTCTGTTCCACAGTTGGAAAATAACTAATGATTTCAAAATTAAGCAGGAGTATCTAAGTCTACAGGCAGAGTTAAAAAATGACATTAGGCTATCCAAGAGGGATGTAGAAAGAAAAATTGCATTGGAGGCTAAGCATGACAGTAAAGGTTTCTTCCAATATTTTAACTCCAAGAGAGCACTAAAAGCTGAAATCACTAATTTGCAGGATAGTAATGGACTTATAATTGATAATGAAATTGATATGGTAAATGAGTTTAATGATTATTTTTCAAGGGTGTTCACAATAGAGAACACAAGTAACTTACCACCAATTAATACGAATACAGCATCGTCTATGACCAATATATGTATAACTGAGGTTGATGTGATACTAAGCCTAGCTAAACTCAAAATAAATAAATCACAGGGGCCTGATGGCATCTTACCTATAGTTTTAAAAGAGATGAGGGATATTATTAGCCAACCTTTAACTTTAATATTCAAGAAATCGTTATCTGCGGGTGTGGTACCATCAGATTGGAAGCATGCTAATATATCACCCATATTCAAAAAAGGGGATAGAAGTAATCCAGCAAACTATAGGCCAATCAGTTTAACTAGCATTACTGGAAAAATAATGGAAGCTATAATTCAAGTGAAAATGGTAGATTACCTAGATGCAAATAACATCATAAAGGATAGCCAACATGGATTTAGGAGAGGTAGATCCTGCTTAACGAATCTACTTGAGTTCTTTGAGGAAGCTACAAGTGAAATTGATCACAAAAAGGCCTATGATGTGATTTACTTAGATTTCCAGAAGGCCTTTGATGTTGTCCCCCACAAACGGCTCTTACTAAAGCTTAAAGCTGCAGGGATTTTAGGAACTGTGGCAGCTTGGATCAAAAACTGGCTAACTGACAGGAAGCAGCGAGTACTTATTAGAGGCACAATGTCACAGTGGGCCTCCGTTCATAGTGGGGTACCGCAGGGTTCAATTTTAGGACCACTATTGTTCCTAATTTACATTAATGATATTGACACAAATACATACAGTAAACTGGTTAAATTTGCAGACGACACCAAGGTGGGCGGGGTAGCAGATACTAATCTAGCAGCTGAGAGGCTTCAACGGGATCTGGATTTAATTAGCGACTGGGCTGATACTTGGCAGATGAAATTTAACACAGATAAATGCAAGGTAATCCATGCAGGGAGCAGAAATATAAAGTACAGATATTTTATGGGTTCCACTGAAATAAAGGTAGCTGATTACGAGAAAGATCTCGGTATGTATGTTGATGCTTCCATGTCCCACTCTCGCCAGTGTGGGGAAGCAATAAAAAAGGCGAACAGAATGTTTGGTTATATCTCTAGAAGTGTGGAGTTTAAGTCAAGGGAGGTGATGTTACACTTATATAATTCCTTGGTAAGACCCCACCTAGAATACTGTGTGCAGGTTTGGTCACCATACCTCAAGAAGGACATTGCTGCCTTAGAAAAGGTGCAACGAAGAGCTACGAGAATGATTCCTGGTCTTAGAGGAATGTCTTATGAGGAGAGGTTAGTGGAACTGAATCTGTTTAGCCTTGAGCAAAGGAGACTAAGGGGGGATATGATTCAGGTCTATAAGATTCTAACGGGTCTGGATGCTGTTCAGCCAAATGACTATTTCAATATTAGTCTAAATACTAGAACTCGTGGCCATAAGTGGAAATTAGCGGGAGAACATTTTAAAACAAATTTGAGGAAGCACTTCTTTACACAGCGTGTAGTTAGAGTATGGAATAGTCTTCCTGCTAGTGTAGTGGAAGCTAAAACCATGGGTTCCTTTAAATCAGAGCTAGATAAGATTTTAACAACTCTGAGCTATTAGTTAAGTTCTCCCCAAACGAGCTTGATGGGCCGAATGGCCTCCTCTCGTTTGTAAATTTCTTATGTTCTTATTACACCACCATTACTGACCATTGGACCACCACTGGACTATTGTTACACCACCATTACTGACCATTGGACCACCACTGGACTATTGTTACACCACCATTACTGACCATTGGACCACCACTGGACTATTGTTACACCACCATTGCTGACCATTGGACCACCACTGGACCATTGTTACACCACCATTATTGACCATTGCAGTTTCTATGGACAAGTCTAAGGGGAAAAAATTGAGAGAAAGAGGGATGGAAAAGAGGGATGTAGGTGGAATATCAAAAACAGAAATACAAGCAGATTTCTCCTTAATGGGTGGAATGGAGTTTCTAGGTAAAGAACTGTAGGAGAAGAAAGGGCTTGAAAATCATGGGAATAATAAAAAATAAAATTAATACAACTTAAGAATAACAATATACAATTGCTTGTGTGATAACATAATAAAAATATACATAGTGATCGCTGCACTTGCACATAGTAATCACAATTAGGAAAAGTTTATATAGGAAAATATTGCTTAGAATTTTAATATTTGGCTCATGCACCTATAAGCCAAGTAATCTGTTACTGCTTCCCTCTTGTAGAAATTAAAAACCTAAAGGCATTGCTCAGACTGACGTGAACCATGGGCAATAATTTTGGACCTGGTTGGGGTCAGATGTCTGTAGTTTTTGTTCCACTTAATGTTAATAAATAAAAGCTATTGATTACGGTCTTAAATTAAATTAATCTAGATGTACTGGGTTATGACCTGCATAATGCTAATGAAGTGAGAATAAAGTACACAGATCAACATGTCCTGCCTTGCTTCTGACCTAAGACAGCATTTGCTTAGAAATATATTTCATAAATAATGAAGTTCCACAATGCTGAAGGGGGTGGAAATTTACAGAAGATTGATGAATGATGGACAGGCAGGGAGTCACAACTATTTGAAATTTTTTCAGCCCTTTCACCTTCTTCAGCTTCTACATGCTGGTGTCCATGTCAATGAAGGTCAATGACAAAGTGAGGCTCAAGGCACCCCCAAGTGGCCATTTGTGATGAAACAAGAAGAATAAGAATTGCAGAGCAATCTGCTTTGTTAAAATCTACACAAGACTCCTTCCTGTGCAAAACACAAAAACAAAAACCACCTTTCACTCTTTAGGTGGGGAGTGGGGCTTTAAAGGATTATTTGCAAAGAGCATTATTTAAATTACAATTTTTTAGTATTTTACTCATGGTCACAGTGCATACTTTTTGACTGAAGGATAACTAAAACGTGGTACAGCAAAACACGCACATCACACTCCAGTTCAATTAAAGAACATTGCAGGTTTAATTCATTTTCTTTTAATTGTTACATTTTTTTAAACCTCCACCCTGCCCCACAACACACACACATACTGGTTTAGTTTCCCACGCCATCTCCCATGTAGGGTTGCAGTTATGACTAAAACATGTCATTACCTTCAACAAAGCAAATGGGTCAGGAATCAACCAAAGTGAAATTTACTGCCAAAGGTATAACTGTGTGTAAGACAGCAGAGGCTTGAGATTTGTGGAGACCAAAAACATCCTTCAATTAAGCCAAACAGAGATTGTTTTTCTGTTCGCTCTCATCTAGTTGGGACCTCAGAACAGACCTGTCCGTTGTATTCAAATTGCTGCACTTACATTGTGAGAAGGGGAAGTGCTGGTTTGATAGACCCAGCCACTGGCTCTCCCTCCCTGGGATGTTTCTCTCAGTCATCATGGTGCATAGTGACCCATGGCACTCTGGCCAAAAGGGGAAGCAAATCAACTGGCCGTGAAGTTACACCTTGCTTTTACACACTTGTATGTGGACATAAACATTTGTTATGCCCCTGAAAAAAAAGCAAAGCTGCTTATCAAATGTCCTCTTCAGCTTCAGTTGGTCCTGCCCAGGCCAACAGTGCCCCCCAGAGGAGAATTACCACTGTGCAGCCTAAACATAAACATTAATGTTTATCATTTCCATAAGATCCTAACTGAAACATGTTTGGCACCAGGAAAATCCAACATGCAGATTGTTGCATACAGCTCACTGCTAGCCTTCAACAATCACATCCACACACAGGACAAGAGATCCAACCCAACACAGAGCTGTTCAGCTGAAGTCACACAACGGCTGATTTCAGAACAGTGGTTTGCACACTACATGGGATCTCATGGGCAAAAAAAAAAAAAGTTTTCCCCAAAAGCAAAAATTAACCAAATGAATGAAAAAAATGTTTTACACTCAACATCTGAAACATCGAAGTCATTGACATATCTGATACATTAACCGGAATATTAGGTAATGCTTTTCATTAACTGTAAGATCACAATGCCTTAATAATGCAGTCGTAGAACACTCACTGCACCTTCATAATGCATTCATAGAACATTCACAAGCATCATGTAAGTATACCTTAACTTAGCATAACATCCCTTGACATGGTAAAACATATATTAGTAAACATATAAGCATTATAATCATATAATGGTGCTTATGAATGCTCTATGGATGGATTATGAAGGTGCATTAAAAATTCTATGAATATATAATGAATTCATTATGAAGGTACGGTTAATGTAAAGCGATATCAGATATTACAATACACCGGATCAGGAGAACCCAGCATGGAGGTTTAACTCAGGCGGCATCTAAGATGACAATACAGTCATTTAATTTAAAACCCCCAAACGAGCAACAGGACTATAATGTGATTTATCAGCACTCATTTGACACAGTCTGTCAGTTAATGAAGAGAGACACGAAAGCTGAAGGAGACACTGTTCTGGGTGGCCGCAGACAAGCGGCCCGCGATGGCCCGGGGATGCGGGCCTGGCAGGCCACTGGCACCCGCCTGGCGGCATGGGGTCCCGGACGTGGCCTGAGCGGTGGGACCAGGACAGGAGAGGACAGGTATTTCTGCTGGGTCCCGACGGATTCGGAAAATCAGAGAACAGAGGATGATGGAGCAGGTTCCGGGGAGAAAGACAGAACAAAACAATCGGGACACTATGACAGCGGGCTGCTGTCGCTACAGGATAAGTGCGGATAGAGGAACAGGGAGCCGCCTTGCATGTTGCATGGCCCCTTGGGTTCACCCTCTGCTGATGCGGCATAGGTCGCTCCAGGGCTGTTCCTCTACACCTTCTGTACGGGTATATCATTTTTCAATATAATTCATCTTATAAATGTATAAATACACTGAAACAGTACGCCGAAGTGAAAAGGGCTTCAGAAGGCCTCTGTCCCACTGACATGCTGTCAGTGAATCACCATCTCTCTCAGCAGGATCTCTCTTGCTCTCTCAGTCCATATCCCTAAAGGATCTCATATTTGTCCACCACCAATGCCGTCTCTGAGGAGAACCTGACGGGGCTGTCTCCATCCACCTGAGACACTTTCATGACCTGAAATAAAACAGGAGACGACATTAATGCTAAAAACAGGAAATCTGGCAAACAAAATCAGTCAGTCTAAGGTGACAATGCTACGAGTGCGGGTCACCAATGAGAGATGCAGAAATACAGGCAGCCAACGCCAAGGGAGGGACACCTGCCTGTATGTCACAGAAGGTGCGCTTAGAGACGAAGGAGACTGTGACGGGGAAGAAGTCGCTGGGCCGCCCAGCGACGCTGAATTCCAGGCTGCCAGTTTTATTGTTGCCGTCGACAACAGGCAGACACCACTCCAGCATGTTGCGCCGACTGTCGTGCCGGTACTCGCCGTCCAAGTCCCCGATCACAGGTGCTCCCACTCCTGACCTGCGGGGGGCAAACCGCAAACGAAACATTTGACATTCTTACACACACAGGCAGCAGAGAAGCCCTATGTGGACTTAGCTGGGAGATTCTAACAGGCAGTTTACTCACGGGACAGGGATGGTGATGACGACGTCGTTGAGTTCAAACCCATCCTCCTGCAGCTCGTATTCAATGTTCACGTCACAGCCATCGCCAGTCTCGGAAGGCCAGCAGTTTACTGGAGAGACATGAGAGAGACAATAACCTGGAGGAGACGGGAAGACCAGCCTGGCCAGTGTTACCGTGTGCTCTGCTGCTAATCAATCACAGTCTTATTTTAAGAGTAATTCATTTAGAATTTACCAGCTTAGGAGAGATAAGTACAGGGCCTGTTAGGAAGACTCATATTTACATCTAGCTGGGCTGAAAAGCTTCCAGAGGCTTTAAGTTCAAGCTAAAGTATAAATGGACCAAACACTCCACAGATAAGTACTGGTGAAGGATTAACATGGAAGCTGCATTTCATTAACTCGGACAGTGTCTTTAGTCTTTAATCTACTCAGCAGGCATGTAAGTCAGCCCTGCCAAAGGCAGTGCGAGCAGGGCTGCGATCCAGGACGCAACGGGCAGGGGGGCACGCACTGGTGAGTGGCACCAGCGCCGCCTCTGCGCTCTGCAGCCTCCACTTCAGCACCCCCACGTCACTGTTCAGCGGAAACGACTTTTCTGGATTCTTCAGGCCGATCAGCGAGTCTGCCGTGAAGAGCTTCTTGTCCACATTGGGGTGGGTCTGTCAGTGGAGGGAGTTTGGCTTTAGATCAAACCACCGAAAGTGTAAAGGAGCTTAACTCGTGCAGGAGTGTCAGGCCGGGCGGGTGACCCCTGGGGCTGGTTGCACAAAACACCTTAAGTTTTCCCCTTAAGTATGACACTTAAGGTTAATTTCTCCTCTACTAAGGGACTTATTGAAGGGTGTTGCACAGAACCCCTTAAAAGGTTTCCTTAGTTAAGGAAAAACATTAAGGGATTTGCAACATTGAAAGACGTTTTACAGCAGTAAAATTGTCCCATTTCCATGGAGACCGTTCATATGCTTGCACTCGCGTCTGCTTGTGATACCTGTTATCACCTCACAAAGTTACTCACAAAGTAAAAAAAAAAAAATGGGAGAAAAGAAGACATGAAAGCCAAAATGGTCAGAGGAGGAAAAGATTATACTTTGAGGAATACAATAAAAGAAAGGACATACTAAAATGTAAATCTGATCCGCAAACAGAAAACAATGAATGTGGGAGGAAATTGCAATGAAAATTAATCCAAGAACTTATTTGTTCTGGCCAAAAAAAAAAAAAGATCACTAGTTACAGGAGAGAATGTGACAAAACTACTAAGATAACGTCAACTGGTAAGAGTTAACTTACAACTTCAGATAGGTTAAATAACTAACATGACTTGAGGGAATCGTTAACGTTAGTCTATGTTGCTGACAGTGAAATAGATCTATGTACATAAGTTGCTCATCATCTTTCAACAAGTTATTACACATTAAAGTATTTAAGGTATAGATATAAAGTAGACTAACATGGGTAACGTTATAGGCTATGCATTGACACAGGCTTAACATTGACACACGTTTAGACTGCAACCTAATGTGCTAGAAAATAAATTCGGTGAATGACGCGGCACACCGCTGACTTGTGGACATAAAATACATTATTACAGCCCGGAATGAGCCCGTAGCATAAAACCGCAGAGCGATCATTAATTGCAACGCAGCTGGAAGAGCACGGCTTCGGAATGTGGAGTGATCCAACTGTAGACGGTCAGACAAATCATAAATTGACTCCCGGTCAAATTTCTAAAGCAAAATCAATTGCTCATCATTAAGCGTAATCTAAGGGGTTCTCACAGTTGCGGAAAACTTTTTGGGACGCCTTCATTTTCATTATTTATTATCATAAACTCGGCCATGTTGCAGTTAAGGTACGGTTAGAGGTACCTTAATTTTTTTCCCCTTAGTTTGGTTGCTAAGGTCTTTTGTGCAACCGTTAAGGGATTCCTTAAGTATAAGACCAAGATAAGGAGAAAAACTTAAATACTTAATACTTAAAAATTTTAATTTTAAGGAAACCTTAAGGACGACTTAAGGGTGTTTTGTGCAACCGACTATTTTAAGGAGACCTTAACTCGGACTTTAAGGAAAATCTTAACTTATGGTGTTTTGTGCAACCGGCCCCTGGTCTTTATACTGTCCCCTTTTTAATAACAGGAGCTGTCCAATGAGGCGGACCTTCATTTCCATGGTAGGGCTATAACCCACCTGTAGCTGAACCCCCTTCTTGTCATTGTTGATGACATGAAGCCGGATTCGCCCATTCTTCTCATCTGACACCCTGAGGGTCACCATACCCAGGACCTCCATATTCTGTAGGCCGCCATCCCGCCCGCAGGTAAGGGATATCTTCTCCTCGACCTTCAGGTGCACACTGGGGACGTGCCACAACACAAGAACACACACATGGGAAGGTGGCAGAAAGGACCTGCTTCTGGCCAGTAGTGTGGTAACTCATGCATAAAGACCAAGCAGGGGAAGTTAGAGTAAGGCCACAGAGTAGCACGGAAGCCACAAACTGCTACAGGAGTTCGGCACCTTCAGACAACAGCAAGTAAAACAGCTTGTTTCAGGCCAGAATATTTACCAATATCAGGAACAAGACCACAAAGAGAACACATGGTAGATTACGACACCACAAACCGTACCCCATCGGCCATAAAAGACTGTCCTCCATACCTCTCTACATTAACAGGGGGCGCCAGGGCCTTAGACGCCTCTGGTCTCTTCCCAGTGCTGGGCAGGATGATGTTCTCGCCCTCCAGTTTCAGTTTGTCCACAAAGTTGTCCACCTCCTTGCCCTTGGCACCCAGCTTCAGAGCCTTACTTGGGCCACTTGGCCTGTGGGAGGAAACATTCAGGGGAATAAGCGGCAGGTGGCGCCGTGGTTAACAAACACAGCTAAAGTACAGAAATGCAGTTAATACTGAAATATTTTCAAACCCTGTGAACTGCATAACTGTAAATAAAATTAAAGAAACTATAGAAAACCAAATTTAAGAGACAGGCAGAGCAGCAAAGAGCCACACACAGCTTATACCTGATGGGAGCAGGCACCACCTTAGGCTTTTCCGGCTCTACAAGCGTGTCCGAAATGATGGACGTGGAGCCTCCGCTCACACCGGAGCTGCCAAAGCCACCGAAGCCGGGAGCCTTCTTTCCGGAACGTTCTGCATCGCGACGGGCTTGCTGCAGCTCTTTGGCCTTCCGTCGCATTTCAGCTTTCGCCTCACGCTCCTGGGTCTGAGATATAATGCCGAGGGGTGCGGATGACTACAATGCAGGTTCTCAGCCTCACTCACATGTGTGTCGGCCTGAGGGCGGTCCTCACCTCTCTGACGGCTCGGAAGACCTTCTCCTCATGCGAGTCCATCTCGGTGAATGTGCGGATCTGGGCCAGGTTGACGTTCTCCCGGTAACCCAGTGCAACAATCTCATCAAAGGCGAAGATGAGGTCAAAGCAGTGCTCGGAGATCTCGCTCTCCTCCAACACTCGGCAGTACTCCGGAATCTGTAACGGCGGATTCACAGAGACCTTTGCACTGATCCGATCACATCCCACACGGTAAGAACTCAGCCTGAATAATACAACTAAGACCTCACTTAACTCTGCACTCAAACCAGAACCACACTTCAAATCCCAACCCGATAACTGCACCCCAAATCTCCACCTCCATTCAAACAGTTTATATGCATTTTACACACGTCATGCACACAAAGAAAAAAAATCCATTTAACTTCCACTCTTAGTGATAACTGTCTTATCAATCTCCATTATAAAACTGACAACTAAAGTCAGCTTGCCATGGTGACTGATGGATTACAGTCATACCACTCTAGAGAAGAGTCTTAGGGTCTCCAAGTCTTCCAGAATGTTGCTGTTTTTGGTGGTAATGAGCACCATGTAGAGCTTCTCCAGCGGCTGGTAGACGTAGCGCACGCTCTCGGTTTCCACGAAGGTGTGCTGCTTGCCCGTGTTCATCAGCTTGGGGAAGGCGGCCAGCAAACCCTCGATGCGCGTCCGAGTCATCTCCACGAACTGGCGCGACACGATGGCTTTACCGGCCTTGGTGCACACCGCTGCGGCCAGAAGTACCTGCGGACATCAGGAAGCTAATCACTAGGACAGCCATGCTGCTACAGCGGGACCTAAGCAAGTTTCACTCGGATTGAATTCAAAGGCACAACAACCGGAATAGTTTCCGTTCCTACAAGATAGCAGCAAGTGAAAGGAACCATAACAACCACTACTGCACATCAAACACCACGAATTAACTTCTGCAGCTTAACGCCTTTAATGGATTCGCACATTATTCTGACACGAAGGCATTAGCATTGACAAGGGGGCCAGCTACGGCAGATGCTAGCTCCGCTATTTTTAACGACTTTCTAGGCAGTTCCCAGTTCGCTATCACTCACCATTTTGGTCTCCTTTGGAGTTTTGCGTGTTTAAGTCGCCGGCTGGCTCGCTTTCGTCGGCGATTGAGTCCTTTTTGACCGTATATACCGTGAGATGATCGGTGAATCGTTCCCTTATCCGCCGCCGTCCTCCTACAGCTTCAATATGGCAGCGGCGTAAAGCCACGTCTCCAACCGGAAAAGCCGTCAGCAGCGGAGCAAGCAGGAGATGGGAGGCGGGGCTGAGCGCACAGAGAACAATAAAGCGAACGAACAATGGGGAAAAGGAAAAGAAAAAGAAAAAAAAGTGCTGTAAGCCACAGGTTTATCATGCGCGTCCATCAGCTGCAGCATAAGCGCACTCGAAATCAGAATATCCAGGTGACTATGTCTAGCTACAAAACAATTGCAAAAAATAAAGGTTTGGGTGTTGGGTGTAACTGGTGTCCCTACTTTCCAAAGTGGAAGGACTCATAGTAACAAGCGGACTTAGCATGATTGAAGGTCTCAGGTTCCAATCCCAGGAGGGTCAGCTGTACTTATACCTTCAAGGCAACTAACACCGATTTTTCCAGTAAACTATCCGGGTTTATATGAGTTGAAATGTAAAACTGCATTTACTAAATAAAACTACGTATGAGACCAACCTGGGTGGTTTTACAGTCAAATAATGCCCTCGTATGCAATATTACAATAAAATGATTGTTTTGAGTATCGTATAATAGTTTAACCCATTACCTAAACCTTACAGAATCGACTCTGAATAAGCATTTAGATTTAACATACAATCGGGCAGTAGTTTCATAAGGCTGATTAACAGCGTACTGAAACGTAAACTTACTGAAAACACTCATTCGTTAACATCTACATCCTCGCATGCGCAGATTGCTTTTCCTTGCAAGTTAACGGAAGTGACTGTGTGGAGGTCGGTGGTACGCTCATTCGGCTGCTCCGTCCTCCATACGCATAAAGAAGATGAATTAACCATCATCTGTTCATGGCACACAGGCCCGGATCGTCTCAATTATATAGAACAGCTTTCCTGTTTTATTGCTATCCCTTTGAAAACGCGCTGACATGTCAGAAGACGGGAATACGAAGGTGGGTCCGCTGTGGGCGCCTCGTAACATTTGAACTGTCGCCTAGAACTGGTCCAAGGCCTGATTGGCTTTTTTTCAAGTCAATCTTTATTGGCCGGTGCTACGATTCGTGTAGAGAGACATGTGGGCGGATAATAAGGTCAGATCTTGGAAACTTGGAAATCTCAGCCTGCTCGGCAGGTGTGATGTGCGCTATGTTACATTCATAACTGATATATGCGCCTACCTTTTGTATTCTTAACCAACGTAAAATACGCACATATGTATATAGTTATATATATATATATATATACACACAATTATATATTATTATATACAATTATAAATATACAATTATGTTCTGCACGTATGTGTAATTATGCGTTCTCTGCAAATCGGATTATTTTACCCCGTTCTTTGAATGGCGGGAATGGAAACCAGTCAAACCCAGCCTCCTTACATTTAAGCATTTCTATTCATTTAGCGCATCGTTCAGATATGTTTATTATTGATTCTGAATGTAGAACTTTAAAGTCTTTGTGAAAAAATGTGGAAGGCACATACTTGATATAAAGGTATGCGTGCAATAAGTAAATTCTGGTGTAACCCACATATCGCTGTTTTTCAAATCCTGCTATCACGCACTTGAGCAAGGTTCTTACCCCGAACTTTTTTCAGCAAAACGTCAAGCTGTAGGCCTATACGATGAGTTTGAGTAAATGATAGTAAAGCTATAAATATTCAGATTGATAACAGAAGGATGTTATGCTAAATTACAGTTTAATCAGTAGAAATAACAAGGCGAAGTCCATTATTGACTTAAACCCTCGAGGAGCCTACCAATCAGAAGGGACTCTCGGGAGTTACCACGGTTAATAGGTGATTAAAATGTTTGGGCTATACTGTAGTATTTTGTCAAAATTAATTACTGTTATTGTAAGATGATATATAAAAGATTAGAAGAAATACTTTAATGATCTGCAAAAATATTAGGCCTGTTATTGGAGGGCAGCAGCTATTGAAAATAAGGTTTTTCGTCTAAGGTTTTTTTTTTTTTTTTTTTTTTTACCAAACTCTGTTGCTGAGATTAGCAGTTAAACCTCAGTGTTAATAAACGTATCTTAAAGAAATATTTTGACACGTGTTACGATACCGCTTGAGCTTTCTCATATCTGGATTTTGGACACACAGGTATGTGTAGCAAACAAATATAAATGAGATTATTATGGGAAGTTATCCACCGCCAGCACAGGCTCCCAGACCCCATAGCGAGGTAAAAACTGCCCCACCCGGACCTCCCCAACGGAATCGGCAACTCCTTACTTATCAGCTGGGGCCAGCAAAACGGCGGGGGAGGCTGTGATGAGGCTTAAAAAGCTGTATTTTAGCGAAGCATCCAGAGCAGTCTGTAGACACATATAGTGACAGTTGCAACCTAGCAAAGAGCAAAACGGTTGCTGAAATGCCGAGTAACCTACAGGGAACAATGGAAGACGGACCATATAAGTACATAAGGGTAAGACTCTCAGTTGAATGTGTTTGTTAGGCCTATTGTATTCTTATACTTTATAACTTTGTTATAAGAATATTCTCTCATACCTAATGTACACCAGACTTGTGTGGGTAGCTCAAGTATAGCTATGTACAACATAGCGAATTGCAGATTGAGCGTAGTGTGTCTGTCAGGGGGAGAGCAGGGGGCCTATGTTTCTGAAATATTATTTCATCTTTACAGGAGGGGAATGGAAAAGTCAGTCGTATCATTCGGATCGGAACCCGAAAGAGTCAGGTTGGTGTCAATTTAATATGAAACCGAAAGTAGAACAAATTCTATTTTGAATTGCATTGGTTGGTAACGGATTGTAGTATGCACGGAATTTGGCTATTGATTTGAAATGACCTAAAATGTA
This sequence comes from Paramormyrops kingsleyae, assembly GCF_048594095.1. Taxonomy (NCBI): domain Eukaryota; kingdom Metazoa; phylum Chordata; class Actinopteri; order Osteoglossiformes; family Mormyridae; genus Paramormyrops; species Paramormyrops kingsleyae. The sequence goes on along the minus strand of NC_132813.1, from coordinate 283,763 downwards.
GGGTAATTTTTCTTAAATTTGAAGGAAACTTTGCTGTAGGCCTAAGTTTGTATAGTCGGAATTTTTATTATTTCACTTTTCTGTAGTTTAGTAATTAATGTTCAGCGTTTTCTTTAACTGTGAATGGCGACCATATATTTGATATTTACGTTTATTATATTTACTTTTTCCGAAAATACTTCTGATTGTTCTTTGAAACCGGAACGCATTTTCCTTGGTTGGTGAATTTGCTGTATTTGCCTATATAAATTACGAAGAGTGTAGGTTTTCCAGCAAGGCGCGGTGGAGCCCAGGCGATCCCCGATCAGATAAGGGTTTGGGCGCTGGGCAGCAGCTCTCGCCTCAGCGCAGCTAGATCAAACGTTGCTTTCTGTAGGCTACCTGTGCGTGTTGCCTCATACTTTGCTGAATGGCAAAGCTTTCGGTTCCTCCTGATATTTTGCTCATCTTGCAGTTTTATTAAGAAAATACGAAATAGTGATCGAACTGTTTTGCACGATTAATTAAATCTGTGATATACATAAAGTTTGACTTTTAATTACGTTAATAGCATTTCAAAATATGCAAGCATGTGATAAAATGAAATAGCGTGTGTCCGAGACTTTAAAACCGACTTTACAACATGACACACACGACAGTAATGAATGAATGAATAAATACATAGGCCTATAGCTTAAAAATACAGAAATCTCTTGTGATCTGTTCCAAATTTGGTTCTTCTTCCCCCAAACTGAGTGTTTTTGTGTCCTTGGCAATATGCGGTAGCTTGCTCGGATCCAGACCGACAGCGTGGCGGACAGGCTGAGGAAGCTTTACCCTGATGTCCACCTCGAAGTCGGTAAGAGACGCAGAATTCTGGGCGCAACTCAGAAAGGAACCAGCAGGCCGAGAAATGGGGGAAATGTGATTGATGTTTCAATAGTGAAATAACTGCTGAGCTGGCTCATCAGTGATGTTTCTGCTGTTGGACCGAGGGAACACCTCCTTTTCTGTCTCATGCCATAGGATGAGGTGTTTCAGAAGGGGGGGTTGGTGCTAAGCCCACTATAGAGCCCCCAGCCTTTGTGTGTGTAACTGATGAAGGACACCCCCTTCCAACTAAAGACTAAAGCCTCTTCGTTTACATTTACACATCAGGTTGTCTCCATCAGAGTGGGAGATTAATTAGTTGGTTTTAGAAGTTGGATGTGTTTAAATGTAAGTTTAGGCCTAGATTTTTTTTTTTAATGTGGTATTTTCTTTTCTTTCTAGTTGCCATGTCAACAACTGGAGATAAAATCTTGGACACAGCATTATCAAAAGTGAGTGTCTGTTTCCAAGTCCTGCTGAATTATAACTGAACCATGCTTACTGTAGTATGCTTCTCATATATTGGTATTTGAGGGAAATGTGGTGTTTATGTTCTGCATTAAAAGCATCATTTAGGACAGTGTTGGCCACATGTGCTTCATTTATTGATGGGAGCATTTGTTTGTGATGTGCATGTTTTAGATTGGAGAAAAGAGTCTTTTCACGAAAGAGCTAGAATACGCTCTGGAGAAGAATGAGTAAGTATTCAGTCATCTTCACTATTATTTTACATATACAGCTCTGGAATAAATTAAGAGACCACTATATTTAAAAAAAAATCTGCATTGTTTAATCATGGTTCTGCTGGCAGAAGGCTGCACTGTAAGGCAGGCTGCTTCCAGGCTCTATGTTTCTAAGACAGCAGTACACAAGAACAAAGTGAAGCAGGAGATGCTGGCAATGACCAAAAACCAGACAGGTAGAGGGCAGGAGCATCTTTCTAATGCCCGAGATGACCCTCGACTTATCCTCATAAGTCAGAGGATAACCTCAAATGACCTTCAAAGAGAATGGGAAGCATTTAGTGGTGTGAAGTGCACTGCTACAATAGTTAGGACAGCTAGGACTCTTAGAAGCCATTAAAGATCCATAAAGCCAAGAAGAAGCCCTTCATCAATGAGAAGCAGGGAAGAGCCTGGCTGCAGTTTGTTTATTTTACACAGATGCATTCCCATAAACTGAGAAATAAGTGAAACTAAAAATGTTGCTGTGTCTCTTAAAATTTCCCAGAGCTAAATATACACAGAGCCGTCTCACTTAATGACCTACCTGTCTAACAACCGCCCAGATTTATGACCAGCTCTCCAACCAGTCGGTATTGTACACTGCGTGAGAACTTTGGTGGTGTCAAGCTTCCCATCTCGCGTCACCATTTCTCAGTCTCGTTCCTGCAATCGTTCAGTATTCACTACAATAGCGTTCACAATCTCGTAGACTACAAATGTGTCTGATACATATTTTTTGAAAATAAAGGGATAAAGTAATAATTTTTGTTATAAAACCAATTAGGGATGTGCACAAGTACTCGATTAATCGATTACTCGAACCCATCAGCGAGCATGAAAATGATGATCGATTGGCTCTAAAAATGCATTTTTTAAAATTAAACTACTTTCATTCTTTCTGATTGGTTATGCTGGTATTTGGGCGGTAGTCTGATATTTGATTGGTTACGGCTGTGAGAAGTTGCGGTCTAGAGACAGGACCGGAGCACAGAACGAAAATGGCTTCTAAAGCGCGCAGCGATGTCTGGCAACACTTTGAAAAACTTGACGAAAAAACAGTCAAGTGTAAGATGTGCAGCGCCACAGTCGTCTACAACTCCACAACGAGTTCGATGCGTTATCATCTTGCACATAAACACAAAAAAGCAGATGATGCCGATGCCACTACCAGCAGTCAGACGAGCATAAGAGATTTCACCATCAGACAGAAATGCGACAAAGGCCGGGCAGAGAAGACGACGCAGTAATAGCAGAAATGACAGCAGAAGACTTGCTGCCTATTAGTTTTGTTGAAGGTGAAGGTTTTAAACGTCTAATGAATTAAGTTGAGCCCCACTATACTGTCCCATCGCGCAAAACGGTCACTGCAAGGATTACGGGGCTTCAGTTGCCGTTGTTTTAAAGTAACGGGAGAAGCGCATCCACTACTTTATGATTGGCACGTAGTTCAAGCTCACATATATTTTGTGTAGATAAATACAATTTGTAATATAACATTTGCACATTTATGTATCTAGGCTATGTGATTAATTTTATATACAATGCGTCATGTAGAAAAAGCGCTTCAGCTTCACCTCATGCTGTTACTTCTTTTAAATGTTTACTGTATACTGTGACGCAAACGCACTGCCCCTTGCTTAAACTCCACCCCCGATTAATCGAGTACTCGTTTCTCTGTGGATTACTCGAAATGAAATATGATCAAAAATGCCCATCCCTAAAACCAATAAATTTCCAGTATTTTTACAGAATCAAGCAAGCGCCCCAAGACTTTTTGTGAGCGCTGTATTACGATCATAATCTAGGCCTATAAATATTAGTATCCTATAATAGGGGGAGGGGAGGTCATAAATTGTTACTTGGTTTATTTTGTTTTAAAACATTGATAAATGTGAAGGGGTGACTGTACATATCCTTGAAAGGTTTTTGGATGAAGTGGCTGATGTTGGCTCTATGTGCCCCCTACAGGGTAGACCTGGTAGTGCACTCTCTGAAGGACCTGCCCACTGTGCTGCCGCTGGGATTCACCATAGGAGCTGTGCTGGAGTGAGTGTTCAGGCCAAGTAGCTGCTGTGCTAAGCCTCAGAGCAGCTTTTGCCCCCTTATAGAACCTTCAGACAGCTTCCTGCCTTCACACACCATCAGCTGTTTGTATTTTCTTACACTAGCTTAACTGAAACGGGCCACTGTGCCATGTGTAAGACAGACCAGAGAACGCTGCTTTCCCTGCAGGCTTTAACCTAGAATGATTGGATGGATGCGTGTGACTGGACACCCTTGATATAAATTAAGATGTTAGAATCAGGCTGTTTATTTTACATTTGACAATAGCTTTGAGACCTGAAGACATTACTGCATGCATGCATACTTTTTTGTTGTCTTTTTCTGTAGAAGGGAAATCCCTTATGATGCGGTGGTGTTGCATCCGAAAAACGCAGGGAAGTCCCTCGACACTCTACCAGACAGGAGGTTTGTCAACTTACTCCTGGAGGACTAATGGGGTCTGTTGTCCACTTCTGCAGTCCCCAGTGAAGTAGTGGGCCTCCACACTATCAGCCCTTTTGTCGTTAGTTGGCTGGAGAGGTAGAGCTAACTGGCTTTGCTCCACTGAAGGGTGAGAGTGATTCGGGCAGCGCCTGTGAGCCAGTGACTGACACCGTAGCTCCTCCAGTCAGCACACAGCCCTCCCACTCACAGTACGTGTATTGGCTGTAAATGGGAGAAGCACAGTCAGCTGCTAAAGAAAAACGGGACATTTTAAGTGGTCGTCTGTAATGAAACATAAGATACAAGTTCTACAACCGTGTATCTCCATGGCTGTTTAATAGGAAAGAACAGGAGTGGCGAGTTATGCCCAGCCCTTCTTCAGTAGGTAACCATGGCATTTTTACAGCGTCGTCGGGACCAGTTCACTTCGCCGAGCAGCCCAGCTGAAGAAAAGGTTCCCCCAGCTGGAGTTCAAGGACATTGTATCTTTTCAATGCCATTGTATCTTTTCCAGGGGTCTGTCCCTCCCCTGAACACTTAAAACTTTAGCTTGACATCCTCCAAGTGCCAGGTGCATTTAACATTGTTATGATATGATCCTTATTTGGGTCTGCTTGGTCCCCATGTATTCATCAAGGTACTGGTTTTTCAGAGTGCAGATGAGCCCAGTTGATGCCCTCAGTACATTTTTATGTCAGTCTAAATAGCCTGTTGGGGAATGAGGGCATCCGTTCAGTATCAGAGATGATTTTAATCACCCTACCTGCATGGAGTGGAGCTGCATGAATGTTGTCGTCATTCCTGATCAGTCTTTCAGCGGGGCAACCTCAACACTCGCCTGAAGAAGCTGGACGAGACAGACAACTTTTCTGCCATCATCCTGGCTGCGGCTGGCCTCAATCGCATGGGCTGGGACAATCGGATTGGTCAGGTGTTTCCACACGTTCTCAGCTCAGACACTCGTTACATACATTGTGCTGGTAGGTTATGGCAAAGCTCTCAAAAATGCCAAGAAATCCTCTCACACAAAGACACTCTTTGCTGTCATCCCTTAGATCCTAGACCCAAAGGACTGCATGTATGCTGTTGGACAGGTGGGCACACTATATGCTTTACTGATTGGACAGTGGAACTCCTGGCCTTGTGCATTATGGGTATCATGACATGCAACTTGGACCACAGGGTGCGCTGGCAGTGGAGGTGAGAGCCAAGGATAAGGACATCCTGGAGATGGTTTCTGTACTGCATCACTCTGAGACCGTGCTGCGCTGCATAGCTGAGAGGGCCTTCCTCCGACATCTGGCAAGTCGTCTTCTGCCTTCTAGTGCTTAAGATGCCCAGCAGGGGGCATCAGATGGCTGAGTCAGCCAAGCAGTTAAATTCAGCGAGGCCTGCAGACTGTAAGTGGGTGTTGTGTGAATTGGCAGAGCTGTATGGGACATGGAGTCTGCAGATTCCACCCACAGTCCACTGCTGTCACGCAGTTTTTAGACAGGGGTCTATGCAGGGGCGCATTAATACATAGGCTACCTTAAGCTATAGGCTACAGCCCTGGTCCTGGGGCTGGTCCTCTGGAAAAATTAACAGTTGGTTAAATCGGTAACACTTGAGTGTCCATGCTGACGTCAGCCTAGTAATACCAAAACCAAGTAGATGCAGTCCCATGCTCACACTCTGACACTCTCTCTCTCTCAGGAAGGTGGCTGCAGTGTGCCGGTGGCTGTCCACACAGAAGTGACAGACTCACAGGTAGCAAGAGCCTCACTTATACTCTGTCTGCATGTTACACTGCATGGTCCTTTGTGTGTGACACAGGTGCAATATTAGCAGATGTGGTGTCACTGTTGTGAAATGCAATGTGTTTCATGGTTTCAGTTGTACCTGACTGGGGCAGTCTACAGTCTGGACGGTTCCCAAAGTTTGAAGGAGACCATGCAGACTAGCGTCATCCCAGGTGATCAGGTCAGTCTGTAGTGTGGGATGGGGCGGGATTTAAGAAATGGCTGGTCTATATTAAAATAAAAAATCTGGCTAAAGACATGAGTGGACTGAGGTCTGTACTCCTCCTTGTCAGGTGGAGAGAGGTGTGGACAATGAGGCCCAGCGTGTGGGGGTGACGGCCAGCAACCTCCCCGGATCCCCCCAGGATGCTGCCGAGAGATTAGGTGTGGATCTGGCCCAGCTGCTGCTCAACAAGGGTGCCAAGGAGATCCTGACAGTGGCAAGACAACTCAATGAGGCCTGCTAATCCCCTCAACCCATTCCAGACAGACACCAGAGTCCAGGTGGAACCAGACGCTCTCCGAGAAACAAGCACATACACACAACCTCCAGAAGGCCCCTTTTAAACCTCACCACATCTTCTACTAATTGTAAAATCCTAATAGTCTTTCAAAGAATTCACATTATATTTTTAATAATTATGCGGAATTAAAGGGCAACATATTTAAATGGCAAATGTCTAAAAAATGCAGATCCAACCAATGAAGTAATACCCAGAGACAGCATGTGTCAGCTAGTCGACGGCTGTTCTTATAAAGACCCCCCACTTTACCACATCCATCCTATCAGTATTCAGCTCACTGTGTCTGCGCTGATAAATAAGGTTGTTTGCTCTTTCACCCACACACACCATTTCAGAATGAATAACCTAAATATCAGTACAGTTTATTTTCATATAATATAATTAAGAAGGGAAAGTAAATGTCCACCGGTGAAATTATTTCCCAAAGAGGTGCTGTTTCTATTCATAGAAAGTGCTTTCTTATGTATAGACTGGCTAATTAGACTCCATCTTAATATGTTCATGAAACACTGTGTGTTTTAAAAGACCCATTACACTCCTGTATACCAGCTCATCAGCACTACTAGAATGCTTACTGTGTTCCCAATTTCCCTTCCTTAGCATGTCACAGCTTACCATATAACGTATTTACCAAAGGCCGACTTGCTGCTACTGCGAACACACAGGGTAAAAGACTACACACTGAATGTGCATTGGATTACATCAACTGTGTTGTGTTTAGATGACAAATGTGCTTAATATGGGTTTGTAAAAGCTCAGTGTCTTTGAGCGTCTGTACTTATGTGCCTTATGTGTCTGTGTAATGGGTAATAAAAATGACTAGTACATCGGGAAAGACACTGATTTTTAAGGCCTACAACTGCCTTCAGAAAGATGCATGTATTAGATAAATACCTTATCAAAAACAAAATCGTTTGCTGTAAAAAAAAAAAAAAAAAAAAAAAACCCAAAAGGGTAGACTTGTGAAAGTGTCTAGGGATCCTGCTCTGCTGAATGTAAGTGAGGATTCTGATGGTTTACAATCATTCACATGTACAGTGGCATGATCCCAAATGCTAATGATGCAGAACATGGGCTGTGTTCATAAATTAAAGCTAGAATCAATCATACTAAACCCCAAGGTTAAATGAAAAAGTTCATCCACTACAAGAACATCACGGTGACGTAGTTTTATCACACTGACTAATTTTATTTCGAGTTCACATATATACATATATATATATCACATAATCTGGGCCAGACCATCACCATTGTGATGCATCCTCTTTTGATTAATATTGTGTGATTAAATAAAAATGGCAGTTAAATGACAGTTTTCAAGAATAAGTAACTCCGCCAGAGTGTCTCTTTGGGGTCACTTTTGCCGGTCCCAAGCCCGGATATAGGAGGAGGGTTGATATTGTGATATAAAAAAAACAAGAATCGTCAGATGAAAGTTCATTTGTAGTTCTCAACGTATTTAGGGTGTTTTTAACCACCTTTTGTCTCTCCCGCGACATTATTCCTCTCTCCTACAACGTCCATTATAATTACATGCACATTGTGCAAAATAGGCGATGGCGTCATTTAGCGACTTTTGGGACAACCAATAGCGACTTTCCTTGCTGAGGAGTTTGCAACAATGCCAAGAAGCAATGTATCGGGTAGCGACAAATTAACCGGACTTTAGATGACGGGTGTTAAAATCTGTCTGGACGCCAGCTTTTCCTTATCTTTAATGAACGTGTCAGACTTTAAACTGCAAAAAACTTCCGGTACACCACCAACGTCTTTTTTTACTTTGTTTATCCAAAACTTAAACATGGCGGTAAAGTGGTTACCTTGATCTACGGCAGAAGGCACGGTGTTTGCTGTAAATTTGGGATCATGAGACCATCTAGGAACTGAATGCGACACACACAACTGTCCTATTTGGTAAAAACTTCTTATACATGGAGCACAGTTAAATTAATATCACTGCGTTGTATACTCACGCCGAAAACTAGTTTAAATATGCCACAAAATAACATTAACAGAAACTGCATCGTGCTATGCGGTAGCGCTTTTCCCCTGTTTTCTGCAACACAAAAAGTCGCACGGTGATGACGAAAAAGTGGCCGGCCCTGGAACGTTAAGCTCATTATATGAGCCCAGAAAGCTGGGTAGAGGCACGGTTCATGACAACCAGGCCAAGTGTGAGTAAACAGAAGTGTTGCTTGTGAAGCCGACTTTCTTAAAACGGAGCATGAATGAACTTGCCTGTCCTCATTAAGTAGTTGTAAAGTAGGTCAGTCAATAAATAGACTTAGTTTACCCCTCCCTGTGGACCCACATGTTTTAAAAATGTAGGTTGTACTCTTTATTAATAAATGTTGTCTGGGCGGTAATTAAGACATTTCATTGGCTAAGCATGGAAGCAGGCTTCAAGCTAACCTCTTTAGCAATTGCATCATACCCAGATTGTGTTGTACTAAAAAGGGGTTTCATCAGTTTTCCATATTATTCTGATTCTCTTTTTGCCCAAGAAAATATCCCTGAAGATTCCATGCACAAACATGTGTTGAACTCAATGAGAAAATAACAAGCAACAATCAACTGGAAGTTTTAATCTTTTTTACAAGGAAACTGTTTGAAATGAAAAGTTTATATCTGCACAATACATGCTATACAGTTTCAGGTTTAGTGTAATGTAAAAAATAAGCAATCACAAGTAACTTTCAGGAAAAAAAAAAAATATATATATATATATATATATTAAATATATTAAACAGAAGCCCCCCCCCCCCAACAAAAAAAAAAGTAATAAACGTTGTTTTCACAATAAAGAAGACCTATTACTTCAGATTAGCTGCCCCAGAACACATAACTCACTGTAATTATGGCTGCTGGTGCTGCTGTACATGCCAGCTTGATCTGATATGCTTGTCCATTAATTTAATGTTCTTATCAACCATTATGGGGGTCAGGCAGCCAGTTGTCCTTGGATCCTAAGAGGTTTTTTTCCCCTTACTTGGGAGTTGTTGGTGCCTCTTCTCTGTTATCTGGCTTTCTTTCATTTCTTTGTCTTCCCATTTCCTTGTTTTTAATTTTTCTGTGGAAATCCTGCAGGAATGTATCACAGTACACCCATGTAAAGCGCCCTGAGGTGACACTGTTCTGAAAGGTGCTATATAAAAATAAATTGAATTGAAGAAAGATTTTGTCCAGCAGACTGAATCAATACATATCTTATGTCCAGTATTTTCAAACCAACACTGTCAAAAACATTGCCATCCCTAGCAAAAGCAGAAGTTCACAGGTAATATAACATTCAATTTACATAGATACAAAAATGTTTATTTCTTAGATAGAGTATATCTGCCCCATGTTAACCTTGCTGACATTTAATTTAAATCTAGTCATCTATAAAATCCCTAGTGACCAAGAATCATCCTGGTCTTCTGAAGGTAGCCTGTAGATTATGCCCTGATATTGGTAAGCTGAAGTCGCATTAATCGCTTTCCATCATTGACTAGTCTGAAGGCTGTCCGTCATTTTTACAGATTAGCACCCAGAAGGCGATCTACCGTTGCTTTAAGTAATTTGCACCCCTGTGCAGTTGGCGACGAGTCTCCACCAAGTCTCTTAATTTGCTATTCTCTAATCTTGTCTTTGATCTCATGTGCATGACCACATTGACTTATACAGATAAACTTACTGAATGGTTGACAACAAGCACCAGCAAGAGGGTGCAGCTGCAGATGCCTGTAGAGTGGAGCTACACCCGAAATCCGTCACCTCCACAGGAAACACGTGATCTTTAAGGACGTAAAGGTTAAGGTTTATTCGCTGTAACACAGAGTTGAGGTCACGTGTTTCCTGTGGAGGTGACGTATTTCTGGTGGAGCTCCACTATACAGGCATCTGCAGCTGGACCCTTCTCAGCACCAGCGCTAATTTGGAAGTTACATGGAAGTGCAGGGAAAAGCGATTGAAGCAAAAATTGAGCAGATGGCATTATTGCTGTACCTCAGATACTTTAACGCATTAATCAATACCATTTTCCTTGCATCTCCATAATTCTGCATTAGAAAAGTTGATCTATATAGCCCATATACCTTTGTCTAATATTGTCGGGTGCCGGTGGTGAAACTTGCCAGCACTTATTGGCGGAATAATGTTACATCGTTTTTATTGCATGAAAAACGAAAGATCAATCTGCTGGTCAGATTTAATAATGAATCATAAACATGTCGCATTGAATAAATTAAATATAAATAAAAAGCTGCATCCCATTTTTTCGCAATGATACCCCTAAGAACGAACAAATAACAAACGACTTGTTCATCCTCCTTTGTTTTGGGATGGAGTTGTAATTTCATATGGAATTACATGTGAAGTTTAACCTATGAGCATTTTGCGTATCCTGTGCTTATTTAGCATAAAGAACAGTTCCTGTTCCTGTGGTGGGAAAGCAACACATGAAAGTGGCCAGGAACTACAAAAGTTCCAGGTAGAGATGGCCCAGGAACTTGGTCCTGAACTTCATTGGGAAAGCACCTATACTGATAACGTTTATCAGCCGGTAGCAGGTAATCTTATGGGGCAAACTATGTTATGTTTATGTCACTGCGGAAAAAAAACATTTATTTCCTTTGTGTGGTGGACATGATAAAATGCAGCACGGTCATTGTCTCTGCTAATCTTTTCTCTCCATGCCCTTATAAATGGATATCCTATAAGCCTGCTCTGTATGTTATTTATGAATAAAATGAATTAATGAAAATTAAATGCTATTTAATATATCTTATTATCTTTAAAAAATTCAAATGATAGATTATGGCAGAATTTTTACTACCCTGTCTATCAAAATGACAATAAGACAGTCTAATGCAGCTTCTGCTGGTAAGAGACATGTTTCAGCCTCAGAACTGAAACACGCTAGTGGTTTCCTTCTGGTGAACCTGAAACGACAGAGATGATTCCACAGTACTTTGAGGTGAAAATCTCACCCACTTGACCAGCTCTCCTGCCCCCTCCTTCAGCCCAACCCCCCACCCAGGTTGGACTTCCCCCCGGATCTGGAGCGGAGAGAGAACCGCTTGATCAGGCGCCGGGAGAAACTGCTGGACCTTCTGCGTGGTGAGCACCCGCTGCTCGAATCGGCAACATCCTCGTGGGACCGACTGAGACTGGGGTCCTTCTGCCGAGACTTTTTCCGGAGCAGAAGTCTGGTGCTGCTGCGGAGGAACCCCCCTGGAGTCAAAAATCACGAGACATTTTACTCACTGTCAGGATAAATACTACTACCACTGAAATGACACTGCATGACTGAACATGAAAGTGTTATAACTGCAGGGCACCTTTCTGGTCCTTTAGACTGTGTGTCTCCAGTGCCCCTGTGGAACCCATCTCCCATCCAGGGTCATGCACAGAAGGTCGCTTGTCATTGTTGGAGTGTGCAACCTCCCTCATCGTGCCTGGCTCACGTCCTGTGTCCATCGCTGCAAGACTTCCAGCCAATGAGGTGGAGCCATCCTCGTTGATCAGAGCCTGATGGACAGCAGGGTCTAAGTGAACTGTTTCCATTAGTATAACGATTGCATTTCCATTAGTTTGGGCAGAGGACGGTGTACACCACCCCCCCCACACACACACACCTCTCAGTATCCCTTTATCCTCTGAGGTCACCTTTACCTCCTCTCCATAAGACTCCCTTCACCTTTAATGCACAACCATTTTTACTGATGAATTTGTTTACAACACATATGTTCCTGTTAAAAGAATGTTGATTGTATTTAGAGAACTCCCCAGAAGAAAAAGCCCTGACCTTCAGCGTGACCCTCTTGGGAGGTGTCCCCTTTGCTGCTTTGTCAGAAGGCTCCACCAGTGGCTGTACAGCAGCCCCAGCCTTGGAGACCTGCCTGTCAGAGACCTCACTGTCCGCTGGAGACAAAAAGTTAGAGATGCACTTTGAAAAACAAATACATCTATTCCAGGACTGGGCATGGCTGTTGGGTCAGAGAATAAAGTATTTTTATATGACATCACAAGTGGGTATAATGGATATATGATTATGGATGGATGGATGAACAGATGGATGATTAGAAGTATTCAGTTATAGATGGAGACTGTAAAAAGATCCTTGTGACATGATCTATGGGAGTATCCTGTTACTGTCCCAATGTGGAAGGAGGAGTAGCTTACAAGTTTGGATGGGACTGGGTAACCCATGGGTCTCCACAGGGTAACCTGCTGAATTCCCTGCAGGCGGTCTCTCCACCACATTCATCTTTAAGGAGGAGTGACAGTGTGACTCTGTCAAGACAGTGGGAGGTATGTAACAGAGCAAGATCTCATAGGGTGATCAGATTGGGCACTGGCAACAAGACGTCATGCTGTGTTTCTACAGGATCTAACCTAGACGACAATCCACCTGTGGTTGTGCCTGGATTGTTTCCTTCACTGGCCGGCAGTGTGGCCCTACCTGGCACTCCAGAAAGGACAGGCGAGCTGGGATTCAGGTCTCCATGGTGGCTGTTTTCCTCCTCGGACTGTCAAGGTGGAGCATAGAGGAAAGAAGTTCATTGTTTCCAGCCAATACTATAAGCCTACGAGAAGCTCAAGCCTGGGGCCACCTGTGAAACTCACCTTGAGTTCTGGATCACTGGTTCTGAGGCAGAGAATCACGGCAGGCTGGCTGTTGATAATTGTGCTCTTCACTAGCTCACCCACTACGTTTAAGTCAAACTCTCTGCCAACCTGCCAGGCAAGAGAGCTGGTAAAGCAGGGGACATCCTTTTGAATAAAAGCTTGACTGCTAATTGTTTCTCCCTGAGTCATTTCAGAGTGCAGTCCAGCAGAATTACTAATATAGATAGGAGATTAAAAGCAGTAGAAAATAGATCAATGCTGCATGAAGTGACCCTCAATGAATCACACCTTTACCTCTTGCTGGACTTGGCATGGCACCACCGTCAAGTGCAATAGGGGCTGCTGGGAAAAGGTCCATGATGCAAGAAGACCTTCTTTATCCATGTCCTCCAGATGCACTACCATCTGAAGAATAAGAAAATCAATTTAAATCATTAAAATACATAGTACATGTCAAAAGTTTGGACACATTTACCCTTAGAAATGTTTATTTGTACTGTTTTCTACATTTAAGAAAAATAATAAAGACATCATAACAGCTCTGTGGGTTGTGAATCAGAATGTTGCCGGTTCAAATCCCTGGGTCAGCAGAGTGATGTCACCATTGGGTCCTTGAGCAAGGCCCTTAACCCCAATAGCTCCAGGGACTGGCTGACCCTACTGTCTCCTCAGTCTCCTGGCGTCCTTGGACGCTTTTCCAGCTGTCCTAGAGGAGATTCCGCATATGCTGAGCACTCATTGGCCGCTTTTCTATCACGCTCAGGTCAAATTCCTCCAAAACCATCTCTGCTTGTTTAGGTCAGGTGACCAGGTTATGCCATGTGACACTATCACCGTTCTTTGTAGGAGGCTTGGTGTGTCCAAACTTTTCACCGGTACTGTTTGTGTGTGTGTATACAATTGTTTAGAAATTAATGATTCTTTGATTAACATATAGAATTATTATGGATTTCTTATACCTAAAATACAGCAGAGAGTGAATATTATTAAATATACTTCTGTCTATATCATAAACATTAGTAGTATCACCTGTGCCTGCACCGGTGCTATGGTAACCTGGAATGTATCCACAGATACTGTTGCAGGTGACTGCTGGGTGACAGTCACAGGAAATGTTACTGTTTCCACTGTACAGTTGCAGTGCAACACCTATTCAGAAGAAGAAAATTGACAAAAAGTCAGGAGGGGGGTGTTAAAAAGGTAAATATAGTCATGTGGGTCAGGTGAACTGTGGCTATTGTTCAATGTGTGAAGTAAGGCTTAAAATGATAGTTTTCCTTATGTGAACGAGAATCTGCCTGTGCTCCATATTCCGTGATATTCACACTTACCATGCTGTGTGCTGATTGGCCAGCATATGTTATGCAGTCAATGCTAGCAGACGCTGGAAACGGTAGGTTCTCTCCAAAGTTTATTCGCATTGAACTCTAAAAATAAAACAGATGTTGTGTTATCATTCTGAGTTTGGAAATATTTGAAATGTTTAACTATATGCGGAAGCCTTTTTCCACCCAAATAGTGTGTTTGCGGACAAACAGCACACTCTTGCGATTAATAGGTATGTGCTTTCGCTGTTTGTGTGAGTTTGCTTGGCCATTTCTCACTTGGCCACATTTCACCTAAAGCAGCACAACTGGTACGGAGATACAGGTGCAGTAGAATGAAGCAGAAAAGCATACCGTCTATAGCAGACAAATTCTTCGGCATCCACAATAATTTGAACATTTAATATTACATTTAGGCCTTTACTGTTTGAGTATACAGACATTTCGGTGCTTAACGAGTACCCACCCCGGGTCTACAAGCTTGCTTATTGAGTGCTTGAACCCAAGCCTGGCGACAGTTTTCCCTCATGGGTTCGAACGAGAGCAGCGACGACAATAAGCTTTTCAGCCCGTTATAGGCGTCTTCTTCCTGCCATCCGAAACTCAGTTTCAACAAAGAGTCCCATATGGCTGGCGGGAAAATTTTGGGTTTTGAATTTACAGAAAGCGGCGAAGCCATCTTACGAAGAGCCCGTTTGCCCAAACTATGCTGTGCAGCCCAGCCTACGACGGTCAGCAACGAGAAGAAAAAAAGGATCACGAAAAACATGTAACTGATGTACTCAAGTACCGTCACGGCCATGTCGTAGGAAGTATGCAGAAAAACAACTTTCCTTAAATCTGATCTTTAATTTAAACAAAAATCTGATATTTAATTTTCATTACAATATATATATTTAAAAAATGTTGTTCATTGCGGATATTTTGAGAATAAATTAAGTAATGAACCGTTGATGCATCCTCGGCTTTAAAAGGTATAAAAGCTTAGATAGTTTTAAGCGCATCACAAACGGTCATTAGCATTCAAACCATCATGGGCTATAATAAAGTGATTAATCCCTATTACGAGCTTTTCACGTATCTTGTTTTCTTACGTGGTTCAGTTGTTATTATGTAGCATCCCACTGTCCGATATTAATTGATTCTACACACCGAATCATGTTTAATTGATTTCATAAATGATTATAACAAACAGGGCATTTAGATTCAAACAGTAAGCTACAAATTAATCTGAGAGGGAACTGTAGCAATGTTAAAATGGCATTCCTTTGGTCAGCATCACTCGCAACCGCCGTATTCCGCAACACAGCAAGCATAAAACTGGAAGCCTAAGTTCTGATAACTGACATGTATACCGATATCGCAGAAATATTATATGCGAGCCTTTAGATGAGCAAAGTTAATTGCAAATTTGATAAGCTAAATCCGCTAATTACAGTTCCCAAACGAGTTATTTCGCCAGTAGTTTTCAAGGTGGAAAGCTGAATAGCTTATATAAATATATATATATATATACATTTTTAAAATTCTATATTTCACGGACGACCCCTGAGTAGAAGACTTGATTTTCTTCACATTTCTCTAGAAAGACATGATCCTGTTCTTAAACAGTGCTCCTTCGCTGTTTACGGTGATCTCGGTACGGCGGTCGCGTTCACACTCCTTCCAGCACTAGACAGCGCCATAATCGGGAACGCGCAGAAACAGTCAAACCACATAGCTCAGTGCGTGGACAACACATATTTAAAGGGAAAGCACACGATTATTCACAAGAACTCGTCGTCCTGCAATACCACATGTACTATATGTTCATATAACAACACTGTTTTTTTATTTAAATGTTGACTTATTGATTCAAAATTATACAAAGCGGTACATATAGCGGTACATAGTAGCTTTGCTACTGCTCAAGGTCGGGTACAACTGGTGAAGCAAAAAAAAAAAAACTACGGTGAGTTCAGCTTAGAATAATGTAATAATAATATCTCTCGACAGAAACATAATGAAAGCAAAATAAAGTTAAAAAAAGAACAACAATAAATCAGTTTGTTTCCATTAAAACACGAGAAATGAAAAGTCCGCTGTCTTCTTTGAAAATACATTGTTCTTTAATGTAGAGAAGCAGTTCATTACTCATTTTCCCCACTGGACTCTTTCTAAAAGCGTCAAGTATAGCAATCCTACCTGAAAAAGTAAGGCTGATTGTGACTAAATACCTCGAATGGAAGATCGTATCACAGAAGTAAACTGCTTCAAGAATGAAGTGTTACTGTACTTATTTAACAGAGAAAAACTTTGTTAGTGACACATCTGTGCGTGCTTGTATGTGTTTGTGGTGGGGCACGCATGCAGAGCCGCACAGGATTTTTGTGGTTCGGGGCGGAGTCAATAAGACGTCTTCCGCGAGTGTGTCACGAATAAATATGTCCGCATATACCTTACAGATATTAGGACCTCATTTTACCTAATATTTTCAGCTTATAAATTGTGTGTTGTGTAATCAAAGAGAATAGTGTTTAGTTAAGCTGGGGTTTCTGTACTATCTTGTTTGTTTTTTTTTCTCTAAAGGCGAATTAACGTTTTAATATATCCGGAAGTAGACGTGTAGCTGGAGAATTGGTCCTACAGCTCGACCAGGAACAAGAGCAAACCGGAGTTTTTCCAAAGAGATATCATGTTGAGAGAGCATGTTTATTGGATTCTCAAACGGTAGTTATGGGATTCAAAGAGTAGAAATCGTTACACGGCGTTCATTGCATTATTAGGTTAAAAAATTATATAAGATTGTCGTTTTTGCTAACTAGCCTAAACTGCTTAACTGAATTAAAGATCGACCTGTTCATTTCTTGAAATTATTCTCTCGTCTGTCAACTAGCTAATGACGTAGCTAAAATAGTTTCCCAGCTGAGTCTGCTTTATGCTAAAAGTGATAGGTAGCTCATTATTAAATCTGACTGTTATTAAATCTACATCAGAACTGTATTGGTACGCAGTATGTACTGTTTATGTACATAATGCATAATCAAACAGCGATTTAAATGCCATGGGAGGAAAACTATTTGTGTTTGTTGGAAGCATGTAATCTGTATATGTAGGAAACGGTTCGATCCGTTTAGTACTTAGGTAACTACCAGTTAGACCAAGCACCTTTTCTTGTTTTCAGTCGTTCTTCAACAAAGTAGGTTTTTTCGTTTGAAATAAAAATGTCCCAGTTGCCAGTGCTCCCGCTTCTGATCAACCTCTGCTTGTCTGTGCTGGGATGTTTGGCCACAGTAAAGCTCATTCCAGCTTTCAAAGAGCATTTCATTACGGCCAGATTGTTTGGCATGGACCTGAATAAAACCAAGAAAACGGAGATGTGAGTGAGCCTCTGCTTTAGTGACTTTTCAGTTGTCCTTGCCATGGTAAAACGTTTTTACTACTAATATACTACTTGTTGAGTTAAGAAAATCTATTGGACTGAAATGAAGCATATGATATTAAGAGTACTTTAAATATAGGTACAGTATTGTGTCCCTTTAGTTTCCTAGGGCAGGAAACATGCTTTTAGCAATTAATGGGACTAGTTCTCTCTCATCTCTTAGTCCTGAATCTCAAGGAGTCATTAGTGGAACGGTGTTCCTCATCATCCTCTTCTGCTTCATCCCGGTGCCCTTTCTCAGCTGTTTCATGGGGGAGCAGTGTAAGGCTTTCCCTCACGATGAGGTAAGGAGTAATCTCTCTATTTTTTCCTTTTTTTGGGGGGAAAAATCAAGTTTTCCTTGTCTGTTGAACAATGGAAACAGCTTATTAGGGGTCCCTTGTTCATGGGGAGAAATTCTTGTCCTCTACAAACATGGTGCTTGCTGATATTTACATTTTTGATTCGTTTTAGTCATATAATGAAAGCATTGTGATACCATGTTATTTCATCTTGGCAAGGCCTAGTGAATTAGCCTACCTTCAGTCTGCACAGTTGTGGAGTGTAAGCTCTCAGGCTTTGATAGTATTGGATGATGTGTCCCGTTGACTGCATTGACCTTTGTGTGGCAGTTTGTTCAGTTGATTGGTGCCCTGCTAGCGATCTGCTGCATGATCTTCCTGGGTTTTGCTGATGATGTGCTGAACCTCCGCTGGCGCCACAAGCTGCTCCTGCCCACGGTGGCCTCATTGCCCTTGCTCATGGTCTACTTCACCAACTTTGGCAACACTCTCATTGTGGTGCCCAAGCCCTTCCGTGCTCTGCTGGGCATGCACCTTGACCTGGGTGGGTTCATCATGCCAGACCAGTTGCTTGTTGTGCTCAGAGCAACTGACTTGGTGGTTAGACATGGACATGGAGCCTGAGGGTTGCTGGCTCAAGTGCCAGGAGAGAGCTCTTGTAGGAGTACCTTAGAGTAATGTACTGTACCTTGTAGGAATACCCAACAGTAATGTACTGCTAATTGTGACAGTTACTTTGTAGATAATGATGATAAAAATATTTTAGGAACTGATATTTTAGTAACTAATTTAGTCCACCGATGCAATTTCAACATGTGAAAAACTGCAGTTTAGTCATTTCGTGGATTTAAATTATGTTGAACCAGGTATTTGTTGTTAATATACCTAATTCTAGATGCACCGCATTCCTTTTCTCTGTGGTTCCTCAGGGATCCTGTACTATGTCTACATGGGGATGTTGGCTGTGTTCTGTACCAATGCCATCAACATACTGGCTGGCATCAACGGCATAGAGTCTGGGCAAGCTCTCTTCATCTCAGGCTCCATCATAGTCTTCAACATGCTGGAGTTGAATGGTGAGAGGCATGGATTCCCAGATGGGTCAACAGGTGGTACTATGGTAAAGGAACTGGATGAGCGAAATCTTTTTTGCTGAATTTCAAAGAGAGCTTCGGGGGGTTGCACATTGGCCTTTGACTCATTGTCAATCGAATTCTGAATGTAAAATGTCAGCATATTTGTGCTTTTATACATCAAATTAAACTGACTGATGATCCTAATACTTTCTGTTTACATTGAGTCTGTTCCAGTTGTGTTTGCCATGGGTTTTGTAGCTGAATTAATTTCTACCTGGTACAGGCGACTTCAGAGACGACCACATTTTCTCCCTTTACTTCATGATCCCCTTCTTCTTCACCACATTGGCTCTCTTCTACCACAACTGGTTTGTTTGATCTTTCCTAGATCTTAAATGATTTGTCATGGCATGTTGGCCACAGGTTTTAAAAGACTTGTTTTTTGGAGTATCAGATATGGATAACCCTCTGTCTTGGCTCCAGGTACCCATCAGCAGTGTTTGTGGGCGACACCTTCTGCTATTTTGCTGGGATGACCTTTGCTGTGGTTGGAATACTGGGCCACTTCAGCAAGACTATGCTGCTCTTCTTCATACCTCAAGTGCTAAACTTCCTGTACTCGCTGCCCCAGCTCTTCCACCTGGTTCCCTGCCCACGACATCGTCTGCCCAGGTAAGCCGGGGTCGCCCTTATATGATGGTGGGTCTTTTCTTGGCCAGATGCCTGTGAGACAGAGGATTGAAGCAAAGTGTTTTTCACTCTGTTTGGGCTGCTGAGTGAAGACTAAATCCTGAAACAGGAAAACTGGGCATGAGCTACTCCAAGTTTAAGAAGAAGGACCTCGGCAAATTAGGAGACCTCATTCTAAAGGTAAACTGTGTTTATGGGCAGGTTGGCAGCCCTGGCCTCTCTAATTAACCATCTTTAATGGGTCTCTCTGGGTGCCTTGGGGAGATCTGCCCCACAATTTAAGGAAGAAATATTTCTGCTTTATTCTTACTTACACATTCATGTACATTACACATTACATTACATTACATTACATTACACATTCACAGGGCAGCGTGTGGCTCAGTGGGCTAAGCCGTGTGCCTGTAATCACAAGGTCACCCGTTCAATCCCAGCCTCAGCACGTCTGCGGGTCCTTGAGCAAGACCCTCAACCCCAGCTCCCTGGGTGCCGCTACAGGTGGCTGCCCTTCACGGACAGCTTGCTCTACAAAGAGCAAGTTGAGGGAGGCGTAAAAAAAGAATTTCCCCACGGGAGTTAATAATGTGTAAATTATTAAAAATATATATATATATTAAAATCATATCTCTATTCTGTTTTTAGTGTTTTTTTATTTTACTGCAGTTTGCTTTTTTCCCAGTAGGTGGCAGAGACATTAAGGCTTGTAGATGTGCAGCAAGGGCTAGAGGGAGATGGAGAGTTTGTACAATGCAACAACATGACTATCATCAACCTGGTGCTGAAGGTTCTGGGACCCATGCATGAAAGAACCCTGACGAGCGTAATGCTGCTCATACAGGTGCTGTCGTATGACGTCACATTTATTCGTCCTGGGATCTTGCTTGTGGCATGGCCGTCTGATTAACCCCCGCTTCTCTGCAGGTGCTTGGGAGCGCTGTGGCTTTTGGGATTCGTTATCACCTGGTACGTCTCTTCTACGACGTGTAGACGCCATGGGTGGAATTCTGAGAGGGACACCACAACATCCTCTCTGGAATTTAGGTTTTATTAAATTTGGTATCTGCCTTTTTAGTTTTTAAGAATGTACTGAATTGAAATCGTAACTTTTTTTCTTTTGTTTATTCTTGTTCTGACTTTGAATGTGAAGGAGCCTCAAAATTATGATAATTTTGAATAATATATGCAAAACGGCATTTAAAATGCCTACAGACAGATTAAATGAAAAAGGTTAAAGTAAATGCATTAGATTGTGTTAATTAATGGACACAAAATGCGTATATACTCTATAACCAAGAAGCAGAAACAGTTGAATTCAAGGGAATTTCAAATCATGCTCAAGAAAAGAAGAGTAGGTAGAGCAGTAACTGTAGGCCTCCATCCAAGGGTTCTCTGAAGCTTTATTACATGAACCATTATGTTAGATTATATGACAGGTGTCCTCGCGGATGGTTCTCTTGATGTCATCCATGTTGGTTTTCATATAACAGACTAGAACTTGCTCTGATCCTGAAAATCTAAAGTTCTGTTTTACCCCAAACTCTTAAAGAAAGTATAGGTGTGACTACTGGCCTTATGCTGGAATCATGACCAAACAATATGAGAGGTGGCTTCACCCTCCATGAAGCTTTTCACCTCTTAATTACTTCACCTGATCTCTAGATGCTAAAACTAAGTCAAATAAATGATGTGATGAAAAGTTGTGCTTCTTCAGTGGGTTTTTGTCTGGACTGTTCACAAGAGAATTTGTTCATATTGCACATGTGTGCCGGTCACTGAACTGAATAATGACATCATGAAGATAATTAGTTTTTTTTCTTTTTGATGGAATTTGTTTATTTCACGGCAGTGGCAGCCCCAAGGGCCGAGCTTTCATCTGCTGCAGAATCTCCCCCAAGCCTCATCCTTCTCCAAACTGCTGAACATCTTCACCACTGGTCATATATAAAGACGGCGTGGTCATCTGGTTTTGTGATGTAGCAAGCGAATCCTGGAAATGGGGGCACAACACAACCAATAGTTTCTGGATACCATTGCAAGTTGGATGCTAATAATAATAATAATAATGACACTTTACTGATCCCTGTGGGTAAATTCTCTTTTCGCCTGAACTACACACAAACTCACATGTAGGTGAGAGAAAACTTAGCAGTGAAGGGCAGCTACTTGCAGTGGCCTCCTCGGATTAACAAATTGGTAAATCTTCATACTTGTAATTTCAGGATCAGGTCAGACTACAAAGTAACTTTTCTTTCCATCAGTTTATGTCAGATTAGGATCAATGATGTATTTCTGTATATGTAGTTACTCCATCCTCACTCACCATTTTTGGGTTTGAAGACCCTTCCATTGGGACGCTCAACCCAAAGCCTCCAGTAGATGTTGTGTTCAGGTTCAGCTAAGACACCATTGATGCTTCTCAGGAAAGGAGCATAATCATCACTCTCTAATACCTCATACCTACGGAGACATGGGGTTAGCTTGGACCAAAAGGCGAAATTAGTTTCATTTAAGCTAAAATTCTATATTTACAGGAATCATTTTGTCTTGACCTGAAGTCATGATCATGACCACTCAGTCGTCTCATGGCACCCCGGAGTATTCCCTTATCGGCGACTTCCACAAAGAAAGTCTTATTGGGCGCATGTGAGATTCGGTTGAAAATGGTTATACTGATTGAGTATGCCAATTCTGAAAATCCAACACAAATCGCAAAGGTAAGTCTCACAGTCTGCAACACCCTACTATAAATTTATTTTTCTTTTGCAGTTAAATCATCCAAAAAACAAGTTGTAGAATATTACAGTAAAAATAAGTAATATTCTCACCTGTTATTGCACCACCTGCTTCAACATGCGGGACCAGAAATAGGGCGGCCAGAGTTATCACAGAGACCACAGTCATCCCTGCCAAGGCCATTCTGCCTGCCGTGTTGGTCTGCGGCTCCCTGTCGTCACCTGTCCTCTATTTATACCATCGCTGTCACCATGGCTGCCAGGTGAACGTTTCTCAGTTGAGGTGATTTTTTGGCTAAAGACTTCACTGTTGTAAGGCAGGGTGGGGTGAGGTCATGTGAAAAGCCATATCATTCATGTGATGTTAATTTGTAGTAATATAAATGTCTTCTTTGTTTTACAGAATCAGCTACCCTTTGTGCAGCGGCCACCCCAGATTTTTTTTTGGGGGGGGAATGAAGACTGTCAGAAACTTTTACAAAGTGCATGAAATAAGCTATTTTTAAACTAATAAGACACTTCTGATCTGTATAAGTTGCTTTATTTCCCCAATACATTTTACCCTCTTTTTTAATATACAGCACAACTGTGAGAAATGCAGCTTCAAAACAAAAGTTTTCCACAGTTTCCATGTCAGCTACAAAATAGCCTAAATATCTTCATATCTAAGGCTTTTGAAATCATTGTGTCCCATTGAAAACCCAATGCTGGCTATTTTCTTCTGTGTTGGTATCTGATCATGGCACGTCTTCTACAAAAACATGGAAGGGTTTGTGAAAATTGCCTGACATACAAGTCTTAGTGCCCATGTTCATCCCTGTCCACTGTCAAAAGTGCCTGCAATAGGCATGAGAGTGTCAGAACTGCTCCTCGGATCAATGGAGGAAGATTGCCTGCTCCCATTTCTTGTTGCATCATGTGGACAATTGTGTATGTGTCAGGCACCTGTGGAATGTGTTGGAACCACATGTCCAAGCAGGGCTCAATGTGCTGAGTCACAACACATGACTCCTGTGACCATCATTAAAATTATGTGCCATTTGTGCCTATGTAGCCCTTCTGATGGTTTATACCAGACAGGATTGCCTTTATTCACTCAATCAGTCTTGACGTTGTGGAGATGCTCTGAGTCAGTCACGATTTGGCCCGTGCCAAAGTCACTCATACTTTCATCCCTGCCCCTTTCTTCTGCATTCGACGCATTGACTGCAAGTACATAAATGTTGTCGTATTGTCTCTTATATCCCAGATATTTGCCATTTTTACAAAAAATTATTCACTCGATATGTGGGTGGTCATAAGTTTAGATCAATAGTCTAAAGAGATGAGTATCCAGTCTAT
Organism: Paramormyrops kingsleyae; assembly: GCF_048594095.1. NCBI lineage: Eukaryota > Metazoa > Chordata > Actinopteri > Osteoglossiformes > Mormyridae > Paramormyrops > Paramormyrops kingsleyae. The sequence continues at coordinate 259,919 of NC_132813.1, read as the reverse complement.
GTTATAAGAGTCCTATATCATGGAGAAGGATGGCTAACATTGACAGGAAGGAAAGAGTTGGGCCACAGGAAATGACACGGTAGGGAAATGTAGAAGATGGTCTTGATGTTTAGGTCCCGGGGAGATACACTATATTACCAAAAGTATTGGGACACCTGCCTTTACACACACATCACAGCTTTAATGACATCCCATTCTTGAGGCTTTAATATGGAGTTGGCCCACCCTGTGCAGCTATAACAGCTTCATCTGTTCTAGGAAGGCTGTCCACAAGGAGCATGTTTATGGGAATTTTTGACCATTCTTCCAGGAGAGCATTTGTGAGGTCAGGCACTGATGTTGGATGAGAAGGCCTGGCTTGCAGTCTCCGCTCTAATTCATCCCAAAGATGTTCTATCGGGTTGAGGTCAGGGTTCTGTGCAGGCCAGTCAAGTTCCTCCACACCAGACTCGCTCATCCATGTCCTTATGGACCTTGCTTTGTGCAGTGATGCGCAGTCATGTTGGAACACAAAGGGGCCATCCCCAAACTGTTCCCACAAAGTTGGGAGCATGAAATTGTCCAAAAGGGCTTTGAATGCTGCAGCATTAAGAGTTAATTTCACTGGAACTAAGAGGCCAAGCCCAACCCCTGAAAAACGACCCCACACCATAATCCCCCCCTCCACCAAACTTTACACTTGAGTACCATTCTCCTGTCAACCACCCAACCCAGACTTGTCCATCAGAATTGCCAGATAGAGAAGCATGATTTGTCACTCCAGAGAACACATCTCCACTGCTCTCAAGTCCAGTGGCGGGTTGCTTTACACCACTGCGTCCAAGGCTTTTCATTGCACTTGGTGATATAAGGCTTGGATGCAGCTGCTTGACCATGGAAACCCATTCCATGAAGTTCTCTATGCACGGTTCTTAAGCTAATCTGAAGGCCACTTGAAGTCTGAAGGTCTGTAGATATTGACTCTGCAGACAGTTGGCAGCTTCTGTGCCTCAGCATGCGTTGTCTCTTTGATTTTACGTAGCCTACTGTTGTTCCCATTTGCTTCCAATTTGTTATAATACCACTAACAGTTGACTGGAATATTTAGTAGTGAGGAAATTTCATCCTTTCATGGTAGCACGCTTTAATTCACTGAGTTCCTGAGAGTGACCCATTCTTTCGCAAATATTTGTAGAAGCAGCCTGCATGCCTAGGTGCTTGATTTTATACACCTGTGGCTGTGGAAGTGATGGGAACACCTGAATTCAATGGTTTGGAGGGGTGTCCCAATACTTTTGGCAGTATAGTGTATATTGTGTTTACCTGTTGTTTTCAATTTCTCCCTTGTCTCAAGCCTTTAAATTACGAGTTTCAAAACGTTTTGCCACAACTGGCTGAAATTTTCAGTAAAGTTGTCATGTGATCCGTGTGAGCACTGATTAATGGAAAAGTTAATGGTTTCACTACGTAGTGAAACTATTTGCAGAAAAGATATTAGTTTATTGCTCATAATTTGAGACTCATCTAATGCCTTAAATACCAAGTTTCAAAATGTTTTGTCACTTCTGGCTGTAATTTGCAGTACAGCTGTCATGTGATCCGTGTGAGCATTGCCTAATTGACAGGTTAATTGTTTCACTACGTAGCGAAACTATTAGCAGAGCAGATATTAATTTACCAAGTGTTTGTGCCATGTAAAAAGATATGGAGAAACTGAGATTTAACCTGCTTTCTTGACAAAAAAAAACATGGTCATCTGTAGATCATGAAGATTTATTAGGTGTTCCCGGGTTAAGAACATCTGACTTATGGACAGCTTGTACTTGTGAACGGACTGCAATAATGCCTGTTGTATAAAAAATTTGAGTTAAATACAATGGTTCGTAATAACGAACACACATGCTACTTTGTGACACTCATGAAAACACTGCAGCTTCTGCGATTTGTTAGCTTGTGGTACAGTACAGTACTATATGTAGTTAAGTTTATTATTATTATTGTTATTATTATTATTATACAAATTCAACTTAAAGACAGACTTAGGGAACAAATCTTGTTCATCACCTGGGGACTGCCTGTATTTAAAAACATACCAAAATGTAACCCATTGGGAGAGTAGTTATCCGAATTACCAAGTACTTGTGTGTAGAGAAATGAAGAACTGGAGTGTTAAATGTAGCAGAATGTAAACTGGGCTATTACTTGCTCACATACTTGCAACACCCAGTGGCCGAAATTGTATGATTTTAATCTACAGCCTTGGGTTTATTGTTCATGCTTTTATTTGCAGTCCATTTAATGAATAAAAGCATTTGAAACATAAGCCCTAAAATCTGTTTTTTCATTTCATTGGATATGGTCCTGATAGCTTATGCTATGTCACATGATATGTAATGTAGGCCTATACATTACAATATAACTTGTATTCAAATACTACTGTTAACAGTTTTCTAGGTGAGGATGGCGTTCCGAGTGACATCATGGAGGCGCGGAGTCCATGGCAGATTCAGGCAGTTCAGTACTTTACAGAAATATTTTCCAAATTTGAGCTTGTAGACTGGAGGCAGTAGCGAAGCTTTTTGCCAGGATGGGGGTGGGGGGGTGGGTGGTTTTGTGTTAGCAAATGTTGTTTCTGCTTTTATTTTATCCTCCCTTAAAAAGTGGGTTTTAGAAAGGCTTTTGAAAATCACATATGTATTTGCCTGAATTGGGGTGAATCCCACTTTGTTAAATAGCGTTTGGATTTGATGTAACATTATTGTGTGTAGGGTTGTAAGTGCTTCTTTGGCTGAGCATTAAATTGTCTGAAAGAAGAGTACTTCCGGGGTTGCTTCATTAGGTTTATGTTTTTTTTACGAATCACAATAAAATTCTTCCTTTTTATGCTGGATCTCGTGCTTTCTGATTCAGCGCCCTGTATGACGGCCCCTGAACCTTCCCTCTTTTTTCGTGCTGCCCTTTCCTTTGCTGTGTGCTGCAGGTGGGAGTAATCGCGAGTATCAGTGATGGGTAACACCGGTGTGCACGTGTGGTATCGTTTGGGACCCCGCCTCTTTCCTGGATCATGTCCATTAAATGCATTCAAGAGTTCTGACCAGTGAGAGCTCAATAACGAGATGATAGTAAGGCACTTATGCAATTGTTAGTTGCATCGAATCCAAAATATTATCCATTTCTAGTAGAAATGCTTGTAGAATAGGTGGGGTGCCTGGTGTTTCCGCTTATGAATGAAAAAAATAACCACATGTTGCAAGATGTTATTTGGGTCAATAAAGTAACAAGCTTATATCTATTAATGTAAAGGTATAAGAGCAAAAATGAAAAATGTGTTCAGCCAGGTCTGACCAAAATGATTGTACCACATTACAAATGAAAAACAAATGGGAAATGGTATCTTAAGATTGATTACATTAAGTCCAGAGATCTGTGACATCAACGACCTGGCAACAAAGTGGTTAACTGGGTAAATGCAGTGTAATATTTTTAATGGATTGACCTGGTCTTATTTGAGATCACATTTTTGTAAGTAACCATGCTTTTTTCCATATCATCTATAATTGATCCCCAATAGAACTTCCCTCTTGGTACAACTTTAGTTTGATTGTCAAGAAATTCCCTGATAAAATTATTATAATTTTATCAAGTAAGTTGATCCCATCTAAGAATAGTTTATTGTGTAAACTTAAAATGCCACTATAACTGAGATGAGATTTAGATGCTTTATATAAGTAGGGATTTGCTTTAATAACTGAATTAAAATCTCTAAAAGGAATAGGGAAATCAAACTTATTTATAAATTGAGCATATGAGAATAAGTTAGCAGAGTCATCAAATACGGTAATTCATTCAAATTGGACTAAAAATTGATCTGTGATGAATTGTAATGTTCACTTTATTCCAGAGTAAGGCTTTATGGGGTTAAAAGTTGTGGATGTAACACATCATCCAGGAGTACAGCACTTGCTGATGAAATGGCAATATTGGCAGCTTCTCTGACAAAAAATTACAGGACAATAGAAAGCACAAACGACCAATTTTCTTTAAAATGTTAGCAGGAATACAGTACAATTCTATAGAGAGTTAGGGTTAGACAATCACTTTTTAAGCCAGTTTATCTTAAACATGAAATGAATGTTAGTTGTAATGTTGTAAGTCCAACACCTCCAGGCCACCTTCAGCTTTTTATTTGAAAGCACAGATTGTTTGACCTTCTGTGATTTGTGTTTACAAATGAAATTGTAAATAATTGTATTAATTTCTTTACAAATCTTGATATCAACAAGCAAAGACAAAGAGGGATTGTTACGCACCGGGCTTCAAGCACACCACCAAAAGCAGTCAACTCACCACAGGGGACACTGGGGCTGACATAAAATAATTACTTTAACTTTATTAATCTTACGTTGTGGTGCGTTTTAAATATCTCAATCTGACTCGTACACCCGTAACAATACATCAGCCATCTCTCCGGAGGTAGGTACTGCCAAAACTTAAACCTGCACATAAAACAAAGAATAAAAATAAAGACAATACTCCTCCTAGCTTCCTCTCTGAACAAAAACACAATAACATTCAATCAACAATAATCCCTCATAACAGGGATATATAAAATGAGAAAGTCTTTCTGCCTTGGATAAAAGGACCGTACCTTGGTGAGAGAGATACCTTTCGATCCAGATATTACAAATGCAAAAAGCTCTATTTAACCTCGGGGAGAAATGTAAATTTTGTCTTTCTTTATGGTTTTTGTGAGATACAGATTCCCAAATACACAACGTGCCTTTTAACAGGGTTATTCTCCATTGTTACCTTGCTGCATCGAAACAGTAGTGGCTCTAGAAAAATTTCATGAGGTGGCAAGAGATTTTGGCAGGGTGGCATGGAGGGTGGGATGTGGGAGCTGTCATATGAAAATACAGTTGCACTTCTATAGGTAAATGTACTAAACAAAAGCTCCTCAAATACATTTTAACAATATTTATTTTGACATGCTGTTAATACACACTTCCCCAAATTTATCTTAATAATCAACAATAGGAACAACAAATCAGTGTTCATGCAAAAAAAAACTGTGCAGCTCTTGCAGGTTCTGCACTACCCATCTGGTCATCATGTCTGACCACATTTTTTTTAAGACGGCATAAGGTGATGGTTGTTGTGCTGTGCACCAGAGCGTTTCACAAACATATCCAAATTAAGTGTTTTTGCATGCTGGTTGCCAGTGCTGAGAACAGCTGAAGTCCTAAGACAGTCATCTGCCACGGTTGAGCGCAGGTGATTAGTTGGATTTGGAGGAGTAGCATAAAAATGACTGAAATTGGACAGACAGTCTGTAAAATGACAAAAACTCTAAGCTGAGCAGGGCAGTGCCTTCATTTAATCAAACTAGAAAAGCTGGGGGAGGCTTTCAATGGTCCTAATAATTTGAGTGGTGGTCCTGTGTCTAGGTTTAATGTAGCTATCCATTTGCGACTGATATCGCCATTTATTGAGGCAAATGTAGACACAGACTTTAACCTGTTTGTGCGAACAGATACTCAGGAGTGGCCAGTCAGTGAGCCCACACTGAAGCTGCAATGCATATTTACCCAGAAAGCACAACATGCGTGAAACGGCATTGAGTACAGCTGGTATCATTGTTGGGGCCTCACATACAGAATACAATGCTGCCAAAAAACCAGAAAAACAAATGGGGCCCTGGACTACAGCTGTGGTTAGCCTGCGCACAGGTCCAGCCTTGACTAGGGCTAAACTGGGATTAAAAATCAGTCTGTTGCACATACAGGCCCACCACACATACATACCTACTGTAAGATAAAATGTACAGACTGGGGGGTGGTTCCCATGACAAATTGCCCTGCCCACAACCCCCTCGACCTTCCAGGAAAATGCCCATGATGCCCAATGACAGCTGCTACCCGACGGCAGTCGTTAACTTATTATTCTGATCTTTGAATATTTATTTCTGTAGCATCACAATATCCTGTTTTTCTCCCCAATATATTTTACTTGTGTACTCAGTACTCTTTATATTAGTTTGGACTTTGCACTACACTTACTTGGTTGCACTGTGTACTGTTTTGCATGTTATCTGTTTGACACTACAGTGATCCCCCGCTATATTGCGGATTTTTCCCGACGCGTCACAGTTCTCTGCATATCGCGTACCTTGCTTGTGATCCGATTGTTTTCGTTTTGTTTTAAGCCCTACGATGGCTCCCAAGCATCCTGCATCTTCTAAGCCCTCTGATAGTAGTGAGCCTAAGCGCCAGAGGAAGACCTTGACCATTCAGGAGAAGGTACAACTCCTGGATATGCTTTGGGAAGGAAGGCGTTACGCCGACATGGCTTGAATGAATCGACGGTACGCTACATCAGGACGGATGAAAAAAATTTATGAGCCTTGGGGTGCCCCTGGTTCCATCTGGGACTAACATTAAGTGATCCCAGTATAACTACCCACAACCCCCAGGTAGCTGCAGGGCAGCTATTTGCCCTTTGTTTCAGATGGGTATGTAGCACTCGTGGGAAGCAAGTCTAAAGCTCCTGTTACATAATATACACGGCTCATCTGAATAGTTTGTCATTTTCCCTGAAAACGGATACAGGGAACACTCTCCTAATTTTTGCCATTGGTCTTAACCATTCTACCATGCCAGTACACAGATTGGTTCTTTGTTCCAACTTGGTGGAAGGCAGAGTGGAGTTGGCCGTGTGCCCTGCACTCCCAGTGGATGATGTTTCCATCATTCAGCAACATCTGGCATGACGTCTCATCCCCTCTGGTGGTCTCAGGGATGCCACCTTCTGAGATAGAGGCTGATGACAGTCTTCAGCAGTGACCAGAGCTTGTGCTGTGACACACATTGTGCTGCACTCTGCCAAGGAACTTGATAAAGCTGCCATTGGAGACGACACTGAAGATGAGAGGTTTTTCTCTCGCCGGTGCTTCTTTGTCTTTCGTGAGAGGAGCTGGGCAGGGAACAGAACGTTTATGAACCAAGTGCAAGCTTCCTGTATTAATGGTGGTGTGTTGGTAAGCAAACAAGTTCCACACGGAGATCATTTTGCTGGAGCAACAATTGTGGCAAATTGTTGTGCCTTCCGTTGTCTGCCAGTCGGTCCTGAAGACAGGATGAGACCAAATAAAATGACTGTTCGACCATCATAGCCTACTTGCCATCAGGAGTTCTAAAGAGGCGATCAGGTTCTCACCCTCTTGTCGGTGTTTGGTTCTCTCTTCCAGGCACAATTTGCTGTGGTGGCAAGATAATCTATATAAAGTATATTGTGCATACGCCTCACAGGAAGAAGAAAACGTGACTTTGCCAGGTGAATTGATTAAAACCATATTATGAGTGGGCCAGAGTAGAGCCAGGTGATACTGTGTGGCCAATGGCACCATATTGACTGGTGGCAGTGGTAGAATAGGATGACATTAAAGTGCCAGTTGACCGTATAATGTTTGCTGGGCTGAACTTGTTAGTAATGTTGTTGTTAAATCATCTAGATGATGAGAGGTACTGAGAACTTTAAAACATATTGCACCATTTCTACCCCTGTTTTCTGATATGCTGTTCCAAATTACATGGCTGAAACATGATATTGAGGTTAGGGATTTGGCCCCTATTCTCCAGTGGTTTTATTGTTTTTTGATGGAGAGGCAAACCCTTCTGAAAGCCAAATACCAGCATTTGTTGGATAATGGTCTCATCTGACCCATCTTCATCCAGTTGCCTCCACTTACCTCCTGGTGAATGAACTTGATGGTACATAGTGTTTTGGCACCAACTATAGCAAGGTGAATATGGTAACCAGCCCTGACTCTTTCCCTTACTCGTAAATGAAGGAATATGCTGACCAAGTCAGATCTGCTTGGTATGTTGGTAAATAAGATTTGCTGAAGGGCTACTGTCAGGTCCCTTTGACTCAATGTGCACGAGGTTTCTGCATTTATCACGTCAATCGGACTATACTCTTACAAAGTTATGACTTTTGGCTTACGGAATGCGCCTGCAGCCTTCCAACACCTTATGAATAGCATTGACTCAGGGTTGGAAGGTTGTGCTGTGTATTTGGACAATGTTTCTGTTTTCAGTGATATGTGGGAACATGTTCAACGTATTCATGGTTTGTTCATTTGGTTGGCTCAGGTACAAAACACAGTAAATTTAGCAAAATGTGAGTCTACCAAAGCCACGGTAACATATCGTGTAAGGTAAGCCATTGATTGTTCTCCTCCAGATACTACAACTAAACTAAACTGTTTTCTAGGTATGCTAGGTTATTGGTGAAATTTTTGAAAAATGTTTCAATAGTGGTCACACATTTAACCAGTTTGGTGAAAGCATCTGTTAAATTTGATGAGTAACTTTTTTGCCAGAGTGCTTATGAAAGTGCCAAAATACTCCTCACTTTGGCTGTAGTACTCATGGTGCCTCAGTAGGACAAACCCTTCACAATGCAAATGGACACCGGTAGGGGCTGGGGCGGTGCTCCTCCTGGAGGACAATGGTGGGATTGATTGGCCTGTATCCACCTTTTCCAAAATGTAAATCTTACCAGATGAATTTCGCCATTATTGGAAAAAGAAGCCTTTGTTGTGGTTTGGGCTTTACAACACTTTGATGTTTATGTAGGAGGTGGTGCATCTCCTCTAGTGATTTACTGTGACCATGACCCCTTAACCTTCCTACATTCTCATCACAACCCCAACCAGCCACTGATGCAATGGTGTTTCTTTCTACATCCGTAATACCTGGATGTACTCCATGCTAAGGGTGCTCATAACATTGTTACGGATTTGTTCTTCCATTCACCTACCTCATAAATCTATTATCTGCCCCTGTTCACAGGAGACATGTGAGAAGAGCAAGTAGAAGTCAGACTAATTAAGCATTCTTTTAGCTTACCATCATGAGGAAGTGATGGTCCTTAGTGCAGTTATTACACGCTCATATTTATTTGTGATTTGAAGAAACACCTTTGGGTTCCTGCTGGCCATCCCATTCATAGTTGGCCTAGAGTTTTTCCCTGCTCCCTGGGCCGCAGTGTAGCTCAATGGGTTTGCAGCTCAGAGGCAGACACCCCTTCCATCTTGAGTTTCAGGCTGACCTGTCCTTCATCTTCTCTTTTTAGTAGTGTATTTAAGTGCCTGCTTTTGTTCAGTTCATCAGTGGGTCATCGTGACTGTTGCTCCGCACTGAGAGTACTGCCCTGGACTGGTTTTCATTGTATCTGACAGACAGGAAATAGTTCATTTATATCTCTGGTTACTCATCTTCCTCCTCTGTAGTCACTCAAGGGGTCCCCCAAAGATCGGTTCTTGGGCCCCTGCTTTTTGCCCTACATACTTCCCCTCGGACGCATTATTCATCATTTTAATCTCAATTACCACTGTTATGCCATTGACACCCAGACCTACCTCAGCACTAAATTGATCTACTCGCCACCCCTGTTCCAAGTTGAAACATGCATCTGCAGTTAAGACCTGGATGACTCATAATTCCTCAAACAGCGGAAAAAACATTTGTATTATGCTTTGTTAAGTTTATATTAATTGGCCCTAAATGCACCCTGAGTAAAGCTGACTCATCAGTTCATCCCGGTTTGACTGTTCACAACCATGGTGTTATTCTGGACCCTTCTCTCTCATTAGACAGCCACATTTCATCCATCATAAAAACCTCCCTTTTCCAGCCCGCATTCCACCCTGCTTCACCAGGTAGCAGCGGTATAATAAGATGACTTTAAAGTGCCAGTTGACCGTATAATGTTTGCTTGGCTGAACTTGTTAGTAATGTTGTTGTTAAATCATCTAGATGATGAGAGGTACTCAGAACTTATTATGCCATTTCTACCCCTGTTTTCTGATATGCTGTTCCAAACAAAATGGACCCACTGCGCATAGTGACGTCGGAATGACATCTTTAATATGTCGTTTTTGGACGTCCAATTTTGGTCCACTGAAGGGGTTGTTTTGTAACGCCAGGCGACGTCTTTTTTTGACGTCTAATGAACGTCTAGTATTGACGGCCGTGGGACCTCCATGTATGGGCTATTTATAGTCCAAATGTGGTCGTTGTGGACGTCTTATAATACCAAAAGCAGACTAATTTTAGACATTGTGTATGTCGTGTCTCGACTAAATTCATATATAAATGAACAATTTCACCATGCTTTCAATTAAAACTTAAATTTAAATAATGTATTGCTGCGACGGGCAGATGGAGGTATCGCGAGCAGAGAAACACGGAGATTACTCTGCCGGGGAACATCCACTCAACAAATAATCCGTACAAGGATTACATCAGGCACCCAAAGAGCACCAAACATAATTATATGTAAGAAACACAAAGTTGTCAGACAACGAACTGTAAGACGCATCCACGGTGGGACATTTATGTAAGCTAATTACACACGAGGATCAGACCGGGTACACACAAGACACATGTAAACACATGTGCAACAATAAGGAATTACCTATTAATTAACAATAACAGCAACAACACAACAATGGCTATTTACAACTGCACGCGGGGCATGCTGGGACATGAGCCCCGCCGGTGCTACAGTGTATACAACAGAACAGTACAGAGAAAAGTATCATGAAAAGTAAAAAACATAATTTAGCATTAACCTGGTTTAGCAAGCTGGATGTTAATTTGTTCGACTGGGCATCAAGCTGCTGCCAGATTTTGAAATCCCGCGTTCTGCACGTGCACAAAAGTGTCCGCGAGGGACGTGGATAAAACTGTTACAGCTGCTCTGCACTACTCAGTTTTCACATGGTTTTCAGAACGAACATAAAAAACAATGCACGATATAATTTATTGTCATATCAGCGCAAATGCACATAAAATACGTACGCATTGGCATAATAAATCATGTTTGTTTCGAAATAATCATCTGTATTCACATTTATTATGTTGATAACAACAATGTTGATATTTGTAAATAAAACTATATTTCCTGCACCTGTCATAGTCGTCCAAATAACGTCAAAAAAATTACGTTCAAATGTTGAATGTCATATTGACGTGCAAGTTGGGTCATGGATGGACGTTCAAATTGTGGACCTAGTTTGGACGTTGTATAGATGTCCAGAATTGGTCATGGACTGACGGACCTAATATAGACATGATCTGCACGCCTATCCGACGTCCAATGTTTAGTGGGGATGAAACGTGATATTGAGGTTAGGGATTTGACCCCTATTCTCCAGTAGTTTTATTGTGTTTTGATGGAAAGGCAAACCCTTCTGAAAGCCAAATACTGGTATTTTTTGGATAATGGTCTCATCTGACCCATCTTCATCCAGTTGCCTCCACTTACCTCCTGGTGAATGAACTTGATGGTACATAGTGTTTTGGCACCAACTATAGCAAGGTGAATATGGTAACCAGCCCTGTTCATCAGTGGGTCACCGCATCACACCCTGCTTCACCTGGGCCAAGGTTAACCATATGGCCAGTTGGGCACATGCCCAGGGGCACCATATCCTTTGGGCATATCTAGCAAAGCAACTCCCCCCCCCCGTTCCATTTACAAATGTCTTTAATGAAGTTATTGCAATCTAATATGATTATAAATTGTTCTTTTGGGACGCTGTAGTTGTGCAGTGGTCAGCACTGTTGTCTTGTGCCTCTTCACCATGGCACCATGTCTGTGGAGTTTGCATGTTCTCCTTGTATCATCTTGGGGTTTCCTCTGGGTACTGCATCTTCCCCCGATAGTAAAAAACATGCTGAAGTTAATTGGAGTTACCAGTTCAAATACCAACAATTTTTTAAAACTCTGACAGGGACTGTCACCAGCTGGTTCTGAAACAGCATTCAGCAGGATTGCAAATTCTGCAAAGGGTTGTGCAATCGGCAGAATGCGCGATCAGACAAGCACCTCCAAAACATCTGCATAAAACGATGCAGATCAAGGACCAGGAAAATCCACCGCAACAATCGCCTCTTCTCTTTGCTGAGATCAAGGAAATGCTACAGCTGCCTGAAGGCCAGCACCGAAAGGCTGAGGAGAAGAGTCTTCTCCACGGAGATACAGATCCTAAATGAGGACCACGTCTAGGACTGTACATTTCCACCCAACATTACATTACTATTTATGTACATCCTGTTGTACCCCCTTGCACAGCTGGAATATAAACTCTCAAGTAGGGAGAAAAATAACCTCTGAGCACAGCTGCAGTGTCAGCATCAGTTTCCATTGCTATGTCTTGCTCCCCCCATCCATCTGATGTTTTCTTGCCCTATCTGCCCTCTCATGCCCTTGGATCTAAATCTTCTGGGCTCCTCAGTGTTTCTCCTTCTAATCTCCACAAACCAAGCCTTCTCCAGAATAGTTCATCATCTTTGGAATTCCCTTTCCTCTGATATCTGTATCTCCCCTCTCTCCCAGTCTTCAAATCTGGTATTAAATCCTTTCTGTTCTCCCAAGTTTTCCATTTCCCTCTCTGCACTGTTTTTTTTATATTGTTAGTGTCTTTGGGTTTTGAAAAGCATTGTATAAATCTAATGTAGTAATAGTAGTGTTGTTATTGTTATTACTATTTATGACGTAAGGGGAATGCTCCTATCTCTGCACTGAACTTCGTGGGCTTATTTGTGTTCCACTTTGGTTGTTTTGGTGTTCTTTTGGTCTATGAATCTGTTTTATTCCACTGTTCTTGACTCCACTGTTGCTGCACCACTGGCAGGCACACATGATACTTCCTCTAAAATTAATAATGCACTTACAAATAAACAGTTTGATTAAACTATCCCTTGTGGTTACTTTATTACAATGCAGTACAGTATTTGGCTGTTTTTGTTTGATCTGGGGTGCTGTTTAGGACAAATGTCTGTTGCTTTGGTGTTCAAAGGAGGAAAGGTTGTTTTCCTCTACCACAAAACAAACCCATGTAGATGCTAGACCTTTTTTGGGTATTGCTTATGTCAGTATGTTTTATTTTATGGGACGCTCTGCATCCCAAAGTTAAAGCAATCTAAAACAGTCAAAACAGACTTAAAACAACGACTTTTGGCATCCCACTTCTGACATGAATCTGGTGCCGGGCAAAGTGAGGCATCACGACAGTGGCAAATAAAGACGAGGGAAGCAAGATTAGCACGAACTTGCTCTTTATTCCCAGTCCTTAAAAGGGCCGCAGATGAGCAACAACACAGCGAGGCAATCACTGGCAGGCAGACATGGGGAGGTTACATGCTAGACAGGAAGGCTCACACATGGTAGGTCATTACACAACACTAGAGCACATCAGGATTACACATACAACACAGGTAAGGGGACACACGATACTCGGAAGCACAAGTAAACACACTCACAAAAGATATAGCTACTTATAATGAACCATATATAAAGGCTATTTTCCTGGCTCACAAGCATGCCAGGATATGCTAATCTCACCAGTGCTACAATAATAATAATAATTATTATTATTATTATTAATAACAATAATAATAATAATAAAGATAGGATGTTTAGTGACATATTATGGCTGTGGGTGGGGAATGGCACATCAGGAGGAGGCATTGTGGTGTATGATCACAGCAGGCAGGAACTAATAATAATAATAATAATAAAGATGGGATTTTAATGACGTATTATGGCTTTGGGTGGGGAGGGGCACATCAGCAGGAGGCACAATGGTGTCAGATGGCAGCAGGCAGGAATGATCCCTAGTAGTGCTTCGTAGCACAGCATGGTGGAATGAGCCGGTGGAAAAATGTGCTCCAGGATAGCGCCCCCTGAAGAGGATGGGAAGAGTTGTTCATATTATTGTCCAATTTTGCCGACATTCTTTTCACCAATGCTGCCTCCAATGGGTTCAGGGTCAGTGGTGGTATGGAGCTGGCCTTCCTGATGAGTTTGTTCAGGGTCAGTGCTGCGATGGAGCTGGCCTTCCTGATGAGTTTGGTCAGGGTCAGTGCTGCGATGGAGCTGGCCTTCCTGATGAGTTTATTCAGGGTCAGTCCTGTGATGGAGCTGGCCTTCCTGATGAGTTTGGTCAGGGTCAGTCCTGTGATGGAGCTGGCCTTCTTGATGAGTTTGTTCAGGGTCAGTGCTGCGATGGAGCTGGCCTTCCTGATGAGTTTGTTCAGGGTCAGTGCTGCGATGGAGCTGGCCTTCCTGATGAGTTTGTTCAGGGTCAGTGCTGCGATGGAGCTGGCCTTCCTGATGAGTTTGGTCAGGATCAGTGCTGCGATGGAGCTGGCCTTCCTGATGAGTTTGGTCAGGGTCAGTGCTGCGATGGAGCTGGCCCTCCTGATGAATTTGTTCAGGGTCAGTGCTGTGATGGAGCTGGCCCTCCTGATGAGTTTGGTCAGGGTCAGTGGTGTGATGGAGCTGACCCTCTTGATGAGTTTGTTCAGGGTCAGTGCTGCGATGGAGCTGGCCCTCCTGATGAGTTTGTTCAGGGTCAGTGCTGTGATGGAGCTGGCCCTCCTGATGAGTTTGTTCGGTGTCAGTGCTGAGATGGAGCTGGCCTTCCTGATGAGTTTGTTCAGGGTCAGTGCTGCGATGGAGCTGGCCTTCCTGATGAGTTTGGTCGGGGTCAGTGGTGTGATGGAGCTGGCCTTCCTGATGAGTTTGTTCAGGGTCAGTGCTGTGATGGAGCTGGCCTTCCTGATGAGTTTGTTTAGGGTCAGTGCTGTGATGGAGCTGGCCTTCCTGATGAGTTTGTTCAGGGTCAGTGCTGTGATGGAGCTGGCCCTCCTGATGAGTTTGTTCAGGCATTTGGCATCACCTGTACTGATCCCCAGAAGGTAATGCAGAGGATAAACAGGAAGGAAGACAGGATGGTTCCCTGAGATACCCCACTGTTGCTCACCGCCATCTCCAACTCAGTCCTGGAGCTTCACAAACTGCAGTTAGATGAGTGTGGGACAGGTTAATTTTGACTGATAAAAAAGATACTACCTTACCTTCACATCAAGACTAGACAAGATCGAGATATGGGTACAATCAATTGCACCAATCATTTGTGGGAAATTAGAATAAATTGTAATTTTAGGATAATATATCTGTTAAAATGATCATTATGTCTAAATAGGATACTGTAATATGTAATATGAACTGTGTATCACTGATCAATTCATAGAAGCTCTTTTTTAATGGCCAGTGTGGATATGTGGCCAGGGAAGATGACGAAGGTGTTGATATTTTAGGAGAGCAACAACCACTTTGTGGATAGCTCGGCAAATGGTTTCTTTGCACAAATTCACTGTAACCTACTACGTAGAGAAGTGTCCCACTGGCATAAAAATGCAAAGCTATGCAGACTGCCTGTGGGACTGTTATTCTGGAAAATATACTAGATACATTTATCTGAAAACCTTATTATTAATAAGGAAAGATGTCTGGTAATGCAAGGGAATTATTGCGATCTCAAAATAGTCTTTCACAACAAAGTGCCCTTCTATCAGGCACTTTATGTGTGTTGAGTGCCTTCATTGCTAATTGCCCTGCATTGACTGTCCACATGTGTTTTCCCTCATAGTTGCCCTGCTTTGATTTCCCACATGCGTGTTCCCCTGTAGTTGCCCTGCCTTGATTGTCTACGTGCATGTTCCCTCACAGTTGCCCTGCTCTGACTGGCTACATGCGTCTTCCCTCATAATTGACCTGCCTCGATTACCCACATGCATGTTCCCTCATAGTGGTTTTGTTTTGACTGCCCACATGAATGTTCCTCCATAGTCCCCCTGCCTTGATTGCCCACATGCATGTTCTCCCATAGTTGTCCTGCTTTGATTGCCCACATGTGTGTTCCCTTGTATTTGCCTTGCCTTGATTGCCCATGTGTTGCACCTGTGTCCCCCTCTTTATATGTTGAAAAAACAAGGTTGAAAAAGTTCTGTCAAATATTTTTAAATTATCACAGTAAAAAGATCAAGCATCTGAGGCTGTCCTTAATTCTCTTTCCTATCAATATCCAGTGCTGCTTTAATTTTGGTGCAATTTGTCTCAAAATTTGATAACTGCCACAGAGTCTTACTGCTTAATTTGCTAAATATGTAAAAAGCATGATTGTAGTAAAAAAATATATATATTTTACTGTAAATTATCACTAGAGATACCTAATAAGACATAGACATAATTATTGCATAATTTAAGAAAATATGGTGTTTATTGTACTCAGAAAATAAGAGATTATTTTTAATATTAGAAAATGACATCATGTTAATGATATGGCTTTTCACATGACCTCACCCCACCCCCTGCCTTACCACAGTGAACAGTGTTTAGGCAAAAATCCTCCCAGCTGAGAAACGTTCCCCGGGCAGCCATGGTGACAGAGATGATATAAATAGAGGACTTTTGACTACAGGGAGCCTCAGACAAACACAGGTGACTACAGGGAGCCTCAGATAAACACGGCAGGCAGAATGGCTTCGGCAGTGATGACTCTGATCCCTTGAGTCCTAACAAGTGAAACACATGCAGGTGAGAATTATGTTTTGCTATGTCATACTTGGGAGAGTGTCGCAGGCTGTGTGAGACTTACCGGTATCATTGTATCCCCCCCACGGGGAATACATATGGGTGGGGACCAGTGTGCCACCAGCACAGACACCTTCTCATTAAGACACTCAGATCATACACTCAAATCAGACACTCATGACCTCTTCCTTATTCCAATACACTTGGCACTCTTTTGTTAACATGCATACAAAACAAGTATATTCAGCTACTCCACAGCCTACTAGACTCCTCCATAACCATTGTACATAATACTAAGTAGCCTAGTTTTTTCCATTAAAATTATGAGCTTACTTAGCGTTAAATCTTAGATGAAAGCAATGTTTTCGTTGAATAGATTAGAAACATTACTATACCAGAACAGAGAAAAGATTACTTTCAAGCATATTTTGGCCTCCAAAGAAAAGTCATAGGAGCTAAATAAAGGCTTCGTGCGAACGAAATTAAATATGAGAAACATTCGTTCGTACATTTATGTGAATATTTGGGGATTTATAAGGAGAACATGCTGAAGAAGTTCGCACATTTACGAAAGTTCCAGAGCAGTCATACGAACGTTTTGGAGAAAACAGAAAAAAGCGTCATTTAGAGTTCGTATTGAAATGTCCATTTAAATCAAATTTACGGTCATTTTAGCGCTTGGTGAAATTCGCGTCAATAAATACAGAAGCTTTTTTGTTATTATATCTAATATACAACTAACATTCAGTGTTTTGTTGTTTAAAACGAATGGTTTTAAATATATGCCAAAATATTGTGTCCAACCTAAAAGAAGTGTGTGTACTAAAGTGAGCTGAAATCAGTTTTAGGTTGGATATTCGACACACTCTCCAGATCAAGCGCCGGTGTCTCACTCACGCTAGCCGTCATTAGTGGTAAAAGACCTCCAGTTCAGATCCACAGCCTCGCAGATGATCGCTTACCGCTGATTTATGGACCGTCAACTAGTTACTGCCCAAATAACAAAATACTAATTGCTTGCTATTGCTTCCATGCCATGGAAACTAGTGACTCCAAAATGCGTGCATATCGTCGAACTACCTGACATACATAGCACACAACGACTTTTACTCATGTTTTAAAAGGGATTTCTTTTTCAGTAGCTTCTAGACTATGGGACCCCAAATGCAAATTATACTACAACCTGAGCCTCACAGGAGACAGCAGCTGTCATTAGTTTTTAACCATTTGCATATTTTACGGGATTTTTTGTTTGTTTGTTTTGCAAAAAAATATTATTTTTCCAATAGCTTCTAGACAATGGGATTTAGAGACCCTAAACCCAGACTATAATTCAATAACAAATATTATTTTTCTCCACTTGAATTATTGGTGGTATTTGGCTTTACTCCGTTACACTATTTAGCCTAAACAGTAGGCTATTTTTGACATATCAGACCACAAGTGCTTCAGATCTATTTTATGCAAACAGGAAGTGCCACTGAACTAATCAGAACAAATCTTTTTGGTGAACAAAATTGTACTACAGTGGTACCTCACTTCTCGAACTCATTAGAACTCCAATTTCTTAAAAGTTGAACCAACCAGTTCGAAAAAATCTTTACCTACAACTCGATCTAAATCTCAGAAGTCAAACCGTGAACGCTGACCTAAGATAATTTGTATGCGCGGGGAAATGAGTCACGCAGCACGTCTCTAAGCGGAAACATAGGGTAAGGCTTCAGTCTAAGCTTCGCATTTGCTGTGATAGCATCCTGCATGTTTACACTAGCTGAATACATATATTTAGACAGTAAAAATACATTTAGACAATTATAGACAGTAACAGTAATTATTATATAATAAAATACATTTTAAAATAAAGATTTCTTATTAATTATTTTAATATTAATAATAAACCATTAATACAATTAATTATATAATATTGTCGTGTCAAGCGGACGGAACAGAGACAAAGGCGCAGACGTCAGGGTATCGGGGAATACGGTGTTTAATTACAGGTAAGACAGGCAAAACGCAAACGGACAATACAATGACCGGATTGGGGAAACAAACTGAAGCGGACTAAATAGAGGACTAATGACAACAACCAGAAACAGCTGATCACATGGGGATTCCACACAGGGTTAACGAGGGGGCGTGGCACACGGAAGGAGCGGACTATCGGGGCAGGACACATTGTTTTTTTTTAACTTTACACATTGTTTGGATGCATTTATTTTCTTACTTTACAAATTACTGTTTTGATAAATGTGCTTAAATGTGTTTAGTACAGTATATGATCTTTTTGTTTTATCCGGTTCATTTTGTGTAAATGCTAAAAAAACATATTTAGAGATGTAACTTTTTGGGGCCGGGAAGCAATGAATTGGTTTTCCATTATTTCTTATGGGGAAAATTCGATCACAACTTTTTAGGATTCGATCCGGAGTTCTAAACGGATTAAATTCGAGTTTTGAGGTACCACTGTTCTACAATTTGTACCTGGTTTTGGAACACTGGCTCCCAAGGCCAAGAAGCTGATTTTTTTTTGCAAAGCTAAGACAGGGTTTGCAAACTACCATTTCAATTAAAATACCTTGATTTCACTTTAGCACTGAGTTCTTGCTGTGCGCTTTTTTGTCAGTCTTTTACAATCACGCATGTGTCACTAATGTTAATGTGAAACAGCTAGATGGGTCTTTCAATCAAGGAAAAGAAACAAGTCAAAGCACAATAAAAATTTAACTCTTTAGCGAAGCACAGGAGCCTTTCAGTTTTAAAGTAGTTTGTAAAACCTGAAGTAGCTCAGAGTGCCCCCCTGACATGGACTAGATGGTTACCTAGGTACCCTTGAGCACCAGTTCTGTCTCGAGAGAGTTGTTCTATTTGGGAACATTTTTAAATCAAATGTTACCTGCAAATAACTTACATGTCCCAGATTTTTGCAATGCATTATTTTCCTGCATTCATTTACAATACATTTTGTATCTTCATTTTCGCATACATAACATTTAATTTCATTGGTTCTCAAACTCTGGTACATGTGTCGTACAGTAGTTTGCATCTCAACCTTTTGGCGACACAGATGCTTATATAAAACCTGCTGTACAACATCACACATCTACCCAGGAATCCTATCCGAGATGATGTCACTCATCAAAAGCCACGGTCACTTACTATAGACGTGTTTCCCATATGCAGAAGTCTGCTTGGGGGAATGGTTGAGGATCTGTGCTGTATGAATGAGATATACACCGACCCCCATCATGCAGTGAGATCAGCTGTTAGTAACTGGTGTGTAAGAATCCATGCCATTAGCCAGAATATCCCTGTTATTGTAATAGCAGGTGGCATGGCAGTATTAGAATGAAGCACCAGAGAGGTTCAGATAAGTATAATTTCATTGTTATGAAGTGTCTTAACTTAGAAACTAAATCCCCAGGTTCTTTAAGCTGCAGTACTGAATGTCCATTCACTCGACAACAAATCTTTCAAAGTAGGCCAGATGATTGAAAACCAGAATCTTGATGTCATCTTCTTACTAAGACCTGGCAGGATAGTAATGGTGCTCCTGTACTTAAGGAAACCTATCTTCCCAGATTTCTCTCTTCCTCCTCCCCCTCCCTTGTAATGCATTTGTTGAGAGATTTATCTCCAGAATTACAGAATGTACAAATACCCCCCCACTGAAAACTAAGACTGCATCAGATAGAGTAAGACCCCCATGAAGGAACTCAACCTCTAACCTTCAATTTCCTGTTAAAATAATTGAGAAAGTTGTGTCTATTCAGTTGATTGATTACCCTCTGCTTTCTTGTAATTCTATATCTCAGTGCTGCCTTTGACATTATAGACCTTGAGATTCTGCTGCCTTTGACACTATACACCAGAGGTCACTAACAGGCGGACCGCGGTCCAGGTCCGGACCCAGAAGCTGTCCTATACGGACCCGGACCGATAGCCAAAACATTAAGTTATTATTTAAAACCTGACGCTTCTATTTTATCCGGCGCAGCTTTTGTGGTCTTTTCGGTAGTGGTTTAGAAGTAGAACCGCCGTTTCCCACGGCAATGAATGTCAAACACCTCTAACCGCCAAGCTAGACGTAGTTCGGCTCATGCAGCCCTTTGTCTGCGCTGATGTGCCATTAGTGTTAATAGCAGCAGCAAAGCTAAAACCCGCAACCAAAAATTCAGACGAAGTTCTGCGTCACGTGACAATAAATATTGTCAAAACGATATTTTGAATTGTACTGAATTAATTTGATTTGACAGTCAGTTACTGATAAAATGCAATGTTGATGCAACTAATAGGCTCCTTAAATGTATACAGTATCACACTAAATAGTTAGACATTATGATATTCCGGACCTTTGTTTCAAGAAATTTTCTCTAACTGGACCTCTTTAAATTTTAGTTGAATACCCCTGCTATCGACCATGAGATTCTGCTGCCTTTGACACTATAGACCATGAGATTCTGCTGCCTTTGACACTATAGACCGTGAGATACTGCTGCCTTTGACATTATAGACCATGAGATTCTGTTGGACCAGCTGCAGACCAGAGTTGACCTTCTCTGGTACAGACTTTTGGCACCAGGAATCAGGCCATACTGGACCCATACCGTGAAGTGACGGGTTTTCATTGCAATGTATGCCAGCTCTACCCGACCCATACCCGTGCTGACTCAGCTGACACTGACAGTAAGGAGCGCTGAAATCGTGTGAACAGTAAATAAGTGCCTGTGCCACTGCTGGCCACCTCTGTGGTTTAGGGACTTTGTGGTTGACTTGTGGGTGACCAGGACGGTTGACCCCTCAAGTGGGGGCAATGCGGCACCGCAGCACTTATAAGTAATTTTCCTGGTTACTGGCATTCCTTGTACCATGCCACGTTGATGTGCAATATGTAAATGTAATGTAATGTGTGTGTCTATGTATTAACATTGTGATTATTAAATGTTGTAACCATTTAATTTTTTACTGCAGAATGCATGTTTCCATTACTGTCTACCCCGACTGTAAGTGCAATGTTAATTGTTGACTTCCTTGTTTGTGCCACTGCTGGTTGTCTCTGGCAGTGTGCTATTAATAAATATGGAACTTTTGTTCCTTTTTTATAAAGAGCTTTCTCCTTCTTATTATAAATTATGCCCCACCACACTGATCCAGCTACAATATATTTATAAAGCGTAAATTTAATATACACACAATGTTTAGACAATGGTTATTTTACTTTTGGTTCACATTGAAATTGATACAAAGATGTATATTTGTAACAGTGTCTACAAAATCTTATTGTAATTCAATGAGGTGGTGTTGGTGTTCTTCACCCAGGCTGCTTGCTATAACGTCCAAATCCACCAGATGTAGCTGTTTAGTGTATTGAAACAGCAATTCATGTCCTGACACATTGAGAGAGATATACAATGAGGGAAATAATTTTTTGACCCGCCATTGAATTCCTAAGTTCACCCATTTATAAAAAAATGAGAACTCTATAATTTCAATGGTATTTCAACATCAGAAGATAGATTTTCAACAAAACAAACAACAAAAAAATCATTATGTAACAGTTACAAATCAATTTGTCATTTATCTAGGGAAATAAGTATTTGATACCCTACAAGTCAGCACACAAGTAGTACTTAAATAAGTATTAACAAATACCAAGCCAGCATTCACATTTATTGGCATTACTTTGTTTAAAGATTATTCTTTGGTCACTAACCTTTCTAGATCTTATCACCAGGAGAGACACCAAAGAGCTGTCTAAGGATGTCAGATTGTTGGCCTTGACAAAGGTGGAATGGGCTACATGACCATCAGCAAGCAGCTTGGTGATATAGTAACAACTGTTGGTGGAATTATTTGCAAATGGAAGAAAGACAGAATAACTGTCAATCACCCTTGATCTCAGGCCCCAAGGAAGATTTTGTCTTGTGCGGCATCAATGATCTTGAGAACAGTCAGGACTAACCCCAGAACTACACTGGAGGAGTTCGTTAATGATCTCAAAGCAACAGGGACCTCGGTCACCAAGAAAACCATTGGTAACACAGTATGCGGTTATAGTTTGAAATCCTGTAGTGCTCACAAAGTACTCTGTTCACGAGGGCCCATGTTCAGACCCATCTGAAATATGCCAGTGAACACCGGAATAATTCCAATGAGGCTTGGAAGAATGTGATGTGGTCGGATGAGACCAAAATCAAGCTGTCTACTCGTTGTGTTTGGAGGGAAAAGAATGCTGACTGTAACCCCAGGAACACCATCCCTACTGTCAAACACAGAGGTGGAAGCATTATGCTTTGGGGGTGTTTTTCTGCCAAGGGTACAGGACGGCTCCACTGCATCGAAGGAAAGATGGTTGGGGCCATGTAGCGTAAAATCTTGGAAGAGAACCTCCTTTCTTCAGCTAGCACTGGAAATGCATTGTGGGTGGGTCTTCCAGCAGGACAGCAACCCTAAGCTGCTTCAAGAAGAAGCAGATGAAGGTCATGGAGTGCCCTAGCCAGTCTCCAGACCTTAATCCCATAGACAACCTATGGAGGGAACTCAAGCTTCGTGTATCCAAGTGACAGCCTAAAAACCTTAAAGATTTGGAGAAGATCTGCAAAGAGGAGTTGATGAAAATTCCTGCTGAGCTGTGTGAAAACCTGGTGACCAACTACAAGAAACATCTGACAGTTGTGCTTGCCAACAATGGTTACTCCACCAAGTACTAAAGCCTGTGTTCCAAGGGATCAAATACTTATTTCCCTAAATAAATGATAAATTGGTTTGTAACTGTTACATAATTATTTTCTTTCTTGTTTTGTTGATCTATCTATCTTTTGCTGTTGAAATAAACAGTGAAGTCATAGACTTCTCATTTCTTTATTAATGGGTCAATTTAAGAATTCAGCAGGGGGTCAAATAATTATTTCCCTCACTGTACATATATTGTATTATATATTGTATTTCACAGTTGTAACAGAGATCAGGGATGCTGATTAATGGTTTGGTTTGAGCATTTGAGGAGGATAGAATATCTAATCATATCATTTTTATTGTCACATCACTAGAACAGGTGAACTAGTGAGTGAAAGTCTTGGGTCATGAGTTCCTATTTGCAGTGTAGTACATGAAATAAATGCCAACTGTATGAAAAAAACATCTATACAACAGTGTACTGTACATAAAGACTGTACATAAACAACTGTACGATAATATACAACTCTACATATGCAGAAATGCAACAGTATAATATGTAGTACGGTACACATACAGTACACCATGCGCCGGGCAGACAGACTGTAGGTGTAATATAGTACAGCTCGCTGTAGTGGGGAGTGGGGGTGGTGACCTGGGGTTGGCTGATATCACTTGGAGTTCAACATCCTGGAGACCTTGTGGAAGAAACTGTTCCACAGCCTGCTGGTCCGACTCTTGATGCTGCAGTACCATCTGCCTGATGGTAGCAGGGTGAGCAGAGCATGGCCTGGGTGCCTGGGGTCCCTAATGATTTTAGTGGCTTTCCTTCAGCACCGCCTGGTGTAGGTGGCCAGCAGGGGACAGTAGCAGGGTGAGCAGAGCATGGCCTGGGTGCCTGGGGTCCCTAATGATTTTAGTGGCTTTCCTTCAGCACCGCCTGGTGTAGGTGGCCAGCAGGGGACAGTAGCAGGGTGAACAGAGCATGGCCTGGGTGCCTGGGGTCCCTAATCATTTTAGTGGCTTTCCTTCAGCATTTGGTTTCACAGTGAAGACGGTTTCAAAGGCATCAAGGTTAGTTAAAACAATTGAAGTATTTGTTATAGCTACTGTGACAATGCATAAACGTCTGGGGCCACATTGGTAGTGCATCCTCCTGTGGTGAATTGTTTTAATAGGTTTCTGAGATCTAAATGGAATTGGAGGTTGGACTACACAAAAGCGCCCTCTTCTGGAATTTTGATCCAGTAGAGGGGAGGAGTTCTGCAGTGGTACCATTGAGTAAGCTTCTTCACCTGAATTAGGTTTTGGAAATAAAAAATATATATATTAGTAACAGATTCAGGAAATGAAATATCAGATACATGTATCCCAGGTTAAATATTTTGTGAAAACTTTGATTTAATCATTATCTGTCAATGTAGCTATTTAGAACTGCACAGTCAGAGATGCTGCTCTTCTTCATGCCTCAAGTGCTTAACTTCCTGTACTCTTCCACCTGGTTCCCTGCCCACGACACCATCTGCCCAGGTAAACCGGGGTCGCCCTGATATGATGGTGGGTCTTTTTTTGGTCAGATGCCTGTGAGACAGAGGATTGAAGCAAAGTGTTTTTCACTCTGTTTGGGCTGCTGAGTGAAGACTAAATCCTGAAACAGGGGATGAGCTACTCCAAGTTTAAGAAGAAGGACCTCAGCAAATTAGGAGACCTCATTCTAAAGGTAAACTGTGTTTATGGGCAGGTTGGCAGCCCTGGCCTCTCTAATTAACCATCTTTAATGGGTCACTCTGGGTGCCTTGGGGAGATCTGCCCCACAATTTAAGGAAGAAATATTTCTGCTTTATTCTTACTTACACATGAATAAAATCATATCACTGAGTGGCCTATTCTGTTTTTAGTGTTTTTTGATTTTACTGCAGTTTGCTTTTTTCCCAGTAGGTGGCAGAGACATTAAGGCTTGTAGATGTGCAGCAAGGGCTAGAGGGAGATGGAGAGTTTGTACAATGCAACAACATGACCATCATCAACCTGGTGCTGAAGGTTCTAGGACCCATGCATGAAAGAACCCTGAGGAGCGTAATGCTGCTCATACAGGTGCTGTCGTATGACGTCACATTTATTCGTCCTGGGATCTTGCTTGTGAAGCTGAAGAAGGAGGCTTACCGGGAATTATTAGCCCAGGGGTCTCCGGAGGCAGCTGACGGGTACCGGCGGGCCAGGCGGAATGCGGCTCGGGCGGTCGCAGAAGCAAAAACCCGGGCGTGGGAGGAGTTCGGTGAGGCCATGGAAAGTGACTTTCGGTCGGCCTCAAAAAGGTTCTGGCAAACCATACGGAGTATCAGGAGGGGGAAGCAGCTCCTGGTTCCTACTATTTATAGTGGGGGGGGGGGCTGTTGACCTCACCTGGGGACATCATCCGGAGGTGGAAGGAATACTTTGAGGACCTCCTCAACCCTGCCTCAGATACATCTACGCATACTGCCTTTGAGACATCTGAGGGCGCAGAGCCCGAGGGTGCTGGGGGGGGCTTGCCCATCACTGAGGCTGAGGTGGCCGCGGCGGTTAAACAACTCCGTGGTGGCCGGGCCCCGGGGGAGGACGAGATCCGCCCGGAGTACCTGAAGGCTCTAGATGTTGTGGGGCTGTCGTGGCTGACACGCCTTCTCAACAGTGTGTGGAGGTCAGGGACAGTGCCGCTGGATTGGCAGACCGGGGTGGTGGTCCCCTTATTTAAGAAAGGGGACCGGAGGGTGTGTTCCAACTACAGGGGGATCACACTTCTCAGCCTCCCTGGGAAGGTCTATTCCAGGGTACTGGAGAGGAGGGTGAGATCGATAGTCGAATCTCGGATTCAGGAGGAACAATGCGGTTTTCGTCCTGGTCGTGGAACACTGGACCAGCTTTATACCCTTGCAGGGGTACTGGAGGGAGCCTGGGAGTTTGCCTATCCAGTCTACATGTGTTTTGTGGATTTGGAAAAGGCTTACGACCGGGTTCCCCGAGGTGCTCTGTGGGGGGTGCTTCGAGAGTATGGGGTCCGGGGTCCACTGTTGTGGGCGATCTGGTCCCTGTACGAACGGAGCAGAAGCTTGGTCCGCATTGCCGGCAATAAGTCGGACGTGTTCCAGGTGCGTGTTGGGCTCCGCCAGGGCTGCCCTTTGTCATCTGTCCTGTTTATCATATTTATGGACAGGATTTCTAGGCGCAGCCAAGGCGTCGAGGGTGTCCAGTTTGGTGACCTCAGGATTGCCTCGCTGCTTTTTGCAGACGATGTCGTCCTGTTGGCTTCATCTGCTGGGGATCTCCAGCAGGCACTGGGGCGGTTCGCAGCCGAGTGCGAAGCGGCAGGGATAAGGATTAGCACCTCCAAGTCCGAGACCATGGTTCTCAGCCGGAAACGGGTGGGTTGCCCTCTTCGGGTTGAGGAAGACGTACTGCCTCAAGTGGAGGAGTTTAAGTATCTCGGGGTCTTGTTCACGAGTGAGGGTAGGCGAGATCGGGAGCTGGATAGACGGATCGGAGCGGCGTCTGCAGTACTGCAGGCGCTTAACCGGTCCGTCGTGGCTAAGAAAGAACTGAGCCAAAAAGCCAAACTCTCGATCTATTGGTCCATCTTTGTCCCTACCCTCATAAGAACATAAGAACATAAGAAATTTACAAACGAGAGGAGGCCATTCGGCCCATCAAGCTCGTTTGGGGAGAACTTAACTAATAGCTCAGAGTTGTTAAAATCTTATCTAGCTCTGATTTAAAGGAACCCAGGGTTTTAGCTTCCACTACACTAGCAGGAAGACTATTCCATACTCTAACTACACACTGTGTAAAGAAGTGCTTCCTCAAATTTGTTTTAAAATGTTCTCCCGCTAATTTCCACTTATGGCCACGAGTTCTAGTATTTAGACTAATATTGAAATAGTCATTTGGCTGAACAGCATCCAGACCCGTTAGAATCTTATAGACCTGAATCATATCCCCCCTTAGTCTCCTTTGCTCAAGGCTAAACAGATTCAGTTCCACTAACCTCTCCTCATAAGACATTCCTCTAAGACCAGGAATCATTCTCGTAGCTCTTCGTTGCACCCTCACCTATGGTCATGAGCTATGGGTAATGACCGAAAGAACGAGATCGCGAATACAAGCGGCCGAAATGAGGTTTCGCCACAGGGTGTTTGGGCTCTCCCTTAGGGATAGGGTGAGAAGTTCGGATATCCAGGAGGGCCTCGGAGTAGAACCGCTGCTTCTTCACGTCGAAAGGAGCCAGTTGAGGTGGTTTGGACATCTGGTGCGGATGCCTCCTGGGCGGCTACCCGGAGAGGTTTTCCGTGCATGTCCTACAGGGAGGAGGCCCCGAGGCAGGCCCAGGACTCGCTGGAGGGATTATATCTCTCGGTTGGCCTGGGAACGCCTCGGTGTCCCCCCCGAGGAGCTGGTGGGGTTAGCTGGGGAGAGGGAGGTCTGGGTGCCTCTACTGAAGCTGCTATCCCCGCGACCCAAACCCCGGACAAGCGGCAGATGATGGATGGATGGATGGATGGATGGGATCTTGCTTGTGGCATGGCTGTCTGATTAACCCCCACTTCTCTGCAGGTGCTTGGGAGCGCTGTGGCTTTTGGGATTCGTTATCACCTGGTACGTCTCTTCTACGATGTGTAGACGCCATAGGTGGAATTCTGAGAGGGACAGCACAACATCCTCTCTGGAATTTAGGTTTTATTAAATTTGGTATCTGCCTTTTTAGTTTTTAAGAATGTACTGAATTGAAATCGTACCTTTTTTTCTTTTGTTTATTCTTGTTCTGACTTTGAATGTGAAGGAGCCTCAAAATTATGACAATTTTGAATAATATATGCAAAACGGCATTTAAAATGCCTACAGACAGATTAAATGAACTAGGTTAAAGTAAATGCTTTAGTTTGTGTTAATTAATGGTCACAAAATGCATATATATAATTTATAAACAAGAAGCAGAAAGAATTTAGAGGAATTTCAAATCATGCTCAAGAAAAGAAGAGTAGGCAGAGCAGTAACTGTAGGCCTCCATCCAAGGGTTCTCTGAAACTTTATCACATGAAACATTATGTTAGATTATATGACAGGTGTCCTCGCAGATGGTTCTCTTGATATCTTGATGCTAACATGACCAAGCGATTATATGAGAAGCAGCTTCACCTTCCATGAAGCTTTTCACCTCTGAATTACTCCTGATCTCCAGACGTTAAAACTGTATAATAATAATAACAATAACAACAATAATAATATCATAACAATAATACATTTAATTCATAAAGAACTTTTTACTAGAACAAAATAGTTGATAAAAAAAAAATCAGAGTGAATTAGAGTGAATTTGTCAAAAAACATGATGAAAGGTTGTGTGTGTTCAGCAGGATTTCGTCTGTAGTGTTTGTGTGAGAGTGAATTTGTCAAATAATGTGATGAAAGGTTGTGTGTGTTCAGCAGGTTTTTGTCTGTAGTGTTTGTGTGCGAGTGAATTTGTCAAATGACATGAATGGTTGTGTGTTTTTAGCAGGTTTTCATCTGTGGTGTTTGTGTTAGAGTGAATTTGTTTATATTGCAGGTCAATTACTGAAACAAATAAAGGTATCATGAGCATAATTTTCCATTATTAATTCTTTTGTTTTGCTTCACCATAAAATTGCCAAAAGAACTGAATTTGTCAATGAAAATTCATTTTATTTTGCTATTAAAAACATTATCTATCATACTAACTGAACCACAGCAATGGTCATTTGCTGTGTTTTATAAACGAAGATATGTTGGTGAATATGCTCTGATTACGCGTTTTCGGACCCGCACTTAGTTCATAGTTTTTGCATTACGCAACGTTTTCTTTTGTAAATGTTGTAAATTAAGGTGCTATAACTGAGTTTCATCGTTTGTTTAATTTTCAGTGAAAGTTTAGGGATATTTAGTAGCTTAATTTTGTAGCTAGCTCGGTAACTAAGCTGTCTGTATGTTCAAAATGGTTAAATCGCTTGAGAAGGAGCCATGCTGGCATGACACGATAATAGATAAATTCTTCCAAATAGAAAGGAGAGCAGAGTTTACACATGTGATCCTAGCCAGCTAAAATAAAAAAAACAACCTTTTTGGTTATGCTGTCTCCTATTGGCTGTGCTTTTCCCATTTTAAAAATCATCATCTGCCATTGTCACTGACAGCGGTGGCAGCCCCAAGGGCCGAGCTTTTGTCTGCTGCAGAACCTCCCCCAAGCCTGATCCTTCTCTCCAAACTGCTTCACCACTGGTCATATATATAAATGATGTGGTCATCTGCTTTTGGGATGTAGCAAGCGAATCCTGGAAAGGGGGCACAATGCAACCATTAGTTTCTGAATACTATTGCAAGTTGGATGTTCGTAGTTGTTTAGTCACATTTAATTTAATTTAGTAATACATTATTTACCAATCAAATGCTTAATTCCACGTTTGTGATTTGTCTGACTTCATCAGTGATTTTTTTTCCTCAGATTAACAAATTCGTAAATTTTCATGCCTGCTGTTTCAGGATTAGTTTAAGTAAGACTACAAAGCAACTTTTGTTTCCATCAGATTACATCGGATTAGGATCAATGATGTTTCGTAGGGGTTGTTCTTCCATCCTCACTCACCAGTTTTTGGTTTGAAGATTCTTCCATTGGGACGCTCAACCCAAAACCTCCAGAAGATGTTTTGTTCAAGTTTAGATAATGCACCATTGATGCCTCTCAGGATAGGACCATAATCGGGACTCACTAATACCGCATACCTACGGAGACATGGGGTTAGCTTGGACCCAAAGGCAAAATTAGATTAATTTAACCTAAAATTCTATATTTACAGCAATCATTTTGCCTTGACCTGAAGCTATAGTCAAGACTCATCAGTCGTCTCATGGCACCCCAGAGTATTCCCTTATCGGCAACTTCCACACTGAAAGTCTGATTGGGGGCATGTGAGATTCGATTGACCAGAGTTATGGTGATTGAGTACGCAGTTTCTGAAAATCCAACGCAAAGCACACAGATAAGTCACACAGTCTGCAACACCCTCCCATAACTGTATTTTTCGTAAATGACAGCTAAATCACTTGAAAACCAGAATATAGCAATAAAAATAAGTAACATTCTCACCTGTTACTGCGCCACCTGCTTCAACATGCGGGACCAGAAATAGGGCGGCCAGAGTTATCACAGTGACCACAGTCATCCCTGCCAAGGCCATTCTGCCTGCCGTGTTGGTCTGAGGCTCCCTGTCGTCACCTGTCACCTGTCCTCTATTTATACCATCGCTGTCACCATGGCTGCCAGGTGAACGTTTCTCAGTTGAGGCGATTTTTTGGCTAAAGACTGTTCACTGTTGTAAGGCAGGGTGGGGTGAGGTCATGTGAAAAGTCATATCATTCATGTAATGTTAATTTGTAGTAATATAAATGTCTTCTTTGTTTTAGAATCAGAATCTTTTTCTTCGCCAAGTACAGAGAAGTACAAGGTACGGGTGGTATTATGACATAAACAGGACACACATACAAGTAAACATCTAAAAGTAAAGACACAAGGATTTTTCTTTTTTTACAGAAGATGTGCAATGCTGAGTCAAGCTTGTGGACAATATAAATAAAGAAATAAATAAATAGATAATGGATGGATGTAATGTGCGAAAGAGCTTAGGTACAGTGCAGATGAGTTTAATTAGTTAAAATATGATAATGGAGCTTGAACAGTGCGTGGTTCCATTTTGACAGTTTTTCATGGGTCCTTATTTAGAAGGCCGATAGCCTGGGGGCAGAAGCTGTTTAGGTGACGATTTGTCCTTGTGCTCAGGGATCTTATTCTTTGCTTCCGCTGGGAAGATGCTGGAAAAGGAAGTGGCCAGGATGCAGAGGGTCAGACATCATTTTTTTGGCTCTGTTCTTCATCCGAGGTGAGTACAGTGCTTCAAGAGGGGGGGGCTGACAACCGAATCGGTTACCCTTTGTGCAGCAGCCACCCCAGATTTTTTTGGGGGGGAATGAAGACTGTCAGAAACATTTACAAAGTGCATGAAATAAACTATTTTTTCCTTGAATTGCACAGTCGTTATGGTTATAATGTTTTGTCCTTCATGAGTTTATCCAAGTTATGGTAAAATCTGTATTTCAAATACTTATCTTTCTCTAAAAACTAATGACACTTCTGATCTGATCTGTATAAGTTGCTTTATTTCCCCAATACATCTTACCCTCTTTTTTAATATACAGCACAACTGTGAGAAATGCAGCTTCAAAACAAAAGTTTTCCGCAGTTTCCATGTCAGCTACCAAATAGCCTAAATATCTTCATATCTAAGGCTTTTGAAATCATTGTGTCCCATTGAAAACCCAATGCCGGCTATTTTCTTCTGTGTTGGTATCTGATCATGGCACGTCTTCATCAAAAACATGGAAGGGTTTGTGCAAATTGCCTGACATACAAGCAGTTTCTTATGTGCCCATATATTGGTCTTAGTGCCCATGCTCATCCCTGTCCACTGTCAAAAGTGCCTGCAATAGGTATGCGAGTGTCAGAACTGCTCCTTGGACCAATGGAGGAAGATTGCCTGCTCCCATTTCTTGTTGCATCATGTGGACAATTGTGTATGTGTCAGGCACCTGTGGAATGTGTTGGAACCACATGTCCAAGCAGGGCTCAATGTGCTGAGTCACAACACATGACTCCTGTGACCATCATTAAAGTTATGTGCCATTTGTGCCTACGGAGCCCTTCTGATGGTTTATACCAGACAGGATTGCCTTCATTCACACAATCAGTCTTGACGTTGTGGAGATGCTCTGAGTCAGTCACGATTTGGCCCATGCCAAAGTCACTCATACTTTCATCCCTGCCCCTTTCTTCTGCATTCGACGCATTGACTGCAAGTACATAAATGTTGGCATATTGTTGGCATATTTGCCATTTTTACAAAACAGTTGACATTATTCACTCAATATGTCAGTGGTTATGAGGTTTTGGCTCACTGGTGTATATAAATTTATATATTAAAAAAAAACAGTTTGTTTAGACCAATAGTCTGAAAAGATGAGCCTGCAGTCTATGTTATAAGAATCCTATGTCATGGAGAAGGATGGCTAACATTGACAGGAAGGAAAGAGTTGGGCCACAGGAAATGACACAGTAGGGAAATGGTCTTGGTGTTTAGGTCCCAAACTGGGGAGATATGTTGTGTTTATCTATTGTTCTGAATTTCTGTCTCATCGCCTACTTTTAAATGTAGTTTCAAAAAGTTTTGCCACAACTGGCTGAAATTTTCAGTAAGGTTGTCATGTGATCCGTGTGAGCACTGATTAATGGAAAAGTTAGTCTCACTACGTAGTGAAACTATTTGCAGAAAGGATATTAATTTATTTATTGCTCGTAATTTGAGCCTCATCTAATGCCTTAAATACCAAGTTTCTAAATGTTTTGTCACTTCTGGCTATAATTTGCAGTACAGCTGTCATGTGATCCGTGTGAGCATTGCCTAATTGACAGATTAAATGTTTCACTACGTAGCAAAACTATTAGCAGAGCAGATATTAATTTAACAAGTGTTTGTGCCATGTATAAAGATATGGAGAAACTGAGATTTAACCTGCTTTCTTGAAAATGGTCATATGTAGACCTAAGCTGCTTGCACATTAACAACCATTCAGTTATTTGATTCTTTATTTATTTGTCTAGATGATTCTCCTATAAAAGACATACTTTTTACTTTATTCTGTTGTCTTCATATTTTTACTTTTAGATTTTTAGTTGTATTGTATGTGCCATTCACTTTCATTTTTCATTTCTCCAGGTGCTTAATGCTGTCTACCCCTGTAAGACAATGCGACACTGACAGACAGGCTCCCTGTTACATCAATAACAAGCGCATTTTGTTCAGTTGATACATACTCTTTCTGTTTTTCAGTGCTGGTAATCTTGTAATGTTTTCATATTTGCTGGTGTGTTTCACCCTTCAGGGATTCCATATGATTTAGTTACTAGGGCATATCACCAGAAAGTTTCTAAATCACAATTCTCCAGATTAGTCTCATGTTGAATTTGTGTGAGAAATAATTATGCAGTGCTCTCGCTGGTGCTCTGCAAGATGTGAAGTGTCTGATGACTTGTTTAATCTCCTTGTTTTGGAACAATATACAAACATCCTCCTTGTGTAGGTGGCAACATATCTTGCCAAGTGGGATCTGCATACTGCAGCAGAGGCCACAGTATTAGCAGACAGTACTGAACTGTTCCAGAAATGGCGAGTGGATTGCAAGTAAGAGTTTGGGCTGTTTCCTGCACTTCCACAGAACCCCTGCTGCCCCCAACCTGGCCAGCCTGTAATGAGAGGAAATGGCCACCTAGCAAAGGATGAGCCTGACGAGATTTTTCATTACTGTTTGAGAGGGGGGGCTCTGAAAAACTGCCAGAGGAAAGCCTTGGGGTGCCCCTGCTAAAGCAAACGCTGTAGCTGTCCTGGTTCCATCTGGGACTAACATTAAGTGATCCCAGTATAACTACCCACAACCCCCAGGTTGCTGCAGGGCAGCTATTTGCCCTTTGTTTCAGATGGGTATGTAGCACTCGTGGGAAGCAAGTCTAAAACTCCTGTTACATAATATACACGGCTCATCTGAATAGTTTGTCATTTTCCCTGAAAACGGATACAGGGAACACTCTCCTAATTTTTGCCATTGGTCTTAACCATTCTACCATGCCAGTACACAGATTGGTTCTTTGTTCCAACTTGGTGGAAGGCAGAGTGGAGTTGGCCGTGTGCCCTGCACTCCCAGTGGATGATGTTTCCATCATTCAGCAACATCTGGCATGACGTCTCATCCCCTCTGGTGGTCTCAGGGATGCCACCTTCTGAGATAGAGGCTGATGACAGTCTTCAGCAGTGACCAGAGCTTGTGCTGTGACACACATTGTGCTGCACTCTGCCAAGGAACTTGATAAAGCTGCCATTGGGGACGACACTGAAGATGAGAGGTTTTTCTCTCGCCGGTGCTTCTTTGTCTTTCGTGAGAGGAGCTGGGCAGGGAACAGAACGTTTATGAACCAAGTGCAAGCTTCCTGTATTAATGGTGGTGTGTTGGTAAGCAAACAAGTTCCACACGGAGATCATTTTGCTGGAGCAACAATTGTGGCAAATTGTTGTGCCTTCCGTTGTCTGCCAGTCGGTCCTGAAGACAGGATGAGACCAAATAAAATGACTGTTTGACCATCATAGCCTACTTGCCATCAGGAGTTCTAAGGAGGTGATCAGGTTCTCACCCTCTTGTAGGTGTTTGGTTCTCTCTTCCAGGCAAAATTTGCTGTGGTGGCAAGATAATCTATATAAAGTATATTGTGAATACGCCTCACAGGAAGAAGAAAACGTGACTTTGCCAGGTGAATTGATTAAAACCATATTATGAGTGGGCCAGAGTAGAGCCAGGTGATACTGTGTGGCCAATGGCACCATATTGACTGGTGGCAGTGGTAGAATAGGATGACATTAAAGTGCCAGTTGACCGTATAATGTTTGCTTGGCTGAACTTGTTAGTAATGTTGTTGTTAAATCATCTAGATGATGAGAGGTGCTCAGAACTTATTACTCAATTTCTTCCCCTGTTTAAA
This sequence comes from Paramormyrops kingsleyae, assembly GCF_048594095.1. Taxonomy (NCBI): domain Eukaryota; kingdom Metazoa; phylum Chordata; class Actinopteri; order Osteoglossiformes; family Mormyridae; genus Paramormyrops; species Paramormyrops kingsleyae. The sequence continues at coordinate 225,190 of NC_132813.1, read as the reverse complement.
TAAAATCTAAAAACTGAATAAAGTCACATAATCTACAATATAAATTCTACAATATAAATGCTAGTCAGAGGATTTCCTGTGGCGTTCAGTGAAGCATCATGCTAGTTAGGGGATTTCCTGTGGCGTTCAGTGAAGCATCATGCTAGTCAAAGGATTTCCCGTGGCGTTCAGTGAAGCATCATGCTAGTCAGGGGATGTCCTGTGGCGTTCAGTGGAGCACGTCATGCTAGGCAGAGGATTTCCTGTGGCGTTCAGTGAAGCATCATGCTAGTCAGAGGATTTCCCGTGGCGTTCAGTAGAGCATCATGCTAGTCAGGGGATTTCCTGTGGCGTTCAGTGGAGCATCATGCTAGTCAGGGGATTTCCTGTGGTGTTCAGTGGCGCATCATACTCATCAGAGGATTTCCTGTGGTGTTAAGTGGAGCACGTCATGCTAGTCAGGGGATTTCCTGTGGCGCTCAATGGAGCATGTCATACTAGTCAGTCTGCAGCTGAAGATGCTTCTTTGATCAACCCTAACCCCGTGAAGTGGGCAATCCACATTTTCAATAATAGACTGAAGTCTTGCCAACATTCTCCAATCTACCACAGTTTCCCAAGTGTCCAGTTTCTTGCCTACCACAGAGCCAGCCTTCTGTATCAGTTATTACACCATTTCCAGACCTGTTTTCTGATATGCTCTTCCAAATTACATGGCTGAAACATGATATTGAGGTTAGGGATTTGGCCCCTATTCTCCAGTGGTTTTATTGTTTTTTGATGGAGAGGCAAACCCTTCTGAAAGCCAAATACCAGCATTTGTTGGATAATGGTCTCATCTGACCCATCTTCATCCAGTTGCCTCCACTTACCTCCTGGTGAATGAACTTGATGGTACATAGTGTTTTGGCACCAACTATAGCAAGGTGAATATGGTAACCAGCCCTGACTCTTTCCTTTACTCGTAAATGAAGGAATATGCTGACCAAGTCAGATCTGCTTGGTATGTTGGTAAATAAGATTTGCTGAAGGGCTACTGTCAGGTCCCTTTGACTCAATGTGCACGAGGTTTCTGCATTTATCACGTCAATCGGACTATACTCTTACAAAGTTATGACTTTTGGCTTACGGAATGCGCCTGCAGCCTTCCAACACCTTATGAATAGCATTGACTCAGGGTTGGAAGGTTGTGCTGTGTATTTGGACAATGTTTCTGTTTTCAGTGATATGTGGGAACATGTTCAACGTATTCATGGTTTGTTCATTTGGTTGGCTCAGGTACAAAACACAGTAAATTTAGCAAAATGTGAGTCTACCAAAGCGATGGTAATATATCTTGTAAGGTAGTAGGTCAGGACCATGTGTGTCCTGTAAGGGCAAGCCATTGATTGTTTTCCTCCAGATACTAGAACTGAAGTGTGTTCTAGGTATGCTAGGTTATTGCTGTAATTTTTGAAAAACCTGGCTGTAGTACTCATGGTGCCTCAGTAGGACAAACCCTTCACAATGCAAATGGACACCGGTAGGGGCTGGGGCGGTGCTCCTCCTGGAGGACAATGGTGGGATTGATTGGCCTGTATCCACCTTTTCCAAAATGTAAATCTTACCAGATGAATTTCGCCATTATTGGAAAAAGAATCCTTTGTTGTGGTTTGGGCTTTACAACACTTTGATGTTTATGTAGGAGGTGGTGCATCTCCTCTAGTGATTTACTGTGACCATGACCCCTTAACCTTCCTACATTCTCATCACAACCCCAACCAGCCTCTGATGCAATGGTGTTTCTTTCTACATCCGTAACACCTGGATGTACTCCATGCTAAGGGTGCTCATAACATTGCTACGGATTTGTTCTTCCATTCATCTACCTCATAAATCTATTATCTGCCCCTGTTCACAGGAGATATGTGAGAAAAGCAAGTAGAAGTCAGACTAATTAAGCATTCTTTTAGCTTACCATCATGAGGAAGTGATGGTCCTTAGTGTAGTTATTATACGCTCATATTTATTTGTGATTTGAACAAATACCTTTGGGCATTACTGCTATGGGGGTGGATGTTATGGTCCCTGTTTTTTTTGCGCTGCTGATAGTTTTGTGTGTTGCAGGTGGGAGTAATTGCCAGACTTGATGAGTGGTGACATCAGCCTGCAGGTGCCCGGTCACCTTGAACCCTGCCTCTTTCCTGGATCATGTCCATATATACCCAGAATGTGCCATATGTGACCGGGACCCAGGCATTTAGAGTACCGCCCTGGGCTGGTTTTCATTGTACCTGACAGACAGGAAATTCTTCATTTATATTAAATTGATCTACTCGCCACCCCTGTTCCAAATTGAAACATGCATCTGCAATTAAGACCTGGATGACTCATAATTCCTCAAACAGTGGAAAAACATTTGTATTATGATTTGTTATGTTTATATTAATTGGCCCTAAATACACCCTCAGTAAAGCTGACTCATCAGTTCATCCCAGTTTGACTGTTCACAACCATGGTGTTATTCTGGACCTTCTCTTTACCTCAGCATAAATGAATAAAGAGAGCTCAGTACATGAAACTTCACAGTTATGTGTGTGTAAAATAGAAAGAGTAACATTCTAATGATGAAAAAGTACTGCAGCGCTGGACAGGCCAAGGCATCATGAGCACAGCAAAGGACAAGGAGGCTTACTTGCCGGGCCAGAACACACTCTTTATCCTAGTCCTGAACAGGACTATAACAGGCCCCCAATGAGCACCAAACCAAACACAGAAGGAAAACACAGGAAGGTCAGATGCTGGACATTTTGAACATACAGGCCACAATTGGAAACACAAGTATTAATCATAACTACAATAACAACAGCAATACAGTAACTCATTGATTGGCTTGTGGCTTGACCTTAATCACAGCTTGCACCTGGCTTTTAGCAAGCAAATTCACTCTTTTCTGTTTTCAGTAATGTCAGTCTGTCCAGAGGTTTTTTTTTCTTCTTACTTGGGAGTTTTTGGTTCCAGATCTCAGTACAGCATAATACATACATACACCAGTAACATAGTTGTTTATTATCATTGTCAACTATTATACACTTTACATAATTGTACAGTATATGTTACACTTTTCTACGACTGGTAGCGCAGTGTGTTTGTAACACTTAGCCTGCCTAATTCTGCAAAATAATCTCACACTGTCCATTTGGGCTTGTCAGACCCACAAAGGTCTAAATTTCCCAAGATTCCCAAGAGATTATTCCCAAAAAATCATAGACATGTAACTGTTTTGGATACCTGTGAAATTAATAATGTCTTTTAAACTTTCTACTCAAAACTTTACTCTTCTTCACCACACGTTTGGGCCCCAACCCTCTCAGCCAGCTTTTTTACCCACATGCTGACGAACTTCCCAGCAAATTGGATGCATCTATATCATACTTAGAAGTGCAGGAGACATTCCAGTCCTTAGAGTCTTGTGGTCCCGATGTTCTCGCTGTGGAGTTTTACAAACCACTTTCCCTTCTATTAACCCCAGTCTTAGAGAAAATGTACAATGTTGCTTTTCCTAAAGCCATCTGCCACCATGCCTCTTAGCTGCATCATTTTCACTATTACTTAAAAAATACAAAGATCCTCTCCTCTGCAACAGGCCAATTAAATGTAGACCTGAAGATCTTAGCTAACGTACTGCCTCCCCGTCTTTAAGAGGCATTTCCTACTTTGAACTCCACAGACAAATTGGGCTCAATGTTGGAAATGCAATCTTTTCATAACACAAGGAAGTTACTTAATATCCCCCAGTTTTGACTCAACTGAAGTTGTAGTATCCCTGGATGCTTTTGACAGGGTAAAATGGTATATTTGTTTTTCATTCCACAAAAATTCTGCTTCAGCTGCAGTTTTATGTCATGGATTTGATTACTTTATACCTCTTCAGTAGGGTCAGTTCATACCGATGGCATTCATTCTGCACCGTTCCAGCTTTATAGCATACATACATAGCAACTCCTCCACCTAAGCACAGGTATGTACTGCAGCAACTGTATTTACACCATTAACATTAAAAGGCAGCATGATAAGAGGGGAATGTCAATTCAATTTCACCCTTAATTAATTTCTGTAATATATTAGAATATTTATATATTGACTAATTTCATTATTAGAGATATTGTAATATTTGTAATTTAAAATATCATGTATTGTCTAGTATTGGTATTTTCTTACGGTCCTGTAGCAACTGTAACCATATAATTTCCTTAGGGATTAATAAAGTATTTTGATTGATTGATTGATAGATTGATAAAGCCTGTTCTCTTTCTCCTCCGCTATTTGCCCTTACCATTGGTCCCCTTGCTATTTGGTTTCACAGTGAAGACGGTTTCAAAGGCATCAAGGTTAGTCAAAACAATTGAAGTATTTGTTATAGCTACTGTGACAATGCATAAACTTCTGGGGCCACATAGTAGTGCATCCTCCTGTGGTGAATTGTTTTAATAGGTTTCTGAGATCTAAATGGAATTGGAGGTTGGACTACACAAAAGCACCCTCTTCTGGAATTTTGATCCAGTAGAGGGGAGGAGTTCTGCAGTGGTACCATTGAGTAAGCTTCTTCACCTGAATTAGGTTTTGGAAATAAAAAATATATATATTAGTAACAGATTCAGGAAATGAAATATCAGATACATGTATCCCAGGTTAAATATTTTGTGAAAACTTTGATTTAATCATTATCTGTCAATGTAGCTATTTAGAAATGCACAGTCAGAGATGCTGCTCTTCTTCATGCCTCAAGTGCTTAACTTCCTGTACTCACTGCCCCAGCTCTTCCACCTGGTTCCCTGCCCACGACATCGTCTGCCCAGGTAAGCCGGGGTCGCCCTTATATGATGGTGGGTCTTTTCTTGGCCAGATGCCTGTGAGACAGAGGATTGAAGCAATGTGTTTTTCACTCTGTTTGGGCTGCTGAGTGAAGACTAAATCCTGAAACAGGAAAACTGGGCATGAGCTACTCCAAGTTTAAGAAGAAGGACCTCGGCAAATTAAGAGACCTCATTCTAAAGGTAAACTGTGTTTATGGGCAGGTTGGCAGCCCTGGCCTCTCTAATTAACCATCTTTAATGGGTCACTCTGGGTGCCTTGGGGAGATCTGCCCCACAATTTAAGGAAGAAATATTTCTGCTTTATTCTTACTTACACATTCATAAAATCATATCAATGAGGGGCCTATTCTGTTTTTAGTGTTTTTTGATTTTACTGCAGTTTGCTTTTTTCCCAGTAGGTGGCAGAGACATTAAGGCTTGTAGATGTGCAGCAAGGGCTAGAGGGAGATGGAGAGTTTGTACAATGCAACAACATGACCATCATCAACCTGGTGCTGAAGGTTCTGGGACCCATGCATGAAAGAACCCTGACGAGGGTAATGCTGCTCATACAGGTGCTGTCGTATGACGTCACATTTATTCGTCCTGGGATCTTGCTTGTGGCATGGCTGTCTGATTAACCCCCGCTTCTCTGCAGGTGCTTGGGAGCGCTGTGGCTTTTGGGATTCGTTATCACCTGGTACATCTCTTCTACGACATGTAGACGCCATGGGTGGAATTCTGAGAGGGACAGCACAATATAGGTTTTATTAAATTGGGACCTGCTTGCAGGGCTGGATGTAGGTTAATGTCATACCCAAGATGGAGCAATGGCAGGTTAAGGGTCTTGCTTAAGGGCCCAATGGAGTAGAATCACTCCTGACATTTATGGGATTTAAACCAGCAACCTTCCAGTTGCTAGCACACAGCCCTAGCCTGTGAGTCACCAGTCCACCCACAGTAATCATCCAGTAATTCTCTTAAAGATTATTACATGAAATATGTTCAATTACATGGCAGGTGTCCTCGCAGATGGTTCTCTTGATGTCATCCATGTTGGTTTTCATACAGCAGACTAGGGCTTGCTCTGATCCTGAAAATCTAAAGTTCTGTTTTACCCCAAACCCTTAAAGAAAGTATAGGTGTGACTACTGGCCTTATGCTGGAATCATGACCAAACAATTATATGAGAGGCGGCTTCACCCTCCATGAATCTTTTCACCTCTTAATTACTTCTCCTGATCTCCAGATGCTTAAAACTGTGGGTCTTGGAATAAAAGTGCTTATCAAATAAATGAAATATTAAGAAGCTGTGTGTGTTCAGTAGGATTTTTGATTGTTGTGTCTGTGTTAGAGTGAATTTGTTTATACTGCATGAAATGAATAATGACATCATGAAGATAATTTGTTTTTTGATGAATTTGTTTATTTTACTGACAGCAGTGGCAGCCCCAAGGGCCGAGCTTTCGTCTGCTGCAGAATCTCCCCCAAGCCTGATCCCTCTCCAAACTGCTGAACATCTTCACCACTGGTCATATACAAAGATGATGTTGTCATTCGGATTGGGCATGTAGCAAGCGAATCCTGGAAACAGAGGCACCACACAACTAATAGCTTCATAGGCTGGATGCTAGTAGTACTTTAGCTGATTACATACTCTTTTGTTTACTTATCCTTCACTAACCAAATTTATAATTTCACATTTCCATCGCAATATCATTCATCTGACTTCAGCAGTGAGATTTTCCTCATCTTCTGACATGCGATTTCTGGATTAATTTAAGTCAGACTACCAAGTAACTTTTCTTTCCATGAGTGTACCTCACTAAGATGAGGATCAATGTCTTATCGGAGGCTGAATGAAGATCAGGCTTTGATCTTCCATCCTGACTCACCCACGTTTGGTTTGATGATGGATCCATTGGCAAACTGAACCCAAAACCTCCAGTAAAGGTTTTGTTCATGGTCAGCTAATACACCGTTGATGCTCCTCAGGAAAACACCATACTCCTCGTGTTCTATGATCGAGTATCTACGGAGACAAAGGGGTGAGCTTTAACCCAAAGACAAAATATTTTGTTTTATTTGCGCTATAATTCCATATAGACAGGAATAATTTTGTACTGACCTGAAGCCACGGTCATGATCAGCCAGGCGTATCATGGCACCCCGGAGTAGTCCCCTTTTGGCCACAGTGGCCGAGAAGGTCTTATTGGGGGCTCGTGTGATGCTGTTGACCACAGTTATGGTGATTGGTGACATGACCATGGGGGCTGTGAAAATCCAAAGCATATCTAAAAGCAAGTCCAAAGCAAGTATAACAGTCTCACCCTCATTACGGAATATCTCATAATTTATTGCTAAATCATGTGAAAACAAGCTGTAGAATATGACACAATAAAAATATATAATATTCTCACCTAAGTGTGGGCCAATTGCTGTGACACATGGGATCAGAAATAGGAAGACCACAGAGACCAGAGTCATCACTGCCGAAGCCATTCTGCCCGCCGTGTTTGTCGAGGCTCCCTGTAGTCACCTGCGTTTGTCTGAGGCTTCCTGTAGTCACCTGTGTTTGTCTGAGGCTCCCTGTAGTCATCTGTCCTCTATTTATACTATTACTGTCACCATGGCTGCCCGGGGAACGTTTCTCAGCTGGGAGGATTTTTGCCTAAACACTGTTCACTGTGGTAAGGCAGGGGGTGGGGTGAGGTCATGTGAAAAGCCATATCATTCACATGATGTCAATTTCTATTAATATCAATAGGTCTTGTCTTTGTCTTGCAAAATTGTTCTCCTTTGTGCAGTGACAATTCCAAATTATCTTCAGGGGTGGGGCGGGGTCAAGGTAGGGGCAGGGTCTAAAACCAAGGCTGTCACCAACTTCTTTTTACAAAGTGCACAAAATTAAAAAATGCTTACTTTTCCCAGTAAACTCTGCACTCTTTTGATAATATGTATATAGCACAATTGTCAGAACGCAGCTTCAAAACAAATGTATTCCTCAGGTTGCATGTCAGCTACCAAACAGCCTAATTCATGGGCTTCAGAGAAAGTTTGGTATTGGGAAGGATACACAAAGTGATACTACTGAAAATAAATACCAATGCAACCTTTTCACAAGTTGCCCACCGTGATATGTTACTGATTTCTGGGATGATTTACTGGTTAATGTTAGTTATAATGCTAGCCATTATTCTGCTGTGATATGCATGTTATTGTTTAGTAAAGTACTTACAACATTTTTTACTTCAAAAAAATATCTAATATCTCACATTCTCTTTTATTCGCTTTTTTCTTATATCCCCTTTCATTCTCAGACTGATATTTGAAGTGGTGGTGAAAATTACGGTATTCGGGTAGAGTTCATATAACGTCATCACACCCCCATGATCCATCTCGATAAACTATTGGCCCGCCCCTTGTCATTGTATTTCAAAACTGCAAAATGTTATATAATGTACTAAACACTTTAAATTTTTATGAAACATAATTTAAATGCAAAGATCTTTTTATTTGGGGGGGGGGGCATGAAGTAAATTATAGGAGGGAAACAGAACATATGTAAACATATGTCCCCCGCCCCCCTCCAGTTCCTACATCCCTAACCAAGTTACCTAAGGTACTTGGAAACATTGTATCCCCAATTCAAAATCCAACATCCTGCCCCGCCCCCATTCTTGTCCCAAGACCATCTTATTTTCATTGTAGAGAAAAGCACGAGTTGTTGTCTCCAAATCCCGTTTCCATAGCAGAAGCATTAAGCTGAAGGTACTGAATGACCGATGGTACAAACAATCATAGCACAGGACACACTACCATATAACCTTGTCTATCATGAACATCCCAGATGCCTCTAAGCCTTAAAATATGTGTAGAGCTCATTCTGTACTATTCAGGATGTAAGCGATTGCTAGTACATGAGCATCCCATCTAACAGGTGAAGTCCAGTTTCAATCCTTATTCCAGATAGTCGGTCATAATCCCAACAGCAAGACAACTGGGGAAGCCTAAACACTGCAGGCATAAAACTACATATTAAAAAAAAAGTAGTTCAGAAAAAATATCAGTGGATCTAACAGGGCTTCTTAACCACAATGCGCAGGGGCATTGTTACATTAGTAATTGTGGACTGTGAAATGTGATATATCGGCTATTACACCTCTAGAAGAATTGCTCCAATTTTCTTCCATGGTGGAATCTGATCACAGCATGCCTTCATCACTAGACATGCAAAAATCTGTACAAATTGCTTGACATACAAGCGATTTTTTATCACTCCAGAACAGACAGCCTAGTCAATTGAAAGTCTTATTTAAGTGTGTTCATACATGTAGAAGAAATTTCAACAAGCAGAGGACCTTTATTGTTATTTTTTCAGAAAGTTCTATTTCCTCCGCCTGGTTTCCCTCCTTAAATTCAAGATTCACGAAAACTGAGCCTGGTTTTGTAATTAATAATTGTGAGATAATTTTTACCACAGTCAACGAATACAGGGGTGCTTTATTCTTATTGTTGGTACAATAATGTGGGTGATTGTCTGGTGTTGTGGAATTTGAATAGCATTCAGTATATTTGGGGTGTAAAAATACAGACAGGAGTGTTAAAAAGTAAATTCTGGACATTTGCATTTGGTGTAACTTGTTTTTTTTTTTTTTTTAATTTGTTTAGCAGACACTTTCATGAAGAGACATGAAATAAACCTAGAAAACACATTTTATTTAACTGAGTGCTTCGTTGTGCAATTTTAATTTACTTCTAATACAGCTAATATCCTATTGTGCAGTTAATGGTCTGGAGAGAGCCGCAACACATGCTTCTTCAATGGCCTGCAAGGACTATTTCTAACATGACTTTTTTAAAGAAAAGGTTTTTTAAAACGAACTGTGTGAAGAGGTGAGTCTCCAGCCTATTGTTATTTGAGTCATATATCAGAAGGATGCCGGAAAGAGTTGTTCACAGGAAATGACACGGTAGGGAAATATAGATGATGGTGTTTGTGTTTGGACCGCAAACTGGGGAGACATACTTTTTCTTATTTCTTGCTCTAAGCTTCTGCCTTGTCTCATGTGTTTAAAGTTTCAAAGTGTTCTATGACTTGCAGCCATAATTTGCAATAGTCGTCATGTGATCCTCGTGAGCATTGTCTAATGGAAAGATTAATGGTTTCACTATGTAGTGAAACTGTTCACAGAGTAGATATTCATTTACCATGTTTGTGCTGTGTGTAGAGATATGGAGAACTGGGGTGTTAAACACTTGTTTGGCAACAAAATTGCAGATCCTGAAAACTGGGTTATTAGGTGTTATTTATAAATGTCTGCCTATGCACAGCAGAATGTAACCTGTCAGAAGAGCAGGCATTACGCTATGAAGTACTTATGCTGTGTATAGAGGTATGGAGAATTGGAATGTCAAACACAGCAGAAGGCAAACAAAGCAGTGGCTTTGAGAAAGTAAATGGAGGGTTTAAGGTTTCCTTTCTGTCATTACATTTCTGTAATTGCTGGGAGACACCAGAGACAGTGGAGCAGGCTCACAATCTGGATGCTTCCATTTCAAATGGCACCTTTGCCTGATCTTACCCTGTCTTGGAACCAGTTTGTCAGTTGCCTTCTTCCTTCCACAGGTGACTGTGAAAATTCATCTGATAGCCAAATCTATCTGACTGAGGAATCTGACTGCTGAATATGGTCATGACATCATCTCTTATGGACATTCCCCCACATCCAGGCCTTAGTTTTCAGTTTAGATGCAGGATTATACAGGATAAATGGAATTTCATGTAATTTATATTAACGGCAGTATTAGTGGTTGTGTTGTGGTCCAATTATCGGCTTTGTACCGGTCACTTGCTTCAGTGCTCTTCCTGTGACTCTCAGTATAGGAACCTGCTATTGGTGGTAAGCTGAGGTCATAGATAATATTTTAACAAACGCCTGTGTGCATGAGACATTATGGAAGTAAGAAGACACGTTGTGACACCATTGGAAGCTTTAAAAAGTAATTACTCGTTTCTTTCAGCAAGATCAGCCTTATCATTCCATGCAGAAGGTTTTCTGTCATGGAAACTTTAAATCTCTCTGAATCCACAAAACATTCACCAGCGGGTGAATTTAAAGATGATGTGCTCATCTATGTGGTCCTTCTCATTCACATTTGGGATGTAGCAACCAATCCCTGGAAAAAGGCACAACATAGCCATTAGACTCCGGTCAGGTTGAGGGTATCACCTTGCCATCTCTGTAATCCCCCTCCCACCCCCCAGGACCCCTGGTCTGAAATATTTTCTAGTATTTCCTTCTTTATGCCCCGCAGGCTTTGACCTCCGTGCAAAGACTCCTATTGTACTTGTACAATGCAGCATTAAAATTAACATTGTAACAAGGTGCTAATCTTCCCCTAGACATAGAGTTCATAAAGAATGCATAGTGAGAGTCTGACATAAACGATGTTCTACAAGCTACATTTGACTTGTTTTATAGCCTTATTTCTGTATAACTCAGGTGAATTGAGGTCAAGGCCCTATCACTGTGACACTCACCCACATCAGGTTTGAAGATGGTACCATTGGCGAGTCGAACCAGGAACTCCCAGTAGGTTTGAGCAGCTTCATTGCCAGCTATGCCATTGATGCTCTCCAGGTAGGGGCCGTAATTGAAGTTCTCAAGCACCGTGAACCTGTAGAGATGGTAGGAAATTTTGTGTACATGCTCTACCTGTCCTCTTGAGTGCGATGCAAGGCTGTGTGTACATGATTTTTCATGTAGCCTCCTATTATTCAGATCACGGTCCTCAAAGGTCCGAGCACTACTGATTTCCCAGCCTTCCTTTACCTGTGAGCCAGGTGTGAAGCCTCTGACCAATCAGAATCAGTAATTATTAAACTACCTGGGAGAACTGAAAACAAGTCCTGAATTTGGAATCGAGGTCCAGATTTGAAGAGCCCTGATGTAGCCTTTTCAAACGGAAAGTTTGTCACTCTGATTAACTGGTGTGAAAATTCTGCTGTATAAGAAGGGTATGTCAAGAACCTCAACTAATATTGACCTGTATGAAGGATTTTCTGTAAGGCTGTAATGAACGAATGAATGAATGAATGAATTAATTAATTAATTAATTAATTAACTTTTTAATCCATCTTGTTCGGGGTACGTGTCTGCTAGACAGTAACGCAGATATGAATTTTGTATCATTTTCTCACTTGAAGTCATTCGATTCCATCATCAGCCGTCTCATGGCGCCCAGCAGTACACCCCTGTAGACGATAGTTGTGCTGTAGGTCTGATTAGGAGTGTTTGTGATGCTGTCAAACACCGTCATACTGAGGGGGGACATTGCAGAACCTGTGCAAAGACAAGGTTGGCTGTTCTGCAGAAATGCTGATTACTCCCTACCTGCACCCAGAATCTGTGAGATTTATGGGCAAAATTTCCATTTTACTATACACTTGGATGCTTAGTGAAGACAGTGTTTAGGCCCTGTATAGCTAACATTCTCAGTCTACTCAACACCCACACGCACATGTGCACACACACAGGTTTGTAATTATATCTTTGTGGGGACTCTCCATTCATTTCCATAGGGAAAACTCTAATCCCAACATAATTACCTTAACCCTTACCCAGTCCTAACCTTAACCATAAATAACCAAACAAAATATAAGAATTTTTTCAGATTTTTGTGGGGACCTGAAAATATATATGTATATAGTTTATTCTTCAGTGTTCAATATTTAATGATTGTTGACATGTTATGTTGATACGTTATGTTGATACATTATGTCTTATCCCTTAAACTTATGCCTCTTCACAGTGTGGATCTAGGCAACTGGCTATTTCACTGCACATTGTACTGAATATTATTGTGTATCTGACACATAAAACTTTGAAACTTGAAACATAATAAGACAATAAACCCATAACTAAACCTCAAACTACATCTTATTAACTTTATCAGTCACAAAGACTGTTGCTGAAAAAGACTTGATGTATCATTGTGTGCCTGAAATTAACATCAAAAGCAGGTAGAACTTTTCCTATTTAAGCCTGTTGGGCATATTCAGTTTTTTCTTAGTCCACACTATAAAGGATCAAACGGATGTCGGCTGTAGCTGAATGAATGCTACTGTAAATGTTTCCGTATGTCTCCTACCTGCCAGCGCAGGAGCCCAGAGGACCAGCAGTAGGACAGCTGTGACGAGGAGAATCATGGCAGTTGGCTTCATTCTCTCAGCCCTCATGTGATGCTATTCTCTCACCTGTTACCTGTCCTCTACCTATACCTCTCTTTATACTACTGACTAAGAAAGCCTTTGTCAGCACAATGTTCCTTTGCTGTGTCCACAAGATTGTTTAATGTATGATTTGGCATGCTTTTGGTATTCAAATAATGGAAAAGCTTAATATTTGTTTTCACAGCTGCAAGGAAAGCTATGTATAGGAAAGTTATGTAAGATATTCTGACAAGTTTTTGGAATTGTTTTAATTTGTAGCCATAACCATTATTTTATTTGTGGTCCATTTTATAAATAAAAGCCATTTCCTTGAAATATGAGCTCTAAATCCCTTTTTCTTTTTCAATGTATATGGTCTTGATATCTTATTCTGGTTTATGTGATATGTAATGTACACAGTACAAGGTAACCTGTATTAAAATACTGCTGTCAGCAATTCTCCAGATAAGGATGGTGTTCCTAAGTAACACTATCAGGGGTCAGTAAAAAATTGGATTAATAAATAGTTTAGATAGACAGACAGACAGACAGATACAACTCCATTTCCAAAAAAGTTGGGACACTGTGTAAAATGTAAATAAAAACAGAATGCCATGATTTACAAATCATATAAACCCATATTTAATTGAAAATCGAACAAACACAACATATCAAATGAGATATTGTATTGTTCTATGAGGAATATATGCTTAATGTGAATTTGAGGTCAAACAACATGTTTCAAAAAAGTTGGGATGAGGCATGTTTACTACTCTGTTGCACCATTACCTTTACAACACTCTGTAAATGTTTGGTAACTGAGGAGACCAGCTGGAGTTCTGAAAGTAAAATGATGTCCCATTCTAGTCTGATATAGGATTTCAACTGCTCAACAGTTCAGGGTTTGTTGTTTGCTCCTTTGTTGTAGTTTTTGTTTCATGATGCACCAAATATTTCCAAAGGGCGATAGGTCTGGACTGCAAGCTACTCTGACCACAACTCTTCTACTATGAAGCCATGCCGTTGTAATATGTGCAGAATGCAGTTTGGCATTATCTTAAATTTTCTCAGTTTCAACATTTGATTTGATTGTCTTTGTTACATTTTCAATTAAACATAGATTTATATGACTTGAAGGAAATATAGGAAGAGAATCTTTTGGGATTCCTTTGGAGTTACACACCTACAAGTACCACTACAGTACCAAAGGGAAAAGGCCAATTTGCGTACACCAATTAACTCTGGACCCTGAAGGATCAGGGATGTTATTCAGCTATAACCATAACCAGACAAGCAGTTAGATGATGGATGAATGGAATCAATGGATGCACACGTAAATGGATGGAAGAAACATCAAGCATTGTATTATATACTGGTAGGGCAGTGTGTGGTGAGGTGAGTTAGAGTTCTGTACCTATGATCGGAAAGTCACTGGTTCAAATCCCTAGGTGGGCAGATTGATGCCACCATTGGGCCCCTGAGCAAAGTCTCATCTCATCTCTATGTGTTTCTCATGGGGCACAAAACAGAGAAAAAGGCAATTTCCCCATGGGGACCAACTGAGTAACACTGTTTTTACAACAGCCTCTGACATATGTATAACACCAATTGTGCTTCCATTTATCAGTCAAACTAACCAATGAACTTATGAAACTAACCAATGTATCAATTATAGCTACAGTCACATTCATGGCTTTCTGGTGCTGAATAGACAGATGCCCTCTTGTGGCCAATCGATTTAATAATTTTCTGAGTGCTAAACAGGCTTGGAAATTAATTTGCGGCAAAGCGCCATCTCCTGGAATATTGCATACAACGTTATTGGATGAGGACATAATGATGTTTGTGATTCCGCCTTATTAGTAAAGTCAGATTTATTGTCATGGTTCACATGCAATACGAAATACACATAGTAATAAAGTTTGACAATGGGATAGATAAATACATAAAAAATTAATAAAATCTTATAATAGTGCAGAAATAAGTTTGCTGAGTAAGGTGCAAGGGTCACACACACACACACGCACACACGTGCGCACGCACAGTCACTATGAAACCAAACATTTGCACTCCATGATAAACAGGGCAAATTTTGTCCTTCCCATGGGAAGCAGCACCATTTCTGGGCTTGCTGCTTAACACAGGGGCAGTAACCCTGCTGTCCATCACTTGCATTCATGTCAGGTATACATGTTACAAAACGGTTTTTACTGTTTTATTATGTTGCAAGCAGAGGAGTACCTGGAAATTTTTGGCCCCTCATATTCAAATATTCAAGGACCCCTAGCAAGTGCTGAGCCTCCTGAATCTGTCAGGATATCCATGTCCCTACTATGGCCCCTGTAAATTGCTGGGCCCCCTGAATCTCTCAGGATATCCATGTCCCTACTGTGGCCCCTGCAATTTGCTGCCCCCCCTGAATCTGTCAGGGTATCCATGTCCCTACCGTGGCCCCTGCAAGTTGCTGCCCCCCCCCCTGAATCTGTCAGGGTATCCATGTCCCTACTGTGGCCCCTGTAACTTGCTGGGCCCCCTGAATCTGTCAGGATATCCATGTCCCTACCGTGGCCCCTGTAAGGTGCTGCACCCCCTGAATTCGCCAGGGTATCCATGTCCCTCCAACATCCCTGGTTGCAAACTACAGCCAAACAGCTCAGAAACAAAACCTAACCAAAGACATGTAGTTGTTCATAAAGATTGGAAAGTTTCCCAAAAAAAAACACTTCACTTAAGAATCGAGCAGAGGTTTGCCCGTATTCTTCACAGCCCATGGAAGAATATGCTTGGTTTTTAACCAAATCATTAATTTATCCCTCAGAATCCTCTACTTTCAGATCATTACTGTTTGGAATACAATACATCCTCCATTCCGCACCAGAACTGAACTATAGTACTAGCCGTTCCATAGCCTCATTATCCACCACAGTGTTTCTTGACCCACTTCCACAGTCTTTCAACTTTACATATGAATTCTTGTGTGAAAATGAACTGGAACGGGTAACTGCGAACATGGAGAAATCACTGTGCAGCACTCTAGATCTTGTAGCTCAGCTTAAGAAAATAAAGCACAGAGATAAGAAACCTGCCCCCTGGTATTCTAATCATACACGTGAACTTAAACAGAGGGTAGAAAAATGTCTAATAGACATCCAGTGTTGGATGGCTAAAAATTCCTTATGTTACACACAGAAAAAGTCCTGCTTGTTGGTGCTAAGGCTGCTCGAAGTAAGTCTGGCAAATTCAACCTTGGTAGTTTACCGGTTCAGCTTAACATGCATAAGAAGTATTACTAGAACTGTGTTCTACCATCTATAGAACATGGCCCAGCTTTGGAAGATGCTTCTTCTTCCATGATGCAGAAAAATTAATTCATGCCTTTATAATTTACAGGCTGGACTACTGTGATGCTCTCCTATCTGGCTGCCCATCTGCATCCTTAAATAAACTTTCAGCTTGTACAAAATGCAGCAGCCAGAGTTCTTACAAAAACTAAAAGAAATTACCATATTACAGTAGTTAGCCCTGTTCTACACTCCATTCACTGGCTTCCAGTTGAGTCTTGGATTGATTACAAGATACTACTGCTAACTTTATAAAGTACTGAATGGCCTTGCACCAGAATATCTTAAAGATCTGCTGCACTCTTACAACCCTCCTCACCTGCTTTGATCTCAAGAAGCAGGATATCTATCAGTACCTATAGCAGAAAGAAGCACAGCAGGCTGTGGAGCTTTCTCTTACAGAGCTCCGCAGCTGTGGAATAGTCTCCCAGTAGATGATTCAGGCTCACTCTCAATATTCAAGTCTAGACTAAAAACACACTTGTTTAGTCTAGCTCAGTGTTTCTCAAACCAGTCCTTGGGGACCCCCAGATGGTTCACGTTTGTGGTCTTTCCCAATGCCCTGTGAGTTGGGAGAGTGCAAATATTGTGGACTGTCTGGGGGTCCCCAAGGACTGGTTTGAGAAACACTGGTCTAGCTTATAGGGACTCTACTTCTAGCTCTAGCTAACTGCTCACTCCCAGACTAAACTCTCACAACTGTCCGTACCTGAACCACTATGCATGTAGATCCACAGCTTCCTCACAAACAGAACACAACGTGTGAGGATGGGCAAACACACCTCAGAACCACGAACCAACAGCACCGGAGCGCCACAGGGCTGCAAGCTTTCTCCTTTGCTCTTCTCTCTGTACACAAACAACTGCACATCAGGGGACCCCACTGTAAAACTCATTAAGTTTGCAGATGACATAACCCTGATTGGACTGATTCAGAACAGTGACGAGTCAGCATACAGAGAGGAGATCAAGCAGTTGACAACGTGATGTTGTTCAAACAACCTGGAACTTAATTCCACAAAAAACTGTTGAGGTGACAAAAACTGTTTAAAGCTTTGGATGTTTTCCAATTTTATATTTCGAGAATGCGTCAGAGTACCTGAGTACGTGCGTTTCCCGGTGACGTTGTTTGGCTGCGGGGCGTGTGGCTCGCGTTTAGCCGTTTGGGGGAAAAAATCCTTTGGCGGTGACAGTTTGCAGTACTCAGCTAGCAGACTTTGTTTCTTGTTAATAAGAAGATTCACCAAAAAAAAGTTTCAACACGTAGGCAAAAAAATCAAACGTTCACCTTCTCTAAAAAAACTTTTTTTTTTTTAGTTTTTCTCTAAAAAAAAGTAAAAATGGCAAACTTGACGTACGCTCTTTTAACAATGTGATGATACTGTAATATAAATAATTACAATGTAGATTTGTATTAATGTTTTAAGGTATTGTGATTATTGCAGCAGTAACTTGTTTTGTAAGCAGTGTTTACACAAAGAATTACTGTGCATTTTAAGAAGCGCTAACATCTAGCCGCGCGCAGCGCTGGTCTGCAGCGACACGAATTGTGCTCCTTCCCAGTGTTGCTAACTTCTGACCCTTCTCTTTTTGTATGTTTTATGTGTCTTTTTGTTTACTTCTTTTATTATGATCTATCTATACTTTATGTATCTTGTTTCTTTTATTATGTATTTGACCTGTTACCATCGGTCCATGGACAACAGATGTAAAATAGCCTTTTTGGCTAATTCTGGCACATTTACATTTTATGTTTATTAATGTGCACTGTCCATGTCAAATAAACAATAAATAATAATAAAAAAAGACCCCTCTAGCGACTCGTTTTCAAAAAAGCAACTAGCGACAAATCTGGCGACTTTTTCTGGTGTTATTGGAGACTTTTCAAGACTCTGACGTGAAAGCACGTATCGTTCTTCCTCTTCTCACCAAGCAGCGGGTGCTGCCGTGGGCTCCCCTCCTGTCCCAAAGCACTCACAGGCGGCCAGTCGTCGCGCAGCAGCCCCACCCTTCTGCGTCCAGAATGCAAATGAACCGCGCATGCGCGAAGCCGCCGCTAGCTGATACTGCCCTGGCTGTCAAAAATAAGTAACTCCGCCAGAGTAATCAAAACTTGAAAGATGGACTGATAATGGTTATATTTTAATTAGTCAGTTATTGAACGAAGATGGTCTGTTTACATATGAGAAGTTTTTGTCCGAGTATAAGGTTCTTGTTTCTCCTAAAGAATATTGTGTGGTTTTTGATGCAATACATAGTGGGGCAGTCCTTCTGCTATCATCGGCTGTAAAGTGCAAAAACTGCACTCTCCCTCATCTAGCTACTGAGAATTTGTTTATAGGCAACATGTGTCCTCTTCTGAGCAAAGAAGCGACCAACAAACGCATTAGACATATAATTCAGAGGAATATTGTCTCTAAGCCAGCTGCAGTATTTTACTGGAATAATCTGTTCGATGACATAGATTGGGAATCTACTTCCATGTTACCTAGGACTTTCATTATTACGAATAAGGTGCGGGAGGTAACTTTAAAGATTCTTTACCGTTGTTATCCAGTGAATTGTAAGATTGCCAAATTTAAGAGATATAAATGTGTCCTGTTCTTTTGGATGTAATGCTCTTGAAACTGTAATTCATTTATATTTGGGATTTTAGATACAGTAAGATATTCTGGACAGACCTCAATAATTACACAGTTGTTGTTGTTTTAGTTCTCTTCTACCGTTTATATTGTCACAGTGAACTATATCCTAAGATGTGCTTATAAAATGTTTGTATATAGTACAGCATTAATAAAAATAATAATGATAAAAAAAACTCCGCCAGAGTACGTGTCTCTTTGGGATCGCTTTTGCTGGTCCCAAGGCCGGATATAAGAGGATGGTTGGAATTGTGATATATATATATACATATATACAGTTCATTTGAGTTTTAAACGTACTTATGGTGTTTTTTAACCACTTTTTGTATCTCCCACGACATTATTCCTCTCCTACAGCGTCCATTATAATTACATGCACATTGCATATTATGCAAATGAGGCGATGGCGTCCTTTAGCGACATCTAGCGACTTTTGGGACAGCCAATAGCTACTTTCCTTGCTGAGGAGTTGCCACAGCCCGAATCGGAATCCGCGTTCCGAGGGCAAACGGACTCCACCAGGTGCTCCTTCCAACCGATGCAAGGGAGTTAGAGGACTAGAGCGCAGCTTCACTGGAAAACCAGAGACAACCAGCGGTAACTCCGTATTTTTTTACCTACTAGGGGAAGAGAATCCGTGTATCATTCGTTCATCCGTTTTTCAACATGAAACCAAAACAAAAAAAAACGGAAAACCACTCGTATTTTCAGTTTTTGTTTCCAAAACCAAAACGACAAAACGGATAATGGCTCGTTTTCCGATTTCCCATTTTGTGCTCAAATCAAAAATGGAACAAACGGATAACGAGCGCTCATGTCCGATTTTGTTTTTTTCATTTGAGACAAACGCCGTGACCCGGAAATGACGTCTGTACTTATAGTAAAACAAGCGCGAACAATACAGCTGCGAGAAATAAAATTAGCTAGTTTTACCATCATGGCCGGATTGGAGGATTGTGCAGATGTAGTGAAAGAACTTTTTGATAATGGAAAAACGCATGCTGAGATTTCCATCGCGCTGCAGCACTTAGGTGTTCAAACATGCTCAGAAATGTCAGTTCGACGGTTCTGTATTCAGCACCAACTACAGAGAAAAAGGCATGTGTCTGACACAGACTTGGAAACAGCCATTGTATCATCAATACATAAGGTATGTTTTCACATTTCAACATTAACAGGCACTATTTTTCATGCTAATGGTTTAATGAAATCTTAATTTTGTTCTTTTGAGTGTTGTTCACTTGCGTACCCTTGCAACCCGACTGCCTATTGAAAACAAGTTTATATTAGGGATCATACAGCTGTGTGGCACTCTGGAGTCTTTGGTGTAGATTGTATTTAATTTCATAAAAGTTTGAGGTTGAAGCAGAAGCCTGACTATATTAAACTTATAGATACTTTACTGCATTGTGTCTCATTATACCATATTATGTTACTTGTAGTTTTATAAATAGCATATGTTATCATGAGTAACATTGTTTCATTATCCAAGAAGCTCTCTTTTATATATGGTGCTATTACTTTACTGCTAAATTTATGTTTTGACAGACGGGCTCGTCTTATGGACGAAAGTTCATGACAGGATACCTGTCATCAGTGGGAGTTAGAGCAGGAGAATGTCGAGTGGGAAGAATTCTCAAAGATGTGCACCAACCATATAACGAGGAGCGTCGCAAGGTAAGTTCACCAACGTTAATAATAATTATTAACATTTCAATGATCCTTAAAATCCCAGGCCTATCTGTGTTCAACTATTAGCAGTCCATGTGTGTATGGATTTTATAGATTCGGTGAACATTTTTAATTAGAGTACTGCCTTTACATTGATTTAATTATACTTGTTTTAGGGAGCACGTAACTTAAACCCTGTTCCTTACAATGCGGAGTATATGGGCCATAAACTCCACATGGACCAGAATGAGAAGATGGTAATGTTCGGGGTCACACACGTCCTGGCTGTGGATGGCTTCAGCAGCAAAATTGTTGCTGAAGCAACAATGCCAGTGAAGAACAACCTTGTTATTTATGAGGACATTTACAGGTAAGTCCATTCAAGGTTAAAACACTGAAATTAATTTGCATTATATTGGGATTATTAAACATTATTTTATTATGTTAGTATTGGCCACAATGGTAAATGTCAAAAAAGTCTGTATTTCCTTTGTCATTACTGTGGGCAGTTCAATGTGGCATATCTGTCCATATAAAGTATAAGAATTTAAACTTAGCACTCTTGTTTTATTACAGAGTAGCAGTTGCCAACAATGGCATGTGGGACCAAGTCAGAGTAGATCATGGCAGAGAGTTTTACCTGGCTCTGTATATGCAAGAGAAGCTTGCTCAACACCGACACAACATTGACAGGCAGCCTTATGTGCAGACAGCTTCTTCAAGGGTGAATTTTGTCTTACTGAGCACATATCTAGATTTTTTTTTTTTTTTTTTTAAGTTTGGCTAAAGCATTTCCAGTGGTTATTTACCAAAAATAGTATCCGGAGACTTGTGTTTTATTGGTCTTGCATCTTTATTTTCCAAACAGAATCTTCGTGTGGAAAGAATTTGGCCAGAAGTTAATAATCGGGTAAACTATCCCATTAAACAGGCCCTCGTTCACTTGCTGGACCAAGAGTTGCTCAATATGGAGGATAATGTGACCAAATTTTGTGTCTCCAACCTGGCATGCCAAGTAAGCCAAATTGGACTTGCAAGAGTTGTGCAGTCCTGGAATTGTCATAGGATACCAGGTATGGTAGTATTTGTAGGTATAAAGCCGTATAACAACTGGTAAGGTTGTGTCATAAACTAAAAAAGCTTTTTACCCACACAACATTTTAGGCAGAGGGATACCAAACCAGCTTGCCTCTGCTGGTTGTCCAGCAAGAATCTCACAGGAACTGCTGCCCACTGCTGCAGAGGCAGCAAACATGTACGAGCAGGAGTTGAGGTCCTCCCTGACTTGGGTGTCTGCCTTTGCAGTTGACCCATTTTCATCTGAGGAAGATAGATGCCGTGCAGAACAGCTGTTTGGAGAGAGCTTTCCAGACATATCTCTTCTCTTTGACACAGTGGTCAACAATGACCGTAGAGTTTTTCAGGAGGCACTGTTTTATCTCATCAACATTACAGAGAGGTATATGTAAGATAAATATACACAGGGGAGTGATCATTCACATTTGTTATATGTATATATTTGTATATGTATGTTAATCTGATGTAGGTATGTTAATGATGCTTTTCATGCAATTTTGGGTAACTACTTGATTATTTTTGTGTGTACTTACCTTTGCATAGGAAATTTTTTAATCATTACATATAACAAAGGATTCTGAACTTACATTTTTGTAAAATTACAATATTTTGAGGTATTGTAACCTCAATTTTAGTTGAAATAAATACCAGTTCTCTTGAGACCTCATATGTCTTTTAATGTCCAAAAGGTCAGTGTAACAAGTATAAAATACATAACTCTAACAAATATAATAATTTAACATTGTAACATGTAACAAGTTCACAGTACTACATGGCAAAAGTGCATTTTTTACATTTACGTCTGTGCACATGGCCAGAGTAAGACTGGAAAAAACAAACGTTACAGTTGAAACGTTCTAGAACATATTCTGTAAGAGTATATTTGAAGCGCAACAAATATTACAACATTTTTAATCACAAGAGTACTGGCAGCCTCTCCACTGAATGTGCCATGTTATGCAACCTTGAAAAAGGGGGTTGCTTAAATAATACCTCAAAAGTGCACATACCGGTAATTAAACATTTTACAAACATTTGTGGCTGCTGTAGTGAATACAACATACTAAATGAATATCTTCTCCAGTGGTGCCAATGCTTCAGAGAGTCCAGCCACTTCGTGATTATTGTTCTCCAAGTCTTCAGCCCGACACTTTGGGCAGTAAGAATGGGTGCTGCTCCACTCCTCAATACATCCCTTACATCCAATTAAGCTTCTGCAGCAGGTTGAGAAAATTGGTTTATCAATAGGACCTGTTAAGTAAAAACATAGTTAAGCAGTGCTTTATAGGTGTTATTTTAATTGTGCAACATTAATGGCCTATCTAGTTGCAAATAATTGTTCTTTTTTTGTAGAATAATCTGACATTGAACCCAAGCTAAAAGATTTAAGCGTACTTATAGAACAATTTAAAAAATTACTGATGGTAAATGGGATATACATCAGCACAACATGATCTAAATGTTAGAAACATATAAAATGATTGTGTGAATGATGGTTAGAGGACTGGGGGCAGTCATGGTCTAATGGTTAGGAAAGCGGGCTTGTGACCAAATGGTTGCCAGTTCAAATTCTAGACACAGCAGGCCTGGAAAGTGCAATTAGGAAAGGACCCAACCCCAAAACCCCCAGGCACATCCCTGCGTGCTGCCCACTGCTCCTGCACTCTGCACCACAATGCTGGCAAAAAGTCCCAAAGTTACAAGTCATCTTGTAAGAAAAATCTTGGAGAAAAAAATGATTTAATCTTTGTACTAAACATTGTTCTGTGGCAAAAATTTGATGCTTGTAATATTGATACAAGTCTGCAATAATGCAGTTTTCTCTGTTGACCTCTGTTAACCTGTAAATTGGAAGTATGCCAACTCTAAAACCTGTACTAATGAGCAAATAAAGAAATTCCACCCAGTTTCTGAGGTCTACCAGAACACACATGAACATACAGAGTAGTGTGTAATAATGTAGTGCATGGTGTGATCCCTTATAATGTCTTTACATTGAAGCATTTAAAACATTACAAACCTGTGCAGACAAGACAGCCAAAGACAGCTTTTAAAGAAGTCACTTCAGCCTCCGAAAGCGACAGTGTTGTTGTCAGTCTGGAATGTGCAAATCCGCTCAACTCCTTGATCGCCTTTGACACATCTTTAAGTCCCTGGGCTGCCTCGACGACTTCTTGAATGTCACCTACAACCTCTTGAAGGCCAGTATCTTCTCTTCGGCTGGAAAATGTAATTTAATAATTAAACATAAAAAGTGATTTTAACAATTAGTTAAGACACAGTAGTAAAAACCAGTGCAGCCTTACTGGTGTTATGTAGTCTAAAAGGAAAGCCAATTTAATTTTTTGAAACAGGAATAAGTACTACAGCACTCTGAATGTCCCCTAATTTAATGAATGAAAATCGAGAAGTTTGTCTGTTATCTACAGTTTCATCTGTTACTGGAGTGTGATTAAAATATATTAATTTGGAGATTCCATTTATTATAATGTCAGATCAACCCAAAATAGAGGATGCATTATGGCGAAACAGTTTTAAATTAAGAAGTTTCTAAAACTAAAAAACTTTTCTTATTGAAAGCTTGCATTATACTGTATCTCTAATAGTATTTATTTAAAAAGGTTATTCAATGTGTACTTTAACAAACTATAGTCCGAAATGTCACCCGTCATGCAATAAAAAAAAAACTTCCCATTTTTGTTGAACAAAAGACTAATAGCACAACGCACACCAGAATGTAGTTCCATAGTCAGCTTTTCATGCGCTTACTTGACTGAGCTTACTAACCTACCATATTAATGCTGTGCCGCAAAATAAAAATGAGTAAAAATAATATAACAGCAGTCTATTTACCTCAGTCTCCGCCTTTTATTGCTTTGTAGGAGTCCTATCTGTTCTTCTGGTACTGCAAAGACTTTTCTGGAATTTTGCTTCCAGTATGTTAATCCTGGAATAACAGTAAGTGGTTTTATCATTTAACCAAACGGTTGTTGGATTGTTGACAATTTTCATCATATCAGCAAGTTTTAAAAAAATGTACTTGAGGCACTAAGTAGGTAATTTAAAGAACCTAAGACAGTTATAAGTACAAAACATACTTCTGTGTGAGAATAAAATGCTCTTAAGTAGGTGTATGTCATGCAGCTGTTGTAAGTGAGCTTAACTCTGTATGCAGATAAGCTGTTGTAACACTATTGTGACAGCCAAGCAATTACCCCTAGTTCCTTCAGAATCCATTATTTCATTTCCCTGGCTATCTGTCAAAATGATGGACTCCTCCTGTCCAAGGGCCTCTTTCACTTTACTGACGATTGATGGCACACAAGCCTCAAACTCTGAGAGGCGGACTGTAACCATCTTGCTGGTCTCCAGCTTTCCATTCAGTACATCAGCAATGAAGACATTCCTGAGATTTGCATGAACACAGACTTTCTTTATATAAAGTCAAAACGTTATGCTCCTGTACAGTTCTAGATAGACCCTAGACATATAGGCCTGAGCATTTCACTAAAAAGCAACTCAACAGAATAGCATAAACACACATTTTAGCAAGAAGGAGAATTTTTCTCAGATTAGATTACATTGACTTTATTAATCCCACAATGGGGAAATTCCTTAGAAAATTTCAACTTCCTTAGAAATTACCTCTGGAAAGCTTTGGTCATGGTAGCCCGTGGAATTGGAGACCAGGAGCTGGCGGCTGTGCTAGGGGTCCGGTGGAAGGAGAAGCGGACAGGATGGTCCGAGGGCAGTGCCCCTGCTGATCTTTCCACAGTAATACTGTCACCGTGAACCTCGTAATGGCCTCTGTCGTTGAGGTCAAAGCAATTGAAGCTGCCGTGAGGTTGGGGGAAAATGGCTACGTTGGCATCGTCGGTCAAATAAACACTTTGCCTTTGTACCTGTGACAGATTTTGAGAGTACAGAAGGTTCAATATGTATACACGCACCCACAGATTTCGGTCTAGCTTGAATATGTTTTACCTGATCGCGGTACTAAAAAATATGAGGCGCCGTTTAGAAAATATTTAAAACTTTGGTCAAACAAAACACATACTGTATATTATTAAACACACACGCAGTCATATGAGAAACATTTAAGCACACATCCATACTACTGAAAACTCACACTTACACAGTTGAAGTTAACTTACACTCGCTCGCGCTCATACAGAAGCTTTTCACACATGTATGTGCATGCGTTAATTTCAATGTATGTGCGCGAGCGTTTCATGTGCATGTGTGTGTGTTTTCATTAGCATGGATGTGTGCTTAAAAGTTTCACATATGACTGTACCATACGTATATATATATATATATATATATATATATATATATATATATATATATATATATATATATATAACATTGAATTAGAGTGGATTGACAAAAAATACATACCTGAAATATAACCGAGATCTTCTCTGTGGTCATATCCTCCTCCTTCAGAGTGACTCGTTTGCTGCCCAGGAACAACACAAAATTCTCCATTTTGATTAAAACTTCTTTGCAAGTTTGCCAGTTTTCAGCTCAGTACAGTCATTTCCGGGTCACGGCGTTTGTCTCAAATGAAAAAAACAAAATCGGACATGAGCGCTCGTTATCCGTTTGTTCCATTTTTGATTTGAGCACAAAATGGGAAATCGGAAAACGAGCCATTATCCGTTTTGTCGTTTTGGTTTTGGAAACAAAAACTGAAAATACGAGTGGTTTTCCGTTTTTTTTTGTTTTGGTTTCATGTTGAAAAACGGATGAACGAATGATACACGGATTGAAGAGGTAAATGAATCGTACCGCCAAATTATGCCAAACATCTGATTCTTTGAAGTGCCTTTCGCTGGAAATCGACATTGAATAATAACTAGCCCGCCTTCATATATTTTCTTAATCTTGATCTATTGATGCTTGCCAGGTAATTTGTCGTTTTGACATGGGTAGAACTTGTCTTTCTTGACTTTACTTGTCCTTTAAGCGTAGGCTAATTATTGTGGTGACAGCGCGTTGTGCATCTCGAATTTTTTTCGCTTTGACTGCAGGTTACTTCCTACTACGCTGGCGTTCAGTCACGTGAAGCCCACTGACACTAGAGCAGGGGTATTCAACTAAAATGTAAAGAGCTCCGGTTAGAGAAAATTTCTTGAAGCAAAGGTCCGGAACATCATAATGTCTAAATATTTAGTGTGATATATTTAAGTAGCCTATTAGTTGTATCAACATTGCATGTAATCAGTATCTGACTGTCAAATCAAATTAATTCAGTACAATTCAAAAATGTTTTGACAATATTTATTGTCACGTGACATAGAACTTTTAGGTTTTATAATGGAAAAATATAGATTTACCGTAAGATTTCCTGCGTGAGTCTGAAAGCGTGAGTGTCATGCCAGATGCTTGAGATTTGGCAGCTATGAAAACGTACATTTTTTTGTTTCACCTGAGTTTGTTTATATAAGATAACATTACTGTATATATGTGTTAAAAAGCAGAAACTTCAACGAACATAAAATCAACAGTAAACTACGTCTATTAATCCAACATGTTATATTATACATACTGTATTTGAAAACTTTTCAGCTGTATGATTTCAGGACAGACCATGCAGTCACTCTGTTCGGAACATCGCGGCTTTTTGGGTGCGGGTATTACTGTTAGCTTTGCTGCTGCTAGTAACACTAATAGCATATTAGCGCAGACAAAGTGCTGCATAAGCCAAACTACGTCTTGCTTGGCGGTTAAAGGCGTTTGACGTCCATTGGGGTGGGAAACGGCGGTTCTACTGCTAAGTCACTACCGAAAAGACTACAAAAGCTGCGCCGGTTAAAATATAAGCGTCCCATCAGGTTTTAAATAATAACTTAATGTATGGGACAGCTTCTGTGTCCGGACCCGGACTGCGGTTCGCCTGTTAGTAACTTCTGCACTAGAGGATGTTGCCGTGGTACTTAAGTTAAATAAAAGTTAACGTCGTGGGTGAAGTGTAGGTGTTAAAGGATCTTCCCAATTAATCCCTTCCGGTGCGATTTCCCGAGATCCCTGCTTATTTCAGGTTTAATTCTTATATGTTTCTTGTAACTGACGTTGTATTTATTCAATCAGATTGATATTGATGCTAGATTTTATACATGTGGGTGTTTATACTAATTTCAGTAAGAATAATTATTGTGAGTTATAACTTTGCCTTTTTCGTGTTTGTTTGACAAGCCAGTTCAAAATTAAGGAAAGCATATCTTCCCTGCTTAAAGTATGAAATATTGGTCTCATAAATATTGCAAGCAGTGTAACATGATGGTGGCTGTTTTCATACACGAGCATCGCATTCAGCAGAAAAGGAATTCTAAAGCAAACTTGGAGTGTAAAATGTATTACAACATTCATAATGGTATTGTAAATGTGTGATGATTCATGCTACCTACCAGCTGTACAAGGAGAGAAGTGATCAGGATTTTAGTTGAGAAACACAACAATTAATCTGTTAAAGATGTTCAGCCGGTTACACAGACTACCCCCCTGCCAAGGTGCTGCTGTCCAGTTTCATTACTTGGTAAACCATTAATTTATCTGCAGTAAATAGCTAGTGGGAGGTGACATGTCACCGTTTTGTTTCAGTTAACAATAGTCTGGAATTATCTGGAAGTCTGGCCTGGAACATGCAGAAGTAATTGCAGGACTAGTAATAGTCTTAGTGGTCAGGTGGAATGTTAACACGCAATAGGTTTCCAAGTAATGTTTTTATTCTTCAGTATGTGGGATTTTGTTGTGTGGGACACTATGATGCTGTCTTAAATCATCAGCTTTGCATTTACGTGGTACTGTAAGGTCATGACACCCAGCTCTTAATGATTCAGTTGCAGAACTGAAACCAGTTGCCAGACATTTCAACAACTTTCTCAAGTTTTCTGCTACCAGGTTCGTCTTGGTGACCTGTGACAATATGTATGTTTCACGACGGAGATACAGCCAGCTCTGACAGCTACCATGTCCTGTAATGCTAGGTAGTTAATTGTTTTCTAAATGGTGTATTCTGTATCCTGTAATTTCCACTGATCTGTTTTGCACCAATGCCCTTGAGGGAAGTAGCTGAAATCTCCTTCTCATAAATCTGTCAGGTAATTACTTGTGTGGGGGCTGGGGGGTGGGAGGTGGCCCAGGCCTGCAGAGTTATGGAAGAAGAGGAGGGGCTATGAAAAGTGTGGAACGTCACAGCACCATTCCGGTTCAGTGGGTCTGGCTTGGAATAGCAGTGTAATCCAGCTGCTGCTTCACCCAGAATTAGTGTCAGAGGGTTCACCAGAGATCATGTGGGTTAGAGGATCTATTTTTTCCCCGTTGCGCTCCTGTTGGGGTGGGGAGGAGAATCTGGGGCAGGCTGCTGTGTCCATTTGGGTTGAGGATGGCATGGAAGGACCTCCCTCTCATGACTGCAACCATAATCTTTAAAGCTGGCTATTGTTTTACCTTATTTTTTCTATGTACAGTTTAGTGAAGGAAGTGCTAATTCCAGTCTATTAAACCCTTTCCGCCCCCTGGACTGTAAGCATTTTAAGTGTGAATGAGCAGGAGTTGGGCTCCCTTCTTGGCCTCCGAAGGTGCAGCGTTGTTCTTTTCTGCTGGGCACACTGGAGCTCTGACATTACACTTAGCAGGGAGCTGATGTGTGTTCCGATGTGTTGAATTATCGGGAACTTGTGCCTTTCAGGGTGTCTTCCTTCATGGAGGTATACTCTGCACATCCAAAATGGATCTGAGTCACAGTGAACCTTGATTTATGTTGTGTCTTCATGTAAAGGTTCGTAGCTGGATTGGCGTGATGTGGCTATGTAGGAGATGTGCAGGTGTGTACAGCTGGAGGAGAATGCGATGGAAACAGCGAGCTACTTCTTACCAAACAATCTTCACCTCATGGAAGGGTAAGACCTGACAGCTCTTCTGGCTTTAGTTTTCAGCTGCTGAAATGGATTCTAA
Source organism: Paramormyrops kingsleyae (assembly GCF_048594095.1). Taxonomy (NCBI): domain Eukaryota; kingdom Metazoa; phylum Chordata; class Actinopteri; order Osteoglossiformes; family Mormyridae; genus Paramormyrops; species Paramormyrops kingsleyae. The sequence continues at coordinate 195,468 of NC_132813.1, read as the reverse complement.
TGCCATGAATTGATCTTTAAAATTGACCTTGACTGAGACTGTTTTATTTTTCAGATTTGAAACAGAGGCATTTCTCAAGTATGGACATGAAGAGAACCTGGCCTTTAGAGCCACACTGGTAAGCCCAGGTTGATTTTCTCATCTGCACTTTCATAGCTGTCTTCCAACCTTGTAACACGAAACAGGCTTTGCAGTGTGGATGTCTGGATGTCTGCAGTAGGAGACAGTATGGAACACTCACCTCTTCTCATGTGGTGGTTTAGTAGATGTTCTTATTGAAAGGAGCATCTACAGTAGGCTGGGCTGACCTTTTTCTTTGGCTGGGCTGTCAGTGAAGCCATTTGTTTTATGCCAAATTTGAGGCGATCTGCAGGTCTCAGATTGGTTTCTTGACTGTCGTTGCCATGTGAGTGGTGATACGATCTGTTGAATTTTGTGACACAGGCATCAGAGTCTGGGCATGGCACTGTGGAGGCCACAGATGAGGGAGCCCCTTCTGTCCTCAGCCTCTGGGCCCGTACCTGTACTCAGGGCTCTGTGTTTCAGTGCCAGTGTTGCTGCAGGTAAGCAGGACGGGTTCTTCTAGCTAAAAAGACAACTGTGTAATCATATAAATATTGCAGATATTAAAACAAATATTGTAAATATCTGAAGATTCATACCCACGTCTAACGTGGTTTGGCTGAACATCCCAGAATATTACATTGACGGAAATGCTATATAATCATTAATGCATAAAATCCAGTGACATTTTACTGTTGCAGAGCCATATATTAATGAGGTTTTCTTAACGAGCAGCTGAACTGCAGCTAATTCTGCACCGATTTAAAACGATTTTCTGAAGTTTATTTTTATTGTATCCTCAATCTCATTCTTTCGGTCACTACTCCAAGATTGTGACCATAGGTGAGGGTAGGAACGTAGAACGACCAGTAAATTCAGAGCTTCATCTTCCGGCTCAGCATTCTTTTTACCACAAGAGAATGGCACAGCGCCTGCATTACTACCAATTCTGTACTGATCAGCCTGTTGAACTCCCACCTGCTTCTTCCCTCACTAGCGAAGATGACCCTGAGATACTTAGGACCCTATTTTACATCAGGTGCAAAGCGGCACTGGGCACGACGCAAGTGTCCTTGCGAGCATGAGCCTGACACAGTTGTCATTTTTGGGTGAAGAGATCAGCTGAGTTATCAGCTGATCACCATCCTGGATCAGCTGATCACCATCCTGGATCACCACCGGGATTGCGAGGACATGCTGCTTCCTTTGAACTTATTTTTTACTTTTTTTAAATCAACTAATTTAGCCTTTACTTTATACTGTGTGATTATTTAATTTCTGTATAATTCTTATGTAATTACATGAATTATTCATGTGAGTTTTTGATTGTAGCATTTACTTCTAAATGTATAATAAATGTAAAAAGTTTCATTAGGTTACATTTTTGACTTTCTGACCACTACAGCATTGCGTTTGGCCATGTAGAGGGTTGTGACATAAGGGTCCATCCGCGTAAGAGTCCATCAACATAATATTCCATCCGTGTAAGAGTCATAAGAACATGAGAAATTTACAAATGAGAGGAGGCTATTCAGCCCATCAAGCTCGTTTGGGGAGAACTTAACTAATAGCTCAGAGTTGTTAAAATCTTATCTAGTTCTGATTTAAAGGAACCCAGGGTTTTAGCTTGCGCTACACTAGCAGGAAGACTATTCCATACTCTAACTACACGCTGTGTAAAGAAGTGTTTTGTCAAATTCAGTTTAAAATGCTCTCTCGCTAATTTCCACCTATGGCCACGAGTTCTAGTATTTAAACTAATATTAAAGTAGCCATTTGGCTGAACAGCATGGAGACCTGTTGCAATCTTATATACCTGGATCATGTCCCTCTTTAATCTGCTTTGCGTGAGGCTGAACAGATTCAGCTCAGCTAACCTCTCCTCATAACACATTCCTCTAAGACCAGGAATCATTCCTGTAGCCCTACATTGAACCTTTTCAAAGGCAGCAATATCTTTTTTAAGGTATGGTGACCAAACCTGCACACAATATTCTAGGTGGGGTCTTACTAAGGAATTGTATGATCGTAGCATCACCTTCCTTGACTTAAACTCCACACACCTAGAGATGTAACCCAACATCCTATCAGCCTTTTTAATTGAATTCGCACACTGACGAGAGTGGGACATGGAAACATCAACATACACACCGAGGTCTTTATCATAATTAGTTACCTTTATTTCAGTGGAACCCATAAAATATCTGTACTATATATTTCTGCTCCCTGCATGGATTACCTTACATTTATCTATGTTAAATTTAATCTTCCAGGTATCAGCCCAGTCGCTAATTAAATCCAAATCCCGTTGTAGCCTTTGTTCTGCTAGTTTAGTATCTGCTACACCACCCACCTTGGAGTCATCTACAAATTTAACCAGTTTACTGTATGTACTGGTGTCAATATCATTAATGTAAATTAGGAACAATAATTGTCCTAAAATTGAACCCTGCGGTGCCCCACTATGAACGCAGGCCCACTGCGACATTGTGCCTCTAATAACTACTCGCTGCTTCCTGTCTGTTAACCAGTTTTCAATCCAAGCTGCTACAGTTCCTAAAATCCCTGCAGCATTGAGCTTAAGCAAGAGCCATTTGTGGGGGACAACATCAAAGGCCTTCTGGAAATCTAAGTAGATCATGTCGCAGGCCTTTTTGTGATCAATTTAGAGTAGATTAGTTAAACAGGACCTACCTCTCCTAAATCCATGTTGGCTATCCCTCAGAATGTTATTTGAATCCAGGTAATCTATCATTTTCACTTGGATTATAGCTTCCATTACCTTTTCAGTTATGCAAGTTAAACTGATTGGCCTATTCTGAAATATTAATGTTAAAGGTTGGCTAATAATATCCCTCCATCTGCGCGAGACTCCATCCATGTAAGGCTCCATCCACGTAAGGGTCATTTACATGCGATGCCCATATTTTAGTGTTTCTCTACTCAAAATGCATATCTAGCCCAAGTGAGCATAAAGCCCAGACTTAAGTTGAAGGGAGAATATGCTTAAGTTAAAAAACAAAGGTGCAGCTACGCACTCTTTGGACTTAAGCACATGGGAGAATCGACCCCCTTAGCTAATAAGCTTATTGTCTTTCACAGACCCCATTGAGATACACAAGCAGAGGCTGAAGCTGTGGTTCAGCCATTTGCCCCAGGAGGAGAAGCAGTTTGGCGGGTACTTCACCCCAGAGACTATGCACATAGATCCACTGATCCTGGAGAGAAAGCCAGCGGAGAGCAGGGGCATCGAGAGATCGCAGATCCCCCACCACCCCTCGCTGAGTGTGGAGCAGCTCTTTGATCGCCCACCAGGGCACCCCAGTGAGCGAGGGATGAACATTATGCTTTATGGGGCTGTAGGAACAGGGAAAAGCACAGTGGTGCGCAAGCTGGTGTTGGACTGGTGTGCTGGTACCGCCCTCTCCCAGTTCAAGCTGCTGGTGCCTTTCTCTTGTGAGGATCTCTCCCAGTCGAAGAATCCCACCTCCCTGCGTGACCTGGTAGGCCGTAAGTATCTGCACCTGCGCCGGACTCCCTTCCTCAGTGGTGAGGCTCAGCAAGCTCAGGATGTCCTCTTCATCTTCAATGGCATGGAGAGGATGAGGCTGAACTTCCGCATCGCCTCCACTGAGCTCTGCAGTGACCCTAATGAGGCACTTCCCACGGGGACCCTCATGGTCAACCTTCTGAGAAAGTACCTCTTGCCTGAGGTAGGCCTTCTTAACTCTGTATATAACCTAACTGCTCTTGGTTTGGCATGGAGAGTCAAAATGCATCTGTTTATGCTCTGTGGTGTGTGACTTCCATTGCTTGGTGTGACCAGCTGTTTCTTTTTATGAGGGCAAACCACTGTCTGTTGTATGCAAGGAATAGTATATGGCTACTTTCAGGTTATATGGTTTGATAAATGTTTTCCAGGCTACCATACTGGTCACCACCAGACTATCCGCGGTGGAGCATATCCCCAAGAAGTATGTGAGCCGCTACATGCAGATCTGTGGTTTCAATGACCCAGAGAGCCAGCGTTCCTACTTCACCAGCCGGCTTCTCCAGCAGGCCACAGAGAAGCTCAATCCACAGGCTGAGTCACTGATCGAGCTGCTCTATCTCAACCTGCAGAAGGAGAGCCAGTTAGCCTTTGCCTGCTACTTGCCGTCCTACTGCTGGCTCACCTGCGCCACCCTGCATTTTCTGCATTTCACGGACACCCAGGCACCCATCCGCACACTCACAGGCATCTTCACCAGTTTTCTCCGGCTCAACTTCGGTGGGGAGGTGCTGGAGGTGAACGAGGGCAGCAGCAGTGCCATCGAGCAGAGCTCCCTGATGCGATATGTGGTGCAGACGGTGGGGAAGCTGGCTTTTGATGGTGTCACCAAAAGACGGACGCGCTTCACCGAGGAGGAGCTGGAGCAATGGGTGGGTGGCAAGACTAAAACGGACGAGGAACTGCAGCAGTTGTCCGTGTTCCGCAATGACGTGCTGGACTTCTTTCTGGTGCCCTGTGTGGAGAACACCAAATTGCTGGAGGCTGGGGATGTGACCAAACAGCGATATGTATTCGCCATACCTACTATGCAGGAGTATCTTGCTGCCCTCTACATGGTGCTGGGAGAGAACAAGTCAGCTCTGGAGAGGTTCAGCCGAGACATGTCCATGGCTCTGGGACAGGCTGGGGAGGATCTGCAAAGCCTGGGGAACATCCTTTCTAAGTTCATCCCCCTCAGAATCTTCGCTGTCTTCAACCTACTCCGGCTGGCACCCAATCTGTATGAGCGCGTGCTCAACATGACCAAAGGCCGCATTGCCCGAACCATGGCAGCCGAGATGTTCCGCTCGGAGGATAGCTTCAATGAGGATGTGCTGGACCAGGTGGAGCAGAGCCTGTTGGGCGTGCAGGGTCCACAGCCGAGGCAAGAGCTGGATATGAAGTCCTTTGAGCTCTATCCCATCTTCATGGGAGGTCTTCTGCACTATGGAAACCGAGCACTGCTGGAGCAGTTAGGCTGTCACATCACCAGCACGGCTGTGGCACAGATCACGCATGGCCTCACCCGCCGGCTAGCTCAGCACGGCCAAAAGAATCTGCCACCCACTGAGCTTATGGACCTTCTGCTGTTCCTCTATGAGTTCCAGAACCCACGCCTTACCAGCCAGGTCCTGAGCTCCCTCAAGACCATCAACCTCTCCACCATTCGCATGACACCCATCAAATGCTTTATCTTGAGCTGGGTGCTGACCTGCAGCCCCCGAAGGCTCCTTCTGGATGAGCTGAACCTGTCCTCCTGCCATCTCAGGTCCGAGATGCTGGAGATGCTGAGATCAGCCTTCTACTGCACTCATCATCTGAAGTGAGGGGCCTTCTCTTACAGTTTCTGGTAAAACAAGTATGGATTGTATGAATTTGTAGTATAGAATATTCCCAGTCTCTGTGACACCACAGAGGATAACCCCAGGCATGGCAGAAGTTCAACATGGGAAAGTACAGCCAAGCCAAGACTGAGCTGATGTTTGTATTTATGCTCTGTGTCTGATATCCTGTGCCTGACATTTGTATGCTTGTGTATATTGCGTTTATCTCTAGTCTTCAGTTTAACAGCCTGGATCCAGAGTCCTGTGTTATTCTGAAGGATCTGCTTCTTGATCCAAACTGCGCTATTAGATTCCTACAGTAAGAAGCAAGTCTGTCTTTACCTTGGTTTGACTGACAGGTTTAGACACAGAACACATTCTTCCTGCAGGCCATCAGCCCCTCCCCTCTGTGCCCCCGATTCTTTTGACACAATCCACAATTGGCCCTATACTTCAGAAGAAATTGATGGAATCAGTCGCATTGGCAATACAATATCATATGCGGTGATCACTGTTTCTGCGCACTGCTTGTGCAGTGTCCGCAAACTTTTCCGTTTGTGCGGATCCCGCCCACTGGCCTTGATTGGCTGACATAAATGTGATGCTGCAGGGTTGGGCAGCAGGACTGACTATGCAGTTACCGGCTTGCTTTGCACTGCACTGCACTTTAAATTGTGTAAATCATCATGTGTATTTCTGTTAATAGTAAATGTCTTAGCTGTGCAATATATGCCGCGGAATGCATGTGTTCTGTTGGCGTGTAACCGTGAGTGGCTGATAATCACTTCCATTTTAAAAGCGCTGTCTTCTCCTTTACTAAAATGACTCACACATTCACTACAATACGTATAAGGGTCCGCTTCATCGAAAACATTCTGAGCCCTCAAGAATTGTGGTATGACATAGAACGAACAAGGTGGTGGTGTCATTTTAAGTATATGACCGATTGCTCTCTGACAGTTTTGTCAGATGTCACTTGAAGTATATGGCAACCTTACCTCAAACTAATGAGGTACTGAGTTTGCACTAAACACTCACTCAGTCACCCACCATTGACAATGGTGTATATAGACTTCTGTAGAGAACAGTCTGCTGATTTGCACATACTTCTGTCTGTTGCATTATAAGCTGCCACTGGCTCATACTTGCTCCCTTGCAATATTCGTAGTATTTGCAGTTTACATTGCACCTTACTGTTTTAGTATACTCTGCTTTAAGCACTTCATTTTGTATTTACTGTATGTTTAAGTTGTGTATGATCATTGTTTAGTCTAGCAGTCTCTTTAGTGGATGTATGACAAACTCTTTCATTTAATTGAATTAAGATAATTGTAACATAATCACACCTTGGAAACTCAACACATTTCCGTGTGTGTGTGTGTGTGTGTGTGTGTGACACGTCAGGCTGTGTAACAACCCCCTGCTGGAGTCGGGAGCCCAGCACCTGCTGGAGGGTCTGCAGGGGAACCACTCACTGAAAAGGCTGGACCTCATGCACACAGGCCTAGATGACAGTGCAGCCAGGCAGCTTGCAGTGCACCTAAGTGACATGACGAGCCCCAGAGGCCTAGAGGAGCTCAACGTGGCCTACAACGACATTGGGGACAGCGCCGCACTGAAGCTGGTGGCGGCATGCCAGAAGCACCCAACAGTGCATACCGTGCAGTGAGTAACAGCCCCAACCCCTCAAGTCCCACTAAGATACCCCAGTTCACTGATTTACTGATTTATCTCTCTCTCCTCACTGTCACTCCTCCATCTGTCTCTCTCTTCTCTCTCACTCCTCCATCTCTCCCTCTCCTCTCTGTCACTCCTCCATCTCTTCACTCTCGTTCTCTCTCTCTCTGTGGGGTATCCTTCTAGCCTGTACCTGAACCAGCTGAGTGAGATGGGGAAGCAGTCCCTGTATGTGAATGGCAGTGACGCTGGCGCCACTCGTCGGCCCAAGGTCCTGACCTCCGTGACAGAGGGTGTGGACTTATCTGATGCCTGGCCGCGTATCCTCAGCATCATCCGCCAGAACGCCACATCCTGGGACCGCGGTCGTGTCCGTGAGCAGCTTCTGGACTTTCTCAGGGACCTGGAGTCCAGCCAGCGCCAGCAGCGCAATTTCCTGAAGAAGTACCACTTCCGTCGTGTGGAAAAGGAAGTGAGGGAGTGCCTGCGCACTTTGGATGACAGTACCCCCTAAAGGGAAACAGGAAAAGAAAAAAGACAAACTGAGAGGCCTGGTTCCTCTTAGGCGCCCAGGGGAGTGATTGTAAGAATGTTGTAAGAACACACCCTAGTTTATGGTATAAAGGGCTGGTGTATACTCAACATGTGCAACACATACGCTTGTGCACCATGGCTGCCACACGTTTCTTGCGGTCATTCTTGTGTCATTTGTGTAGCTACTTGTACGTAACATGCAGTACCAATTAAAATCTTGGGCAGTATGGTCAACTTCTGTTACAGGCCTATATGTATGGTACAGTTAGTTTAGTTTAAAGTATTAAAGTAGCATCTGATTTATTTATTTATTAAGAATAAGTGGCTGGAAGATTATCCAGTACATGTTTTTTAAAAAATAGCTTGTTTACCGCTGCTCTTGGAGCCAATCATAACCATCTTTGCTGTTTAAGCCACACACAGGCAGGTTTGTGAGAACCTTATTCTGAACTCCTTTTCTGGTCTATGAATATTGTAATATCGCAAAAAATCACACGAAATACTATATGACACAAAATACTAAGTACTATGAGATATCTAACAACATATATCTAACAGTATATAATACAACATTCAACATGAGGTAGTGAAGTGATATGTGGCCGAGCGGAGCAGCAATATCATGTGGCAGAGCGGGAACAATATAGAGAATCCTGGAGCAATATTGCAGAATTAACAATAATAATTTGTTGCACTGCCCCCTTGTGGACATTATGTCAATCTGGAGAATTAAAGTTAACTTGTACAAGTACGAGCAGCAACACTGCTTACATAGAAGCAGCACAAGTGAGCGCACACGTTGCAAACATGAAGTATAAACCAGCCCTTATTAAACCATAATATAACAATTAACTATGACAAAAAAATATGAGTTAAATAATGAACAAGTGCTGCCCTTTGACATGACATCATTCCTCAAGCGGGAAAGATGCATGGATTTGCAGATGATATTCTCAGCCCGTGCCTTTTGGGTGCGGCTGATTGGCATCCTGCCTGCTTGTGCTTCAGAAGCTCCCCACATCTGTGCAGATGATATTCTCAGCCTAACCCCACATCTGCACAGAAGATATTCTCAGCCTAACCCCACATCTGCACAGAAGATATTCTCAGCCTAACCCCACATCTGCACAGAAGATATTCTCAGCCTAACCCCACATCTGCACAGAAGATATTCTCAGCCTAAACCCACATCTGCGCAGACGGCCCCTAGGATGAAGCAGCCAGCTGCCCGTGGACTTGCCATCACTGACATTTATGTGCCTTCTTGATGTTTCTTCTGATAAAAAGGAACCTGCCATTGAAATTAAGCTTTATTTGCACATGTGAGAACAGGTATGCATGTCTTACTTTTCTGATGGAGTCAGCCATTCATCCCCTTGGGTGGAGCTTAGGGTCCTGCTCAAGTGCCCAACAGAGAGACAGCTACTCTGCCATGCACGGGATTTGAACTGGCAATTTTCTGATCTCAGGCAGTGACCTTATGAGCCACACCCCTCCCAAACTGTTTACATACAGTAGCCTCAGTAATAAAGATATTAATTAGGTGGTGTGGCATTAAGGCAGTTAAGGTAGAAATGTTTTATCCTAGGATTGAGCAAAAAAATCAAGATAAGTAGTTCATAAAATACAGATACAGCTGACTAAATAGATTTGACTTGACTTGAATTTTTAGTACAACTGAGTTTTGGGTAATTTTTTGATTATTTAATTGAGGAGTAATGTTTCTTTTGTTACTTTGTGCTTCAGGCTGTCTGTGCTCTCACAATGGTGCTTTGTTTTAACTTGAATGCATTTAGGGAGACACTTTTTTCCTGGTCAGTTGAACCTGAATGTCACAGGAATAGCTGTAATATGTTTTGCCTTTTTATTTTGAATGATTAATATAAGTTTTTTATAGCTCTGCTCCACAAGGTTGTTTTTTTATTTTCTTTTAAAGCGGTATAGGGGATAGAGCTGTGGAACAATTTTGTGTGATATATTTCTGTTTTATGACATTCAAATGCTCATTGGTGTGATGGATCAGTTTTAGTACTCTTGGATTAAAGTCTTCAGAGAGCAAGGTTAAACAGGACCATGTTACTTTTGTGTCCTTAAAGTTCAAGGGCAATTCAGTGTTCAGGTTGTTACTCTCCTTGTTGGCCACAAGAATAATGGAAAGGACATACAGATGATGAACAGGCCTGTTCAACATGATTCTGCTTAGGTCATTTTCTGTTGTCTTCCAGTCCAACCAGAACCTGATCCAGACCCGTACTGAACATCATCTAGACATGCCCAAACCCAGAGCATAATGATTCAGGAAAATCTTTTTGACTGATTTGATTATATCTGTGACTGTTTTGAAAATCAGGTGACTGATAAAACACTGGACAATAGCAGTTGCAGGAGGTCACACTAGATCTTGGGATTCTGGAGCTCAGATTGATTTCCGTGAGGTTTGTCTTGATTTTGTATGTTAATAAAAACTGTTGTCCAGCTCCCACTGTCTTGTTGAACACAAATACTGCAAGTCATGGTGCCAGTTTTAACTTTTACTGGAATCCTTGACGCTTCAGGGATCGGGGATGAACACTATAATTAGTTGGTTTACTCTGCCTTTTCTGCCTTTACCTCAATTTTTAGGCCCCAGTCTACAAAAGTGGTTTTGCTGCTTTCTGTCAATACTCACCTGGTGAGTCAAACTATTTGTCTGATCTTTGCTAAGGTAGTAGCCTGCTGTATCTGCTGAGCTTAGGGTAGTGTGTAGATGATACTATACTAAATGTAGTCTGCAGATCACTGTCCATTTTGCAGTTTGGCTTGTTCCTTTCTATACACCAGTGAATTGCCTGGATACTTTAGTAACTAAGACACTGCAGGGTCTCATCTGCAGATTCTCTTCTGATGAAAGCTGACATCTTACCTGTGGCTAAATCCCACCCCTCCATTGTTCTGGTAAAGGATGCACAGTAGCCAATTAGAACACTTGTGCTTGTCTTACTTTCTAACATTATTTTGATATATCATTGCTGCCCTGACACTGCTCCTCAGACCCCCCCCCCCCCAGAGCCCTGACCTACCAGCCCTTGCCACTGATGGGTTGAAGGGCTGCCAGGCTGCATGTTGTGGACACATGAAAATGTCCTTATGTCAGGGCTGTGTAGCAAATAAGGTTGACAGGGAGTCCGAACTACCAAGGGTAAAAGGCACTTTTTTGTTTCATAATTTTTTTTTTGATCTCCACTACAGTTGCTGCCTCTTCCAATTCAGCATGAATATCTTGCCATAATGCCATTGAAGCTGTTCTCTGGCATACGGTGGTAACCATGTGAAAACACAGAAGTAACACTGCAGATCAAACATCCAAGGCTTTTTGGAACTTAACTGGCTGCAACAATCTAGGAGTAACGAAATACTTTCCGTAAGAAAGCAGTCTCATCATCTTTCCACAAGGGGGCGTCCATGCTTCAATAGCACCCTCCTCCAGCACCTTATGTGAACAATTACAATGTCAAGCAACAGTGAATTACAAATAAGGCAAATACGTGGGCATTTTTATTTTTGGAAAATATTTGCCAGTCTAAGAGTCTGAATTGATCTTGCTTCGTCACCCTGTAGGATGAGTATATACCTTGCATTTTTTAACTTGCTCCCAAGCCGTACTCATTCTCATGGCAACAGGACCAGCAGAAAGTACGGGAAATGCGACGGATGTGCTTGTGCTCCCGTCCTGTGCTGCAGCTCTTGGGGCTCTCCCGTGACCTGAGGGGCGGGAGCGGCTTGCCTCAGCAGGGAGTTGAGAACAGACCCCTCCAAGCATTTCCTGTGGCTCATCCAGGGCTGGACTGGCTCTGGGACGACTCCCAGATTGCAGCATGGCTTTGACAACCCTGAAAACTTCCATAATGGGAAATAATTCTCTTTATACATCACTGTCAATCAAGAAAAGAGCCCACCCCCCTGCACATCTGCAAGTCTCCCACGGGTGAAGCACACTGTGACCAGGATTAACCCGACTTTGTGTTTTGGAAAGGGCACTTAGCGATATCGCTATCTTCACACACCACAGCAAACCACTTTAACCTAAGTAACAACAGAACTTCCTCTGATAGGATCCATTAAAAATGAAACTGCAGCAGTAAGAGTAGGTGGAGAAGCTTTAAGCAGACTGCAAAAATTCATCTCTCTACAATAGGGAAAATGAAAATTTGGCTTAAAAATGCTTCCATAATGGTATTTTTCAGGAATAAACATGTATTTTACATTAATTATTGATTAAACCATTCAAAAGGTTTCCACACACTGTGACTGGCCCTCTGGGAAAGATAAGGGCACTTACCTGCTGCAGATGCACACCAATAAGATGAAGGAACCTACAAAAACCACAAGCCATTAAAAATACATGCCCAGTGTATCCACAAACGGTGCAGCCCTAGGGAAGCGGTTATGGCATTAGCATTAGTAAGAGAGAAGAGCATGGGCACCATCGGGGGGCGTTAGGATAATTTACTGGGCCAAAAAAATTTGGAACATAATTGGATTGGTCTGGGTTGGGTGCCCAATTTCACATACTTTCATGGGGCCCAAAATCTCTAACAGCACTCCAAGAGAAAAGACTTCTTTGTGTAGAGAGGTGAGCCATCTTGGGTTTGAGCTGCGTTACACTGCCAGGTTCTGCCGGGCACAGAAGCAGCCTGGGACCCAGGACAACCATGTAGCCGACCAGAGGAGAACCTGCCTGATTGGGGTTTGAGCTGCGTTACACTGCTGGGTTCTGCCGGGCACAGAAGCAGCCTGGGACCCAGGACAACCATGTAGCCGACCAGAGGAGAACCTGCCTGATTGGGGTTTGAGCTGCGTTACACTGCTGGGTTCTGCCGGGCACAGAAGCAGCCTGGGACCCAGGACAACCATGTAGCCGACCAGAGGAGAACCTGCCTGATTGGGGTTTGAGCTGTGTTACACTGCTGGGTTCTGCCGGGCACAGAAGCAGCCTGGGACCCAGGACAACCATGTAGCCGACCAGAGGAGAACCTGCCTGATTGGGGTTTGAGCTGTGTTACACTGCTGGGTTCTGCTGGGCACAGAAGCAGCCTGGGACCCAGGACAACCATGTAGCCGACCAGAGGAGAACCTGCCTGATTGGGGTTTGAGCTGTGTTACACTGCTGGGTTCTGCTGGGCACAGAAGCAGCTTGGGACCCAGGACAACCATGTAGCCGACCAGAGGAGAACCTGCCAGCTTCGGTTTGAGCTGCGCTACACTGCCGGGTTCCAAGTGGGGTGTTCTCCCCTGGCTGGTCTTCACTCTTCCCGGATGGGGGGCAGAGCTATGATGGAAATGTCTGGCCATTCTAGAGGGAGTGAAAATGGCAAAAATGAGATAAAACCAAGGCTGGGTTACACTGGTACTACTCTGGAGGAGAGGGACTAGATATCGACCTGGAGAAATTATCTGAAACGGGGACACTTCAGAAGAGTGAAAGAAGATGCTGTCCCTAAGACTTGGTCTCTTTCTGCTCACAAGATAAGAGAAATAACCAAAAACTTCCATCTTCATACCCAGATGACATTGCTTAGTTTCTTATTTGTAAGTAGGAAAAAAACAGATTCTCAGACAATAAAACAAACTTCAGAAGAAGGATTTATCCCCATGAGGGCAAAGCAATGACTACAAAAAAAAGTTTGGGGAAGACAACACAAGATCTCATCTGCAGATTCTCTTCTGATGATGGCTGAAGAAGTACGGCTATTTTTTCAGTATAGGCCCCAGAGACACAAACCAATCACAGCTTATGGCAACAATAGTCTAAATGGGAAGTGAATAAGAACTGGAAGTAGGGCTGAACGATTTATCGATTTCAAATCGAAATCGCGATTTGAAACAACGCCATTAGCAAATAGCAAAGGCTGCGATTTAGGACATACATTATATAGCACGTTGGACCCAGGGTTTAAAACTGTTCTAAGAATAGTTTTCCAAACTCATACCGTGCTTCCTATGTGACAGTCGTTCTCACCAATCACAAGCGCCGTGCTCCTTATGTGACAGCCATGCTCACCAATCAGAAGTGGCCCGAGGCGACGGAGTACACGCCCACGAACAACAAACACGTGAAGAAAATGTTGCATTCGCGGTGCGGAAAAAATACTGATTCCGCTACTGAGCTATAAGTGAATTGCCTTCCTATTTCATGGTCCGAGATTGTTTCAGAAAGATCCTGTCATCAATAGAACCGGCGACCTCCTTTTAAACACCAGCTGCGATATACTTCAGCGTATCACACCTTTTGTTTTTGTTAATAGGAAATCACATTAGCATGTAACCCATCAAAACAACAATGAGACGGTCGGTAATCCTCACAGCAGCAGAGTCTGTCGTAAAATCCATAATACGTGTTTATGTCATATGTTTTTGTGCTCATTGATTTTCCATAGATTAATCTTGTGAAATTAATCTTAATACCACAACAGTAATAAAATGAAAGCCTCGCTTTAACACAAATACTAAAAGAACAGATCGCTTTAATCGTTATTACAGTTGGGTATGGGCATGGTCTTATTATTTAAAAAAAGATATAAAAAGTGACGCATATAATGTTTTCTCCGTTTTATATTTGTCAGAGCAACAAGGCAAAGGAATGATAAGCTGCTTCAGTCGAATCTTTGGTCAGCTGCCTGGAGTGAGGCTTTCTGTTCGAGACGAGTCGTGCGCACATACATTTACGTGTATGTAAGAGTTTTATTACCATGTCAATAGTCTGTAGGGTTTGCAAACTGCCCTAACGTTTTTGATGCAGCTAAGCTTGCGTGAGAGTCTGAAAGCGTGTTACCCAAACCCGTGAGAGTTTGCAACCCTGAACACATAAATTTTTTGTTTCCCCTTAATTGATTTGTATAACAAATAACCTTATACAGTTGTTAAAAAGCGGAAACGTAGACCAACACGACCACCAATAAACTACGTCTATTTATTCGACATTTTATAAAATGCATTTTTTAAAATTTTCCAGCTTTACAGTTTCAGGACAGAACAGTCACTCTGTTATGAACATTGCAGCTTTTTAAGTGTTAGATTCGCTGCTGTTATTAACACTAATAACACATTAGCGCAAACTAAACGGTTGCATACTAGAGTTGTGACGTTCGCGAACGAACCGATTCTTTTGAACGGCTCATAAACATGAACGATGGGAGCCGAGTCGCGGCTGGAGGGGAGCCGTTCTTTCTGTCGTTCTTTTTTTCCTATGCGTGTTTCACACAGATGCACACAAATTAGCTCCTCCGCGAGACAGAACAGTTATAGGGGGAGGGGCGCACCCAGCGCAGGGGTGCTACTGCCTAACAGCATGATGATAGTTGTGCACGCATCCTTCACTTCCACATTGTGTGGAAGTGTTTGTAGTAAAAGCTGTTTTGCACAGAAATTCATTGCAGCCGGCTTTGTTTTTGATGTTTATTTGTGAGTAGGTATTGTATGAATAACATAAGTCAACGTAGCTTTACACATACACACACTTTGTACTAAAGGTAAATCCAAAATAGTGATGTCACTGTCTAAGCAGAGGGATGTTGTGCAACCATATGGAATATAGTACACACATGACAAATGAGGTAATAATCAATATTTCAGAATAATTCAAACTCAGATATTGGTGTGTGATATCTGAGTTTTAATTATTTGACTACAAATCTCACCTCATCATTCCTCCCAGTGATTATTTCCAGGATAAACTGAGATGCCCCCAAGCTGGCTTCTTAAAACTGACTAAATATTTAACGGCTATTTTGAACGGCTCTTTGAAAGGAACGTATCGCCAAGATCCGGATCCCCTCAAAGAGCCATAAATCCCATCACTATTGCATACAACGAAGTAGTTCTTGCTTGTTCACTGGCGTGGGAAAGGCGGTTCTACTGTTATTAAGGGGGTAATCAGCGTTACCTGCAAGATCGCTATTGTTTTTCCTTTTTCCTTATTACATTATTTAACATCTTTAAATTCTCATCCTTGCATTAGAATATAGACCAGTTAATATTTTGATGGTATCTCATGTGGTAATGCTGCATCATATGTTTTAAATTTACTACACACTGAATATTCAACTGAAGCTTGACATAAAAAATTATATCGCAAATCAAATCGTAATCGCAATGTCTGTCAGAAAAATCGCGATTTGATATTTTCCCCAAATCGTTCAGCCCTAACTGGAAGTCATCCGAGGAGAGCAAACCTAAGCTCAGAGTTTGACTGAAGAAATAAAAGCTCTGGGAGCCCAAGACCAGCCAGCAGCCCAGGCCCTAGGGCAAGCTAACAACCAGGCCAGAAAGCAGCAGGTGTTGTGCCATAGTGCTATCGACTGTCACGACATCCATAGTGCAGCTCTCTCTTCAGTCCTCTGCTGACCAGGAGCGCAGAATGTCCCACAGATAAAAAGCCCAGAGCCTGAACGCCAACAGTATTCTTTATGTAAGTGTGTTGTGATCTCTGCACACTGCAGACTGTAGACTTTGATCAGCTAATTTAGCCAAACTGGGGCCTCACGCTTTAGTAACCAGAAACCAGAGAATAGCTGTAATATGGTGATATTTACATTTCCTACTTACAACTCTTGCTGCTGATTTTAGAATGCGCTGTAAAGAAGATGGCACACAATACATACAGCCTAGGAGCAGAGCATCACCTCTGTCTGGGAGTTGATGGGAATCAAACAATTGGTTTGCATGTAAAATTATACCATGTTTATGGACTGATATTGTGAAACACAAAACAAGCCCTGAGTTAAGTGCTGACAATGCATGAGCAACTGTGCCATTACCACCGAGTACAGGATTATCAATTATCCATTGAGATATATATCTCAATAATCTATTCTGTATATGCAATTTATCAGGTTTAAATTTTTAAAATAAAATAATAATTAAGTCCCGTTTTAACACAAGTAATAACTTATTTTAGTGTACTCGGCACTTTACTGCATTTATCGTTATGCAAATTAATCTTTACAGTTAAATACACTATATAAATTTACTGGGCTGGGAGTACGGGGTCATAGTGAGTTAGTTAATTATGGGGCCGGCTCAGTGTTGCGTTTGCAAGATGTTTGCCCTTCTGGACGCTAGTGTCCAGTCAGACTTCATCTGTGAGCGATGTAAGCTAGTGGACTCACTCATGGTCAAGGTTCTCGACCTTGAGGAGCAACTGGCTCTCATCCAATGCAACAGTTAGAGGAGCTAGTTAATACGCCGTTTAGGGAGATGGTGTGTATGCCACTAGCGGGGAGGAGGGAGAATGAAGAGCAGAGAAGTCGAGAGAACTGGGTGACCGTAGGTCGTAGACGCAGGAAAAGGCATACACACGTTACAGAGGCGGCATCACCTGAGGTGTCTGTGTCTAACAGGTTTCAGGTGCTTCCAGCTTTAGAGCCGGAAGAGACTGGGGAGGCAGGTGGGCCCTTAGGCACTGAGGAGCCCCCTCCCCCCAGGAAGAGGGAGGTTGTGGTAGTGGGGGATTCAATTATTAGGGGAGTAGACAGTTATGTGTGCACGCATGATAGAGGGTCCCGTACGGTGTCTTGTCTGCCTGGTGCCCAGGTAGGAGACCTTCCAGATCGTGTGGACAAGCTTTTGGCCCCAGCCGGGGTGGATCCAGTTGTCGTGGTGCATGTTGGCACCAACGATATAGGCAAGGGTAGGAGGGCAGTTCTGCAGGATAAATTTATAGAAGTCGCCAATAAGCTTAGAAGCAGAACGTCCATGGTGGTATTCTCTGAAATACTCCCCGTGCCACACGCAAGTCAGGCTAAGTTAGCTGAGATAAGGAGATTAAATGCGTGGCTAAAAGGATGGTGTAGGAAAGAGGGGTTTAGGTTTATGGGGCACTGGAGGACCTTCTGGAACAGGTGGGACCTGTTCAAGCCAGATGGGTTGCATCTGAACCGGAGGGGAACCAGTGTACTGGGAAGGCGTATTTGTAGAGTAGTTGAGGGACTGGGGGGGCAGGGAGGTTAGTTAAGTATGTAAGTGGGGGGAAATGGAAAGCCCCAAAAAATCATATTATAAGTGGGCACCGTAATAGGCTTACGCTTTATTGTCTGTATTTAAAGGCCAGGAGTATTAGGAATAAAATTCATGATTTAGAGCAGTGGTTTTCAACCTGTGGGGGGCCGCCAATTATTATTAATAGAAATTGTAATATTGTTAATATAATAAAAAATGTCTAGTCAAAATCAAATAAATCATAATTTGATATATAATTAAATAAATTACCAGTTTATTCAATAAAGACAATTAACAGCCTTGCTTCCGAGTACTTAGTTAGCCCGACACAAAAAGCGGGATCGTTTAAATTCTTTTGCAGTGGGCCGCGGAAACATATGTGTTTGGCTGTGTGGGCCGTGAGTTAAAAAAGGTTGGGAACCACTGATTTAGAGGCTTTTATCTCATCGGACTTTTATGATATTATAGGGATAACTGAAACGTGGTTGAGAGAAAAGGATGAACAAGAATATAATATGGATGGTTACACGTTGTTCCCTAAAGACCGTATAGGTAAGAAGGGAGGTGGTGTTGCAGTATATGTAAAGGAAAACTTGCAGGCAAGGGAGCTTACTGATATAAGTAAAACTACGGAAGTTATATGGGTAAAATTAGATGCTAAAAACTCAAATAGCCTAATTGTCGGTGTGTGTTACAGAGCACCTAATGTAGCTGCCGAGGAAAGCAGATTGTTATACAGTGATACTAGGATTATGAGCAATAAAAATGTGTTATGGGTGATTTTAATCTACCGGGGATGCAGTGGGACATTGTTGCTGGCTCTTCTGAAAATGAACTGGAGATGGTGGAATTAGTACAGGATTGTTTTTTTACTCAGTTTGTTAACACCCCTACCAGGGGAGATGCCATTCTTGATCTTGTTTTCTCTAATAACCAGGACAGGATTGGTAAATTAGACGTTTTAGAACCACTTGACAGTAGCGATCATAACATGGTTAAATTTGAGGTTAAGTTTAGTGCCCGAAGAGCAAAGTCCAAATCAAAAATATATAATGTTAGGAAGGCTAACTTCAATTGTATGAGATTAAAACTAGAAACTGTGAACTGGATGGAGTTAAATAACAAAACTGTTGAAGAGGCATGGGAATTTTTTAAAAGCACATTATTGCAAGTGCAAGAGGACTTCATATCTGTTTCCAGCAAGAATAAATCTAAGAAATTGCAACCTAGGTGGTTTACTAGGGAAATAAAGTGTAAAGTAAGGAGGAAAAGGGCTTTATTCCAAAAATGGAAAATAACTGATGATGACAGAATAAAGCAAGAGTATCTAAATCTACAGGCTGAGTTAAAAAAAAATGACAGACGAGCTAAAAGGAATGTCGAAAGGAAGATCTCATTGGAGGCTAAGGATGACGTTAAAAGTTCCTTCCAGTATTTAACTCTAAAAGAGCTCTGAAAGCTGAAATTACTAATCTGCAGGATAGTAAGGGTCTTATAATTGAAAACGACATTGATATAGTAAATGAGTTCAATAATAGTTTTGCACGGGTATTCACTGTTGAGGACACTAGTAACTTACCAGTTCTTATTACTAATCCAACATCGTCTATAACTAATATATATATATATACACTCACCTAAAGGATTATTAGGAACACCTGTTCAATTTATCATTAATGCAATTATCTAATCAACCAATCACATGGCAGTTGCTTCAATGCATTTAGGGATGTGGTCCTGGTCAAGACAATCTCCTGAACTCCAAACTGAATGTCAGAATGGGAAAGAAAGGTGATTTAAGCAATTTTGAGCGTGGCATGGTTGTTGGTGCCAGATGGGCCGGTCTGAGTATTTCACAATCTGCTCAGTTACTGGGATTTTCACGCGCAACCATTTCTAGGGTTTACAAAGAATGGTGTGCAAAGGGAAAAACATCCAGTATGCGGCAGTCCTGTGGGCGAAAATGCCTTGTTGATGCTAGAGGTCAGAGGAGAATGGGCCGACTGATTCAAGCTGATAGAAGAGCAACTTTGACTGAAATAACCATTTGTTACAACCGAGGTATGCAGCAAAGCATTTGTGAAGCCACAACACGCACAACCTTGAGGCGAATGGGCTACAACAGCAGAAGACCCCACCGGGTACCACTCATCTCCACTACAAATAGGAAAAAGAGGCTACAATTTGCACGAGCTCACCAAAATTGGACAGTTGAAGACTGGAAAAATGTTGCCTGGTCTGATGAGTCTCGATTTCTGTTGAGACATTCAAATGGTAGAGTCAGAATTTGGCGTAAACAGAATGAGAACATGGATCCATCATGCCTTGTTACCACTGTGTAGGCTGGTGGTGGTGGTGCAATGGTGTGGGGGATGTTTTCTTGGCACACTTTAGGCCCCTTAGTGCCAATTGGGCATCGTTTAAATGCCACAGCCTACCTGAGCATTGTTTCTGACCATGTCCATCCCTTTATGACCACCATGTACCCATCCTCTGATGGCTACTTCCAACAGGATAATGCACCATGTCACAAAGCTCAAATCATTTCAAATTGGTTTCTTGAACATGACAATGAGTTCTCTGTACTACAATGGCCCCCACAGTCACCAGATCTCAACCCAATAGAGCATCTTTGGGATGTGGTGGAACGGGAGCTTCGTGCCATGGATGTGCATCCCACAAATCTTCATCAACTGCAAGATGCTATCCTATCAATATGGGCCAACATTTCTAAAGAATGCTTTCAGCACCTTGTTGAATCAATGCCATGTAGAATTAAGGCAGTTCTGAAGGCGAAAGGGGGTCAAACACCGTATTAGTATGGTGTTCCTAATAATCCTTTAGGTGAGTGTATGTGTATAAATAAACAACAGGGCCCTGATGGCATCTTACCTATAGTGTTAAAAGAGATGAGGGATATTATTTGCCGACCCTTAACTTTACTGTTTCAAAAATCCTTATCTGAAGGAGTGGTACCTTCTGACTGGAAGCATGCCAACATAACGCCCATTTTCAAAAAAGGGGATATAAGTAATTTGTTAAACTATAGGCCAATCAGTCTAACTTGTATAACTGGTAAAGTTATGGAGGCTATAATCAAAGAGAAAATGGTAGATTACCTGGACTCAAATAACATTTTGAGGGATAGCCAGCATGGATTTAGGAGAGGTAGATCCTGTTTAACAAATCTGTTGGAGTTTTTTGAGGAAGCTACTCAGGAAGTTGATGATAAGAAGGCCTTATGTTCTTATGTGACAGGTCACCGCAGAGCAGCACAACACAAACAGCATCGGCAGCTAACGTCCGGAATGCAACTAACAGTATGGCTCAGGACTAATACCACAGGCCTACCATATATGAACAAACATTCCAACAATTCTTTAATTAGTAAAGACTGTAAAGTGTCTTTAATTGGGAGACACCTTTACGACTACATCAAGGTCACTTTGGAAGGCACTAGGACGTTACATGCATCTCACCCCTCCAGTAACACTGTCACACGTGCTGTGAGCTGTATGGCATCGTCTCACTTTCAATTTAAGTGACTGTCTGCAAGGTGCCAATACAAAACGTAGTCTTGTATTTATTCTATATGGGTTTCTTTATTTCCAGTCCCACGGACTTCATATTAAGTAAAGAACTGCAAACTTTTAGTGATCAAACAAAATAATTTACGGGAGTTCACCTTTAACATATGGGGGCTGCGATATTTTTAGCATGGGGTTTGGGAACGGAGAGTGACAGCGAAACGTCGCAGAGCTCCGGCAAATTCCACCCACAGCCCCAGGAGAGGCCAGCTGTCTGTCAAGCACCCCCACGCTTCCTCTCACACCCCCCGACAGCATGCGCAGATAAGCCCCCCCTCCCACTGAGTACTGGGCCATTCCCACGCCCCGCGTTCCAGTGAGTTGGGGCTGAGCAAGAGCGTCACGTGTATGCTTCAGGAGTGTGTGGCAGGGGCGTCACGTGTATGCCTCAGGAGTGCGTGGCGGGGGCGGGGCGTAACGTGTATGCTTCAGGAGTGTGTGGCGGGGGCGGGGCGTCACGTGTATGCCTCAGGAGTGCGTGGCGGGGGCGGGGCGTCACGTGTATGCCTCAGGAGTGCGTGGCGGGGGCGGGGCGTCACGTGTATGCCTCAGGAGTGCGTGGTGGGGGCGGGGCGTCACGTGTATGCTTCAGGAGTGCGTGGCGGGGGCGGGGCGTCACGTGTATGCCTCAGGAGTGTGTGCCGGGGGCGTCACGTGTATGCCTCAGGAGTGCGTGGCGGGGGTGGGGCATCACGTGTATGCTTCAGGAGTGTGTGGCGGGGGCGGGGCATCACACGTATACAGGGCAGGGGCTCACGTGGAGGAATTTTCTCTTATGTAGCTTTAACTTTCACATGGCACAAGACTGCGCAGCTTCGGGGTTATGAAGTGCTCCTTCTGAGACTAAATGTGAGCAGAATTGAACCCTGAGGCAGGAACATTAAACATGAGAGAAACCTGCAGGAATCAAGAGGATCAAACAGGGTGCCAATGATTAGCCTTACATCCATCATTCCTCGTTATTAGTGTTACATCCATCGTTCCTGTTGCCTTCATTCCTTTAGCAGATCCTGTTTTCCATATTTACCAGAATAAATACAAAGCATTAAAATATTCTGGCCAGACGATTAAAAAAAACATAGTAGAACCAAATTAACCTCACTAGCTAAGTGTCACGTTCGGGCTTAAGGCGAACAGGGAAACAGGCGAAAGCAGCCAGGAAGTCAGGGTAACGGGGTTTATTCCACGCAGACTGACAGGTACGGACAATACACGTGACAATACAATGACAGATCTGGGGTACACTGACTTAGACACGGACTAAATACAAGACACAGGCTAAGGGTAACGAATCACAGGTAAGAGACAATCAGGGAATCACACGAGGTAACGAGGTGGGCGTGGCACACATCGGGAGCGGACGGAGCGGGGCGTGACATAACCCCCCCCCAAAGGCGCGCACACCGGGCGCGCCCGAGAGGAGGCGACGGACGGGACGAAACCGGGGAACAGGACCTGGAAGACAAAGCAAAACATCAACCAAAAACAGGGAACAAGACCGAGACACAAAACAGGAACAGGGACGAAAAGAAAGACAGAACCCGACAAAGAACAGGGAAAGCGGACAGACAGACCTGGAAGGGAGACACAGAAGGGGAGACAGGCGGAACAAAAGGGCCAGGAGTGAACGGAGGAGGAACAAAGGGACGAGGAGCAGATACAGGCGGGACAAACGGAAAGGGAGGAGGAACAAGGGGAGCACGAGGGAGCCCAGGCGGGCGACGGGCAGCGGCCGGAGGGGCCGCAGGCGGGAGGGAGAAGGGAGCTGAAGGGGACCACCCAGGGGCCAAGGGAACGGGACGAGGGAGTGACGGAGGGGACACGGAGGGAGCAGGAGGGAACACCAGTGCAGGCGGGCAGGAGGGGGAAGCCGCGGCAGGCGGAGCCGGAGCCGGCGAAGGCGCCGTCCGACGCACAGCCGGAGCAGGGGGGCCCGGAGGCGACCGACATGGAGCCGGAGGCGGGACCGAGGACCGGCACCGAGGATCCAGGGGGGGACCCGGAGGCGACCGCCGACCCCGAGCCGGAGGAACCGCAGGCGGCCCCGGA
This sequence comes from Paramormyrops kingsleyae, assembly GCF_048594095.1. Taxonomy (NCBI): domain Eukaryota; kingdom Metazoa; phylum Chordata; class Actinopteri; order Osteoglossiformes; family Mormyridae; genus Paramormyrops; species Paramormyrops kingsleyae. The sequence goes on along the minus strand of NC_132813.1, from coordinate 172,228 downwards.
GCCCCAGCCAAGGCGAGCGAGGGCGAGCCAGGGGGCAGGGAGGGCGGGACCCGGACCCGACGCCTGTGTCCTCTGCCCTTACGGGACACTGACAGGCGGGGTCCCGGGGGGCGTCGGCTTTGCCGGGGTAAGGGTGAGGGAGTCAAGGCCTTCAAAGAGGCAACAGGCAGGGCAGTCAGAGCCGCGGGCGTGGCCGCAGGCGGGGCAGTCAGAGCCGCGGGCGTGGCCGCAGGCGGGGCAGTCAGAGCCGCGGGCGTGGCCGCAGGCGGGGCAGTCAGAGCCGCGGGCGTGGCCGCAGGCGGGGCAGTCAGAGCCGCGGGCAGGACAGCCAGAGCGGCGGCCTCAGGCGGGGCCACGGGCAGGACAGGAACGGTGGCCTCAGGCGGGGCCGCGGGCAGGACAGGAACGGCGGCCGGCTGGACAGGCGAGCAGGGCTGGGCTGGCTGGACAGGCAAGCAGGGCTGGACAGGCGAGCTGCCAACCGGGGACGCCGCGGGCAGAGCAGCGGCAGCAGCCGGCGATGCAGCCGCGGGCATGGCCGCAGGCAGTGCAGCCAGAGGCCAGACGGGCAAGTCAGGTACGTGGCCAGCAGGGGGTGCTGCAGGCAGAGCAGGGACCACTGCAGGCGCCTCGGGCATACGGTCAGCAGGGGGCGCCTCAGCGGGCGCCGCCAGCACGCGACCAGCAGGAAGTGCCTCAGCGGGCGTAAGGTCAGCAGGGGGCGCCTCAGCGGGCGCCGCCAGCACGCGACCAGCAGGGGGCGCTGCAGGCAGAGCAGGGGCCACTGCAGGCGCCTCGGCGGGCGCCGCCATCACGTGGCCAGCAGGGGGCGCAACCGCGGCCACCTCAGGCAGTTTAGGCGCCGGCAGGACAGGCGAGCAGGAGCAGGGCTGGCCGGGCAGGACAGGCAAGACGGGCAGTTCAGGTGCCGGCAGGACAGGCAGTTCAGGTGCCGGCAGGACAGGCAGTTCAGGTGCCGGCAGGACAGGCAGTTCAGGTGCCGGCAGGACAGGCAGTTCAGGTGCCGGCAGGACGGGCGCCGCCGTCCCGTGGTCAGCAGGGGGCGTCTTGGAGGGCGTCGCCACCCCGCGGCCAGCAGGGGGCGCCTCGGCGGGCGCCACCAGCACGCGGCCAGCAGGGGGCGCCTCGGCGGGCGCCACCAGCACGCGGCCAGCAGGGGGCGCCTCGGCGGGCGCAGCCTCCACGCGGCCAGCCACCGGGACTGCAGGCAAGCCAGGCAGGACAGGCGGGTCAGATGGGACAGGCGGGTCAGGCAGGACAGGCGGGTCAGGCAGGACAGGCGGGTCAGGCAGGACAGGCGGTGCCGCGGGCAGAGCGGCGGCAGCTGCAGCCGGCAGCGCAGCCGCGGGCACACCGGCTCTAGAGACCCGGGGAATCGCGTCTCTCACCGGGCTGATCCCTTTTCCGTGCAGGCGTTCCGGCCGGTACGGATATGCCTCCCGCGGTGGCGGCAGCTCACCAGGGACGCCGAGCAGGCGGGTAGCGGCGAAGTCATCCCAGGGCAGCGGTGAGCCATCATGCTCCCTGGCTAACTCCCAGGCGGGGAGCAGAGTGCAAGCCCCCAGGAAGAGCGACGGAGCCTCCTCCTGCTGCACTCTGTTCCGCCGCTTCTTGCCGCTGGCAGGCGAAAGCGGAGCCACCGCGAACGCTTCGTCCTGGCTCCGGGCGACGCGTTCGCCTCTCAGCCGTGCGAGGCGCTTGCTGAGACGGCGTAGGAGCTTGCGTGCCCGCTCGAGCGGGTACTGCTGTCCTGGCGGGCGCTCTTCCGCGAGGAGGTCCGCGCCCCGGGTGGCCAGCTCCAGGGCTACAGGATCCTCCAGTACTGTTGGTTGGGAGCGCCAAAACACGAAGTCTTGCAGGAGACCGAGCCGGTGGTGCTCGGTCTCCCGCGTCGTGTTGTCTGGGAGATCTGTCATTCTGTCACGTTCGGGCTTAAGGCGAACAGGGAAACAGGCGAAAGCAGCCAGGAAGTCAGGGTAACGGGGTTTATTCCACGCAGACTGACAGGTACGGACAATACACGTGACAATACAATGACAGATCTGGGGTACACTGACTTAGACACGGACTAAATACAAGACACAGGCTAAGGGTAACGAATCACAGGTAAGAGACAATCAGGGAATCACACGAGGTAACGAGGTGGGCGTGGCACACATCGGGAGCGGACGGAGCGGGGCGTGACACTAAGTATTATGAACTTGAAAAATTAGACTTTTAACCAACATTGTGAAACTGCATCAGCTGGCTCTGATCATATGACCTGCACACCGAAGTTCAGACTGAACTATTGAAAACTCTATTGTTCTTATTTGACTCATAACTCCGAAAACTACTCCACTGGACCCTTCTCATCCGGAATTATAATTTGTAACAAGAATCAAAGCTGAGATAGGTCTAATAAGCTACACTCCCAGCAGTACTAAATGAAAATGTCAATTTTGACAAGTCCAAGTAATGAGCACTAAGATCTTATTGCATATAAAAACAATTTTTTTTTAAGATTTTAAGCTATAAGAAGTTACATAACAGGAACTTTAACTCTAATGGTCGTCGCATTACTGGAGCACTGGCCTAAAAATCAATCAAACACTGCAAAACAACAGAGAACATCCTGGTAATAATATTAAAAGTTCCCGAAAAAGTAAGATCAAGAGAATCACATGGCACCTTATCCAGCCCCAACAGCTTTGAGGACGGTGCCAGGCATACAGGGTGTCAGAGCTGCAGACAGTTTCCGAGAACAGGAGCACCAAAGACCAGAAAAGCCCTACTGGATGATGCCTTTGGACAGAATTCAATTACTACCCCTGCAAAATCAGGGAGGCTTTCTACTGCAAAACTGTAGGTTTTAGGTTTCAGAGTCCTCCAATCGATACCATTTCAGCATAAACATAAAAGGTGTGGAATGCTGTTTGCTGACAGACTAATAGCAATCCTGACAACAGGTCAATATCTGGTCCCAGGCTGGACTTGGCAGGAAACAGGAGAAGCACAGGATGCAACAGGAAATTCAACCGTGATGGACATAACCCTTTATTATAAAACAAATTATAACGGTGGTCCAAGACAAAGCGTATAAATCAGTCAAAATTGAATGAATGATCAGCATACATATACTTTGTGAATTTGACATTTTCATTCCATGTAAAGCTGGTGTTCCCAGGAGATATGGAAAAATGATTTGGGAATAAAGTACTTCCATCAACAATATTAGAAATTTATTTATTCTAATAAAAATACCTGCATTGCACCTGCTTTCAACAAATATCACAAACATTAAGACAATTTTAAAGTATCAAACAATTCTTAGACATCCACAATGATATAAAAAACTTTGCACTTAATACTACTGAAAGGGGATCCAGACTCCAAGCTATGTATAAACGATTCCTATTGTTCCTGTGGTATATCACAGACTGCAAACAATTTTGTGACATTGCTGTCTTATTCAAAAACAGCTGGAATTTTTGCAGTGCTTTTATTGCAATTTGCAAGGGAGTATTAAAAAAGACAGACAACCTCACCTTACAGGACTACCTGACTGCACAGAACACCAGCATCCATCTCATGCACAAACGGACCCACAAAAGAGGGGAGTGGAATGTCCAGTGAGATCCTGGAAGAGGAAGCAGCTGTACGAGCGAGCCTCGTGCGTGTGGAAGTTGCCCTCCTCAGAGATAGACATCCATGGTCTGCAGGATCATGTGGCGGCACAGGGGGCAGTTGTGCTGGTGCACAGGGAGGCGCAGTAGCAGCTGAGTGCAGCCGCGGCAAAGACACAGGTGACGGCAAGGCAGAAGCAGCACACTCTTGGCGCTGTCCTGGCAGATGACGCAGCGCTTCCTGTCCTCCTGCTCCTTCAGGAGGCCCAGCAGGCTGTCAGCAGGGGGGTCCTCTTCTGAGAGTCTTTGCAGGGGCCCCTCCATGCTGGAGCATGGGACAGCCATGCCCAGTGTGGAGCTGCGCCGTGTCGCCAGGCCACCCGGGGTTCTATCACTGGTTGTCACCTGACGGCGAGAAGTGTCAAGGCTCCCCACCCCCCTCCTCTGGACATAGCTCCCACCCCATGCCGCACGAAGCCGCGTCTGCAACTCCATGACCACCTGTGTGCTCTCCAGCGCCAGCAAACGCAAGCGCCGCAGCACCCCTCGCAGGCGCCCCATGATGGGGGAGGCGCCGCCATCCCACAGAATGCGGCGAGCGAGGCTGGGGCTAAGGTAGAGAACCGCGACACCCACCACGATTACAGCGAGCACCAGGCCGCAGAGATCCAGCAGGAAGACGCTGACGAAGACACGGCTCAGTGAACCCAGGAACTCCAGAACAAAGCAACAGAGTGTCCACAGCAGGGCAGCAGTACCGGCGAGGCCACTCCAAATCACAGCTGGCAGTGCCACGGTCAGTTCAACGGCTCGAAGCAGGGCCCCCCCTACCACATCCCACAGGCCCACAGCTGCAGAGCAGACACTCTGTGCCCCTAACGTCAACCCAGTGGAGGCGCTGTTGAGCACATAGAGAAGTAGACCATGCACAACTCCGCAGGCCTCACAAACCTGCTGCACCGCTGAGTGGCCAGAGAGTGTGGCTCGCTGCAGCAGCTCTTTCACCCGCAGCACACTGTGCTCCAGAAAGTGTCCTGCCATCCTGACGCCCTGCGACAGCCCGTCAACCATGCTGAGAGCACACAGGAGGGCCGTGCTCCAGCACTCTGCCAGCGCGCCTCTCAGCACTGCTGGCAAGTCCTTCACGAAGGACAGCACAGTCACCAGCAGCCGGATGAGCGAGTGGACCATCCAGAAGTTCAAATCCAGCAAGAAGCATAAAATGTCTATACTCTTTCCAATGGCGCAGAAGACGCAGTACAAGAGGCCCATCTCGCAGCCGGTGCACCCGCAGACTTGCTCTGGGTGTGCCGGTACCCTGGATGACTACGGTCCTGGCCCGCGTGCAGCGGCCCACACCATCTACATTGGCAAACAACACACAAAGAGCTCAAATTACTTCATTTTCCCCTCCGCCATTTTTACGACCAGCACACAATTCGAGAAAACGCTGGTTAGCACGACAACAGGCTTCCCCGGTATACATAATTTACTAAAAGTTACCCAACTTACCAAGACAGATCGATAAATGAAAACAAAATGCAAATCCCAACCAGTTACGTTATATTTCGCAAGAAAAAAAAAAAAGCAATAAATCTGACGAATGGCGAACCGAGAATCCGGCCGAAGGAGCAGCTCCTCAGGCAGAGGGGATGTTTACATTTGAAATGTAACGCATCCTTCACCGTGTTTACCCATTCGAAGCAGTAAAGTAGCTCAAAATGACAAAAATCAAATGTCGCTTTTCATTAAACTGTATATCAGGCACACGCACAATTTGTAGTAGTCTTTTGAGCTTGTTAAAACTTTATGAAAGACTTTTACCTGTGAATTCAACACGCCATTAAGCCACATTATTTCCGTCGGATTTTGTAAATCTCTAAGGTCTCACAGTCGATCGCCTGTCAATCGATTGCAGACTAGGCACAACCAAGTAAGCACAGATATCCATTTTCGTAATAATCATCGATCTTCCAACCATTTTTCTTGGTTAGTCGTTCAAAAGGTTTAATCTGGATCAGAATGATCTTGATTTGGAAATTTGCTATGCAGGACTGGGTAATCCATTTTACTTTTGTGCCGGTTTTTCAAAGCAACATTGGGTTAGATCATCCCGATCTAGATACAAACTTTTCCGTATTATCAAATTCGTATTTTCATTTACATATCACAGTAGCCTACTAGCAATGCAAAGAATAACAGGTTGAAAAGCAGCGTGAAATCACTTCTATCCGAAGAGACAGAAAACAGCACTATAAAACAATACAAACACCCCCTTCCATTTTCAGTTTCTTTGGAGCAATCATGCAGATCCCTCATCTGACCCAGAACAAACAAGTAAAAACAAACAAACAAATATACATTATTGACAAATACATATCAAGTACAGAGCGGGGGGAGTGGAATAAGCCGCTCTGCATGTTAGTTTATCATGTGTATTTATGATCGCAATCTTAAAGATGCAGTGTGTTTTACTACTTTAAAGCAATTCAAAATAAACCACCAAAATGTCATCAAAAAGTATTTTTATTTGATATGAGTATTGTACCTATCGTGTGATGAAATAGTACTTGTATTAAAAACATGTCAATGAAACTTAAAAATGGGTCAATAATACTGAAAAGTGCATGAAAGTGCATTAAAATATTAAAAAATATTCACGGATTGCTTCTAACACACGTCTTACCTCTAGCAGAGTTTAGTTAGTAAGTGAAATTTACTAGTGAAATTTGCGTTTAACGTTAAACTGCCCCTATTTGGCTAAATCTACTGGGGGGATCCAAAATTGAAAGTGCCAATCCTAGTGGGGGGCCCTGTAACAGCCAATAATGTACGTAATACGTACCAATAACGTAATAACATGCCAATAATGTAATACATTTCTCTGTTCTTAATGTAATAACTTACATTAACAATTCAGAAAAGGTATTACATTATTGACCAGTTATTACATTATAAACTTTTATTACGTTAAAAATGGAAAAACTATTACATTATTGGCCATTGTTACATTATCGGCTTCAACAGGGCCCAAGGTCACATTTTGTCAGGGGACCAAGAATTTCTAGCCACTCCTCTGCTTTCCGTCACCACTGCCTGTTCACCTCACACTTTGGATGGTCTATTGTTGTAACATGTGTTGTCTACCTTAAGTCCTGCCCTTATTCATGATTAATGGCCCATTGAACTATCTGAGCAAACAGCTTGCACGTTGCGTCTTCCTGAAATTCACAAAAAACCCAAAATATCCATTACGCAAAAGGGAAATTGGTGTAATGGGTAAGGATTCATGCCTCAATGACAATAAACTATGGAGTAAACGATTGTTTGGAGTTTCATGTTTATCTTGGCAGATGTGTTCCTTTTATAGACATGTATTCATTAAAATCTCACTGCTGGGGATATTGTCCATAATGCTGCATGGCACCTCTTCCCATTCTTATTTGTTGTCGTTACATCTGAGGTGGAATTTCATTCTCTTAAAGACTTAAAGACTAACTATAATTTAAGCAAGTACAATAACTGGGTTAAGTTTGCATTAAAACATTCATGTGGTAAGGAGGGATTTTTAAATTTGAAGACAAACGTTGCTGTATGTCAGATGACATGTATCCATCTTCCAGCCACTTTGCCTGTAGATTAGAGATGTAATATGAAGACAAACGTTGCTGTATGTCAGATGACATGTATCCATCTTCCAGCCACTTTGCCTGTAGATTAGAGATGTAATTTGAAGACAAACGTTGCTGTATGTCAGATGACATGTATCCATCTTCCAGCCACTTTGCCTGTAGATTAGAGATGTAATTTGAAGACAAACGTTGCTGTATGTCAGATGACATGTATCCATCTTCCAGCCACTTTGCCTGTAGATTAGAGATGTAATATGAAGACAAACGTTGCTGTATGTCAGATGACATGTATCCATCTTCCAGTCACTTTGCCTGTAGATTAGAGATGTTCTTTTCCATGGGGAAATCCTCTTTTTACCTAAAAGACACACATACAGGTGGGAGCAAGCTTGGAGGGGGGTTCACATTGCAGGGTCACCCAGCATGCAGGACCCCTGGAACTGATGATTCCGGGCCTTGCTCAGGGACCCAATGGCAGCATCAGTCTGCCAGCCCTTGAACCGGCGACCTTCTGATCACAGGCACAGAGTCTGAACCTACTGAGCAACCCCCAAAAAAGTGGGCAGCTGGATTTGAACCAGGAACCTCTTAATCTGCATACAAGTTCTCTACCACTAAGTTATACCCCTCACTATCCTCAACTATAGCCTATGCACAGGGCTACAGGGGTTTCTGCAGTATATCTTCAGCAGCATAGGGCACAAGGTAGGTAGGGCAGATTAATGGATAGGCTATCCTAGGCTATGTAGATTAATGCACATGCTATCCTAGACTATATAGATTAATGCATAGGCTATCCTAGGATATGTAGATTAATGCATGGGTTATTAGGGCCAATCTCAGGAAAAAAAGAATGGTTTGTTAAATCGATGTCAATATAAGGCCTCCAGGTGAGTTAATCCATGCCTAAAGGCAGGGATACAGCCTGGACAGGATGCCAGTGCATTCCAGGGTCATACTCATACTTTAATCCAAGCCTAAAGGCAGGGATACAGCCTGGACAGGATGCCAGTGCATTCCAGGGTCATACTCATACTTTAATCCAAGCCTAAAGGCAGGGATACAGCCTGGGCAGGATGCCAGTGCATTCCAGGGTCACACTCATACTTTAATCCAAGCTAAAAGGCAGGGATACAGCCTGGACAGGATGCCAGTGCATTCCAGGGTCACACTCATACTTTAATCCAAGCCTAAAGGCAAGGATACAGCCTGGACAGGATGCCAGTGCATTCCAGGGTCATACTCATACTTTAATCCAAGCCTAAAGGCAGGGATACAGCCTGGGCAGGATGCCAGTGCATTCCAGGGTCATACTCATACTTTAATCCAAGCCTAAAGGCAGGGATACAGCCTGGACAGGATGCCAGTGCATTCCAGGGTCACACTCATACTTTAATCCAAGCCTAAAGGCAAGGATACAGCCTGGACAGGATGCCAGTGCATTCCAGGGTCATACTCATACTTTAATCCAAGCCTAAAGGCAGGGATACAGCCTGGGCAGGATGCCAGTGCATTCCAGGGTCATACTCATACTTTAATCCAAGCCTAAAGGCAGGGATACAGCCTGGGCAGGATGCCAGTGCATTCCAGGGTCATACTCATACTTTAATCCAAGCCTAAAGGCAGGGATACAGCCTGGACAGGATGCCAGTGCATTCCAGGGTCACACTCATACTTTAATCCAAGCCTAAAGGCAAGGATACAGCCTGGACAGGATGCCAGTGCATTCCAGGGTCATACTCATACTTTAATCCAAGCTAAAAGGCAGGGATACAGCCTGGACAGGATGCCAGTGCATTCCAGGGTCATACTCGTACTTTAATCCAAGCCTAAAGGCAGGGATATAGCCTGGACAGGATGCCAGTGCATCCCAGGGTACATACTCATACCTTATGCTGGTTGACACAAATCAGTTCAATTGCTTATCTTTGGACTGCAGGAAGAAAGGACAGTTCCTCAGGAAACCCAGCTAATGGGTCCAGTATTCAGTGCCTTCAGCTCAGAAATGCCCTCTCTCATGCCCAGCCAACCCCTTTAAACGGGCATGCCATAACGTAGTCATTCTTAACGTTAAACGCATGCTTGTGATGACATCTGTCTGTCTTTTTGCACAGACCAACAACCCCACATACCCCTGTGGGAAAACAGACTCAGCATTCTCAAGGAAGTCCCCATCTTAACAGCCCCCTGAACATAAAAGAATATACTTTTCCTACAAAAGAAGGAAGAGGATGGGGATTTGGGTCTTTGTTAATGATTTTTCAGGATCCTGCCTGGCCATCTGCCTACTTTAAGGTGTCATGTTTAACCTCACAGACCCTCACTCTTTGCTTCAGTCAGGCATTCCTCACCAGTTAATTACTGTTAATTTGCACTTATGAACTTTGTCACTAATTGGCATACAGTTATGTTTAATTAAAATTCCTGATAAACCAAAGCAATTAAATATCAAAATTCTGTATGAGAACAATTAATGTACTGGAAAAAATGACTGCATTGTAGCGCTATAACATTATTGAAACACATGGCATCTTCAGATATGTTAGTGTGTTTATTGACTTAAATGGCAGATTTTGGCTCTGGATGTCTTGCAAGGGGTTCCATCTACGACCATATTGTCTTTGGGTTCCTGCCAACATAAATGGAGAAATTGCTATTAATATGCAGGGGAAGAATGACAAGCAGAGTGGCCGGGGAATACAGCACAAGAAGCTTCTGTGGGAAAACAAAAATCGGGGATTGTTGGGGTCGCTGGTGCATGACCGGACCGGACCTGACCTGACCTGAGCACACCCTCACATTCCACAGGGCGCCACAGGGCTGAGCTGAACCTCCTTCAGCACCATGGATATGCTCACACTCTGGAAAAACTCGCTTTGAAGGACTCCGTGCCTCAGTGGTGTGAGCATTAGTGTCCCTGTCATTGGATTGATATCTGGTGATATAACAACGTGGAGAACATAAACTGTCCTGTTAGCTACTGATTGATGGGTGATAAATGTCTCTCCAGTTTCTGGGTGATGCTGGAGTTCTGCTCAGCCAACTGGAGGCCTCTATAGCTCTGTCACTGAGTCTCAGCTGATCCTGTCCCATCCCACCATAGATAGATAGATAGATACTTTATTTATCCCCAAGGGGGAAATTCAGATATCCAGTAGCTCCTTCAAAAATAAAAATAAAAAATAATAAAAAAAAACGTCCCAAATGTCATCTTGAAAGAGCACCGTGGTGCTACTCGGTATGTGTGGACCCCTAGATTAAAAAAAAATAAACTTTATGAGGTATATGGACTATGAACTTTTTCCATACCCCTATTGCCTGTTAAGATATACCCCTATGTAGCATCACAACTTTAGGTGTGGGCTGGGCTTGTCTTCTCCATACATTTTTGCTCTGTGTCCATGACAACTAACAGCTCATTTATGACTGATGGAGGCCCCGTGGACATAATCCTTGCCTTTGTGACCATCCAACCAGCCCTAATCCATAAACCCCTAAAATGGTGCCCGTTCTCCTACCATATTCTAAAGACATTGCCACTAGCGTACAGCTTGCACCCCCCCCCCTCCCCCCCCCCCCCCCACTCATGCAGAATAATGGCCTCTGGAGCTGAGGCAGAAAAGAATGCCCGCTTTCACCCCTCCCCCTCCTACAGCCTCAAGCTGGAGCCCCTTCAGCATTAGAAAGCGAATGCCAACCCCCCCAACCCCACCCACTATTCACCATGACATCACTGTGTGTAAAACATACCTTTATTTGGAGTTTTTTTCTTCAAAGAAAAAAGGAGACCCATAACCAATGGGCCTAAGTATGGTTCTGATTTCTCAGATGTTGAAATATCTGTGTCATGGTCCAGCAACAAGGCTGAAGCGGGATGAAATCACAAAGCGTTGGCCACCTGTGCTGCACATCCGCTGGTGGGGGAGGTAGCACCACTTACAGTGTACAGCAGCTTCTGGGAACATTATCAGTTCAGAGAGTGCGTCAATATGTGTGTCTGTTGGTGCCCTGTGACGGACAGGCATCCCATTCAGGGTGTACCCCAACCCCGTGCCCTGTGACGGACAGGCATCCCATTCAGGGTGTACCCCAACCCCGTGCCCTGTGACGGACAGGCATCCCATTCAGGGTGTACCCCAACCCCGTGCCCTGTGACGGACAGGCATCCCATTCAGGGTGTACCCCAACCCCGTGCCCTGTGACGGACAGGCATCCCATTCAGGGTGTACCCCAACCCCGTGCCCTGTGACGGACAGGCATCCCATTCAGGGTGTACCCCAACCCCGTGCCCTGTGACGGACAGGCATCCTATTCAGGGTGTACCTGAATCAGAAGGTCTGTAATCAGAAGGTCACTGGCCTTGACCAAGGCCCTTACCTCCCAGCTACCCCTCACAGACAGCTTACTCTTCAAGTTGAGGGAAGCATAAAAAGACAATTTCCTCACAGGGATCAATAAAAGTATCAATTATTATTATTATTATGACAGAGAATACCAGGCAGTATGGGTGGAGCTTAACAGGTACCTAAAGTTGTGATGCTACAAAGGGGTATAGCTTAGCAGACAATAGGGTTGTGGAAACAGTTCATAGTTCATATACCTCATAAAGTTTTTCTTAAATCTAGTGGTTCACACATACTGAGTAGCACCACGGTGCTCTTTCAATATGACATTTGGGACGTTTATAATCAGCAAATGTCAGGCATTTGAGTCGCCTAATGACAAATGCTCCTCCACCCCCCACTAGTATAACACCCAATAGCATAGTGAGGCTGGCAGGCTTTTCATCTGAAAAATAAATGTGCATTGTAAAATATATAGAATAGAATATATAGATGAAGATGGTGGCACAGGAGGTAGTGCTATCGTTCGGCAACTGGAAGGTTGCCGGTTCGAGCCCTGGTTCTTCCTGGTCCCATCAAAGTGTCCTTGAGCAAGACACTGAACCCCAAATTGCTCCCGGTGTGCAGGTTGGCGCCTTGCATGGCAGCCTCCGCCACTGGTGTATGAATGTGAGTGTGGATGGTGAATGTGAGGCATAACTGTAAAGCACTTTGAGTACTCGTAGGAGTAGAAAAGCGCTATAAAAATGCAGTCCATTTACCATTTATAGTTAATGACTATTCTTGTAACAATTACTGTTATCAAGCAACTAAACAGTCGTGAAGTAGTGGGTCCGGTGAGTGGGGGAGGTTGCTTTTGACTTGTGCCATGACGAGTCTCTGAAAGCATTTCATGACGACGGGGGCTAGAGCAATGGCATAGATGACAGAAACATATAATGAAGTTCCTTCGCAATGCGCAAAACATTAAAGATACAATGCATCCAGTCCATAAAAAAGAGGTCTGGATTAACATCTGCCATGTATATATGCTGAGTCTGTGTGTGCCAGTCCATAACAATGCTGCGCATTATACAGTCCCTGACTGTGCGTGAGTGGATCCCCGATATTCTTCTATGTCAGAGTCTTGGACAATGTTGTGCATTATACAGTCCCTGACTCTATGTGCAAGTGAGCCCCTGATAGTCTTCCGCTGTCGTAGAGTCTCAAAGTCTACTTCTCGAGAGATTTCTCATGACCCCCAAATTTCTGAAAATGTATCAGAAAGGCACAAATAAAAAGTGTAAAGGAACCAGACCCTGAAAATAAACTTTTGGTGCTGACAATAAGGATGTCCATCTGATGTAGACATGGAATGCGGCAGGTGATGGATAACAAAGTGTTCCTCTGTATGGCCCCCAATTAGAGGTATGACTTGCCTTTGAGGATGCCTTGAATACAGATAAATTATGAATCTAGCCAGTTGCTTAGCATTACAATCAATAGCATTTTCAGTATCACATATAACAATACATTATAACAATGACCATTTATGTTGTTGCTTTCAAAGCCAATCGTTACCTGTGCCTGTTCAGTAAACCTACTCACCTCTTGAAATGGAATCCTTGAGAGTGAGCCGCCTGCTTTGCTCCTGGCTGGTCTGTCACAGTTTTTCCCTTCCAGGAAGCAAACTGACTGATTAGTACTTAATAAATACAGGATATTACTGTAGGTTGCCAAGGATTATTATTGTAATTATTAGCTGAATCAGGCGTTCCCAATGCAGAGATGCCATGTAATAATACGTGCGCTGTGGATTAATTCTCCCTACGTGCCCGTCAATAGATAGCACAGTAGCCTGCAAACGCCTCTTACTGTACTAACAGGCTTAATTCCCCGCCCATTCTCTCTTCCTTGCTTTCACTGAATCTACTTAGGGTCCGCGTCTCAGTGCCTTCATTCGCTCTTCAGACGGGATCAGACGTGGTTTGAGGATGGCCGCGTCGAAGAGCGCTCTTTACTCCGCAGGACTTCATGTCATCTTCCTGACTTTGCAAGGTAAGCACACCAGGAATCGATAGGCAATATTCCTGAGTTACTGCGCGCTGTCTCTCAGGCAAAGTCGGCTTATGCAAGGAAACTTCGGGGAGCGCTTGGAGTTGGGATGATGACCGACTCTAGGTTCAAGGTTTGTTTGCAGCAAACGGAGATGAAACGCTGGTGAGTATTTACACATAAGCGCTCCTGCATGGTGTACAAGCTCAAGACGCGCGTATCAAACAACGTGATAAGCTGAAAAGGGCATCTAACCTAATCTTAGAATTTATTTTAATGTGTAGTAGATTATGAATAAAGTATACGTGTGTGTGTGTTTAAAGTCTGAACAATTTAACGCAAATTATACCAAACGTAAACTATTATTGACTTATTTAGCAATGTGATTTGACCATGTTTAGATTTGCGCGGCGTCCGATCAGACAGGTTGTTCAGCGGTGTTAGAAAGAGATCAACATATGGTTCCCAGTTTAATACAAGTGCTCCCAGTAAAAAGGATAGGGGTGGCAGGTTAACTCGATCACTCCTAGATCGTTAATGTATTTGAATGTAATTAGTTTTCCATTCCGATGACATGTTTTATTTTATTTACTTATTTTAATTGATCAGTGTCCCCATGAATAATGTTGCCGTTTTTTTTATTTTATTCTTTCTGACGATAAATCTGCCCATTGCATGCGTATATCGACTGTTAGAAAAAGTACAGGAGATTTAAGAATTGAATGTTTTGCCTTCAGTGCCATATTCCGCTTTTTACGTCGCACAGGCCAAACTGAGACGCTTATTAAACTGAGAGACGCGTCCACTTTAACTATTTATGGCTGCTGTCAGTAGTCTACAAACCGACGAGAAAGGGCTTTAAAATTGGGGAACTAATCAGCTTCTCTACGCGATTGCGGTATGTATTTGATACAGAGCGATTCTGTAGTTGATACAGAGCGAATGACTTTTTTTCGTCATCTGATTTGAGTCAGCTGACAGGGGTGCCGGTCCATAACCTCATAAAGGAGTTCGAGATGCATGAGGAACGCATGTATGATGTGCGTGTGTGGCTGGGTGTGGTGCTGGCAGAACCTTCCTCTGTTCAGGGACCCTTATCTTTGCTACCCCTCCTTCCCACATCCCTCTTTCTTCTCACCTCCTGTCTTTCTTCCATCTTGGACTCATTTCCTCTGCACTTTTCCTTCCAAAGATATATACATTAGATGACATCAGGAAGTTTTTTCAGCCAGATTGCTATGCTGGACTTCCATATACAGTACATCCACATTGTTCTTTGCTCTTTCAGCTTCTTAATATGTTTTTTTTTTTTACTGGAAAGATAGGTGCAGTTAACATTCACTGCCAAGAAGAAATTCTGGAAATCTTTGTTTATTCATTATTAATTCTACTGAAAATCTGTTATGCATAAAGCAGGGCATTGACCTTCAACTACTTTGGTGTTGTTTTATCTTTGAATTAAAAGATTTGAGTGTTGGCTGAAAAATTCGAATGTAGACTTGAATTTGCAGCCTTGGCGATACGCAGCAGCTCCTCACCCATTAAGTGTGCTGCTGATATCCCGGAAGCTGTGCTTTCAATGTCGTCTAAAAGCAAAAGAAGTGAGCCAGCAGAAGAGCTTGCCCCAGTGGGCTTGTTTCACTTCTCCTGTTTATGTTAGACTGGGCATGGCACTTATCAGGCTTCTGTGGGAATCCACATGGGGAAAAACTGGCTTGAGCACATTTGGCTGCTGGCTTGGCACCAGGACATTGATGCTCCCCCTGCCTCTGGCCTTGTTGTCATAGTGATGTCATGCATGGAGGATTGAGGACATAAGACTGTTGGGTCTGAACCCTGTTCCTCCAGGTTGTTATAAGCTGTAAGAAGATGCTCTCAGCCAGCTTCCAGTTCTGCCACAAGCATGTCCAGCACTGGTCAGGAACTACAGGGGATCTTTTAAGGCTTTTCTTTTCCAAATTTGTTTCACCTATACTTTGTTCCTTGTATGTATTTGCCTGTTTCTCATTTGCCCCTTGTGACCTGGGATCCCAGTGTCAATTCAAGGACAAGACAGGAAAGGCTCATGTCTTGCTTCTCAAGATTCCTTCCTTGAATCTTGTGTTTTTCTATTTGTTGGCCTTGTCACTGATGTCCAGACAAGAAGGAACCCCCAATGAATACGTCACTGTCAATATCTACTGTCCATATTCAATGTCACTGTTTGCCATCTTGAGCCGTAAAGTTCTCCTTTTTCATTTCCTTGCTTTTTCTCACTAGTTCAACTGGGACCCGGGACCGGCTCTAGCTATAGGCAGAGTAAACAGTTGCAGTGGGCCAATGAATTACTTGCATTGAGGAGGAGGAGAAATCATCAGTTTCTTTGTTAGGGGGGCCTCCCACGTAAAGCTTTGCCTAAGACCCCTGAAAAGGCAGAGCCATCCCAGAGTTCACCAAATGCAATAACATTCATTGGACACCATTATCTTACTCCGTAGTTTAACCTGTAATGTCTTTAAATGTTCCAGCCTCTTTGACTGCCATTAAAGGTTGAGTGTATTGATGTTGGACATTTCAGGAAGGCTGTAGTGAATCTGGGCTCGGTTGCGATTTAAGGAGAATCATGTCAGCAGTTCTTAGTTGAATAATTAACATTTTATTTAGCAGACACTTTTATCCAAAGCAACATATTTTTGAGAAAGCTTGACCAGATGATAAGGAGAGTGCTTTGTGCTCACTTCATCCTAAGACTTGGTGTTGCCCAGGCATCCTGAAATGGTCCAAATGACTCAATCTGGGGCTCCCACATTTGCCCCATATCTCCAGTAATTACATTATAAAGACAAACATCTTAATCTGCAATAAATACAACCTCCTGCTCATAGATCAACCTCTGGAAAGGTATCAAAATTATCTGCTATTATTAATTCATATGCATAAGCAGAAAGAGGTCTGTCTACATCTTAAACTTCCACACATCAACTATAATTGGCAGATCATCTTCTGGCACAATCCGCATCCATAAACCAGAGTATAGGTGCATGGGTCTTAGCCCACCTTTTTGAAGAACTCAGATTATTGAAGGTCTAGGAAGGAGACCTTATATCTATATAGTGCCTTATAGATGAATGCTTCATTAATCGTTCATAATGCATAATACACATGGCTCTAATGTGTTAAGCCTTTTGATAAATATGTATTGCCATGTTTATAATGCTTTATGAATGCATTATTGTTTGTTATGATTCTCTATAAATTACTAAAAACATGACCTTAAGTTAAATGTTACCACAGTTTTTAGCCAGGACATCAGGGTACCACCACTACTCTTTCAAAAGATCGTATGGCTGTTAAATTAAGTTCTTTACGTGTATTCATCTCCTGCTTGGTCTGCAAAATCCTTTGCTAATGGTATGGGATGAGGGTCTATGATGTGCTGTCAGCAGTGTCACCAGGCTCCACCCCACACTGCCTATTTGACAAATGGGTCCCCATTTGATTGAATAACATCCTTCACTTATGCTTCAGACAGTTGGTGTAAAAAGGTTGCTCATTGGTTAGACAAAGGCATCACAGACAATAATAATAATAATAATAATAATATAAAAAGTAGTCCTTTAAGAAAATCTAAACTGATGATTATGGCTGTTGAAGTGTGTTGGGATGTGCTAACAGTTTATCCCACAAAGACATTCCATTTCTCATGAGTGTAGCAGATTGCCTGTTTACTCTGATGTATAAGGAAGACTCTGCTGAGGATTTTGCCTCACATTGTCATGAAGAGAAACAGGAGTGTAACAGCATGTGCTGCAATAAATCCCAATAGATGATTTGTTCCTTTATGTTTGTCGACCTCATATTTTCCTTTAATGACACCAGAGCCATTCAGTCACTGGAGAAAATTATTTAATTCCTTGGTGTCATGTAGCTTAAATATTCAGTTATTAAAAAAACTATGGTCTGTGAACCGAAAAATGTAGGAAAACTTACAGGTAAGCTTGGTTCCTTTTGGAGACAGTAGGTCAGTCATGACCTACTTCTACTGTAATTCTCTGGTGAATGTGCCACCATGATGAACTGGGTATCTTTGTTGTGTGGTGGCACTTATGGAGTGATCAGTGTAACTCTTGATTCCTTGGATCTTCATTCTCAAGCCAGAAATGACAAAGACACAGGTGTCTTCTGTTCCCGAGGGCTAGGAGTAAGTTGAGTGGGAAGCTTGAAGCTTTGACTACACCCCTCAAACACATCAGTCTCAATGACATAGCTGAGTAAGATGGGAAGACCATTTGGGTTTTGGTGATTCCTGATGTCAACTCATACTCCAGATGGAACCCCCAGTCCCAATGGCTCAAGCTTTGCTCAGTCCTTTTGGCTGATGTAACGGCACTTGTGACGTCCATGAGGGACACACCTCCCATGTTGATATGGAATGCCTGGAATTTCCCGGGGGAGAAACTCCCACCCCCAACCTTGAACTCCTCATAGAGTACCCAGTCTGATCCAAGTGGCTGCAGGATCTCTATTCCCATACACTGGGTCCCATATCTGCCAGGACAGATAAACAAAAAGTGCAATAGGCAGTCTTGTTGTAGGAAAACAACATCTGTGGAAATGTAGTTCATAGTCAAGGAAGGAAAAGAAGGGAAACCACGGGGTCTGTGTCTCAGCCACAACAGACATCCTGATCAGTTGTTCTAAAGGGCATTTATGTTCAGAGGACCGATCCAAGGAGAACATGTTGCCTGTTGAAGTGCATTGCATGCTGGGGATGAGCATGAGGCAGTGTCACTCAGCACTAAGAGGTCTGGAGACCTTTATTAGATAATCAGACTCTTCAGCTTTGCCGGAGTCTCAGATTGATGATCGATAAGGAATTGCTGTGGTCTCCATGGTTTTGCACTGTAGTGTTATGATATTACTGATCAGACATACTTTTTTTTTCGCTCAGTTTTTTTGTACAGTCGTACAATCAGCCAACCACTGATGGCTGACAGATAATTCCTGTCAAAGCGGGAGCCAGGCCTGATAGATTATACAGTATAAACAGTAGGGCTGCACGATATTGGGAAAATATGTGATATTGTTGAATATTGCGATAACGATATTTCTTGCGATATAACATTTCCATAGAGAAATGCTTTTTAAATTATTATTATTATTATTATTAGCTATTTTTAAAAAAAATCATTTATATATATATAGTGATCATACTAAAATAAACAGGTAATATATATTCATCTGATCTAATTAAATCTAATTCAGGCTAAAAAGAAACAATATGTCAAGGAAGTTGCAAATATTTAGACTTCAAAACACTATGAATGACTTAAAACCCTCAGCAGATATTCTGATTTCTGGTTTGCTGTTACCATAGACCTGCCAACACAATATGAATTGCTTTCAAAGATTTGAAAACCATACACTCATCAAGAGTGTCTTAAAACAAGAGCATCTTTTAAACAAAATATTTCCTTGCCTTGCCTGTTTTTTTTTTTATATATAAAAAAAATATTAAACAAAAATTAAATAAGAAAATACTATTAAACAAAGTGTACAGGCCTTAAATAAATTGGTATGTAGTGGAAACACTAACATATTGTCAACATCCACATAAATAAAATAATTAATATTAACATGTAAACATTATGTAAACATTAAGTAACACGTAAACCTGTTTTGGCACAATGCCATACCATATGTGCTTGACTGTCAACGCTATTTTATTCCAGGTTTTTTGCCAGGAAAACTAGCATATTGACTTTGGCAGGTTTTAAACATGTGCGTTGGCACGTCACAACATTTCCTGATGTACTGAGAAGACTCTCTGAAGGTGAACTGCTTGCTGGTATACAGAGATACTTCCTGGCTAGCTTACTCAGGCGTGGGAAGTCGACCTGATGGACTTGCCACCAAGTGAGAGGGTCCATCTCACTGTCTATGGTGGGACACATCATGTAGTTCTCAGTTCAACTTCCACAGTGTGCGATGGTTCCATAGATGATGGAGCTGGGGATGTCTTGAAGAAACTGCCCAGGGACTTTTTGGCCTTCTTTAAGGTGACATCTGTTGGACCCATGCCCTGGTGATCTTGATTACTTAGGTCTTGCTCTTAAAATAGAGAAATAAAGTAAATATTGTAATCAAATTTAGTTATAGTGCATTATTTTGTCACCTTATTATTGTCATATTAACATTTACCTTTGGCACAATTGTTTCAATTTCAGACATCACCCTGGCTCTGATGTCTGACACCTTGTCAGAGCTGATGTAGTTGGCTTTGAATCTGGGGTCCATAAAAGAGGTCATGTCCAGCAGTTCTTGAGTTGCTGGGTTGTCATACTTGGTGTTCATGTACTCTAGAATCTTCATCTTTATGGACTTTGTTAGATCACTGTCTTCTTCCTTTGCAGCAAGAATTGAGGTGTTCATCAAGTGAAGTACAGGTTTCACATATGAAACACTTATGTAACTTTCACCTGATAGAGCATCTGTAAATTCTTGCAGAGGCTGCAATGCTTGGTTTACAGACTCAAGTACATCTAGGTCCTGCCAAGAAGGAACTAAATGTCTTGACTTTCTGTCTGCTGACAGGACGACGCTTATGGCCCGCTGCTGCTCTAGAACAGTGGTTCTCAATCCTGTTCCTGGCGCCCCACCCGCCAGAATGTTTTCATTCCAACCCTACCTTAATCAGGCTTATATGGTCCTTAATAGGCTAAAGCCAGTTCAGACCGAACGCGGCATGCACTACGCTGCGCTCCATGCCGTGCGCCGCTCACGGAGCTTGTGCGAGCACTGCGGTCAAAGATGATATTTGTTGAACTTTGACTGCTGCGTGCGGTGACGCATTGTCTCGCGATCAATAGGAACAAGGCACCGAACCGGGCACAGAAAACTTATGTTGTCCGTGTCTGAGTTCCCAGAGCTATATCACAGAAGCGTAGGATCTTTTTGAATGGAAAATATACATCATCGCTACTGACCGCGAGCCAAAATGACAGGAGAGAGTTTTGAAAACCACGGCTACTCTTTGCACAGAAGCCTCGCGGCGAGCACAGCGCATGCCTATTTAACCTATTAAGGACCATATAAGCCTGATTAAGGTACGGTTGAAATGAAAACATTCTGCCGGGTGGGTTGCCAGGAACAGGATTGAGAACCACTTCACTAGAACCCTCTGAATCATTCTCTGCCTCGAACCCCACCTTGTAGGGCATTCTGTGATGAGGGAGTGCTCCGGGAGGTTGTGCTCTTTCTGTGCTTTTTTTCAGTGCCATTTTCCCCTTCCAGGTGTGGGAGAAATGTCTCACTAATTTTTTGCAGAGACCAACAGCTCGAGTAATGCGCTCATCATCTTTAACAGCATTTTCTGAAGAGTTAAGAAAAAAACAAAACAAGGACATACAGGGTGAAATATTATGCAATATTATAATTACAATTTTATATAACAGCATTTGAGATGTGAGCTATTTGAAACAGCCTTTCAAACTGTCAGCTACAATCTGCTAACCTCTGTGAAATATTTTTCCCAAATAAACACATTATCTTAAATATTACAATATGTGACCCTGCCCATGATAACCCAGCTAAAGTCATTTTTTGGCAACTCTGTTTTATACATAAAATAATTCTACATAATTTAAAGAACATTTTCTGAAAATGTAACCTTGATATCTTTAATACTGACCAAGTAAGGCCATGTCAAAGATTTGGCAAATTACAGGCTCAGAAAAACATGTTTTTGAGAAATTTCAATGTATAAACAAACATTTTCAACACTGATGCATCTTTGAACCATAATTATCCTGATTGTGTGTCATATAGCAAATTAAAGCTTACATTCTCCCATTTCAAGTAATATATGACACATTTATGGAAAAATTCCGCCATGGGGGATGGAAAAAAATTACCTCAGAGTTAGCGTCAAAGCCTTTTTTTTTTTGAGAGAGATATATATACCAAGCATAAAATGTTGATGAAATTGCCTGGTTAGATTGACAAAACGTTCATCTACCGAAAACAAAGCACTGTTTCTGATATGTACACAGTGACACAAAGCAACACACACAGAAAGCGACACCCGGCTAAAGTCGCAATTTTTCTACCTGCTCTTTACCTGACGTGACTGCCACGGATGCACATTGATCTTAATGTCTGTATGCACTTTATAATGATAGAACAGTAGTTCCTAAACAGAATAACACCCAAATCACCAGTTGTTTTTGCACATAAAGTAATCCCAAAGACGTTAGAAAAGCAATGTTTACGAAGCCAACCTCCAGTATTTTCCGGTGGAAAATGGAAACATAAGGTGAATAAAATCACGAATTTCGCTATTTATCCTGTTAGAAATTACATTTCAAACATTACATCCGAAAACCTCAGTACATAATGTATCATTTACTGCAATAAACCCATATGGCATATTGTTGACATTTTTCTCGCTATGATTACTTTGACGCTCTTTATTTCATAATTAGATTTGGCAGATTTTCACAGGTGGGGTCACATACCCAAAATCATGTCTATATTACATGCAACTATACAAACAACTGTACATTGCAATGCAAGCGATGACCAAAGCATTGTAGTCTGACCCAATTATTAAGTTCGGTAGCCTTCACCACATTGGCGCCGTTGTCCGTTGTAATGGACACTTGATTTTCCTCTTAAGTTCCAGCTGGCTAAAATATCCCGCAGTGCATGCAGTGCATGTTTTCGCTGGTGTGGGATTCCGGGAAGTACACAACTCCCAGACAGCGTGCTTTTAATTCAAATTCTTGAGTAAGAAAGTGAACAGTATAGTTCATGTAGGGCTCAGTCGTGCAACTGGACCACAGGTCAGTGGTGCTAGCGTAGAAGTTCACTTGGCTCAGCTCGGAGCTCACTGTCTTCACGCAAGTGTCGTACATCTGTGGAATTGCTACATGAGAAAAATAATTTCTCGATGGCAGCTGATAGCTTCGGTCCAATTTGTTAATTAGACCCACAAAGCCTTCTTTGCTCATGGTGTTAACAGGCATCATGTCTGTCTTTAGCTAAAAAGCGTGAAATAGCATCTGTTAATTCCTTGTGGCGTTTCGACGTTTTTTCGCAAGACATTGCATTTGTAAAACCTTGATTGATGGTTGTCTGTACGACTCCTTTATTGTTACTTGGCTTTTTGTTAGCAGTTTTGGTAGATTTGGCTTTAGACTTTCGGAAGTCTTCATATAGCTCCCTGTGGTTGTGTTCCAGGTGACTGTGGAGATTAGTTGTATTTCCTCTCGACGTGACCACAGTTTTTCGGCATGACTTGTACAGTACCTGCATTTGTGACAAGTCTACTCTCTTGAAGCCAAAATATTGTCATATTTCTGACGTACCGTTCTTTTTAGGCACAAGTTCTTCGCTGCTGTCATTTTCCTCGCTTGTCTCTACTCCTGCCATATTTATTTTTCATTCTCTGCTCTGAGCCGCTAGGTTCACCTTTTGGCCCGGTCTACCCAATAGCATTATATCACCTACTTGGGAGGCAGGTATAAAGATAGTAAGGCCCATCTGATTGGTCAAATTTGGACACACAAATGCTTGGCACATAAATTAAATTTCATTTATCGCAACTCTTTGCGCTACATATATCGCGTATACTATTATCGCGATAACGATAATTTTTCGATATATCGTGCAGCCCTAATAAACAGCCTTCACTGACACTGATATAGTACATGTTTGTAAGCCTACTGCATGCACCAGAGGTCTCCAACCTTTTTTCCAGGATGAGAGCTTCCTAAGAAAATGAGTATCCACGAACTACCCTTCCAATTGTTGGTGTGTTTAACACTGAACAACATTCATCAGTGAACAGACTTTTGCACATTATAAATAACATATTCTGTGTTACCTGAAAGGCTTGACACTGCCTGTCTTCCACCAGAGCTGTAAATGAAACCGTGTTAAGCATAGCACATTTTGCTTTGTGGAATAACTCCCAAGGATTCAGACTTTTTTATATATTTGAATGTAGCTGTGAAGGTTTGTTTCTATGAAATTTAAGAGGATTTAATTACATCACCTATTTATGCTGTGTACAGTGATATGACAGTATTTCCCTGGACTGTGGTGCAGCACAGAGACAGGACATAACATGCACTTCACAGTAAAACACTTCATGGGTACAACACTTATTTACAATGTAAAATACTTGGATGCATATATTAACAAAGTTATATATACAAGCAGTGCCACACATGCATGACCATCCCTATGGTGTCACAGTATGTTTATTCTAAGAATATTATTCTGTTATCACGAGAAAACAAATGATTCTGTGTGAAAGGAATTTGGCATTAGTTTAAGAGTCTGACAAAGCTTTATTACCGTTACCAAAGCTTTGGGAAACAGTCACTCAGCAATCTTTCATGCGTCTTGTGAGCTGCTCTCCGAACAACAGGTGGATACATCTTTTATAGGCAAAAAAGTTGCAACACATCAGCAAAGAGTTGCGACATATCAGCATATTAATTATTAAGCCACCTTGTGATCAATAGGGGGAGGTGACTGGGCAGTGGAAATTAGTCTGTGGTGACCTTGCTATTGGTGATCATCAGGGCAGGGGTGACTGAATGGTAAAATTTAGGCTGTGGTTACCCTGTTATCAGTGACCATCAGGACAACACCAGAGTTAACCTTCCCTGCAGCCGCCCCCTGAGGCTGTTATCGCCCTTGCATCTCACTTGTCCCTCAAGCCCCCTTCCCCGTGGCTATTTGTATTGTTTTATGTTGCAATAGCTAACTTCTCAAACTTAGATCTATACCTTAGTTTGCCTCTTGTGACATACTAGTTCCGCACTTTAAGCATTACAGCCTGCTACAGAATCATCACATCATCAGAAGTTTGAAACAGTAAGGTCATATAATAATCATACAATTTTATATATATATATATATATATATATATATATATATATATATATATATATATATATATATATATATATATATATATATATATATATATATACATATATACACATCTCCGTTTAACAATTACTTCTGGTAATGGTTTCATTACTTCAGCTTTACATGATTTGCATACTCATTGATTAATATTCTATAAGCATTAAGCATAATATCAATTTTTCTCCCACATCTGTTAAATATAACATTTCAAAAAACTGTAAACATGCCCAATCAGACAACACGATTAACATAAATTGTGCAGTGTGAATTTTCAGGCAGTGGATGTTAGTGATAATTGTATAATTGAAACTACAGTTGCAGTGTGACAGTTTTAGACATCTGAACAGACTAAATGAAAATGAGTGAATGCATGATATCTAGCGCACAAATCCAAACATTGCATTATTTATTTATTTGTATTTGGAATTATTATAGGGCTGTTTGGCAAACTGATTTTCATGGGTGTGCAAGCTGCCCCTGGTTTAGACTAAGCAGTCATTCAGCATTTCAGTCTTGTGGGTGCTCTGAGTGCAATGCATATAATCTGGGAAAAAGCTCATTTACAGCTCTATGGGGCTAATTTTAATTTATTACTTTTTGTCCAGATGTTTCTATGATGTCTTTTTTCTGGGTTTGTCAACTTGATTGTCTGGAATTCCACACCTGGTGTGCTGAGCAGACAGAGTCTTATTTGGGGGTTTTGTTTGCATTGTTCAGTCCCATTTCCCACGTCCCCCTTGTTCCTTTTCCCGTTCCTGTTCTTGGTCTCTCCAGTGCTCTCTGCTTGAGTTTGACTCCACGTGCCTTGTCCTAGAGCCGCATAGTTCCTGTACCAACAATTACTAGTGTCCTGTGGCGTGCTATCCAATGATCTTTGGTGTCCTGGGTGGATGGACCGGTTTGGGGTGTCATGTGTTTGACAGCTCGGAATGAATCAGTTTTGTTTTATCTAAGTGCTGGAGTCTTGTGTGTGACAAAATTAGATTAATGACAATAAAGTTGAATCTACACATGTATAATGTGTATACATGCACACGTGTACACATGAAGATGGTGGCGCAGGAGGTAGTGCTATCATTCGGCAACTGGAGGGTTGCAGGTTCGAGCCATGGTTCCTCCTGACCGCATCAAATTGTCCTTGAGCTAGACACTGAACTCCAAATTGCTCCCGGTGTGCAGGTTGACGCGGATGGAAACACGAGCACATCACCCCCGTGCTCCGTTCACTTCACTGGCTTCCCGTTTCTGCCCGGATCACCTACAAAATCTCCCTGCTTACCTTCCAATGTCTGCATGGTAATGCGCCTGTATACTTAAAAGAACTCCTCACCCCCCACTGTCACCCACGCACTCTCCGCTCCACCAACACGCACCTTATCCTCCCTCCCAGGCCTCGCTCCCGCACCACTGGAGATGGGGCCCTTTCCTGCGCTGCCCCACGGCTGTGGAATGCCCTACCTCTTCATCTGAGGGCTCCACAGACTGTGACATGTTTAAAAAAAAAAAAAAAAAACGGAAAACGTTTCTTTTTAACCAATGTTCTTGATTGCTTAACTGTTTAAATGTTTTATTCCTCTTTTTAATGCTGTTTTTAAAGTAATGTTCTCTCATTGTCTCTATGCACTGAGATTTTCTCTGTAAAATGTAAAGTGCATTACAAATTAAATGTTGTTGTTATTATTATTATTATTATTATTATTATTATTAGATAGTAGCAAGTGCAGTATGTACAATTTGTACATTTAAGAGCATGTACAGAGGTGGGAATAGTTATGTACAGATTATGTACAACTACGTTAAGTGAGAAGATAAGGGCAGTGTAAATGGTGGGGATAAATTATTAGTAATACACAGATAAGTTCGGTATATATAAAGATATTCTATATTACTATACAGTAGGACAAATATACAGATATAAAAGCACTTCTTTACACAGCGTGTAGTCAGAGTATGGAATAGTCTTCCTGATAACGTAGTGCAAGCTGAATCCTTTGGTTCCTTTAAATCAGAGCTAGATATGATTTTAACAACTCTGAGCTATTAGTTAAGTTCTCCCCAAGCGAGCTCGATGGGCCGAATGGCCTCCTCTCGTTTGCATAGTTCTTATGTTCTTATGATATACTATGGACAAGTATCCAGATGTGCTATGTATAT
Organism: Paramormyrops kingsleyae; assembly: GCF_048594095.1. Taxonomy (NCBI): domain Eukaryota; kingdom Metazoa; phylum Chordata; class Actinopteri; order Osteoglossiformes; family Mormyridae; genus Paramormyrops; species Paramormyrops kingsleyae. Next base: position 145,516 of record NC_132813.1, on the reverse strand, counting down.
ACAGATGTATAGATGTGTAGTAAACAGATCTACAAAGTGTAGAGAGTTAATTGTGTGTGCAGATAGGAAGGTTCAGCGGGGGACTGAGTTCAATCGGGTGACAGCTGTGGGGAAGAGGCTGTTCCTAAATCTGCTGGTTTTAGTTTGAAGGTTCCTGTAGTGCCTACTGGAGGGGAGGAGCTAGAAGGGATTGTTAGCAGGATGAGAGGAGTCCCTAAGAATGCTGTGTGCCCGGCGTAGACATCTCTTCTTCTGGACATCCTCAATGGCAGGAAGTGGGGTCCCTAAGAATGCAGCGTGCCTGGCGCAGACATCTCTTCTTGTGGACACCCTCAATGGCAGGAAGTGGAGTCCCTATAATGCGCTGTGCGGTTTTCACCACCTGCTGCAGTGCCTTGCGGTCAGCAACAGAGCAATTCCCATACCAGACTGTAACACAGATGGTCAGGATGCTCTATCGCACAGCGATAAACGTTACCCAGTATGTCAGCAGACAGGTGGTTCTTCTTCAGTGTCCTCAAACAGAAGAGGCGCTGAGGGGCCTTCTTGACCAGGCTGGAGATGTTGGTTGACCAGGACAGATTCTCTGAGATGTGGATTCCCCGGAATTTGAAGCTGGAAACCTGTTCAGCAGCCAAGCCATTGATGTGGATGGGGTCATGGGTGTCTCCCTTCTTCTTCGTGAAGTCCACAATGAGCTCCTTGGTTTTCCTGGTATTCAGGAGCAAGTTACTGTCAGCGCACCATACAACTAGGTGCTTTACCTCTTCCCTGTAGTCAGACTCATCGTTGTCACTGATGAGACCGAAAACCGTGGTGTCATCTGCAAACTTGATTGAGTTGGGTCCATACATAGACCTGCAGACATAGGAGAAAAGGGAGTAGAGGAATGGGCTCAGCACACAGCCCTGTGCAGTGCCAGTGTTGAGTGTGATGGTGTTAGAGCAGTTATGGCCTGACCCAACATGCTGGGGTCTGTTGGTCAGAAAGTTCATGATCCAGTTAGATAGAATCCAGTTAGACAAAATGGAGCAGGACCCAGGGAGCAGGATCTGATTAGGGTAGCAGGTTTCTCAAAATGAATAGGGGTCTCATCAAGATCTGAAAAACGGCACAAACCTTGGATGGACATCCAGAAAAAGCAAAGGAATCAGATGCAGGAGATTGATTGGTCTCTGGGATTGGATCACCAAAGGTGGAAAAGAGACCAAACCTAACAGAGAATTGAAAACAGGAACAGGTGCTTTGTATCAAGGCTAACAATCCAGTCACTTGCTCTTTGCCGCCGTTACATCACACTCGCACACCATGAGACTGCCACAGCAGCATGGTGGGTGGGGTTACTGTGGCCCTATCTTTGTCCATGTGTAAGAGCCCTGCTCAGGCCGGCTTTTAGCTTGCCAGTCCCAGAGGAGGCTGCCGTTTACTGCCTGAGAGTCGTGTGTGATCAGCCAATGCATTTTGCTGAAGGGTGGGGTCTTCCCAGCCGCCATCATTAGGTAATGCTTAATAATTGATGCTGTTTCCTGAAGCTACAGTCTCTCAGGATGAGCTGGAGAGTTTGTGTAGATGCAGGACTCATCAGTCATACACGTGGTCCTGCTACATGCTACTTATTAAAAATGTTTGTTGCTTTTGAGCCTATTTAGGAGTCTGTTACTCATTATTTATTTATCTGTTGATGAATCATGTATATCTACCACTCTTGGTCTGTAGAGTTTGCATATTTTCCTAGTGTTTACTTTGGAATCCAATAACGTGAGGTTTAGATGACTTGGCAACTCAAATCGCTATTAGTCTGCGCCCTGTTTTGAACTGCCATCCCATCCAGGGTGTCCACTGCCTCGTGCCCCGTGATGGGCTGGCATCCAATCCAGGGGTGCCCACTGCCTCGTGCCCCGTGATGGGCTGGCATCCAATCCAGGGGTGCCCACTGCCTCGTGCCCTGTGATGGGCTGGCATTCCACCCACGGTGTCCACTGCCTCGTGACCTGTGATGGGCTGGCATCCAATCCAGGGGTGCCCACTGCCTCGTGCCCCGTGATGGGCTGGCATTCCACCTGGGGTGTCCACTGCCTCGTGCCCTGTGATGGGCTGGCATTCCACCCGCGGTGTCCACTGCCTCGTGCCCTGTGATGGGCTGGCATCCAATCCAGGGGTGCCCACTGCCTCGTGCCCCGTGATGGGCTGGCATTCCACCTGGGGTGTCCACTGCCTCGTGCCCCGTGATGGGCTGGCATCCAATTCAGGGGTGTCCACTGCGTTGTGCCCCGTGATGGGCTGGCATTCCACCCGGGGTGTCTACTGCCTCGTGCCCTGTGATGGGCTGGCATCCAATCCAGGGGTGTCCACTGCCTCGTGCCCTGTGATGGGCTGGCATTCCACCCGCGGTGCCCACTGCCTCGTGCCCTGTGATGGGCTGGCATCCAATCCAGGGGTGCCCACTGCCTCGTGCCCCGTGATGGGCTGGCATTCCACCTGGGGTGTCCACTGCCTCGTGCCCCGTGATGGGCTGGCATTCCACCTGGGGTGTCCACTGCCTCGTGCCCTGTGATGGGCTGGCATTCCACCCGCGGTGTCCACTGCCTCGTGCCCTGTGATGGGCTGGCATCCAATCCAGGGGTGCCCACTGCCTCGTGCCCCATGATGGGCTGGCATTCCACCTGGGGTGTCCACTGCCTCGTGCCCCGTGATGGGCTGGCATTCCATCTGGGGTGTCCACTGCCACGTGCCCCGTGATGGGCTGGCATTCCACCTGGGGTGTCCACTGCCACGTGCCCCGTGATGGGCTGGCATCCAATTCAGGGGTGTCCACTGCCTCGTGCCCCGTGATGGGCTGGCATTCCATCTGGGGTGTCCACTGCCTCGTGCCCCGTGATGGGCTGGCATCCAATTCAGGGGTGTCCACTGCGTTGTGCCCCGTGATGGGCTGGCATTCCACCTGGGGTGTCTACTGCCTCGTGCCCTGTGATGGGCTGGCATCCAATCCAGGGGTGTCCACTGCCTCGTGCCCCGTGATGGGCTGGCATTCCACCTGGGGTGTCCACTGCCTTGTGCCCTGTGGGATGGGCTGGCATTCCACACGCAGTGTCCACTGCCTTATGCCCCATGATGGGCTGAGATTGGCTTCATCCTCAACATGACCCTGTTAAGGGTGATGAATAGAAGGAATTATGTATATTTGTGGTTTTGTGTATATTTGTAATAGCTTGTAATACTTAGGTATTAAGTTCCCTTAAATTATGCCTCTTTAATCTTGTCGGCCCTGTGCTTACGATGGATTTTGGTTTTTTTCTCCCAGCACAGAGGTTCACTCCTGTATGGGGGGCATACAAAAAACAGGCTCGAGCTGCTTAGGAATACTTTATTTACTTGGGTAAAGCATTCACCACCAAAACAAAGCTTCCAGGCTTCTATCTTTGGAGCTGGAATCTGCTCAAGCAGAATGCAACCCCTCGAACCATCACCAGGCCTCATTGCTGCACTTCTCAGTCACCTTGTTATTTTGGTCACAGTAATTTTGGCCATGGAGAGTCAAACAGACCCCCAACCCCAAGAGGTTGTTTTGGATTGTGTGTGGTGGGGTGGGGGGGGGGGCAGGAAAGGGTGTCATTCCTTTCTTGGGAGTTCATGAACCTGGGGGACCTTCAGAAATATTTGCTGATGTGGGAACCACTTTGAGCTTTCGTACATGAGAAAAGAGAGCATTTCATGCAGCAAGAAGAAGGTCTACAAGTTATTGTGATCTTTGGATAATTGCCAGAACATGGAGGTCTTCTGGTTTGTTTTGATGACAGTGCCCTGTGAGGCCGGGAGATTGTACAGCTAGAGCTAAATCTTTGGAAAGTCTAGGGTTGTCATATGGTGTCATAGACTGAGGGGCATCTGGAGAGATGAACTAATTGGGCTTCCTAACTGATGGCAGGTAGGACCTGTGTGGAGAAACTTCAGAGGAAATGAAAGAAACCTTCTGGAAGTAGAGTACTCATGTGACTGTGTGAGTGTTTGTCCAAAGCAACTTACAGTAGAGGGAAGGGTTATGATTTGATTAGAACCCATGACCATTGCATTGTTGGTGCAATGCTCTATTTGTTCAGCTACAGGTTGTATGTATGAGAGGGTTTTCAGTCCTGTCTTGTGCTCAATCTCACATATTTCCTGTTCTCAGCTCTTGTTCCTCTGCCTCCTCTGCTGATTTCACAACTTGGAAGAGCTTAGTTGGTGTGACATCTCTTAGGGTGCTTTTCCACTACAAAGGTTACCGTTTTTTTGGTACTTCAGAAAAACACCAAAAGTATGGTGCCTTTTCTGCTGGTGTAATAACTTAGCTAAAACATTTACTCTGTCATAGGGAACAAAACTTCACAAGCTTTGCAATTTTAATAATTGTTCCTTTTCAAGACTATATAGTACAGACGCTCCTCTACTTATGAACTTTCAACTTACGAACTTTCAGACATACAAACGAAGAGGTCTGTAAATCCAAGTATGACTTCTGGCCGCTATTTCCGCCACGCAGCAGTATGGTGTGCGTACTCCCAACGTCCTAGTTCTTCGTACTTGCATATACCTTTAAAATGATGTTGAATAACGACTTACAAACATTTTAAGTTACGATCGGCCGTTTGGAGCGCAACTCGTTCGTAAGTAGAGGAGCGTCTATATATGTCTAAAAAATTTGTCTACCACCACTGCTTTTGCATGAGTGCTGCACGCATTTGCCAAGATAATCAATCTTTTTCATCCTTGCCATTTAAATGACAGGTTTGTGAACAATTCATTAATATTGAACTCCTTTTTGCTTTATAAATATCTTAATATTTATTGTAACAAAATCACATTGTGATATTTAAAAAAAATTGCAGTATCGTAGCCCTAGTATGTTATAGAAAATACTTTATTTGGGATATAATTTTTTTGTCAAGCTTCAATTCCATATTTAGTGTGTAACAGATTTAAAACATGACAGTATTACCACGATACCATCAAAATATTAACTGGTGTGTATTAAGGATAGTAAGGGTCTTATAATTGAAAACGACATTGACATAGTAAATGAGTTCAATGATAGTTTTGCACGGGTATTCACTGTCGAGGACACTAGTAACTTACCAGTTCTTATTACTAATTCAACATCGTCTATAACTAATATATATATAACTGAAGCTGATGTTTTGCAAAGCCTAGCTAAGCTCAAAATAAATAAATCACAGGGCCCTGATGGCATCTTACCTATAGTGTTAAAAGAGATGAGGGATATTATTTGCCGACCCTTAACATTACTGTTTCAAAAATCCTTATCTGAAGGTGTGGTACCTTCTGATTGGAAGCATGCCAACATAACGCCCATTTTCAAAAAAGGGGATAGAAGTAATTTGTCAAACTATAGGCCAATCAGTCTAACTTGTATAACTGGTAAAGTTATGGAGGCTATAATCAAAGAGAAAATGGTAGATTACCTGGACTCAAATAACATTTTGAGGGATAGCCAGCATGGATTTAGGAGAGGTAGATCCTGTTTAACAAATCTGTTGGAGTTTTTTGAGGAAGCTACTCAGGAAGTTGATGATAAGAAGGCCTATGATGTCATCTATTTAGATTTCCAAAAGGCTTTTGATGTTGTTCCCCACAAGAGGCTCTCACTTAAACTCAAAGCGACAGGTATTTTAGGAACTGTAGCGACTTGGATTGATAACTGGTTAACGGATAGGAAGCAGCGAGTAGTTATAAGAGGCTCGATGTCACAGTGGGCCTGCGTTCATAGTGGGGTACCGCAGGGTTCAATTTTAGGACCACTTTTGTTCCTAATTTACATAAATGATATAGACACCAATATATACAGTAAACTGGTGAAATTTGCAGATGACACCAAGGTGGGTGGTGTAGCAGATACTGAACTAGCGGCTCAGCAGCTACAGCGGGATCTTAATTTAATTAGTGACTGGGCTGACACCTGGCAGATGAAATTTAACATAGACAAATGTAAGGTACTCCATGTAGGGAGCAGAAATATAAAGTACAGGTATTTTATGGGACCTACTGAAATAAAGGTAGCTGATTATGAGAAAGACCTTGGTGTGTATGTTGATGCTTCCATGTCTCATTCTCGCCAGTGTGGGGAAGCAATAAAAAAGGCCAATAGGATGTTGGGGTACATCTCCAGGTGTGTGGAGTTTAAGTCAAGGGAGGTAATGCTAAGATTATACAATTCCTTGGTGAGACCTCACCTAGAATATTGTGTACAGGTTTGGTCACCATATCTTAAAAAGGACATAGCGGCCTTAGAAAAGGTGCAGCGTAGGGCCACAAGAATGATTCCTGGTCTTAGAGGAATGTCATACGAGGAAAGGTTATTTGAGCTAAATCTGTTCAGCCTCAAGCAAAGGAGACTGAGGGGGGACATGATCCAGGTCTATAAGATTCTAACAGGTTTGGATGCTGTTCAACCGAATAGTTACTTCAGCATTAGTTCAAATACAAGAACTCGTGGCCATAGGTGGAAATTAGCGGGAGAACATTTCAAACTGGATTTAAGGAAGCACTTCTTTACACAGCGTGTAGTCAGAGTATGGAATAGTCTTCCTGATAACGTAGTGCAAGCTGAATCCTTGGGTTCCTTTAAATCAGAGCTAGATAAGATTTTAACAACTCTGAGCTATTAGTTAAGTTCTCCCCAAGCGAGCTCGATGGGCCGAATGGCCTCCTCTCGTTTGTATAGTTCTTATGTTCTTATGTTCTTAAATATTTAGTACTTTATTAATATCAACATTAAATCTTGTTTCAAGTTATATTTATATAATTGCATCACCTATGCAAAAACAAGAAACATTCACTTATTTAACAGAAGAAATTAACTGTGATGCTGTGATTACTATTTCAATTGCATAGAATTAGGTTCCAGTTCAAAATGTTGAGAACTTCATCCTTACCGGCACCCCAAAATGCATAATCGGCAAAATTATGCAGGGGTGGGGAATCTCTTCCATAGAGGGCCAGTGGAGGTGCGGGTGTCTGGGATGACCTCTCAATCAGCCAATAATGGACAGTGGTGCCTCAGAGTCTAGTATTCTAATTTAATTAGCATGCTCAGATTGGGCTTAGACTGGTTGTTCACATGTCATTACTTATTGTGAAAGTTACAGGAATTACTTTAATGTGAAATAAAAGGCTTTTGAATTTTTCAAATGCATTGTTAAAAAAAATAATCAGCTCAAGCATCCTTAATTTACACACTTGTGAAAATCATAAACATTACATATTAGATTTAATCTTTACACTATAGCTAGCTATCTATTGTTAAATGGTGATACATTTGAAATGAAATGACATTTACAAGGTATCTGAAACATCTGAGTTAGTGTACAATATACAACTTAAATTCCCCAGATTAGAATATTCCAAAACTTTGATATTTAATCTTCAAACAGGACAAAAAAAAACAATTCAGAATGCTGTGTTCCTAAGGTATTGTAATAAATGTGGGTTCTTTAACGCAGCAGAAAACTGCAACAAATACCCGAGCCTGTAATGATCACAACCCAAGCTTTATGTAGGAGAATCGACTATCTTTATTAATTCATACACTTTCTGCAATTAAAAGGGTAAAAAAGATCGCGAGGGCAGAGATAATCAGCAATACCAGACAATGGGCTTCATTACATCACACATTAAATTAAAGCTCACAACCCTCTAAGGAGGCACTGCAGACCACGTAATCCCCAAACACTATATAGGGCTGCACACACACCAACGAGAAGCACCGTCGCGGGATGCAGTTATACTCCCTCCCCCGCAACACACCCGCACAACATACGCGCGCACGCATTCACACACACACACACACACACACACATAAAAAGTTGCTTAACACCCCCCCGTGGGGTTCAAGTTCAAGGCACTATCATACAATCCAAGGGAAGCGCAAGCTCAAAAAAAACAAGGATCAAGCTCACGCCAATATACCGAATCCAATTGCGGCACTCCACTCTCCTAAACCCAGGCCTAACTTACTAAAGAAGGCAACAAGCCTCCCCTCTTAATGCAGCACGAACTGATCCCCCTCATCTGTCTATCTCCGTAACACCTGCAATCCTAAATATTTGCGAACGACACCCTCCCGTCCCAAGAGTGTTAAGCCGCAGGTATACAAAACAACAAAACCCCCTCAACTATTTCTCGTATCCTTTTATATCCTGCCTTGTTCCGGAATACTCCCGAATCAGCCACACGTGCTACGGTCAATTAAATCAATTGAATTATGTCTCCGCCCATCCAAACCCAAATCAGTCCACACGTCACAGTATTAAAAAAGTAGGCGCAAGAATGTGACAGGCAGATTAAAATAAATTATATCCAGATCCAGTGCTTTGTTAAATGTATACATTTCAGTGAAAATTGGCACCATAGTTAAGTGAATTGGTTTCTTGTTCTTGCATAGGTGATACAATTACATCACCTTTATCTACAGATATGATTTGAAAGGAGATTTAATATTGATATGTTGATATTTCTTAATAAAGAACTAAATATAATGGGTGTGCTATTTTTTTCACATGACTATTACTGTTTTTAACTTGGCAGAGAACAAACATAAAACAATCACAAACGCTGTAACTGTTTCGTTAAATTAAGTAATAATAAAAGAGAAAACAATTCCAGTTAAATGAAAAACGGCGATCTTGTAGCTAACGCTACTTGGACCCCCAATAACACTAGAACTGCCGTTTCCCACGCCAAATAATGACAAATTCCTTTAACCTCTAAGCAACACGTACTGCAGTGTATGCGGCCCTTTTGTTTGCGTTAAGAAGCCAATCTTACACATTCAATCAAAACGCTGCAATATTCCTGAAATCGTACAGCTGAAAAGTTTTCAAACGCAGTATGCATTTTATAAAACGTTGAATAAATATAGACATAGTAAACTTGTGATTTTATGTTCGCCGAAGTTTCCGCTTTTTAACAAGTATATAAAGTAATGATTTTTTTCCTGTACAAATCAACTCTGGTGAAACTGTTAAAATATTTAAATGTACGTCTTCGGGGTTGCTAGATGTCATACATCTGGCGTCACACACGATTTCAGACTCTAACGCTGTCTTTTTTAAAGACCGTCCATACCCCCTTGTAATAGCGATTAAATTGATCAGTTTTTTTGGTGTTTATGTTAAAGCGAGACTTTTATTTTATTAACGGTGTGGAATTAAGATTGATTTTATAAGATTAAGCTATCGAAACAAGTACCTAATGAGTACTAAAATATTACATGAATACGGCTGTATTATGGGTTTTACGTCTGAGGGTTGCGGCAGCTCTGCTGCTGTGCGGATTACTGACTGTCCCATGGTTTTCTTGATGGGTGAGCAGTATACTAACGCAATGGTATATTAAAAAAAACGAAAGGTGTGCATACAAAGAAGTACGTGTTGGTGGCGGTAAAGGAGGTCGCGGTGGAACTCTGACTATGAAATAAGTAGGTAATTGTGTATTTTACATTTAAATGCACCCTACAATAAAATGCACTTTTGATAAGAATACTTATGTAAATACTTATGGGAAAACTGTATACCCATCTCCTTTAATCTCAGTATTTGGGGTGGTCCCAACTGACATACCTTTGAGTAGATACAAGTCTATGATGATTGCGTTTTGTTCTCTGCTGGCTAGACGGCTTATTCTTTATAAATGGAAGGACCATCATCCTCCAACATTTGGGCATTGGATTAGAGAGGTTATGTGTCATATTCATCTAGAAAAGATAAGATATACCATTGGTGGATCTGTTGGGAAGTTTTATGCTACAGTATCTGGCAACCATTCATGTCTTTTGTCGAAAATATGGTTGCAACCTACAGGATAAGAGAACTTTTAAGCAACTGACAGTGAGGTGAAAGTAGGAGAACAGTCAGACTGACAGAGAAAGTGACCTTTTTACACAAACTTTTTAGGGACTGTCTGAAAGTCCTGAATTGAGATCAAGGGGAGCATGAAACCAGTTTATTTAGGGCAGGCCTCAGGCTCCTTCCTGCTTAATAAATGAGTAAATAGATAAAATATGCCTTGAGGGCAGTCTGTGCTGGAGCAGTCAGACAGGGGGCCTGAGGAAGAAAGCTCAGAAAGGGAGCTTTTGTAATTTTGTTATACTTTTAACCTGAATTAAATATTCCACCAGGCAATCAGTTGGGCTGAGGGAAGAAAAGTTGCTATTTATAGGGCTGAGACTTCCGCCCCAGCACATGCCTGTGTGCACCTGTAACCTTTCGATCATGTGGTCCTTGTGGTGGCTATATTTATTTAGTAGTGAGTATTTCGGTGGGAGGTGTTTCGATACATCAGCCACAGCAAAAGTCTCCAAGGAAGCTGCCTGCATGGCATGCCACCTCTTCACAGGCTGGCTTCAGGAACGGGGCATGTTGCCAGGCAGCCATGGGTGCCACCTAATAAGCCCCCCCTGTTAGCTGTGCTGCCCTTTAAAGAATGCTTACGCCCTGAACCAACTGGCTGCTACATGGGTTGTCAGTTACCTTGCGTCCCATAGAGAACATGAAAGTCCAGCAAAACTCCTCCAAAAGATGACTACAGCGAAGCAGACAAACTTCAGTGCAATGGTGGTCTGATGGTTAGGGAAGCGCAGATGTAATTGAAAGATTGCTGGTTCGAATCCCCGAATCACCACTGAGGTACCCTGAGCAAGGTACCGCCCCCAAGCACGGCTCCCTGGGTGCTGAATTAGCTGCCCCCTGCTATATCACGATGTCACATATGGGTTAAATGCAGAGGACACATTTCGTCGTTGTGGTGTATCACCAGTGATCACTGATCACTAAATTCTATAACTCAATAAATTAAATAGCAGACTTGTTTCTTGCAGGGGCATTCAGCACATTTTAAGCATGAATAGAATGTTATGGGATGAGCTACAAAAAAAACAGTTTCTTAAACATTGTGTATTCTTGTGGGTGCATCTGTCACATGCATGAGCTGGTCATTCCCCAGGACTGTCCCACTTCACCCCCTAATGCAGTGTTTCCAAAACTGCTCCGCAGGGACCAACAGAGAATCCATGTTTTTACTCCCTCTCAGCTACAGTAGGGAGCAAAAATGTGTACTGTCTGGCAGGGAGCATAAATGTGGTCCATCTGTGGGTCTCCAAGGACTGTTGTAATGCTTGGATTCCCAAATTTTTCAGCCCACGACCCCAAGACGGGCCCTTAATAGATTTCCCAGGCTGGGGGGGGGGGTTCCCTCAGTTCGTTTATCATAATGTCCATTAGTGGTGGCTATGATTAAAATGGAATATTTGTTCACGTTTTTAAAATGGAAATTATCATGTGACATCCACCGCACCACTGTTGTTTTCTGTATTGCAAGAGAGTGATGTCTCTCTCCAAAAATAAATAGGAGCATGCCACCAGTCACCAAAATATCAGTTTTTGTTTTATTTTAACAAGGCGGTTTGGTCATGCAGCAGGGGCCAGGGCACACGGACATTAGCGCGCCCAAATGTGACCTGCCAGATGTGTCGATACCAAAGGGCGGGGGGCATTCTTTATTTGTAATTAAATGATCTCTTGGTGTGTTGGCCTGGAGCTGGACCGCTGTGGTGTTTTACGCTAATGCTAATGGACCATGTTCTCGACTGACCTTGCTTTTCCACCTGGGGTGAAAAATGAGTCAGCAGGAGTCAGTGCTGCCAGACTAATGCACAGAAAATGTCTTTGGGTTCCTTAATCAGATCTCCATAATGGGGCGGCCTTCACTGGGAGCTTGTGCTGCTGTTTACTGATTGTGGGTGGGGGGATGGGGGGGTTGGCAGTGTGTACTACAGCCAACCTGATGATGCGTACTGCATGAGATGATGATGATCCGCAAAACCATGTGGACCATGTGTGCCATGGCATTTGGAATTAGAGGCTCTGTAGTGGACAGGTGTCTGTGCAAGCAGCCCAATCGTAAGAGTGTGCAGTGTGAGTGTGCAGTGTGTGTGTGCAGTGGGGGGGGGATGTGCAATGTATATATTATAATGTGATGAAGACCTGTTTTTACCTTGTGGGGACACTGTTTTATATATAAAAAAGGAAAATAAAAAATCTGTGAAGGCAATCAAAAATGTAAAAATGCCAAAAAGGTTTATTTGGTTACTTATGGTTAACGTTAGTGCTGGGTAGGGGTTCAGGTTGTCATAGTTTGGATAAGGGATACGCCTCAGAAATATATGGAGAGTCCCCACAAAAATACACATACCTGTTCTGTGTGTGTGTGTGTATGTGTGTTTTAGTGCAGTCACAGCTGAGTGTGCAGATGGAGGATGCTGTCGAGTTTCCTGTGGGAGACACAGCACAGATCTCCTGCTCATACTCCTTCAGCGAAAAGCCCCCGGATGTGATTATACAGTGGACTGCAGTGAGTATACTCTCCACCAACAGTGGGATGACATGAACAAATGGCAGTCAGGGATGAGAACTGGGTATGATGCGAAGTCCAGGTCAAAACTGATGATATATTTCAAGTTATCACTGGTTCATATACATGGGGAGACTAACCAAGATCATTAAAAGGTCCCTGTTCACCAGTTAAAAGGTGATAGAAAGAGGATCTACAACAGCAACATCACGGTGAGCCTTTCCGATGAGCTGCCGGATTTCGTCGGTCGCATCAACATCAGCTGGGACTCTGACGACGACAGACAGGGAGAAACAGTGTTAACCATAATGGACCTGAAGGTGAAGGACGAGCAGCAGTTTGCCTGCCAGGTGGATGGCATGTCGGCCGGGATGCAGGAACGCCGGACTTGGCTCAAAGTGTTCGGTACGACTGCCAGCTATTGGAAGTAAACCGTCTGTTTGTGGAGAGTTTATCTGCAATCTTTTTTAACCTACCCCTGTACACCTCTGGGGTTATATCTACCAGAGAGATGGGACTGTCAACATGCCGAATAGTCAGATACCTTAGTCAACAGAGGAACACAATTAAAAGTTAAAAACCATGTATGAGAATAAGTATGAGAACATGTCTGCTAATAAAACACACTTATGTGTCTAATGTAATTCTGACCTAATCTGAGCCATCAGATAAGATTTAAGGTTTTTTAATCATGTTCTCATGATATGTAATTTTAATATTTGTCACAATAAATCTTCAGTTATTCAAGACCTGCTGATTAAACGTGAATTAAGAGACTTGTACAAAAGGACGTTTGATGTTAAAACTAAACTCTTCTGACTTTCCTACCCTCACACCACCCACAGAATCACCAGATTCACCCGAGATTGAAGATGCTGAGTCTATATTCAGAGTTGACAGCAATGAGCAGTTAAGGGTAAGATATGCTCTTCAAAAAGAGAAGTTCTTTGCTTCATATTTCTTTTGTGTGGGAAGGAGACACTGTGGGCAGACATCTCAAGGGGTTTACACCTCGCTGAAGCTGCAGGGGAGGCTCTACTGTATGGATCCACTTCTGTTCACGTGTCCAGATATATAGGTGGACAGAATCTGTTCTAGAGAAATTGCAAAGAATTGGACACTCAGGGGCCTTAAGCATAAAGACTGCCCTTTACTTTTGCCTGCACTGTTCATCCCTCCTCCACCACCCCTGCTATAGGTCGCAACGTGCAAGACCAGAAATGGCTACCCTAGACCAAAAATTACTTGGTACCGTGACCGCACCACACTGCAGCAAAGCACAGGTGAGTACAGAGTTGAAAAAGTAGATGGTCAGAGTCAGGGCTATCATCACAGTCTTCCTGCCTCTGTTTGGTTTAACTTTTTCACTCTTCAGTACAACTGCTTTGTTTTCTTGCATTTATTTATGACTGGTTAACCTCAGTGCTTCTTTCACTGGTGGATTCTTGCTAAAAGGGATACCTGCTTGAGTAATGAGGTGGTGTAATGAATCTGTTCCGTTTTCGCTCAGACGTCTTCATACAGGAGCGGGAGATACAGGAGTCCAGCGGCCTTTTTACCATCGAAAGTGAGCTTCACTATAAAGTGACCAAGCAGGATAAGGATGCCCTTTTCTACTGTGAGGTCACCTACCTGTTACCTGGTGAAACAAGGATGATGGAATCAAAGCACATCAGTATCACTGTTCACTGTAAGTGCCTACCATATGCAACTCAACTCCAACCCAACAAAATGCATGTGCACCATAGTGACCCCAGCCATGACCAATTGCACATGAACCATACTGTTCCTAGACCTCAACAAATGTACACACACATCGATTTCACACCGGACCAAAACACACGCACGTACCATCAGTCCCACACCTGACCGTACATGTACTCTTTGAAACAACATATGTACACTGCCTTCATACATTCGTGGGCCTCCTGAACACTGACAGGTGCCAGTATAATGAGAGCCTTGCCATTTTTTTCTACCCACACACAGATCCATCAACGAAGACTGAGATGTGGATATTGCATCCAAAGAGGCTGGTCAAAGAGGGGGATAAGGTGGAGATCGCCTGTCATGGAAATGGGAATCCACCGTCATATTTTTTGTTTTCTAAGGAGGTAGGAAACCAGCCCACTTGCTTACCATAGTGGTTTTCATCTGTCCTCACCACCCCCCCCCCCCAAAAGCTAGTCCATTTTTTTTGTGCTACATACACATCTAATTTTACTGGTCAACTAATTACCACATGTAGATGATGGAGTTGTGTGGGGTGGCTGGGTTGAGAACCACTGCTTTAACAGCTCACAAAATTACAGTAGATTTTGCACTACAGTGAACACTTCCAAATCATACATGGACATGTCACCCATTGATTTGACCACAAGTAAGCATGCATGTCCATGCACCTGCATGAGTGTGTGCAGTGCCATGCATCTGTTTGCCTCTGCTGTCCCTAGGACATCGATATGGATTTTAAACAGGATGGGGAAAAGCTACTGCTAATGAACGTGACTCGTGCAGACAGTGGCACGTACCTGTGTGATCCCATGGATACAAACATCATTCTCGACCAGCAGCAAGGGAAAACTGAGCTTCAAGTCCACTGTGAGTGCTGTAAAGCTTGTCCAGACAGCTCTTCACCTGCTCCATCTTGCTAAAAAACATACACAACAAGCAATTTTATGAGGGAGTAAGGGCCACGATATTTCTATGCTCTTCTTGTGATCTCCTCAGACCTGGATGAAGTGGTGTTGATGGCTGAGAAAGGGAGGGTGATGAAGCTGGGCGACAGCCAGAAGATTACCTGTAATGCCTTGTCCTCCCTGAGCACCCATACCGAGTGGTTCAAGGTACCACTGCTGTTGCCATAGATATCAGTTTGCAGAGTGTTCCACATGATACACTGACTATGATTGACAGTAACCATCTGTTAATCTGTAACAATAGGGTGGAAAGAAGATTGGAGAGGAACATGTGCTAGAGCTACAAAATGTGTCTTATGGAATGGCAGGGGAGTACAGCTGCCAAGTGACTGTGCCCTCTCTGCCCAATCTGCATCGCAGTGCCACCATCCATATAATCACCCAGGGTGAGCTCCCATAATCCCCCACCATCTCCCATGGTACAAAAACTGTTGATAGTGGGGTGATGCAGTTGGGTAGGTATGACATTATTAACACCTCCCCCACCCCACAGGGCCCCCTATGATTATCTCGCCAGATGATGTCATTATCGACACCCATATTGGGGACTTTCTGAACCTGACCTGTGAGGCTTTGGGTTTACCCTCACCTACCCTCACCTGGAAAGTTGACAACAGTCAGGTGACATCCCTGCCCCATGTCACATGACCCGATACCCCTCTCACACTATGGACATTTAAGTTTTTGGGTCAATTCCTAGTCAGAATTGGCTATATCATCATGTTTCTATGATTAATATAATAGTTATAATGTAATACATGGTCTTCTGCTGGGTAATACAGATGACAGGGCGGAGCAACCATTTGGAGGGCAGGACTCACAGTGCGCTGGACATGAAGGTGACCTCTAACCTCGCAGTCGTCTGCATCGCGACCAATGACGAAGGCACAGACAAGAAGTTCTACAGGGTCAGGGCCAGTAAGTGTCAGCAGCCAACTGGGCTCTGTGGGGGGTTTAGGGTGGGTATGCCCTGTATCCAGTTCAGACCCATACCCAACAGTGACGTGATCTGTATCCAGTTCCGACCCACACACAACAGCGAGAATGTGATCTGTTCCCAGGTCTGACCCATATCCAACAGTGAGAACGTGACCTGTACCCAGTTCTGACACATACCCAACAGTGAGAAAGTGACCTATACCCAGTTCTGACACATACCCAACAGTGAGAAAGTGACCTGTACCCAGTTCTGACACATACCCAACAGTGAGAACGTGACCTGTACCCAGTTCTGACACATACCCAACAGTGAGAACGTGCCTTGTATCCAGCTGGCTTGGGAATGAAGAGCAGAGGGGCACATACAGTAGGAGGAGCTTTAATCAAACTTAAGCACTGGCCCGTGTTGCCATTGCAGGGAACATTTTTGTTTTGAATTTGATGTTTGAATTACATTGTTTATAGGTTTCCTGTTGAGAGCTGAAATAGCCTTTACATGAAACACATTATTCCAGAATAACAATCGTGGACCTGACCAAACACACATGCACCAGCTTGATAACTAACCATAACAAATGAAAAGCTGGATGACTCAACAAGAATCTCTTCTGCCTATGTTTAATCGAATCTGTTCTAATAATTGTCATCTGGTTTGTTAACAGGTACTAGAGCAAAGAAGGTTCAAAAAGGTGTGTATCCCATCTTTAATACACAACCCCCTTATGTACAAATATCCAGTGAAAATTATAGTTAAAAACTACTGCATTTACTGTACTTTTGCAATACAACAGCAAAGTAATGTTATTAATTTAATGATATTGCGAATGTTACTGAGCTGATATCCAGCCATCTACACTGGCTGTTATGTGATGCCAAATGGGGCGTAGTCAGATGTTGCTGACTGTCTCTTCAGTTTGCCGCATAGTGCTTCTGTGCTTAAATTCAGGACAATAAAACACGGAGGTCGTAACCCCCTTCAGATTGTTTACAGCACGGGCAATGTTGTCAACTTTCAGCATCCGAAAATGAAGATAACTTTGCTATGATATCCTATGAATCATTAATTTTCATAGTGTAAATACTGGGAGCATAAGGAGAGAGAAAAATGCATGTGACTGCATTTCCACTGTTTTCCTCCAGAGAGTGGTGTGATTATCGCTGTCATTATAATCTCTATTCTCCTGCTGGCTGTCCTGGGGAGTATCCTCTACTTTCTGTACAAGAAGGGCAAGATCTCCTGTGGACATTCTGGGAAGAAGGAAATGTGAGCACAAACTTCAGATTTTTAAATGAGCAGTTGGGCTGATCATTGTATGCTACTTAGTGTTTTGTGACCAGGGTTATTCATGTCTCCACAGAACTAAGGAAAAGGGTAAGAAAGACGACATTGTCATGGAGATGAAGACGGACAAGACAGAAGAGACTGTGCTTCTTCAGGGTGTCAATGGGGACAAAAAAAGCCTTGATGATCAGGTAACTAGGGCCATATCCGACAGATATGTGACAGGGGACTCTTGGATTAGAAACAATAATTAACATGTCTTTGTTTCTAGTAAATGCAACTATAAGCAATTAATAATATTCTTTACAAATTGATTCATGATAGTTTAGTCCATTTTCATATAGTTAGTGAGATTGATGTGTGAGGGAAAAGATCAGTAATGGTTTGCATCTGTCATCTTCCTGTTTCTCCTGGAGTAAAGTGTGATGAATACATGGAAGTGGAAAACTGAGGAGCTGCCGACCTCTGTGATTTAAGGAGGAGGAGAATCATGGGCACAGCATCAAGCCCCCCCACCCCACCTGCTGCACATCCTCTTCCCTGATACAAGCCTGGGACTGATCCACATCACAAATAAGGCCTATTTGAATTATTTCTACAAGCAATGTCAAAGGACATTCACAGTTTTTGACTACTGGTACATAACAAAAAAAGCTTCACCCCTGGTCACTGTGATAAGCTGTTAAAATTTACACACACTCACACACACACTATATATATAAAACTGGGGAGAAAAATGAGATGCCAGCTTCTAGGACAGAGGTCAGCAAATCCTACGCTTCCTCTTCCTCGTTTGAGCCAGGCAGAGATTGCTCTTCTTCCTCATGGACCCACAATTGGATGCAGGTTTGACAAACTGGGCTGCCGGGAAGGTGGGATTTCTCCGGGACATGAAGCGAGGAGATCGTTGTACATGATAATTGCTGCTGAAGCGATTGCCTTTCCTGATCCTGGCCTCTCATGTGTCATAGCCCCCCCCCCCCACACAACCCTGCTATTTAATATTCAGCCTGCATATCTATAGGTGAATCCACGTTCAGTAGCCTTGGGGGTGGTACTCTGCCCATTTTGGTGCTTGGAAACCATATTACAAAGGATTTGTGCACAACAGCTTCCTTCCAAACTGGGGGTGGAGTGGAGTGAAGTGGGGTGGGCTTCCCCATTCAGACATTTGAGACATCTTGGGGGGGTCCTGATCTCCAGCAAAGAACTTTATATACGGTCAAGATGCACTTACAGTATATACAAGACTCCAGTGAGGTGGAGTGAAAAGCAACACAACAACCTATCAAATGAAAATGACAAATAATTAGGCTTTATTTAAATGAACTGCTACCCAGAGCTGCACATAGGTGTGTATTAAACTTGCTGGTAAGGGCTCCACTCTTAAAAATGGCCAACCATCTTTAACTGCTCATATATTCTAGTTTGGCAGCGGGCAATCTTATCTGAAAAGGGTTAGTGTATATGTAGGTTTTTGGGATAGCCTTTAGATCAGCTGTTCAAACCTAGGTGTGAGGACTCTTTAGCCAATCAGTCTTCTTATTAGTAATCTAATTAGGGAGGTGCGGAGAGAACCCATACACACAGCGGCCCTTTCTGGACAAGACTGCCCATCCCAGTTCCAGGAACTTCTAAGCACCCGGAAATGTCTTCATACTATTGCAAAAATGTCACTACAACTATACTCAGTTGAGCACATTAGACACACTGGAGGATTGCTGTACCAGACTTATTTAACTGAAAAGGTCTTTTAAACAAATGTACATATCACTGGTTCAAGCAACTTGTTCTTTTAGAGCCTTCTTATGCTTCCTGGGGCATGTAAATGTACATGGCTGTCACACACCATACAATACATTAAGTTTAACAAAGCACTGGTTCTGGAAAGAATTTATTTTAATCTGCCTGTCACATTCTTGTGCCTACTGTTTTTTAATACCTTAAACACTGAGCGTTCTGAATTGTTTGGCCCTGTTTGAAGATTAAATATCATCAAATAGGTAGTTTTGGAATATTCTAATCTGGGTAATTTAAGTTGTATATTGTACACTGTGTACCGCAAACGTTTCAGATACCTTGTAAATGTCATTTTCATTTCAAATGTATCACCATTTAACAATAGATAGATAGCTATACTGTAAAGATTAAATCTAATATGTAATGTTTATGATTTTCACAAGTGTGTAAATTAAGGATGTTTGAGCAGATTTTTTTTAACAATGCTTTTGAAAGTGAATATGTGAAATAAAAGGCTTTTGAATTTAAAGTTATTCCTGTTATGTTCACAGTAAGTAATGACGTGAACAACCAGTTCTGAAGCCCAATCTGAGCTCTGAGGCTCCACCTTCCATTGTGTGAATTTTGGGAACAGTTGGAGCATGATCATGAAATTACCATGCTAATGGTAACATGGGGTGCTGTACCACCAATGGCAGCCAGGTACTACAGTGACTCATCTGTCAAAGTTTAGGGCAGGCATGGGGAACCACTTTCGTGGAGGGCCGGTGTATAACAGTGTATGACCTCTAATAACAGTCAGTCCCCTGGACTGGAGTTGAGAACCATTGTTTTATTACTGGCTGATTGAGAGGTCATCCCAAAAACCTGCACCCCCACTGGCCCTCCATGGAAAAGATCCCCCACCCCTGAAAATGCAATTTGGTTGCCGATTTTGCATTTTGCAATGCTGGGGCTGCCAAATCTTAATTTTTAGCATGTTACTAAGTATGAAGTTTTTTAACGTTTTGCATTGCCAGATGCACATTCACGAAGGCAATTTTGCAATTTTGTAACCTATTTTTTGTGTTTTGGGGTGCCTGGGCTGCCAAGTCTTTGAAATATTGATGTGTTTTTATGACAGTTCTGCGCCCTTGTAGGATAGGAAACCACAATTTAGCATGATTTTGTAGCATATTTCCTGTTTTCCAACAGCCTGTTGTTTCACCTTAATATAGTACTAAATACTTACGTATTAGTGGTGCTCCAAGTTTTTTTTTGCAAAACTGAAGGTAAACAGACTTGAGTTTGAAAATTGTGGATATTAATATTTGTTTTAGAATATTTTTGCAAGCATTTTGAAACATGGTGTGTTTTGAAGTACGTTTTTGTTTAGATGTGGAGTGGTTTTATAGTACTTAATATAGTACTAAATACTTAAGTACTGGTGGTTGGTGTTTGTTTGGCAGAGTGTAGTTTCTTGTTCAAAAGCAAACAAAAAAAAAACCCCGACAGGAACTCTACCTTGACATGGAAAATGACATGGAAAATTCATAAGTAAAGCCAGTAAACCCACTCTGAGCAGGGTAGGTGTGCAGTGTAAATGACCGTGGTAATATACTCTATTCAGAACTGAGCTATGATCCACAGCATGGAAAGTTCATAAGTAAAGCCAGCAAACCCACCTTGCAGTATAACGCTCAGAACCGTTAATGTTAATGAAGAGGAAGAGAGAACAAAGAGAAGGAAAGCTAGACAACGGGCAACAAGGCTCAAGACAATGATGTACAGGGAACTAATCAAACATGCATTAACATCATTTAACGTTATCCATTTTTCATCAGAGACCAAGAGTGATTCTGATCCTGACCATGGCTATTTAGATTACACTGAAACAGATGATGACAATAAGGTAACTAATAATAGCAATCAGTTATCATTACAGTCACTGCTCATGGAGTGACTGAGGTCCGTTGCAGTGACATTAATGTCATTAAGAGACGGTCGCTCGCTGAATATCACGGTAGCCTAGAAGTAATCACCACTGTGCGTACTACTTTACGTCAGTGTTACATACTCGATTTGATAAAATTGTCCCCAAAATGTAGTAAAACACACACATACACAAAGACACACGCATACACAATAAATTTACATTGTAAATTATCCTAATAACCGTGGGAATTTTTCTATTTTCTTGCTGCCATCTCCTGGCCGAATGTAAGTATTGCAATTACCAGAAAAGATCATTTTAATGTTTTTAAATGGTAGTACTAAATTTTGGCCACCAGACGGCAGCATAAAACATGTGTGCACTGTAACAGGGCACTGTGTGAGTGTGTGTGAGCTCTAACCGGGGGCACTGTATGTGTGTGTGTGTGTGTTTGTGTGCAATAACAGTGCACAGTGTGTATGTGTGTGTGTGCGCTGTAACTGGAAACTGTATGTTTGCACTGAAACTGGGCACTGTGTGTGTGTGTGTGTGTGTGTGTGAGAGAGCTATAACCAGGGGCTGTGTGTGTGTGCACGCTGTAACTGGGCCTTGTGTGTGTATGTGTGCGTGAGCGCTAGCCGGGGCCTGCGTGTGTGTGTGCTCTAAGTCGGCGCTGTGTTTGTGTGTGTGCGTGTGCTATAACAGGGCACTTTGTCTGTGTGTGTGCGTGTGTGAGAGAGCTATAACCAGGGGCTGTGTGTGTGTGTGCACGCTGTAACTGGGCCTTTTGTGTGTATGTGTGCGTGAGCGCTAGCCGGGGCCTGTGTGTGTGTGTGCCCTAAATGGGCGCTGTGTTTGTGTGTGTGCGCTGTAACTGGGCACTTTGTCTGTGTGTGTGCGTGTGCTATAACAGGGCACTGTGTCTGTGTGTGTGCGTGTGCTATAACAGGGCACTGTGTCTGTGGGCTGTAACAGTGCACAGTGTGTGGGTGTGTGTGCCCTAAATGGGCGCTGTGTGTGTGCGCTGTAACTGGGCACTTTGTGTGTGTGTGTGGTCTAAGTGGGCACTGTGTATGTGTGTGTTTGTGTGTGCTGTACCTGGGCACTGTGTGTGTATGTGTGCACGTGGTGTAACAGGGCACTGTGTGTGTGTGCACTTGTGTGCGCGCTATAACAGCACTGTGTGTGTGTGTGTGTGCTGTAACTGAGTCCTGTATGTGTGTGTGTGCTGTAACAGGGCACTGTGTGAATGTGTGTGAGCTCTGACTGGGGGCTCTGTGTGTGTGTGTGTGCATGCATGTGTGTGCTGTAACAGGGCACTGTGTCTGTGTGTGTGGGCTGTAACAGTGCACAGTGTGTGGGTGTGTGTGCTATAAATGGGTGCTGTGTGTGTGCGCTGTAACTGGGCACTTTGTGTGTGTGTGGTCTAAGTGGTCACTGTGTATGTGTGTGTTTGTGTGTGCTGTAACTGGGCACTGTGTGTGTATGTGTGTGCGCTGTAACAGCACTGTGTGTGTGTGTGTGCTGTAACTGGGCACTGTGTGTGTATGTATGTATATGTGTGTGGGTGCACTGTAACAGGGCACTGTGTGTGTGTGTGTGTACTCCATGTGGAGATTGTGTGGGTGCCCTGTAACTGGGCATTGTCTGTGTGTGCTGTAACAGTGGACTGTGTGTGTGCTCTAAGTGGGCACTGTGTGTGTGTGTGTGTGTGTGTGTGTGTGTGTTTGTGTGGGTTTGCATAGGTCACATTTGATAAAATTGTCCCCAAAGTGTAGTAAAACACACACATACACACAGACAAACAAATACACAATAAATTTACCTTGTGAATTATCATAATAACCGTGGGAAAATCATTTTTCTATTTTCTTGCTGCCATCTCCTGGCCGAATGTAAGTATTGCAATTACCAGAAAATATCATTTTAATGTTTTTAAATGGTAGTACTCAATTTTGGCCACCAGACGGCAGCATAAAATGTGTGTGTGCAGTAACAGGGCACTGTGTCTGTGTGTGTGAGAGCTCTAGCCGGGGGCTGTGTGTGTTTGTGTGTGCTGTAACAGGGCACTGTGTGAATGTGTGTGAGCTCTGACCGTGGGCTCTGTGTCTGTGTGTGTGAGCTCTAGCCGGGGGCTGTGTCTGTGTGTGTGAGCTCTAGCCGGGAGCTGTGTGTGTTTGTGTGTGCTGTAACAGGGAACTGTGTGAATGTGTGTGAGCTCTGACCGGGGGCTCTGTGTGTGTGTGTGTGTGCTCTAACTGGGCACTGTGTGTGTGTGTGTGTGTGTGTGCTCTAAGTGGGCGCTGTGTGTGTGTGTGTGTGTGCGCTCTAAGTGGGCGTTGTGTGTGTGTGCACTGTAACTGGGCACTGTGTGTGCGTGTGTGTGTGTGTGCGCACGCTGTAACTGGGCACTGTGTGTGTGTGTGTGGGTTTGCTTAGATCACATTTGATAAAACTGTCCCCAAAGTGCAGTAAAACACACACATACACACACATACACAATAAATTTACCTTGTGAATTATCATAATAACCGTGGGAATTTTTTTTTTCTATTTCCTTGCTGCCATCTCCTGGCCGAATGTAAGTATTGCAATTACCATACATTACTTAAAGCTTCTGCAACCTGAGAAATGCTTCCACAGGTGGCTGGGGCTTGAGTGTGGACCAATACGGGGGTGAGATTCAGCTAGGATAGCATAATGCAGGTAGGTAACTATCACAGAAGTGTAACAGGACCGTTGCAAAACCATAACACACCGGTTAGAGGTCACATCGGTTAGAGGTCAGTCTTCCTCCTCTGTTGTGGGAGTCATTGTATTTGTATTTCTGTGAGGTATTTCTATGGATCAGCTGAGAAACAATAGACTTTGAGGTGTTTCTGTGGGTCATCTTCTCTATAATGACGTGCATCGCAGGGACTGACTAATAGCAGTGCCCCAAAGCCCTAGGTTGTTTTTACGGTTCACATGATTATGAATATGATTATGATAATTTTATGAATGAAAATGGCGCCCCTCGAGGCAGACGTGTTTGCTTGCTCCGCTCTCAAATGCCGGTTTTCTTTAGTCTTTTGTGTGTTTTTTGTTCTTTTTGCACTGGATAAATGTTGTGCACTGGTAACTTACACAAGACAGGCACTACTGGACATCGGTAACTGACACAATGATCTGGACTTTACTGTTTTCATACCACCGGAGCTTCATCGTCACCACCGCCACCCCCACTCCCGGGTATACCCCGAGGCGTCGAGTCCTGGCGAGCCGGCTGACCCCAGGAGAGCGCTTCGGAGACGGCGACGCAAGCGAGGCAAGAGGGGGGGGCTACATGCTAGGCTAAAGGCTCGGGCTAGCCGACCACCGCTACCCAGCCTCTTACTGGCCAACGTGCGGTCCCTGGAAAACAAACTGGACGAACTACGAGCCAGGATCACAACGCAACGGGAAATAAGAGAATGTTGCGCTCTTATTTTCACTGAGACCTGGCTTTCAGACAAAGTTCCGGAATGCGCCGTTCAGCTACAAACACACTCAGTACACCGGGGAGATCGCACTGCAGCCTCCGGTAAGGCTATTGGGGGAGGTGTGTGTGCATTTATTAACAACTCGTGGTGTGTAGATGTACAGACTGTCCACAAGTACTGTTCGCCAGACTTGGAGCTTTTAATGCTGAAATGCCGCCCCTATTATCTGCCACGGGAGCTCTCGGCTGTGTTTTTGGGCATTGTTTACATCCAGCCGCGAGCTAACTGCACAGCGGCACTCGGCAAACTCCACGACGTCATCAGCTCATTAGAGTCAACTCATTTAGACGCTGCTTTTATCGTCGCTGGTGACTTTAATAAGTGCAACTTACGGACTGTACTTCCAAAATACTACCAACATGTGGACATTCCCACACGGGACAAGAACACCTTAGACCACGTCTACAGTAACATACGCGGTTCATACAGGGCTGTACAGCGCCCCCCCTTTGGACAGTCAGACCACATCTCTCTGTTTATGTACCCAGCTTACAGACAGAAGCTGAAACAATCAAACCCTGTCATCAAACCTGTTACACGCTGGAGCTCAGAGACTGAGAGCATCCTGCAGGACTGTTTTGCCCAGACAGACTGGGATGTGTTTGAAACTGCAGCCACTATGGAGGACTGTTCTATTAACATACAGGACTATGCTGAGTGCGTGACTGGGTACATCAGCTTTTGTGTTGACAATATCGTGCCCACCACACAAGTGAGGAAGTTCCCCAATCAGAAGCCCTGGATTAACAGTCAGGTACGACATATGCTGCGCGCTCGCTCTCTTGCATTCAGATCAGGCAATGAGATGGAGTACAAAGCTGCGAAGTACAGACTGCGGAAAGCAATCACAGAGGCTAAGAGGCGGTACAGAGAGAAGCTGGATGGCTTCTACTCTTCTGCTGACCCCGGGAGGATGTGGCAAGGCCTGCAGCACATCACAGAGTATAAGGCCACTACCAGCACCATCAGTTCTGCAGGCAGCCTGCTGGATGACCTCAATGTGTTCTATACTCGTTTTGAGACCTCCCAGACCTCCAAGAACTGCCAGACTTCTCAGACTCTTCGGAACCAGACCTCCCAGAACCTCCAGATCACCCAATCCTCCCCCCCAGTACTTACAACAGACCAAGTATGCAGAGCCCTGAGGAGAATCAACCCCCGCAAAGCAACAGGACCAGACAACATTCCTGGACGGGCCCTTAAAGCATGTGTTAATGAGCTGGCTGATGTTCTCACCTCCATTTTTAATCTTTCCCTCAGCCAGAGCACCGTTCCCACATGCTTCAAGACAACAACCATTGTCCCCCTCCCCAAGAAAAGCCCAGCCACTTGCCTAAATGACTATAGACCAGTTGCACTCACTCCTATCATTGCAAAATGTTTTGAGAGAGTGGTGCTGGCCTACATCCAGAGCAACATCCCAGACACTCTGGACCCTCTGCAGTATGCCTACCAGCCTAATAGGTCCATATCAGACGCTATTGCTGCTGTCCTTCATTACTTCCTCTCCCACCTGGAAAACAAAGACTCCTACATTAGGGTACTTTTTGTTGATTACAGCTCTGCCTTTAACACAGTCATACCCCACAAACTCACCCACAAACTGACCACGCTCGGCCTGCACCCCACCCTCTGTGACTGGCTACAGGACTTTTTGACTGGCAGACCTCAATCTGTCAGGATTGGCAACAGGACTTCAGCCAGCATTATTACAAACACTGGCGTCCCGCAGGGCTGTGTCCTCAGCCCCATCCTCTACACCCTGTTCACCCACGACTGTGTCGCCACCAGTAAGGACAACATCATCCTGAAGTTCGCGGATGACACTGCAGTGATCGGTCGCATCACTGGAGGGGACGAAACGGCTTACAGGAGAGAGGTGGCCGGCCTGGTATCATGGTGTGAGGACAATAACCTCACCCTCAACACTGACAAGACAAAGGAGATGATAGTGGACATGGGGAAGACGAGGAGCCCCCGCCTGCCACTGTTTATCCGGGAGCTTGAAGTGGAGAGGGTGAGCAGCTTTAAATACCTGGGCATCTACATCTGTGAGGACCTCACCTGGACACTGAACACCACACAGCTGGTCAAGAAAGCTCAACAGCGGCTGTATTTCCTGAGGAGGCTGAGGAAGTTTGGCATGTCACGCAAGATCCTCAGCAATTTCTACAGCTGCATTGTGGAGAGCACACTGACCAGCTGTATCACCGCATGGTATGGCAGCACAACTGCTATGGACCGCAAACGCCTGCAGAGAGTGATAACAACTGCGGAGAAGATCATTAGGACTCCACTACCCTCTTTGCAGAGCATTTACCATCGCAGAGCACTGAGGAGAGCTGCCTCCATCCTCAAAGACCCGACACACCCCCAACATGGACTGTTCACACTCCTGCCCTCGGGACGAAGGTTCAGAAGTGTGAAATCTAGAACATCCCGGCTAAACAACTCTTTCTTCCCTACTACAATCAGACTCCTAAATAGACGACCTACCTCATTTACATAACAGATCACTTTGCATATCATGACCTACCTCATTTGCACAACAGGTCACTTTGCACTTTAAGCTCTTTTTGCACTATTTTTTCTCAAGTATGCTCTTTGTACTTGTAATTTAATTTAACCTGGCATTTGTGAGTGGGCAGCAAAGTAAGAATTTCATTGTACTGAGAAATACTACTTTTTCTGTACATATGATAATAAACGCTTTGAATCTTGAATCTTGAATCTTGAATGATTGAAAACGTTCCTGTTCTCCTGTGTCACCATGCAGGAAGTCATTACATTCATGGATAGAGAAGAAGACTGAAAGGGAAGCTAGGAGAAGGAGGGTGTGTGCGGTGTCGCTCTGTTAAGATCTATGAGGTCTTTGCTCCAGGAGGCCTGGACATTGCAGGCAGGCAGCTATTTACCTTTAATCAGCTGTGCCAATTATGCAGAATCAATGACTTCTTGTGGTGTCCTTTGTTCCCCTTGATATGGCCTTCAGGATGCTGCAGGCAAGGTTCTGGACCACTGGAATATCATGTCCCGGGAGGAGGAGATCTGGCCATCTAGGAGAAAGAAGGCCAGACCATCGCAGTGCCCTCATCCAAAACTGACTCTGACATCAGGACTTTCATCGAGAGCAACAACCGCTCTCGTAGCCCCAGCCTGCTGACGCACCTCGAGAACAGCAGTCTCTCCACTATACACCACTTTGAGAACATCCCCAACAGCCTGGCCTTCCTGCTTCCTTTCCAGTACATCAACCCAGTGTCTGCCCCCATGCTGGGTCTGCCCCAAAATGGGCTCGTGCTGGAGCAGCCAGGTCACAGGCCACGGGAGTCCAGTCTGCCAAACCTGAGTGACCCCAACGAGAGCAGTGAGTCGGAGGTGTCTCTCTCACCGTTCCGCAATGGGCAAAGCCCAAGCCTGGGGGGCACCGGTGTCACCGTGGCGATCGAGCCTAAGCCTGAGCCTGCTAGCGTAACAACCATCTCCCCGACCCCCACCTCCCAGCAGCCTCAACAGCAGCAAGCACCAATGCAGCAGCAGCAGCCGGCTGGACTGAGTGAGCAACATGCATTTGTTAAGAGTGAGCAACCCAAGAGCATCGTTACCTCGTCCTTCTCCTCCAAGATGCACCGCATGCGGCGCATGGGTTCTATCTCCCGCAAGGGCCGAGTGTGCTGCGACGCATGCGGCAAGACCTTCTATAACAAGGGCACCCAGAGGATCCACTACAATGCTGTGCACCTGAAGATCAAGCACCGCTGCACTATCGAGGGCTGCAACATGGTGTTCAGCTCCCTGCGCAGCCGCAACCAGCACAGCGCCAACCCTAACCCCCGACTACACATGTCCATGCTGAGGAACAACCGTGACAAGGACCTCATCCGCTCCAGCGTTGGCTCTGGCACATCTGTCATCTCCAGCACCAAAAGCAGTTTGAGCCCGGGACAGCCACCTCTTGGCTTCAACACCCCACCGCTCGAGCCCATGCTGCAGTCTCCCCTGCAAAGTTCTATGATCTTCCCATCCTTGAAATCAGTCCAGCCAGTACAACCGATACCCCCATTCTATCGTGTGCTGTTGTCCCCTGGGGATCTTGTCAGTTCACCGGTCTCCCTGCCCACCAGCTCCATACTCCCTCCGGCCTCTAACAACACATCTCTCATCGAGCAGCAGGCCTCGGCCCCTGGCTCCCACAATCCTCTAGTGGCCGAGGCAGGGTTTGTCAGCCACAAGCTGCCTGGTACTGGCATCCAGGAACATTTTGTTGACCCCACACCCAAGAAGAAGCCCCGCAAATCCAGCATGCCAGTGAAAACTGAGAAGGAGGTCATCAGCGTGGCTGATGTATTCAACGACAAAGAGGAGGAGGATGAGGAAGGGGGCAGGGTCCTGAATAGAATGACTAGCACCCAGGAATGCCACCATCCACATTCCCACCTTTACAACAACAGCAACCACAGTGAGGGCAGTGTGAGCCCTGGGCTGGCACTGAGGAGCATTCTCCAGCTGGAGCAGGATGAAGCTCGGACTACCAGCGAGAGGTGGAGGGGGCCAGCGAAGGGGAGGGTGGCTCAAACAGGGCAGACTGGGTGAGGGGTGGTGCCAGGGAGGGGTTCCCAGAACTGCCGGGCCAGGGGGTCGACCCGAGTGCTGTCCTGTGCCTGCTGTGCCACAAACCATACAGCTGCAAGGGCACTCGCTTCAAGACGGTACATCTGCGCCAGATGCAGCGCCGCAAGGTTCCGGGCTGCAGCCTCACATTCTCCTCGACGCGGAGCTGCAACCAGCACAGCCAGAACCGCAGCCTGCGCCGGCACGTGGCCAAATGACTGCCCCCTACCCCCAGGCCTCTTACTTTCACACTGTACTCGTGGAAGTTTCTAGACGCGCTTGGATGGGTAGCTCTGTTGCTGCTGCGTCCCTGTGACTGTCACTTCCATGGAAACCCTTGTCCATCTCCAAAGAAACTGTTCAGACACTTCTTTTGTGACTGTTGCTCGCAGAAATGGTAGTAATAAGAAGAGAGCCTTCTCAGTGTATTATTAGTGTAATAATAGTTTTTAAATGACCCATTAACAGAGCATGACAGCCTCATCTGTAAATAACATCCCAGAGGGTTCTTCATGTAAAAAATGTACTGAGGGTGTCAGTGCCCATGCTTGTTTCATTTCATGGCACCTCCAGCTCTCAGACTGAAGGAAAATGTAGCCTCTAGCTCATTTGATTTCTTTATTTCACTTTGATGCACACTTCAGACTAAAAGCTCAAATTCTTTTATAAATGTACCAATGCAGAGAAGGCCTGCATGCTTTTGGCTTCTGAACATATGAACATTTGTATGTTGACCCAGTCTTGCACTTTTCAAGTCTACAAGGGGATGTGTAATATTTTGTGTGTCTTGAGGTCACCTGCCTCTAAGGCGTTTTAAGAAAATGCTGAAATGCTTGTGGGTCCCAGATACAGAGAATGTGTGGCTCCTGAGCTGATGACCTGATTTTCTGCATTCCATTTGACACAACCATTGAGTCTTAGCGCAATAGCAGATAAGCAGAGTAATATTAATCTCTGCTTTTAGCTCTTGTAAGAGCAGCCCAAGTGCTGTTCAAGGTATTGTTCAGAGAGAGATTTCTGAGGTGTTCCCAGGGAGTGATCTCTGAGGTATCATCCAGAGTGTGATATCCAAGCTTAGTTGTTACTTCATTAATGTTCCCTCCAGAAGTTGACAAGATTTCTGTATCTCTATATTATTTACATTTTAATGCTTCATTTAAGGTGATCCAGGTGCTTTCTGAAGACTGCATAAATCAAGCATATATTTGAACTTAACTGTGACGAAAAACAAATGAAGTGTTTTCATATTTCAGGCTGGGGACACAAGCATAAGGCACGAGTTTTAAGTTTGCTCTCCAGAAAATCTGGCCACAAGTCACTTTGGGTCCTCACTTAGTGTTCTGATGTGCTGTACCATCACTAGTGGTGCATAAGTATGGGTAGCCACTGGAGACAAACTTCACCAGACCACCAGCGTTTGGATGTACGTTGTATCTGTATGAATTTTGGTGTCGGACTGCAGCAGTAACTTAATGCCAGTCATTATCATGGCCACCTGCTTGCTGTGTATGAAGGTGTAAGTGCCGCATGAGACTGCTGTAGTGACGTCCCCGCTGTTGTTATGAGTGCAGCTGTGCAAAGTGGAAATGAATCCCAGCCCCCCCCCCCCACCCCACCTCACATACGTAATACTCTTGTCTTAGACTCCCTGTCAAATATTTATTTAAAGGATTGAGGACACCAACAGTGATTCTACTTTAATTAAAGTAAGCGAATTAAAGTTTAAGTGTGGTAGAAAAATTATAAATCAACCTCTGATAACACATTGACATATTGTCCCTGAATCACTGCAAATACATGGTTAACATATGATTAGTATGGTTAACATGATTACTTAAGCGATCAATTGCGTAACAACAACTACTTTATTAAGCTATAACTTTTTGTGCACCAGTTGGGGCGGCTACGAGTCTCTTCCTGCAAGTGGTTTCTCCCCCCCTTTGCTCCACTGTCTGCCTCTCCAAGGTCCGAGCTTCTGCAGAGCCAACTGCAGGCAGCTATCACAAAGCGAGGTCACACAGTATTCAAAACAATCTCTTCTTGCCTAAGGCCTAAAACATAACAGACCCAATATGCCTCCCCTTCCAGGCCTACTAATGTCCAATTTTACTTCCACACTCCCCCCTTTTGAACACGCGAAATCTGCACTGTTCTCACAGAATCAGAGTCCACAGCGTAGTAATACTCCAGACAAAAGCGCAGCAGGGGGATGGGCGCTGGCGGTGGTTGGTTGGCCACCAGTGGCGGAGGCAGGAAATTTTCTGTGGGGTGGCCAGGATGATTATGTGATCATTTTGGGGGTGGCAAATGACAAATGTGACATAATTTTATTTTTTTCTCTTTTTTTGCCTCATGTAGCTTACTAAACAGTTTAATTACGAATTCACCGAGGCATAAAGAAGTTAGAAAATGCTTATACTTTTACTATCTTTTCTTTTGTATTAGATTAATAGTGTTTAAACAAGATTACCTGTAATTATTTTTTGTTCCGTCGCATTTTCAAATTCCCGCCAGTGGTATTGGACTCCTCTCCGCTCCACTCCACTCCACTCATAGAAATATATCCGCTCCACTCAATGACAGTAAAAGAACTCCACTGCCACTCCACTGGCGGTACCAGGATGTGCGCACACAAAAGTGTCCGGCATTGCTGTGGCAGTACAAAAAAGGTTCCGCGTCGCGCGGGTGGTTGCATGGATGGCTGTGGTCAGACCAGGGGGGGCCAATAGGGTGGCCGGGGTTCGGCGGGGGGTGGCCACGGCCCCCCCCGGCCACCCCCTGCCTCCGCGCCTGTTGGCCACGAGTCACCAGCAGAGTTGGACGTTGCTGGTCATATTGACGACAACCTGGGGCTGTGGTTCATAGAGCCAGGCAGGAAGGAGAGGATCATCCCCATATGGGTAAGGGGAAGCCCGCCTGGGAAGACAGAACACTAGAACAACACCTAAACAGCAATATGATTAGTAGCAACACTACAAGCAAAATCAATATACTAAAAACTAAAGGTTTAAACACCCCGGATAAACCCGGAATCAGTGAGGAGAACCAATTGTTCCAGCTGTACTCAAACAGGCCATGCTCCTTATGTATTGCAGACATCCGTTTGTGCACCACGTCCTCCAGATTCTGCACAGCCTGAGAGGAATCAGGGATGTACGTGCAACATTCCCTCCCCACTATAGCACAAACACCGCCTTTCTCAGCCAATAGAAAATCCAATGCCATACGGTTTTGCAGAGCCACCTGCTTAACTACGGATAATTCACCCTGAACGGCCTTTATAGTATCAAGTGTCTGATTGGCCAGTTTCTCCACTGCAGTCTGCAGGGCAGCCACCTCAGTCTGAAGGTCTGACACTCCAAGGGATGGAATAAACACCCCAAACCATTGTTCAGTCCGACTAAGCGACCGTCTGCTGCGTGAATATGCACGCATAGCCAAAGACATCTGCTCCTTGGGCACCACGCGAATAGGAGGAACAAGATAAGCCAGATAATACCAATCAACCTCCGCCGCCAAAAGAGACAAAACAATGTAACCCTTAAGAGAGTCTGTGTGGCCACAGATAAACGCAGAATGTGGTGGTGCCACTAGCAAGACATCACCAAGGACAGAGAAGTTGACATAAGCCCTACAGTGCAGAGGTGGGGAGGAAGGGGTTAGCGACTGGGCCGAATTAAACAGACGGAAACACACAGTCTCATTCACAGGGATGACAGCCAAGCCATCCTCAGGCAGGGTCTTCCCCTTCGCCCTCACATGTGTGTCCAATGGGTCCTCAGCCTCCCATGCTCTATCAGCAGCCCATGTGATAATTACCTGGGCCAAATAAACCCATCCCTCACCTGTACTATTCACGCCTACTAGCAAATGAACTGTAGTGAAACCTCAGTGATTGGACTCATCAGCCTGAGTCAGATAGAGGACTGGATTGTTCCCAGCAAACTCTTGTTGTAATCGGTCATGTGTGGCCTTAAGGGCCTCCTCCACTGCCCGCGACTTAACATGTATGTAATAGTTTGGGGTCTATTTCTTTTCTTCTTTGCTTAAAGGTTTTCTACCTGACTATTTTATCTGGTGGCAACATTGGTTACCTTGCTGAGATCCAAATAAAAGGAAAATAAGGATAAAAGAAATAGCGGGTTTGCCAAGTCTGTCGAGTGGAATCCAGTTATACCTCCAAGTGGATGCTGTTATTCCTTTCAAGTTTGGGAAATTGCACAAAAGAAAAAGGGACAACTTGACAAGCACTCAGGTAGACTGTGGTCCTAAAGGGATGGACACGATCAGCAGCAGCACTCAGGTAGGCTGCGGTCATAAAGGGATGGACACGGTCAGCAGCAGCACTGAGGTAGGCTGTGGTCATAAAGTGATGGACATGGTCAGCAGCAGCACTCAGGTAGACCGTGGTCATAAAGGGATGGACACGGTCAGCAGCAGCACTCAGGTAGGCTGCGGTCATAAAGCGATGGACACGGTCAGCAGCAGCACTCAGGTAGGCTGCGGTCATAAAGCGATGGACACGGTCAGCAGCAGCACTCAGGTAGGCTGCGGTCATGAAGAGATGGACACGGTCAGCAGCAGCACTCAGGTCAGCTGCGGTCATAAAGGGATGGACACGGTCAGCAGCAGCACTCAGGTCGGCTGCGGTCATAAAGGGATGGACACGGTCAGCAGCAGCACTCAGGTAGGCTGCGGTCATAAAGGGATGGACATGGTCAGCAGCAGCACTCAGGTAGGCTGCGATCATAAAGGGATGGACATGGTCAGCAGCAGCACTCATGTAGACTGTGGTCATAAAGGGATGGACACGGTCAGCAGCAGCACTCAGGTAGGCTGCGGTCATGAAGAGATGGACACGGTCAGCAGCAGCACTCAGGTCAGCTGCGGTCATAAAGGGATGGACACGGTCAGCAGCAGCACTCAGGTCGGCTGCGGTCATAAAGGGATGGACACGGTCAGCAGCAGCACTCAGGTAGGCTGCGGTCATAAAGGGATGGACACGGTCAGCAGCAGCACTCAGGTAGGCTGCGGTCATAAAGCGATGGACACGGTCAGCAGCAGCACTCAGGTAGGCTGCGGTCATAATGTGATGGACACGGTCAGCAGCAGCACTCAGGTAGGCTGCGGTCATAAAGGGATGGACATGGTCAGCAGCAGCACTCAGGTAGGCTGCAGTCATAATGTGATGGACATGGTCAGCAGCAGCACTCAGGTAGGCTGCGGTCATAAAGGGATGGACACGGTCAGCAGCAGCACTCAGGTCGGCTGCGGTCATAAAGGGATGGACACGGTCAGCAGCAGCACTCAGGTAGGCTGCGGTCATAAAGGGATGGACACGGTCAGCAGCAGCACTCAGGTAGGCTGCGGTCATAAAGCGATGGACACGGTCAGCAGCAGCACTCAGGTAGGCTGCGGTCATAATGTGATGGACACGGTCAGCAGCAGCACTCAGGTAGGCTGCGGTCATAAAGGGATGGACATGGTCAGCAGCAGCACTCAGGTAGGCTGCAGTCATAATGTGATGGACATGGTCAGCAGCAGCACTCAGGTAGGCTGCGGTCATAAAGGGATGGACACGGTCAGCAGCAGCACTCAGGTAGGCTGCAGTCATAAAGCGATGGACACGGTCAGCAGCAGCACTCAGGTAGGCTGCGGTCATAATGTGATGGACACGGTCAGCAGCATTCAGGTAGGCTGCAGTCATAATGTGATGGACATGGTCAGCAGCAGCACTCAGGTAGGCTGCGGTCATAAAGGGATGGACATGGTCAGCAGCAGCACTCAGGTAGGCTGCGGTCATAAAGGGATGGACATGGTCAGCAGCAGCACTCATGTAGACTGTGGTCATAAAGGGATGGACACGGTCAGCAGCAGCACTCAGGTAGGCTGCGGTCATGAAGAGATGGACACGGTCAGCAGCAGCACTCAGGTCAGCTGCGGTCATAAAGGGATGGACATGGTCAGCAGCAGCACTCATGTAGACTGTGGTCATAAAGGGATGGACACGGTCAGCAGCAGCACTCAGGTAGGCTGCGGTCATGAAGAGATGGACACGGTCAGCAGCAGCACTCAGTTCAGCTGCGGTCATAAAGGGATGTACACGGTCAGCAGCAGCACTCAGGTCGGCTGCGGTCATAAAGGGATGGACACGGTCAGCAGCAGCACTCAGGTAGGCTGCGGTCATAAAGGGATGGACACGGTCAGCAGCAGCACTCATGTAGGCTGCGGTCATAAAGGGATGGACACGGTCAGCAGCAGCACTCAGGTCGGCTGCGGTCATAAAGGGATGGACACGGTCAGCAGCAGCACTCAGGTAGGCTGCGGTCATAAAGGGATGGACACGGTCAGCAGCAGCACTCAGGTAGGCTGCGGTCATAAAGCGATGGACACGGTCAGCAGCAGCACTCAGGTAGGCTGCGGTCATAATGTGATGGACACGGTCAGCAGCATTCAGGTAGGCTGCAGTCATAATGTGATGGACATGGTCAGCAGCAGCACTCAGGTAGGCTGCGGTCATAAAGGGATGGACATGGTCAGCAGCAGCACTCAGGTAGGCTGCGGTCATAAAGGGATGGACATGGTCAGCAGCAGCACTCAGGTAGGCTGTGATCATAAAGGGATGGACATGGTCAGCAGCAGCACTCAGGTAGGCTGCGGTCATAAAGGGATGGACATGGTCAGCAGCAGCACTCATGTAGACTGTGATCATAAAGGGATGGACATGGTCAGCAGCAGCACTCATGTAGACTGTGGTCATAAAGGGATGGACACGGTCAGCAGCAGCACTCAGGTAGGCTGCGGTCATGAA
This sequence comes from Paramormyrops kingsleyae, assembly GCF_048594095.1. NCBI lineage: Eukaryota > Metazoa > Chordata > Actinopteri > Osteoglossiformes > Mormyridae > Paramormyrops > Paramormyrops kingsleyae. The sequence continues at coordinate 109,599 of NC_132813.1, read as the reverse complement.
GAGATGGACACGGTCAGCAGCAGCACTCAGGTCAGCTGCGGTCATAAAGGGATGGACACGGTCAGCAGCAGCACTCAGGTCGGCTGCGGTCATAAAGGGATGGACATGGTCAGCAGCAGCACTCAGGTAGGCTGTGGTCATAAAGGGATGGACACGGTCAGCAGCAGCACTCAGGTAGGCTGCGGTCATAAAGGGATGGACACGGTCAGCAGCAGCACTCATGTAGGCTGTGATCATAAAGGGATGGACATGGTCAGCAGCAGCACTCAGGTAGGCTGCGGTCATGAAGAGATGGACACGGTCAGCAGCAGCACTCAGGTAGGCTGCGGTCATAAAGGGATGGACACGGTCAGCAGCAGCACTCAGGTAGGCTGCGGTCATAAAGGGATGGACACGGTCAGCAGCAGCACTCAGGTAGGCTGCGGCCATAAAGGGATGGACACGGTCAGCAGCAGCACTCAGGTAGGCTGCGGTCATAAAGGGATGGACACGGTCAGCAGCAGCACTCAGGTAGGCTGCGGTCATAAAGCGATGGACACGGTCAGCAGCAGCACTCAGGTAGGCTGCGGTCATAATGTGATGGACACGGTCAGCAGCATTCAGGTAGGCTGTGATCATAAAGGGATGGACATGGTCAGCAGCAGCACTCATGTAGACTGTGGTCATAAAGGGATGGACACGGTCAGCAGCAGTACTCAGGTAGGCTGCGGTCATGAAGGGATGGACACGGTCAGCAGCAGCACTCATGTAGACTGTGGTCATAAAGGGATGGACACGGTCAGCAGCAGCACTCATGTAGGCTGCGGTCATAAAGGGATGGACACGGTCAGCAGCAGCACTCATGTAGGCTGCGGTCATAAAGGGATGGACACGGTCAGCAGCAGCACTCAGGTATACTGTGGTCATAATGTGATGGACACGGTCAGCAGCAGCACTCAGGTAGGCTGCGGTCATAAAGCGATGGACACGGTCAGCAGCAGCACTCAGGTAGGCTGCGGTCATAATGTGATGGACACGGTCAGCAGCATTCAGGTAGGCTGCAGTCATAATGTGATGGACATGGTCAGCAGCAGCACTCAGGTAGGCTGTGGTCATAAAGGGATGGACATGGTCAGCAGCAGCACTCAGGTAGGCTGTGGTCATAAAGGGATGGACATGGTCAGCAGCAGCACTCAGGTAGGCTGCAGTCATAAAGGGATGGACATGGTCAGCAGCAGCACTCAGGTAGGCTGTGATCATAAAGGGATGGACATGGTCAGCAGCAGCACTCAGGTAGGCTGCGGTCATGAAGAGATGGACACGGTCAGCAGCAGCACTCAGGTAGGCTGCGGTCATAATGTGATGGACACGGTCAGCAGCACTCAGGTAGGCTGTGATCATAAAGGGATGGACATGGTCAGCAGCAGCACTCATGTAGACTGTGATCATAAAGGGATGGACATGGTCAGCAGCAGCACTCAGGTAGGCTGCGGTCATAAAGTGATGGACATGGTCAGCAGCAGCACTCAGGTAGGCTGCGGTCATAATGTGATGGACATGGTCAGCAGCAGCACTCAGGTAGGCTGCGGTCATAATGTGATGGACATGGTCAGCAGCAGCACTCAGGTAGGCTGTGGTCATAAAGGGATGGACATGGTCAGCAGCAGCACTGTTCAGTCAAACAACGTAGGCTGTTACGATCTAATGGGTGTGGTATCGCTTGTGACGTCACGCATGCGACGTAGCAGGAAGTAGGTTCTCACCTAATTGTAGTTTGGAGACGCGTATAAGAAGCCGGCTTGTATGTTTGTCTGTTTCGCCGTTCTGGGAGATTGTGCAGAAGAGCAACATCAGAGACTGGAAAAGCAGACGGTAAGAAGAGGATTTTATTTTTATATTGTGAGGTTTACTGTTGCTGCCGGTGAAATCTGCAGTTGTGGCTGATAACTGGTGGTTGTAGCGGTTCTCTTAAGGCATAAGTTGAGCGACAGCATTATGAGTTTGGTTTGGTGTAATTGTTGGCAATTTTTGCTCCGGTTTAAATATGAAAGGACGCTGGTAGTATAAAAAAGCAGGTATGTTGTTAACGGCGAGATGCATACAGAAATTTAAGATGAGTTGAAGGTGTCTCATGTGTCGGGTGGAAGGTATTTATTGTGTAATATGAATATAATGTGTATCACTATCTTCCTTGTTTTAGAAGGTGTTTAACTATTAAAATGAAATAATTTATTTAATATGTAATGTGAATATTTGTATGTGCATTTGCTAGAGTTTGATGTCTCGAGACCGGTCTTTTATGCTGTCTTGGTCTTGTCACGGTCTCAACGGTCTATTGTCTTGTTCTCGGATCCCTCTGTCTTGGTCTTGCTGTCTCAGATCGACATAGTGGTCGGGAGATTTGGAGCGAATAGTATCCATGACACACAACGTAAGATTCGATAATGCAACATTATTATTATTTCGCCTTTGGCGCCCTTCAAATGCAACCAATCAATGACATTCAGACATTGACGCTCATCCAATAAAAATTCGCGTTATACGCGCAAAATAAGTGTAAAATAGGAGGAACAAGTGTAAAAAGGGGCAACGACAATAGAGCCCGACTGATTTATCGATATTATCGGCCGATATTAGGCATTTTCCAAACTTTCGGTATCGGCATTTATAATGGCCGATAAATGAATATTTAAAAAATAAAAAAACGGACGAAACACCCTTCAACCATGTCATGAGTGTTGGCGTTGTATAGTTTGTCCACCAGAGGGCCGTCCCTGTTGGCAACACTCGTGTATAACGCGCCACACATCCTGCAACCTGCTGATCCAGCCTGATCCAGTCGGGCAGAGAGAACCAGTTATCTGCGAGAGATCATTGGTGAAGTGTGTTCATGGTGAGTTGGTCACGAGACATACATTGCTTGAATAACAATTAAAAGAACATCCCCATCAGTTCTCTTAACTCAAATAAGCATGACAAAATTCGTGACTGCCATGTCCAGTTTTGCTGCTGTTAAATAAGCCGAGAGTGAAGCGGAATTAGCTAGTAATTACGTTACGTTTTACAGTGTAGACTGACTGTCCTTTTAACTTTTGACAATGAGACTGAAGTATTTCTTTAATAGCGTGACAGTTATAGCAGTGAGACGTATCATCTCTCCTTGGCCTGTTGTATTGAAAATGTATGTTTTACAATTTGCAGTATGACGTTATCCATTGCTAAATTATGGCTCATCATAGACTAGCTAACCACAAAGCTAGCTAATGCCACTTTCAGTGGATGACCGCTAACGTTAACATTAATGAGCTTGGAAACCACAACAAACTTATTCTACCTAAATAAAGTAATGATTACTGTATTTATAACTAGCATATCTCTAGTTACAGTCCCTTCATTGTAAAATGTAAGTTAGATATTTGCGAGGAGTGAACATTTAGACATAGAGGAAAAAGTATCAAACGTAGCTTGTGCATAAAAGTTAGCTTTTCTTTTACATGTGTGTGAAATCCAATGACGCCAAGTGTGCGTTGCAGACTGTCATTCAGCCGCAGCATTAACGAGTCACATAATTGATTTAGATCGCTAAATAGTAGGTTTTGGACGTTTTAGAACGTTAGTTTTGGACACGGACAGCGGCAGCACTCAGGTAGGCTGCGGCCATCAAGGGATGGACATGGTCAGCGGCAGCACTCAGGTAGGCTGCGGTCATAAAGGGATGGACACGGACAGCGGCAGCACTCAGGTAGACTGCGGTCATAAAGGGATGGACACGGACAGCGGCAGCACTCAGGTAGACTGCGGTCATAAAGGGATGGACACGGTCAGCGGCAGCACTCAGGGAGGCTGCGGTCATGAAGGTGATGGACACGGTCAGCGGCAGCACTCAGGGAGGCTGCGGTCATGAAGGTGATGGACACGGTCAGCGGCAGCACTCAGGGAGGCTGCGGTCATGAAGGTGATGGACACTGTCAGCAGCAGCACTGTTCAGTCAAACAACGTAGGCTGTTACGATCTAATGGGTGTGATATCGCTTGTGACGTCACGCATGCGATGTAGCAGGAAGTAGGTGAGACTATTTAGTTTGGAGACGCGTATAAGAAGCCAGCTTGTATGTTTGATTGTTTTGCCGTTCTGAGAGATTGCGCAGAAGAACATCAGAGACTGGAGAGGCAGCCGGTAAGAAGAGGATTTTATTTTTATTTTGTATAGGGCTCAGTATTCCCCAACTGGGGCTTAAAATATTAACTGTGGTCCTTTTATTTTTGTTTTTCCAGGGGTGATGGGGAAGAAGGATGCAGGACAGTTCAAGACATCAGGTAAGTGGACCGGAGGAGCAGATGGAGGAGCAGCGATGCAGACAGGTAATTATCAGCCTTTTTATTCTTGTTTCAGGTTATTTCCCCACCAAGGGCTCAGTATTTCTGTTTCGGGTTATGGTTAAGGTTTAGGTTAGGGTTTAGGTTAGGGTTATGAATTGTGGTTAGAAACCCCCAGGGCCTGTTACCCCAGCGTCCCAGGGCCACATGAATGCACTGGCCAATTCGGGTCCATCGGTGCATCCACCCGCTTGCGCGCACGCTGTTCATTCCCCAACTGGGGCTTAAAATATTAACTGTGGTGCTTTAATTTTTGTTTTTCCATGGGTGATGGAGAAGATGGATGTAGGCGAGTGCAAGACATCAGGTAAGTGGACCGGAGGAGCAGATGGAGGAGCGGCGACGTAGACAGGTAATTATCAGCCTTTTTATTCTTGTTTCAGGTTATTTCCCCACCAAGGGCTCAGTATTTCCGTTTCGGGTTATGGTTAAGGTTTAGGTTAGGGTTTAGGTTAGGGTTATGAATTGTGGTTAGAAACCCCAGGGCCTGTGACCCCAGCGTCCCAGGGCCACATGAATGCACTGGCCAATTCTGGTCCATCGGTGCATCCACCCGCTTGCGCACACACCGTCCATTCCCCAACTGGGGCTTAAAATATTAACTGTGGTGCTTTAATTTTTGTTTTTCCATGTGTGATGGAGAAGATGGATGTAGGACAGTGCAAGACATCAGGTAAGTGGACCGGAGGAGCAGATGGAGGAGCGGCAACGTAGACAGGTAAATATCAGCCTTTTTATTCTTGTTTCAGGTTATTTCCCCACCAAGGGCTCAGTATTTCCGTTTCGGGTTATGGTTAAGGTTTAGGTTAGGGTTTAGGTTAGGGTTATGAATTGTGGTTAGAAACCCCAGGGCCTGTGACCCCAGCGTCCCAGGGCCACATGAATGCACTGGCCAATTCGGGTCCATCGGTGCATCCACCCGCTTGCGCACACACCGTCCATTCCCCAACTGGGGCTTAAAATATTAACTGTGGTGCTTTAATTTTTGTTTTTCCATGTGTTATGGAGAAGATGGATGTAGGAGAGTGCAAGACATCAGGTAAGTGGACCGGAGGAGCAGATGGAGGAGCGGCGACGTAGACAGGTAATTATCAGCCTTTTTATTCTTGTTTCAGGTTATTTCCCCACCAAGGGCTCAGTATTTCCGTTTCGGGTTATGGTTAAGGTTTAGGTTAGGGTTTAGGTTAGGGTTATGAATTGTGGTTAGAAACCCCAGGGCCTGTGACCCCAGCGTCCCAGGGCCACATGAATGCACTGGCCAATTCGGGTCCATCGGTGCATCCACCCGCTTGCGCACACACCGTCCATTCCCCAACTGGGGCTTAAAATATTAACTGTGGTGCTTTAATTTTTGTTTTTCCATGGGTGATGGAGAAGATGGATGTAGGAGAGTGCAAGACATCAGGTAAGTGGACCGGAGGAGCAGATGGAGGAGCGGCGACGTAGACAGGTAATTATCAGCCTTTTTATTCTTGTTTCAGGTTATTTCCCCACCAAGGGCTCAGTATTTCCGTTTCGGGTTATAGTTAAGGTTTAGGTTAGGGTTATGAATTGTGGTTAGAAACCCCAGGGCCTGTGACCCCAGCGTCCCAGGGCCACATGAATGCACTGGCCAATTCGGGTCCATCGGTGCATCCACCCGCTTGCGCACACACCGTCCATTCCCCAACTGGGGCTTAAAATATTAACTGTGGTGCTTTAATTTTTGTTTTTCCATGGGTGATGGAGAAGATGGATGTAGGAGAGTGCAAGACATCAGGTAAGTGGACCGGAGGAGCAGATGGAGGAGCGGCGACGTAGACAGGTAAATATCAGCCTTTTTATTCTTGTTTCAGGTTATTTCCCCACCAAGGGCTCAGTATTTCTGTTTCGGGTTATGGTTAAGGTTTAGGTTAGGGTTTAGGTTAGGGTTATGAATTGTGGTTAGAAACCCCAGGGCCTGTGACCCCAGCGTCCCAGGGCCACATGAATGCACTGGCCAATTCGGGTCCATCGGTGCATCCACCCGCTTGCGCACACACCGTCCATTCCCCAACTGAGGCTTAAAATATTAACTGTGGTGCTTTCATTTTTGTTTTTCCATGGGTGATGGAGAAGATGGATGTAGGAGAGTGCAAGACATCAGGTAAGTGGACCGGAGGAGCAGATGGAGGAGCGGCGACGTAGACAGGTAATTATCAGCCTTTTTATTCTTGTTTCAGGTTATTTCCCCACCAAGGGCTCAGTATTTCCGTTTCGGGTTATGGTTAAGGTTTAGGTTAGGGTTTAGGTTAGGGTTATGAATTGTGGTTAGAAACCCCAGGGCCTGTGACCCCAGCGTCCCAGGGCCACATGAATGCACTGGCCAATTCGGGTCCATCGGTGCATCCACCCGCTTGCGCACACACCGTCCATTCCCCAACTGGGGCTTAAAATATTAACTGTGGTGCTTTAATTTTTGTTTTTCCATGGGTGATGGAGAAGATGGATGTAGGAGAGTGCAAGACATCAGGTAAGTGGACCGGAGGAGCAGATGGAGGAGCGGCGACGTAGACAGGTAATTATCAGCCTTTTTATTCTTGTTTCAGGTTATTTCCCCACCAAGGGCTCAGTATTTCCGTTTCGGGTTATGGTTAAGGTTTAGGTTAGGGTTTAGGTTAGGGTTATGAATTGTGGTTAGAAACCCCAGGGCCTGTGACCCCAGCGTCCCAGGGCCACATGAATGCACTGGCCAATTCGGGTCCATCGGTGCATCCACCCGCTTGCGCACACACCGTCCATTCCCCAACTGGGGCTTAAAATATTAACTGTGGTGCTTTAATTTTTGTTTTTCCATGGGTGATGGAGAAGATGGATGTAGGAGAGTGCAAGACATCAGGTAAGTGGACCGGAGGAGCAGATGGAGGAGCGGCGACGTAGACAGGTAATTATCAGCCTTTTTATTCTTGTTTCAGGTTATTTCCCCACCAAGGGCTCAGTATTTCCATTTTGGGTTATGGTTAGGGTTTAGGTTAGGGTTATGAATTGTGGTTAGAGACCCCAGGGCCTGTGACCCCAGCGTCCCAGGGCCACAGGAAGGCACTGGCCAATTCGGGTCCATCGGTGCATCCACCTGCTTGCGCGCACACCGTCCATTCCCCAACTGTGGTTTAAAATATTAACTGTGGTCCTTTTTATATTTGTTTTTCCAGGGGTGATGGAGAAGAAGGATGCAGGAGAGTCCAAGACATCAGGTAAGTGGACCGGAGGAGCAGATGGAGGAGCAGTGACGCAGGCAGGTAATTATCAGCCTTTTTATTCTTGTTTCAGGATATTTCCCCACCAAGGGCTCAGTATTTCCGTTTCGGGTTATGGTTAGGGTTTAGGTTAGGGTTATGAATTGTGGTTAGAAACCCCAGGGCCTGTGACCCCAGCGTCCCAGGGCCACAGGAAGTCACTGGCCAATTCGGGTCCATCGGTGCATCCACCCGCTTGCTCACACACCGTCCATTCCCCAACTGAGGCTTAAAATATTAACTGTGGTGCTTTAATTTTTGTTTTTCCATGGGTGATGGAGAAGATGGATGTTTCCTGATATTAAATAATGCTTTCATGGTCTTTAGTGTTTTCTAATATTAAACAACGCTTTCTTGGTTTTCTATTGTTATCTGATATTAAACGATGCTTTGTCGGACAGTTAGTCAATGGCCCCCGAGGGCCCTTTACCTCGGGCCCTGCCCTGCCTGCATGTCTACCTAGGGAAGGTGCACCGAATCCTGTGTACACTTCCGCGGAGGTACTGTGGACATCCAAAATATCCAAGATTGCTAGACATCAATCCGGGAATGATATGTGTGATAAGTAACTCCACCACTGGTCCCTGTCTGCATATCTACCCAGGGAAGGTGCACCGAATATGACAGCCTTATTTATAATAGTTGACCAGATGGCTGAAGTCGCAGTAAGTTAAATAGGGATATCTGGTCAACTCTCTATATCTTACAAAAGGTTGACCAGATGGCCAAAGTTGCAAAAGGTTGACCAGATGGCCAAAGTTGCAAATGGTTGACCAGATAGCCGGAGTTCCATCTTGCGGAGCTTAAAGGGGGTAAACCTCAGGGGGGTGGGTGGTCGCCGGTGACAGCAGTCGGGAGGGGGCTGAAGTCTCGGGCCACAAGGCTCCCATGGAGATCAGGGTCCTGGGGCCCGGAAGGCCCGTCCTGGGCCGACTGTCTTGGCCCCGGAGGGCTCATCCTCCTGGGGCCTTAAGGTCAGCGGCCCTTTGTCCAAAGCGTAGCCGGGGAAGGTGCACTTAATGCTGGGTACCTTTGAGAAGGTTGCCTGGTCTTAGGAGGTCCATAAGGTCAGGGGCCCTTTGTCATAAGTGTACCCAGGGAAGGTGCATCTAACCCTGGGTAGCCTGGGGCAACTGTCTTTCCATAACCCTAAGTAGCAGGTGGAAGCTTAACCCTAAGTAACAGGTGGAAGCTTAACCCTAAGTAGCAGGTGGAAGCATAACCCTAAGTAGCAGGTGCACGCATAACCCTAAGTGCCAGCTGCAACCATAACCCTAAGTCACAGGGAAGTCCGGGAACCAGCGGACCCTCTGTGAAACTGTACCCAGGGAAGGTGCATTGAATCCTGGGTACCTTTCAGATGGTTACCTGGTCTTAGGAGGTCATTAAGGTTAGGGACCTTTGTCATAAGTGTACACAGGGAAGGTGCACTGAATCCTGGGTACCTTTCAGATGGTTACCTGGTCTTAGGAGGTCATTAAGGTCAGGGGCCTTTGTCATAAGTGTACCCAGGGAAGGTGCACTGAATCCTGGGTACCTTTGAGAAGGTTGCCTGGTCTTAGGAGGTCATTAAGGTTAGGGACCTTTGTCATAAGTGTACCCATGGAAGGTGCACTGAATCATGGGTACCTTTCAGATGGTTACCTGGTCTTAGGAGGTCATTAAGGTTAGGGACCTTTGTCATAAGTGTACCCAGGGAAGGTGCACTGAATCCTGGGTACGTTTCAGATGGTTACCTGGTCTTAGGAGGTCCATAAGGTCAGGGGCCCTTTGTCATAAGTGTACCCAGGGAAGGTGCATCTAACCCTGGGTAGCCTGGGCCAACTGTCTTTCCATAACCCTAAGTAGCAGGTGGAAGCTTAACCCTAAGTAGCAGGTTCAAGCATAACCCTAAGTAGCAGGTGGAAGCATAACCCTAAGTAGCAGCTGCAACCGTAACCCTAAGTCACAGGGAAGTCCGGGAACCAGCGGACCCTCTGTGAAACTGTACCCAGGAAAGGTGCACTGAATCCTGGGTACCTTTGAGAAGGTTGCCTGGTCTTAGGAGGTCATTAAGGTTAGGGACCTTTGTCATAAGTGTACCCATGGAAGGTGCACTGAATCCTGGGTACCTTTGAGAAGGTTGCCTGGTCTTAGGAGGTCATTAAGGTTAGGGACCTTTGTCATAAGTGTACCAAGGGAAGGTGCACTGAATCCTGGGTACCTTTCAGATGGTTACCTGGTCTTAGGAGGTCCATAAGGTCAGGGGCCCTTTGTCATAAATGTACCCAGGGAAGGTGCATCTAACCCTGGGTAGCCTGGGCCAACTGTCTTTCCATAACCCTAAGTGGCAGGTGGAAGCATAACCCTAAGTAGCAGGTGGAAGCATAACCCTAAGTAGCAGGTGGAAGCATAACCCTAAGTAGCAGGTGGAAGCATAACCCTAAGTAGCAGGTGGAAGCATAACCCTAAGTAGCAGGTGCACGCATAACCCTAAGTGCCAGCTGCAACCGTAACCCTAAGTCACAGGGAAGTCCGGGAACCAGCGGACCCTCTGTGAAACTGTACCCAGGGAAGGTGCATTGAATCCTGGGTACCTTTGAGAAGGTTGCCTGGTCTTAGGAGGTCATTAAGGTTAGGGACCTTTGTCAAAAGTGTACCCAGGGAAGGTGCACTGAATCCTGGGTACCTTTCAGATGGTTACCTGGTCTTAGGAGGTCATTAAGGTCAGGGGCCTTTGTCATAAGTGTACCCAGGGAAGGTGCACTGAATCCTGGGTACCTTTGAGAAGGTTGCCTGGTCTTAGGAGGTCATTAAGGTTAGGGACCTTTGTCATAAGTGTACCCAGGGAAGGTGCACTGAATCCTGGGTACCTTTCAGATGGTTACCTGGTCTTAGGAGGTCCATAAGGTCAGGGGCCCTTTGTCATAAGTGTACCCAGGGAAGGTGCATCTAACCCTGGGTAGCCTGGGCCAACTGTCTTTCCATAACCCTACGTAGCAGGTGCAAGCATAACCCTAAGTGGCAGGTGGAAGCATAACCCTAAGTAGCAGGTGGAAGCATAACCCTAAGTAGCAGGTGGAAGCATAACCCTAAGTAGCAGGTGGAAGCATAACCCTAAGTAGCAGGTGGAAGCATAACCCTAAGTAGCAGCTGCAACCGTAACCCTAAGTCACAGGGAAGTCCGGGAACCAGCGGACCCTCTGTGAAACTGTACCCAGGGAAGGTGCATTGAATCCTGGGTACCTTTGAGAAGGTTGCCTGGTCTTAGGAGGTCATTAAGGTTAGGACCCTCTGTGAAACTGTACCCAGGGAAGGTGCATTGAATCCTGGGTACCTTTGAGAAGGTTGCCTGGTCTTAGGAGGTCATTAAGGTTAGGGACCTTTGTCATAAGTGTACCCAGGGAAGGTGCACTGAATCCTGGGTACCTTTCAGATGGTTACCTGGTCTTAGGAGGTCATTAAGGTCAGGGGCCTTTGTCATAAGTGTACCCAGGGAAGGTGCACTGAATCCTGGGTACCTTTGAGAAGGTTGCCTGGTCTTAGGAGGTCATTAAGGTTAGGGACCTTTGTCATAAGCGTACCCATGGAAGGTGCACTGAATCCTGGGTACCTTTCAGATGGTTACCTGGTCTTAGGAGGTCATTAAGGTTAGGGACCTTTGTCATAAGTGTACCCAGGGAAGGTGCACTGAATCCTGGGTACCTTTCAGATGGTTACCTGGTCTTAGGAGGTCCATAAGGTCAGGGGCCCTTTGTCATAAGTGTACCCAGGGAAGGTGCATCTAACCCTGGGTAGCCTGGGCCAACTGTCTTTCCATAACCCTAAGTAGCAGGTGGAAGCTTAACCCTAAGTAGCAGGTGCAAGCATAACCCTAAGTAGCAGGTGGAAGCATAACCCTAAGTAGCAGCTGCAACCGTAACCCTAAGTCACAGGGAAGTCCGGGAACCAGCGGACCCTCTGTGAAACTGTACCCAGGGAAGGTGCACTGAATCCTGGGTACCTTTGAGAAGGTTGCCTGGTCTTAGGAGGTCATTAAGGTTAGGGACCTTTGTCATAAGTGTACCCATGGAAGGTGCACTGAATCCTGGGTACCTTTGAGAAGGTTGCCTGGTCTTAGGAGGTCCATAAGGTCAGGGGCCCTTTGTCATAAGTGTACCCAGGGAAGGTGCACTGAATCCTGGGTACCTTTCAGATGGTTACCTGGTCTTAGGAGGTCCATAAGGTCAGGGGCCCTTTGCCATAAATGTACCCAGGGAAGGTGCATCTAACCCTGGGTAGCCTGGGCCAACTGTCTTTCCATAACCCTAAGTGGCAGGTGGAAGCATAACCCTAAGTAGCAGGTGGAAGCATAACCCTAAGTAGCAGGTGGAAGCATAACCCTAAGTAGCAGGTGGAAGCATAACCCTAAGTAGCAGGTGCACGCATAACCCTAAGTGCCAGCTGCAGCCGTAACCCTAAGTCACAGGGAAGTCCGGGAACCAGCGGACCCTCTGTGAAACTGTACCCAGGGAAGGTGCATTGAATCCTGGGTACCTTTCAGATGGTTAGGGTTAGGGTTAGGTTTAAGGTAAAGATTACTGTTTAAAACAACACGTATAGTGTTTTATGGTGCACTGGCAGCACTATTCCCTTGTCCTTATATATCCATTACTTTTTTTGTAGGAGGAAAGACCCTCTAATGGGGGTTATTCTAGGTGATGGTGACCTTATTAACGGAAAAGACAGTAACGGCGGTGACGACGATGACGGCGGAGACGACGACCTGGATGACTAAAGTCCTGGAAGGTAAGTATAAGGTAGTCAAGATATCAAAAGGTAAGTACATTTCTATTTAAATTAATTATTATTTATTTTTCTGTTGATCCATCCAGGTAAAGCCTGGAATGGTATCTAATGACAGTAGTATTCCTGATACCAATGTTATGCCCCCTGCTGGTAGTTGTAATCAAATAAAGAATTAAACCAACTGAGAGGTAAGTAAAACAGAATAATGATGAAGCATACATCTAAAATACAGGTTCAGGTAAGTATTAATGGTAAGTAAAAGAGGGGTCTTAAGGTTAGGGAAACAGAGAGGGTCTTAGGATTTGGAGGAAAGCGGGGGTCTTGAGGTTAGGAAGAGAGAAGGGGTCTTAGGATTAGGGAGAAAGGGGGAGTCTTAGGGTTAGGGAGAGGGGGGGGAAAGGTTCTTAGGGTTAGAAAGAGGGGGGATCTTAGGGTTAGAGAGAGGGGGGGTCCTATGGTTAGAGAGAGGGGGGGGTTTTCTAGGGTTAGAGAGAGGGGGGGTCCTAGGGTTAGAAAGAGGGGGGGTCCTATGGTTGGAGGGAGGGGGGGTCTTAGACCCCCCTTCTCTCTAATCCTTAGGGTTAGAGAGGAGGGGTCCTGGGGTTAGGAAGAGAGGGGGTCTTGGGGTTAGGAGGAGAGGGGGTCTTGCGGTTATGAAAAAGATGATCCTAAGATAGAGGAAAAGAAAAAGAAAGAAAAAGAGGAAAGGGGGGAGGAAAGAAACCAGGAAGAAGAGAATTTACACTTATAATAAGAGTCAAAGATTTCAAACTTTATATAATAACTTGTAGTTTATTATACTCCTTGCTTGCGTCTCTTCCTCCTGCTGTAGACAATAATACTTACCATATGAACCAGCTCCATCAATTAAAATATATAAATAAGTTAAGACTATAAATCATGAAAATATTGATAAAAGACCTTTAAAATTATAAATAATTGCTAAAATTATTTAAATAAAACAATTAAGATTTGACCTAAAATGAAGCTAAAACCTACCCTAAGGAAAGCAAACATTGAAATCAGTATCTTACCCTGTCCCTGTTAAAATAAGTGCTGCTGTACAATAGAAAGTGCTTGTTAATAGATATTAGTTTTGATTATAAATATATTTTAACACGATAAACTCATACACACAATTTCATTAGTTTATATCATCCTCTTGACTACCCGTACTGTCCATTGACACAGGGATCACCTGTTCACACCAGGACTTGAAGATTTTATGGGCCGTGTCCTTAGTCCAGCAGACTGGATCTCTGGGATCTACTTTAAACTGTAGGCTATCTATTGAATCCAGCAGATCTGCATGACACCCAATATAGTCATTGATTATTAACAAAGTATCTTGTTGTATTGCCGGTAATAGATCTGAAAAGTGAATGAGTGGTGTATGGATGCTTGCATTAGGAAAAGTCCTTTTAGCTGTCCTCCAGAGCTCCTGTAACTGTTTAATTGCCGTTTTTTTCGGATGCTGATCCCGATTGTTAATTCCGGCTGCCAGCACAACTGTATTTGTTGCTGGCTGGGGAGATAATTTTTGTAGGATCTGCGAGAGATTTCGGAAGGTTGCCCCTGGAAAAACATCAACCTGAACATTGGGATCGGTTATCTGTGAAATTCGGCTTAAATTGCCATCGTCCATAAACACCGTAGGTTTGTGGACCTTCAGTGACCATTCTTTACCTTTCTGGCCTGTACTTTGGTGTACAAATGGTCGCCCCTTATTTGGCTTCCTTAGGTCCACAAAGTCCTCCTCTGATGTAACAGAGGAGGCCCCCTCTACGGGTTCCCTGTTAAAAGACTGTAATTTTTGTCCCGTGGTCCCTGCTGCTGTTTTACAAGGGGAAGACTCAGACTGGGCTCTAGGTGGGAGATGTATACCCTTCACCTGCCCCTTCATCATTTTTTTGTCTGTCTTAGCAGCAGTACTACCCTCCAAAACTTTTGGTTGTGGGGTAGGGGAACCTAGAAGAGTAAAATTAGGCAAAACATTGTCAATGCTCAGGTTGAGAGAATTGTTGATCACCTCATCACTAGAATTGTGTGAGGTACAATTTAACCTTAGGCCTGTAGAAGGCCTATGAATCAGGGTCTCACCGTCAGGTGCTTCTGGGAACTGTAGTTCCTTTTCCCCTGTTCCACCTGGATTAACTCTGCCCGTCTCGGGAGGACTGATCCTAAAAGGTACATTTCCCTGATTAGTGACCATGCTAGCATCCGACCTTACTTTTAGATGGGCCAGAATAATACCTTTTGTTTTGTTTAAAACTTCCATTTTTAGTTTTTTATGGTACCTTTTCCTGGCCCAATGGTTGGCTATTTCCCATTCCCTTTGTTTAAATGAATCTATCATAGTTAAAAGTGATTGTCTACCTTGCGTATAATGTTCTAGCAGAATCTCCATATTGTTGGTCATCCATAGGTGAGTATTAGCTATTATTTTGGCTGTTGTATTACTTGTGGGGACCGCTGGTTTAATAAACTGTGTGAGTTTTCTAACCTGTTTTACCATGCCTGCTGGAAGTGTGTTGGTGAGTAGTGACCCCTCCACCGTCATTAAGTGATGTGTTGTTTGAATTAATTTAAAATAGGCCTTAGTGATCTGCTTATCTAGGCCTGTAAGTGCTGTGTTGATTGTATGGCTGCCGGTATCCCTATCCATGAGCCCTGCTAAAACAGTATAACCATCCTCTCCTGAAATCATCATTGCAAACCAATCCTTTCAATACACAGTAATAAAGTAGCTATC
Organism: Paramormyrops kingsleyae; assembly: GCF_048594095.1. NCBI lineage: Eukaryota > Metazoa > Chordata > Actinopteri > Osteoglossiformes > Mormyridae > Paramormyrops > Paramormyrops kingsleyae. The sequence goes on along the minus strand of NC_132813.1, from coordinate 94,471 downwards.
CAACCTCAGTCCAGTGTGGATTCAACTCCAGTGGTTCTCTCCTGGGTCGTCTGGTTCTCCCTGGAAAGCAAAGGTGAGTAGGCCTCTTCTAGGCCTAGGCCTTATGATTAGGCCTTCTTCTTGAACTGAATATTCCTTGGCTGCTTTTGGAGAGAAACACAAGACGCTACCGGATCCTCAGGTGAGTTTTACTTAGTCCCAATAGTCCAGGTGATCCTTGAGTAATCCTCCACGTCCTTGGGCACTGAAGTGGTAGTATATTACTGTGCTTTGGCCTTGCTTGTTTAGCTTCCCCAGGTTGGTTTGCAATAGTTTAGATTAAAAGAAGATACTTTATTAAAGAAAATAAAATGGCTACACTGCTCCCAAAGAAGCTTTTAAAACTCATAAATAAAAAGTCCCAACGTTTCGCATCGTCGATGCTTCATCAGGGGACTGAACTGACCGGCATTAGAAACCCATTCCTTAAATGCTGTGCAGCTGTAGCTGTTTGTGATGTCACTGTCATGTGACCTTAAATGTGACCAATGATGATGGCTTGCTTCCCATCAATCCCCCACCCCTGATCATTCTATTCCCCTCCTACTGTGTGTATAGATGATTTAAATTGGACTGGGATAGTGGCACTGGCTAGGTTAGGTTTAAGGTAAAGATTACTGTTTAAAACAACACGTATAGTGTTTTATGGTGCACTGGCAGCACTATTCCCTTGTCCTTATATATCCATTACTTTTTTTGTAGGAGGAAAGACCCTCTAATGGGGGTTATTCTAGGTGATGGTGACCTTATTAACGGAAAAGACAGTAACGGCGGTGACGACGATGACGGCGGAGACGACGACCTGGATGACTAAAGTCCTGGAAGGTAAGTATAAGGTAGTCAAGATATCAAAAGGTAAGTACATTTCTATTTAAATTAATTATTATTTATTTTTCTGTTGATCCATCCAGGTAAAGCCTGGAATGGTATCTAATGACAGTAGTATTCCTGATACCAATGTTATGCCCCCTGCTGGTAGTTGTAATCAAATAAAGAATTAAACCAACTGAGAGGTAAGTAAAACAGAATAATGATGAAGCATACATCTAAAATACAGGTTCAGGTAAGTATTAATGGTAAGTAAAAGAGGGGTTAGGGTTAGGGTTAGGGTTAGGGTTAGGGTTTAGGGTTAGGGTTAGGGTTAGGGTTAGGGTTAGGGTTAGGGTTATAAGTCGGGGTTAGAAACCCCAGGGCCTGTGACCCCAGCGTCCCAGGGCCACAGAAATGCACTGGCCAATTCGGGCCCATGCATCCACCCGCTTACGCGCCCCCCAATCATTCCCCAACTGGGGCTTTAATTATTAATGTGTCTAATCCTTTTTCTTTTTTGCAGGGGTGATGGAGAGAAGATCCGAGGAGGACCCGAAGACACCAGGACCGTCCGGAGGAAACATTTGGGAGAGCGACGACGCCAACAAGGTAAGTATTAGCCCTATAAGTATGACACACTGGTCTTTGATCCTTTTCAGGTTATAATGGCAATTTAGCCCTATGACTTTGACTCACTGGTCCTTTATAATGGCAATTTAGCCCTTTGACTTTGACTCACTGGTCCTTGATTCCTTTTCAGGTTATAATGGCAATTTAGCCGTATATGGCGCACTGGCCTTTCATCCCTCCTACAGGGTTTCACAGTGTTGGCCCTCAACAACACTGGCCCAAGGGAACATGGCGACTTACCGTGACATCGTATCCCTCCCCGGGGCCCCCCGGATGGGGTACCATGAAATGTCCCAGAGAACCCCCCAAGGTCAATCCACATCCATCTAGTCCGAATTATGAATAAATATATTGAATCACACCAGCACTGTGTCCTGCTTCCTTCCTCCACGGAAGTCAGATGATTATGGCAGGGACACAGTGGGGGATTCAATATATATAGAGGGAAAAAGTTGGGATATGGTGTTAGGGTTAGGGATCCGGCTAGAATGAGCCTTAGGATAGGGGGATCTTGGGATTAGAGACCCGGCCGACTGGCCTTATGGTCAGGGGGTTGTGGGGGTCTTGGGGTTAGGGACCCGGCTAAATTAGCCTTAGGGTAGGGGAGAGGTTAAGGTTAGGGTTTAGGTGAGGTTTGGGCCTAATTTAGATTATAATTTGGTAGTCACTGACCTGTCCAAATTTAGGTTACAAGGTCAGGCTCCAACGCGTTTCTGGCTGCCATGCCGTCATCAGGGAGCCGGCGAAAAAATTAATTAAGGCCTGAATAGGCGTAATCCTTGGTGGTGGCGCGAAGAAGGTGGATGGTAATGGGCCCGAATGGCACGGGCTGGTTAGGGTTATAAGTCGGGGTTAGAAACCCCAGGGCCTGTGACCCCAGCGTCCCAGGGCCACAGAAATGCACTGGCCAATTCGGGCCCATGCATCCACCCGCTTACGCGCCCCCCAATCATTCCCCAACTGGGGCTTTAATTATTAATGTGTCTAATCCTTTTTCTTTTTTGCAGGGGTGATGGAGAGAAGATCCGAGGAGGACCCGAAGACACCAGGACCGTCCGGAGGAAACATTTGGGAGAGCGACGACGCCAACAAGGTAAGTATTAGCCCTATAAGTATGACACACTGGTCTTTGATCCTTTTCAGGTTATAATGGCAATTTAGCCCTATGACTTTGACTCACTGGTCCTTTATAATGGCAATTTAGCCCTTTGACTTTGACTCACTGGTCCTTGATTCCTTTTCAGGTTATAATGGCAATTTAGCCGTATATGGCGCACTGGCCTTTCATCCCTCCTACAGGGTTTCACAGTGTTGGCCCTCAACAACACTGGCCCAAGGGAACATGGCGACTTACCGTGACATCGTATCCCTCCCCGGGGCCCCCCGGATGGGGTACCATGAAATGTCCCAGAGAACCCCCCAAGGTCAATCCACATCCATCTAGTCCGAATTATGAATAAATATATTGAATCACACCAGCACTGTGTCCTGCTTCCTTCCTCCACGGAAGTCAGATGATTATGGCAGGGACACAGTGGGGGATTCAATATATATAGAGGGAAAAAGTTGGGATATGGTGTTAGGGTTAGGGATCCGGCTAGAATGAGCCTTAGGATAGGGGGATCTTGGGATTAGAGACCCGGCCGACTGGCCTTATGGTCAGGGGGTTGTGGGGGTCTTGGGGTTAGGGACCCGGCTAAATTAGCCTTAGGGTAGGGGAGAGGTTAAGGTTAGGGTTTAGGTGAGGTTTGGGCCTAATTTAGATTATAATTTGGTAGTCACTGACCTGTCCAAATTTAGGTTACAAGGTCAGGCTCCAACGCGTTTCTGGCTGCCATGCCGTCATCAGGGAGCCGGCGAAAAAATTAATTAAGGCCTGAATAGGCGTAATCCTTGGTGGTGGCGCGAAGAAGGTGGATGGTAATGGGCCCGAATGGCACGGGCTGGTTAGGGTTATAAGTCGGGGTTAGAAACCCCAGGGCCTGTGACCCCAGCGTCCCAGGGCCACAGAAATGCACTGGCCAATTCGGGCCCATGCATCCACCCGCTTACGCGCCCCCCAATCATTCCCCAACTGGGGCTTTAATTATTAATGTGTCTAATCCTTTTTCTTTTTTGCAGGGGTGATGGAGAGAAGATCCGAGGAGGACCCGAAGACACCAGGACCGTCCGGAGGAAACATTTGGGAGAGCGACGACGCCAACAAGGTAAGTATTAGCCCTATAAGTATGACACACTGGTCTTTGATCCTTTTCAGGTTATAATGGCAATTTAGCCCTATGACTTTGACTCACTGGTCCTTTATAATGGCAATTTAGCCCTTTGACTTTGACTCACTGGTCCTTGATTCCTTTTCAGGTTATAATGGCAATTTAGCCGTATATGGCGCACTGGCCTTTCATCCCTCCTACAGGGTTTCACAGTGTTGGCCCTCAACAACACTGGCCCAAGGGAACATGGCGACTTACCGTGACATCGTATCCCTCCCCGGGGCCCCCCGGATGGGGTACCATGAAATGTCCCAGAGAACCCCCCAAGGTCAATCCACATCCATCTAGTCCGAATTATGAATAAATATATTGAATCACACCAGCACTGTGTCCTGCTTCCTTCCTCCACGGAAGTCAGATGATTATGGCAGGGACACAGTGGGGGATTCAATATATATAGAGGGAAAAAGTTGGGATATGGTGTTAGGGTTAGGGATCCGGCTAGAATGAGCCTTAGGATAGGGGGATCTTGGGATTAGAGACCCGGCCGACTGGCCTTATGGTCAGGGGGTTGTGGGGGTCTTGGGGTTAGGGACCCGGCTAAATTAGCCTTAGGGTAGGGGAGAGGTTAAGGTTAGGGTTTAGGTGAGGTTTGGGCCTAATTTAGATTATAATTTGGTAGTCACTGACCTGTCCAAATTTAGGTTACAAGGTCAGGCTCCAACGCGTTTCTGGCTGCCATGCCGTCATCAGGGAGCCGGCGAAAAAATTAATTAAGGCCTGAATAGGCGTAATCCTTGGTGGTGGCGCGAAGAAGGTGGATGGTAATGGGCCCGAATGGCACGGGCTGGTTAGGGTTATAAGTCGGGGTTAGAAACCCCAGGGCCTGTGACCCCAGCGTCCCAGGGCCACAGAAATGCACTGGCCAATTCGGGCCCATGCATCCACCCGCTTACGCGCCCCCCAATCATTCCCCAACTGGGGCTTTAATTATTAATGTGTCTAATCCTTTTTCTTTTTTGCAGGGGTGATGGAGAGAAGATCCGAGGAGGACCCGAAGACACCAGGACCGTCCGGAGGAAACATTTGGGAGAGCGACGACGCCAACAAGGTAAGTATTAGCCCTATAAGTATGACACACTGGTCTTTGATCCTTTTCAGGTTATAATGGCAATTTAGCCCTATGACTTTGACTCACTGGTCCTTTATAATGGCAATTTAGCCCTTTGACTTTGACTCACTGGTCCTTGATTCCTTTTCAGGTTATAATGGCAATTTAGCCGTATATGGCGCACTGGCCTTTCATCCCTCCTACAGGGTTTCACAGTGTTGGCCCTCAACAACACTGGCCCAAGGGAACATGGCGACTTACCGTGACATCGTATCCCTCCCCGGGGCCCCCCGGATGGGGTACCATGAAATGTCCCAGAGAACCCCCCAAGGTCAATCCACATCCATCTAGTCCGAATTATGAATAAATATATTGAATCACACCAGCACTGTGTCCTGCTTCCTTCCTCCACGGAAGTCAGATGATTATGGCAGGGACACAGTGGGGGATTCAATATATATAGAGGGAAAAAGTTGGGATATGGTGTTAGGGTTAGGGATCCGGCTAGAATGAGCCTTAGGATAGGGGGATCTTGGGATTAGAGACCCGGCCGACTGGCCTTATGGTCAGGGGGTTGTGGGGGTCTTGGGGTTAGGGACCCGGCTAAATTAGCCTTAGGGTAGGGGAGAGGTTAAGGTTAGGGTTTAGGTGAGGTTTGGGCCTAATTTAGATTATAATTTGGTAGTCACTGACCTGTCCAAATTTAGGTTACAAGGTCAGGCTCCAACGCGTTTCTGGCTGCCATGCCGTCATCAGGGAGCCGGCGAAAAAATTAATTAAGGCCTGAATAGGCGTAATCCTTGGTGGTGGCGCGAAGAAGGTGGATGGTAATGGGCCCGAATGGCACGGGCTGGTTAGGGTTATAAGTCGGGGTTAGAAACCCCAGGGCCTGTGACCCCAGCGTCCCAGGGCCACAGAAATGCACTGGCCAATTCGGGCCCATGCATCCACCCGCTTACGCGCCCCCCAATCATTCCCCAACTGGGGCTTTAATTATTAATGTGTCTAATCCTTTTTCTTTTTTGCAGGGGTGATGGAGAGAAGATCCGAGGAGGACCCGAAGACACCAGGACCGTCCGGAGGAAACATTTGGGAGAGCGACGACGCCAACAAGGTAAGTATTAGCCCTATAAGTATGACACACTGGTCTTTGATCCTTTTCAGGTTATAATGGCAATTTAGCCCTATGACTTTGACTCACTGGTCCTTTATAATGGCAATTTAGCCCTTTGACTTTGACTCACTGGTCCTTGATTCCTTTTCAGGTTATAATGGCAATTTAGCCGTATATGGCGCACTGGCCTTTCATCCCTCCTACAGGGTTTCACAGTGTTGGCCCTCAACAACACTGGCCCAAGGGAACATGGCGACTTACCGTGACATCGTATCCCTCCCCGGGGCCCCCCGGATGGGGTACCATGAAATGTCCCAGAGAACCCCCCAAGGTCAATCCACATCCATCTAGTCCGAATTATGAATAAATATATTGAATCACACCAGCACTGTGTCCTGCTTCCTTCCTCCACGGAAGTCAGATGATTATGGCAGGGACACAGTGGGGGATTCAATATATATAGAGGGAAAAAGTTGGGATATGGTGTTAGGGTTAGGGATCCGGCTAGAATGAGCCTTAGGATAGGGGGATCTTGGGATTAGAGACCCGGCCGACTGGCCTTATGGTCAGGGGGTTGTGGGGGTCTTGGGGTTAGGGACCCGGCTAAATTAGCCTTAGGGTAGGGGAGAGGTTAAGGTTAGGGTTTAGGTGAGGTTTGGGCCTAATTTAGATTATAATTTGGTAGTCACTGACCTGTCCAAATTTAGGTTACAAGGTCAGGCTCCAACGCGTTTCTGGCTGCCATGCCGTCATCAGGGAGCCGGCGAAAAAATTAATTAAGGCCTGAATAGGCGTAATCCTTGGTGGTGGCGCGAAGAAGGTGGATGGTAATGGGCCCGAATGGCACGGGCTGGTTAGGGTTATAAGTCGGGGTTAGAAACCCCAGGGCCTGTGACCCCAGCGTCCCAGGGCCACAGAAATGCACTGGCCAATTCGGGCCCATGCATCCACCCGCTTACGCGCCCCCCAATCATTCCCCAACTGGGGCTTTAATTATTAATGTGTCTAATCCTTTTTCTTTTTTGCAGGGGTGATGGAGAGAAGATCCGAGGAGGACCCGAAGACACCAGGACCGTCCGGAGGAAACATTTGGGAGAGCGACGACGCCAACAAGGTAAGTATTAGCCCTATAAGTATGACACACTGGTCTTTGATCCTTTTCAGGTTATAATGGCAATTTAGCCCTATGACTTTGACTCACTGGTCCTTTATAATGGCAATTTAGCCCTTTGACTTTGACTCACTGGTCCTTGATTCCTTTTCAGGTTATAATGGCAATTTAGCCGTATATGGCGCACTGGCCTTTCATCCCTCCTACAGGGTTTCACAGTGTTGGCCCTCAACAACACTGGCCCAAGGGAACATGGCGACTTACCGTGACATCGTATCCCTCCCCGGGGCCCCCCGGATGGGGTACCATGAAATGTCCCAGAGAACCCCCCAAGGTCAATCCACATCCATCTAGTCCGAATTATGAATAAATATATTGAATCACACCAGCACTGTGTCCTGCTTCCTTCCTCCACGGAAGTCAGATGATTATGGCAGGGACACAGTGGGGGATTCAATATATATAGAGGGAAAAAGTTGGGATATGGTGTTAGGGTTAGGGATCCGGCTAGAATGAGCCTTAGGATAGGGGGATCTTGGGATTAGAGACCCGGCCGACTGGCCTTATGGTCAGGGGGTTGTGGGGGTCTTGGGGTTAGGGACCCGGCTAAATTAGCCTTAGGGTAGGGGAGAGGTTAAGGTTAGGGTTTAGGTGAGGTTTGGGGTTAGGGTTAGGGTTAGGGTTAGGGTTAGGGTTAGGGTTAGGGGTTAGGGTTAGGGTTAGGGTTAGGGTTAGGGTTAGGGTTAGGGGTTAGGGTTAGGGTTAGGGTTAGGGTTAGGGTTAGGGTTAGGGTTATGGTTAGGTTAAGGTAAAGATTACTGTTTAAAACAACACTTATAGTGTTTTATGGTGCACTGGCAGCACTGTTCCCTTGTCCTTATATATTCATTATTTTTTTGTAGGAGGAAAGACCCTCTAGTGGGGGTTATTCTAGGTGATGGTGACCTTAATAACGGAAACGACGGTGACGGCGGTGACGACGATGACGGCGGAGACGACGACCTGGATGACTATAGTCCTGGAAGGTAAGTATAAGGTAGTCAAGATATCAAAAGGTAAGTACATTTCTATTTAGATTAATTCTCATTTATTTTTCTGTTGATCCATCCAGGTAAAACCTGGAATGGTATCTAATGACAGTAGTATTCCTGATACCAATGTTATGCCCCCTGCTGGTAGTTGTAATCAAAAATAAATAATTAAACCAACTAAGAGGTAAGTAAAACAGAATAATGATGAAGCAAACATCTAAAATACAGGTTCAGGTAAGTATTAATGGTAAGTAAAAGAGGGGTCTTAAGGTAAGGGAAACAGAGAGGGTCTTAGGGTTAGGAGGAGAGCGGGGGTCTTGGGGTTGGGAAGAGAGGGGGGGTCTTAGGGTTAGGAAGAGAGGGGGGGTCTTAGGGAAAAGGGGGGGAGTCTTAGGGTTAGAGGGGGGGGGGGGGAAAGTTCTTAGGGTTAGAGAGAGGGGGGATCTTAGGGTTAGAGAGAGGGAGGGTCCTAGGGTTAGAAAGAAGGGGGGTCCTAAGGTTGGAGGGAGGGGGGGTCTTAGGGTTAGGGAGAGAGAGGGGGGATCCTGGGGTTAGGAAGAGAGGGGGTCTTGGGGTTAGGAAGAGAAGGGGTCTTGGGGTTAGGAAGAGAGGGGGTCTTGGGGTTAGGAAGAGAGGGGGTCTTGGGGTTATGAAAAAGATAATCCTAAGATTAAGGAAAAGAAAAAGAAAGAAAAAGAGGAAAGAGGGGAGGAAAGAAACCTGGAAGAAGAGGGTTAGGGTTAGGGTTAGGGTTAGGGTTAGGGTTAGGGTTAGGGTTAGGGTTAGGTTTATGAATAGGGGCCGAGACCCCTGCCTGCACCCTGGCATGCCAGGGACACAGTAATGCACTGGCCAATCAATCAGGTTCATCGGTGCATCAGCCCGCTTACGCACCAACACATCATCCCTTTAAACAGGGTTTGGACATGCATAATTATCCCCATAGTAAGAAATGTCAATCTTTACCTTGTTTTCTCCAGGGGACGGCGGCGACGACGACATGGAAGGTCCAGGAGAGTCCCAGCAGCAGGAGGCCAATATGGGTTAAAGCCACACAGGGAGTAGTACACGATGCCAACAGGTTTATGCCCTTCCCTGCAGCTAAAGTACCCCGGTCCATCCTTGTTATGGGGTTTCGCCTAAATCGGATGTTGCCCCCTCAGATCTGCATTCCAATGTGGTTCACAGCGTGGTGGGCCTTTAACCTCAGCCTACGCCGGACCGCCTTCTCCCAGATCTGGCAAACCGCCCACTATAGGCTGGCAACCACCTGCGGCACGGACTTTCACCTGAGGGCCCCCCAGAGGCACATCCCAGCATGTGGGTTAGCTCCAGACTCAATCCATTGCCATCCTATGCCAAGCACGATCCCAGTGGAGCTAATCTATTAGCACTGTGTCCCAACACCCTTCCTCTACAGAGGTTTTAGGGAGATTAGGGTAACACAGTATAGAAAAGTTTTAAATATGGGAGTTATTTAAACCCTCCATAGATTTATGCGTGGGAGTTAATTAAACCCTCCACAATCCAATATCTGGGGGGTGAATTAATCCTCCCCAGGTCTGATATCAGGCCATCCAGTGCCAAGCACCTTTCCACTAACATTAGTTAAATAATATTATTATTTCTTCCACAGTATAAAAAGAGTAAGAAATCCAATACCTGCAGCCTTGTGTCCCACGTCCTTCCTCAGTAGAGGCTTAAGGAGAATGAAGGTGACACAGAAAGAGAAACAGACATTGCCCCAACAAAATTAATCCATCCAGTGTCGTGTCATGCATCCTTCCTCTGTAGAGGCTTAAGGAGAATGAGGGTGACACAGTGAGAGAGTAGAATACAACCCCTGTAAAGTTGATCCATCCAATATATAGTGTGTCCCACATCCTTCCTCTGCGGAGGCTTAAGGCAAATGAGGGGAGCACAGTGAAAAGCAGTTTTTATATATGGGGGTCATTTAACCCTCCACAATTTTAAAAGTCATTCTAGACCTTACTATAATTATATTTAATGGTTATTTAAGCATTAATGATTTTAAAAGTCATTTTAGACTTTGATATATTTATACTTAAACGTTATATTAGATAAAGTGTTAATACATTTACATGTGGGGGTAATTTGACCCTCCATCATTGTAAAAGTCACTTTATACACTAAACATTTTTATAATGGGGGTATTTAACCCTCCAACACTTTCAAAGTCCCTTTGGACGTTAATATATTTATAATGGGAGTTATTTAACCCTCCATCATTATCAAACATATCCAGACTATGAATTATATAAATAATTAACCCCCTCCAAGGGATGTAACCCAGTTGGATTACAATCAGGGGTGTATGGGTTCGAGGCCCCAAGTACAGTTGCACTTAGGGTTGAAAATAGTTTAGGGTTTGGACCCCAAAGTAAATTATCCTTAGGGTTAGGATCAGAGGTGTAGTTTAGGTTTAGGGCCCTAAGGTAAGTTATCCTTAGGGTTAGGGGTGTATTTGGGGTTAAGGCCCTAAGGTCAATTATCCTTAGGGTTGGGGGTGTCTTAGGATTAGGGCCCTAAGGTAAATTATCCTTAGGGTTAGGCATCCCAGTTGCGTGTTTAGGTTTAGGGCCCCAAGGTGAGTTATCCTTGGGGTTAGGCATCTCAGATGCGTTTAGGTTTAGGGCTCTAAGCAGCTTTCCTGTTAAAGATTATGGTTAGGGCATGGTTTAGGTTAAGGCCTATAATTTAAGTATGGGTAGCCGTGATCAGGTTCCAGACTTACAGGAATCCTGTATCAGGTCCCCAAGGTTAGGATCCTAAGGTAAAGTACCCTTAGGATTAGTATCAGGGGTGAGTTTTAGGTTTAGGGCCCTGGCAGTTAGCCTTAGGGCCTAGGCCAAGAACAACACGTAATTACCTAGGTGGTAACCCAGATCTGGCTCCAAAATAGGATTCCTAGATCAGGTCCCGACACGTGTTTCGCGCTGCCATGCGCTCATCAGGGAACCGGCATGTAATTGCCTACTAGGCCTTAGAATTGACGGTGGCACGAAGAAGGCGTATGCTGATGAACCTCGATGGCACGGGCTGGTTAGGTTTATGAATAGGGGCCGAGACCCCTGCCTGCACCCTGGCATGCCAGGGACACAGTAATGCACTGGCCAATCAATCAGGTTCATCGGTGCATCAGCCCGCTTACGCACCAACACATCATCCCTTTAAACAGGGTTTGGACATGCATAATTATCCCCATAGTAAGAAATGTCAATCTTTACCTTGTTTTCTCCAGGGGACGGCGGCGACGACGACATGGAAGGTCCAGGAGAGTCCCAGCAGCAGGAGGCCAATATGGGTTAAAGCCACACAGGGAGTAGTACACGATGCCAACAGGTTTATGCCCTTCCCTGCAGCTAAAGTACCCCGGTCCATCCTTGTTATGGGGTTTCGCCTAAATCGGATGTTGCCCCCTCAGATCTGCATTCCAATGTGGTTCACAGCGTGGTGGGCCTTTAACCTCAGCCTACGCCGGACCGCCTTCTCCCAGATCTGGCAAACCGCCCACTATAGGCTGGCAACCACCTGCGGCACGGACTTTCACCTGAGGGCCCCCCAGAGGCACATCCCAGCATGTGGGTTAGCTCCAGACTCAATCCATTGCCATCCTATGCCAAGCACGATCCCAGTGGAGCTAATCTATTAGCACTGTGTCCCAACACCCTTCCTCTACAGAGGTTTTAGGGAGATTAGGGTAACACAGTATAGAAAAGTTTTAAATATGGGAGTTATTTAAACCCTCCATAGATTTATGCGTGGGAGTTAATTAAACCCTCCACAATCCAATATCTGGGGGGTGAATTAATCCTCCCCAGGTCTGATATCAGGCCATCCAGTGCCAAGCACCTTTCCACTAACATTAGTTAAATAATATTATTATTTCTTCCACAGTATAAAAAGAGTAAGAAATCCAATACCTGCAGCCTTGTGTCCCACGTCCTTCCTCAGTAGAGGCTTAAGGAGAATGAAGGTGACACAGAAAGAGAAACAGACATTGCCCCAACAAAATTAATCCATCCAGTGTCGTGTCATGCATCCTTCCTCTGTAGAGGCTTAAGGAGAATGAGGGTGACACAGTGAGAGAGTAGAATACAACCCCTGTAAAGTTGATCCATCCAATATATAGTGTGTCCCACATCCTTCCTCTGCGGAGGCTTAAGGCAAATGAGGGGAGCACAGTGAAAAGCAGTTTTTATATATGGGGGTCATTTAACCCTCCACAATTTTAAAAGTCATTCTAGACCTTACTATAATTATATTTAATGGTTATTTAAGCATTAATGATTTTAAAAGTCATTTTAGACTTTGATATATTTATACTTAAACGTTATATTAGATAAAGTGTTAATACATTTACATGTGGGGGTAATTTGACCCTCCATCATTGTAAAAGTCACTTTATACACTAAACATTTTTATAATGGGGGTATTTAACCCTCCAACACTTTCAAAGTCCCTTTGGACGTTAATATATTTATAATGGGAGTTATTTAACCCTCCATCATTATCAAACATATCCAGACTATGAATTATATAAATAATTAACCCCCTCCAAGGGATGTAACCCAGTTGGATTACAATCAGGGGTGTATGGGTTCGAGGCCCCAAGTACAGTTGCACTTAGGGTTGAAAATAGTTTAGGGTTTGGACCCCAAAGTAAATTATCCTTAGGGTTAGGATCAGAGGTGTAGTTTAGGTTTAGGGCCCTAAGGTAAGTTATCCTTAGGGTTAGGGGTGTATTTGGGGTTAAGGCCCTAAGGTCAATTATCCTTAGGGTTGGGGGTGTCTTAGGATTAGGGCCCTAAGGTAAATTATCCTTAGGGTTAGGCATCCCAGTTGCGTGTTTAGGTTTAGGGCCCCAAGGTGAGTTATCCTTGGGGTTAGGCATCTCAGATGCGTTTAGGTTTAGGGCTCTAAGCAGCTTTCCTGTTAAAGATTATGGTTAGGGCATGGTTTAGGTTAAGGCCTATAATTTAAGTATGGGTAGCCGTGATCAGGTTCCAGACTTACAGGAATCCTGTATCAGGTCCCCAAGGTTAGGATCCTAAGGTAAAGTACCCTTAGGATTAGTATCAGGGGTGAGTTTTAGGTTTAGGGCCCTGGCAGTTAGCCTTAGGGCCTAGGCCAAGAACAACACGTAATTACCTAGGTGGTAACCCAGATCTGGCTCCAAAATAGGATTCCTAGATCAGGTCCCGACACGTGTTTCGCGCTGCCATGCGCTCATCAGGGAACCGGCATGTAATTGCCTACTAGGCCTTAGAATTGACGGTGGCACGAAGAAGGCGTATGCTGATGAACCTCGATGGCACGGGCTGGTTAGGTTTATGAATAGGGGCCGAGACCCCTGCCTGCACCCTGGCATGCCAGGGACACAGTAATGCACTGGCCAATCAATCAGGTTCATCGGTGCATCAGCCCGCTTACGCACCAACACATCATCCCTTTAAACAGGGTTTGGACATGCATAATTATCCCCATAGTAAGAAATGTCAATCTTTACCTTGTTTTCTCCAGGGGACGGCGGCGACGACGACATGGAAGGTCCAGGAGAGTCCCAGCAGCAGGAGGCCAATATGGGTTAAAGCCACACAGGGAGTAGTACACGATGCCAACAGGTTTATGCCCTTCCCTGCAGCTAAAGTACCCCGGTCCATCCTTGTTATGGGGTTTCGCCTAAATCGGATGTTGCCCCCTCAGATCTGCATTCCAATGTGGTTCACAGCGTGGTGGGCCTTTAACCTCAGCCTACGCCGGACCGCCTTCTCCCAGATCTGGCAAACCGCCCACTATAGGCTGGCAACCACCTGCGGCACGGACTTTCACCTGAGGGCCCCCCAGAGGCACATCCCAGCATGTGGGTTAGCTCCAGACTCAATCCATTGCCATCCTATGCCAAGCACGATCCCAGTGGAGCTAATCTATTAGCACTGTGTCCCAACACCCTTCCTCTACAGAGGTTTTAGGGAGATTAGGGTAACACAGTATAGAAAAGTTTTAAATATGGGAGTTATTTAAACCCTCCATAGATTTATGCGTGGGAGTTAATTAAACCCTCCACAATCCAATATCTGGGGGGTGAATTAATCCTCCCCAGGTCTGATATCAGGCCATCCAGTGCCAAGCACCTTTCCACTAACATTAGTTAAATAATATTATTATTTCTTCCACAGTATAAAAAGAGTAAGAAATCCAATACCTGCAGCCTTGTGTCCCACGTCCTTCCTCAGTAGAGGCTTAAGGAGAATGAAGGTGACACAGAAAGAGAAACAGACATTGCCCCAACAAAATTAATCCATCCAGTGTCGTGTCATGCATCCTTCCTCTGTAGAGGCTTAAGGAGAATGAGGGTGACACAGTGAGAGAGTAGAATACAACCCCTGTAAAGTTGATCCATCCAATATATAGTGTGTCCCACATCCTTCCTCTGCGGAGGCTTAAGGCAAATGAGGGGAGCACAGTGAAAAGCAGTTTTTATATATGGGGGTCATTTAACCCTCCACAATTTTAAAAGTCATTCTAGACCTTACTATAATTATATTTAATGGTTATTTAAGCATTAATGATTTTAAAAGTCATTTTAGACTTTGATATATTTATACTTAAACGTTATATTAGATAAAGTGTTAATACATTTACATGTGGGGGTAATTTGACCCTCCATCATTGTAAAAGTCACTTTATACACTAAACATTTTTATAATGGGGGTATTTAACCCTCCAACACTTTCAAAGTCCCTTTGGACGTTAATATATTTATAATGGGAGTTATTTAACCCTCCATCATTATCAAACATATCCAGACTATGAATTATATAAATAATTAACCCCCTCCAAGGGATGTAACCCAGTTGGATTACAATCAGGGGTGTATGGGTTCGAGGCCCCAAGTACAGTTGCACTTAGGGTTGAAAATAGTTTAGGGTTTGGACCCCAAAGTAAATTATCCTTAGGGTTAGGATCAGAGGTGTAGTTTAGGTTTAGGGCCCTAAGGTAAGTTATCCTTAGGGTTAGGGGTGTATTTGGGGTTAAGGCCCTAAGGTCAATTATCCTTAGGGTTGGGGGTGTCTTAGGATTAGGGCCCTAAGGTAAATTATCCTTAGGGTTAGGCATCCCAGTTGCGTGTTTAGGTTTAGGGCCCCAAGGTGAGTTATCCTTGGGGTTAGGCATCTCAGATGCGTTTAGGTTTAGGGCTCTAAGCAGCTTTCCTGTTAAAGATTATGGTTAGGGCATGGTTTAGGTTAAGGCCTATAATTTAAGTATGGGTAGCCGTGATCAGGTTCCAGACTTACAGGAATCCTGTATCAGGTCCCCAAGGTTAGGATCCTAAGGTAAAGTACCCTTAGGATTAGTATCAGGGGTGAGTTTTAGGTTTAGGGCCCTGGCAGTTAGCCTTAGGGCCTAGGCCAAGAACAACACGTAATTACCTAGGTGGTAACCCAGATCTGGCTCCAAAATAGGATTCCTAGATCAGGTCCCGACACGTGTTTCGCGCTGCCATGCGCTCATCAGGGAACCGGCATGTAATTGCCTACTAGGCCTTAGAATTGACGGTGGCACGAAGAAGGCGTATGCTGATGAACCTCGATGGCACGGGCTGGTTAGGTTTATGAATAGGGGCCGAGACCCCTGCCTGCACCCTGGCATGCCAGGGACACAGTAATGCACTGGCCAATCAATCAGGTTCATCGGTGCATCAGCCCGCTTACGCACCAACACATCATCCCTTTAAACAGGGTTTGGACATGCATAATTATCCCCATAGTAAGAAATGTCAATCTTTACCTTGTTTTCTCCAGGGGACGGCGGCGACGACGACATGGAAGGTCCAGGAGAGTCCCAGCAGCAGGAGGCCAATATGGGTTAAAGCCACACAGGGAGTAGTACACGATGCCAACAGGTTTATGCCCTTCCCTGCAGCTAAAGTACCCCGGTCCATCCTTGTTATGGGGTTTCGCCTAAATCGGATGTTGCCCCCTCAGATCTGCATTCCAATGTGGTTCACAGCGTGGTGGGCCTTTAACCTCAGCCTACGCCGGACCGCCTTCTCCCAGATCTGGCAAACCGCCCACTATAGGCTGGCAACCACCTGCGGCACGGACTTTCACCTGAGGGCCCCCCAGAGGCACATCCCAGCATGTGGGTTAGCTCCAGACTCAATCCATTGCCATCCTATGCCAAGCACGATCCCAGTGGAGCTAATCTATTAGCACTGTGTCCCAACACCCTTCCTCTACAGAGGTTTTAGGGAGATTAGGGTAACACAGTATAGAAAAGTTTTAAATATGGGAGTTATTTAAACCCTCCATAGATTTATGCGTGGGAGTTAATTAAACCCTCCACAATCCAATATCTGGGGGGTGAATTAATCCTCCCCAGGTCTGATATCAGGCCATCCAGTGCCAAGCACCTTTCCACTAACATTAGTTAAATAATATTATTATTTCTTCCACAGTATAAAAAGAGTAAGAAATCCAATACCTGCAGCCTTGTGTCCCACGTCCTTCCTCAGTAGAGGCTTAAGGAGAATGAAGGTGACACAGAAAGAGAAACAGACATTGCCCCAACAAAATTAATCCATCCAGTGTCGTGTCATGCATCCTTCCTCTGTAGAGGCTTAAGGAGAATGAGGGTGACACAGTGAGAGAGTAGAATACAACCCCTGTAAAGTTGATCCATCCAATATATAGTGTGTCCCACATCCTTCCTCTGCGGAGGCTTAAGGCAAATGAGGGGAGCACAGTGAAAAGCAGTTTTTATATATGGGGGTCATTTAACCCTCCACAATTTTAAAAGTCATTCTAGACCTTACTATAATTATATTTAATGGTTATTTAAGCATTAATGATTTTAAAAGTCATTTTAGACTTTGATATATTTATACTTAAACGTTATATTAGATAAAGTGTTAATACATTTACATGTGGGGGTAATTTGACCCTCCATCATTGTAAAAGTCACTTTATACACTAAACATTTTTATAATGGGGGTATTTAACCCTCCAACACTTTCAAAGTCCCTTTGGACGTTAATATATTTATAATGGGAGTTATTTAACCCTCCATCATTATCAAACATATCCAGACTATGAATTATATAAATAATTAACCCCCTCCAAGGGATGTAACCCAGTTGGATTACAATCAGGGGTGTATGGGTTCGAGGCCCCAAGTACAGTTGCACTTAGGGTTGAAAATAGTTTAGGGTTTGGACCCCAAAGTAAATTATCCTTAGGGTTAGGATCAGAGGTGTAGTTTAGGTTTAGGGCCCTAAGGTAAGTTATCCTTAGGGTTAGGGGTGTATTTGGGGTTAAGGCCCTAAGGTCAATTATCCTTAGGGTTGGGGGTGTCTTAGGATTAGGGCCCTAAGGTAAATTATCCTTAGGGTTAGGCATCCCAGTTGCGTGTTTAGGTTTAGGGCCCCAAGGTGAGTTATCCTTGGGGTTAGGCATCTCAGATGCGTTTAGGTTTAGGGCTCTAAGCAGCTTTCCTGTTAAAGATTATGGTTAGGGCATGGTTTAGGTTAAGGCCTATAATTTAAGTATGGGTAGCCGTGATCAGGTTCCAGACTTACAGGAATCCTGTATCAGGTCCCCAAGGTTAGGATCCTAAGGTAAAGTACCCTTAGGATTAGTATCAGGGGTGAGTTTTAGGTTTAGGGCCCTGGCAGTTAGCCTTAGGGCCTAGGCCAAGAACAACACGTAATTACCTAGGTGGTAACCCAGATCTGGCTCCAAAATAGGATTCCTAGATCAGGTCCCGACACGTGTTTCGCGCTGCCATGCGCTCATCAGGGAACCGGCATGTAATTGCCTACTAGGCCTTAGAATTGACGGTGGCACGAAGAAGGCGTATGCTGATGAACCTCGATGGCACGGGCTGGTTAGGTTTATGAATAGGGGCCGAGACCCCTGCCTGCACCCTGGCATGCCAGGGACACAGTAATGCACTGGCCAATCAATCAGGTTCATCGGTGCATCAGCCCGCTTACGCACCAACACATCATCCCTTTAAACAGGGTTTGGACATGCATAATTATCCCCATAGTAAGAAATGTCAATCTTTACCTTGTTTTCTCCAGGGGACGGCGGCGACGACGACATGGAAGGTCCAGGAGAGTCCCAGCAGCAGGAGGCCAATATGGGTTAAAGCCACACAGGGAGTAGTACACGATGCCAACAGGTTTATGCCCTTCCCTGCAGCTAAAGTACCCCGGTCCATCCTTGTTATGGGGTTTCGCCTAAATCGGATGTTGCCCCCTCAGATCTGCATTCCAATGTGGTTCACAGCGTGGTGGGCCTTTAACCTCAGCCTACGCCGGACCGCCTTCTCCCAGATCTGGCAAACCGCCCACTATAGGCTGGCAACCACCTGCGGCACGGACTTTCACCTGAGGGCCCCCCAGAGGCACATCCCAGCATGTGGGTTAGCTCCAGACTCAATCCATTGCCATCCTATGCCAAGCACGATCCCAGTGGAGCTAATCTATTAGCACTGTGTCCCAACACCCTTCCTCTACAGAGGTTTTAGGGAGATTAGGGTAACACAGTATAGAAAAGTTTTAAATATGGGAGTTATTTAAACCCTCCATAGATTTATGCGTGGGAGTTAATTAAACCCTCCACAATCCAATATCTGGGGGGTGAATTAATCCTCCCCAGGTCTGATATCAGGCCATCCAGTGCCAAGCACCTTTCCACTAACATTAGTTAAATAATATTATTATTTCTTCCACAGTATAAAAAGAGTAAGAAATCCAATACCTGCAGCCTTGTGTCCCACGTCCTTCCTCAGTAGAGGCTTAAGGAGAATGAAGGTGACACAGAAAGAGAAACAGACATTGCCCCAACAAAATTAATCCATCCAGTGTCGTGTCATGCATCCTTCCTCTGTAGAGGCTTAAGGAGAATGAGGGTGACACAGTGAGAGAGTAGAATACAACCCCTGTAAAGTTGATCCATCCAATATATAGTGTGTCCCACATCCTTCCTCTGCGGAGGCTTAAGGCAAATGAGGGGAGCACAGTGAAAAGCAGTTTTTATATATGGGGGTCATTTAACCCTCCACAATTTTAAAAGTCATTCTAGACCTTACTATAATTATATTTAATGGTTATTTAAGCATTAATGATTTTAAAAGTCATTTTAGACTTTGATATATTTATACTTAAACGTTATATTAGATAAAGTGTTAATACATTTACATGTGGGGGTAATTTGACCCTCCATCATTGTAAAAGTCACTTTATACACTAAACATTTTTATAATGGGGGTATTTAACCCTCCAACACTTTCAAAGTCCCTTTGGACGTTAATATATTTATAATGGGAGTTATTTAACCCTCCATCATTATCAAACATATCCAGACTATGAATTATATAAATAATTAACCCCCTCCAAGGGATGTAACCCAGTTGGATTACAATCAGGGGTGTATGGGTTCGAGGCCCCAAGTACAGTTGCACTTAGGGTTGAAAATAGTTTAGGGTTTGGACCCCAAAGTAAATTATCCTTAGGGTTAGGATCAGAGGTGTAGTTTAGGTTTAGGGCCCTAAGGTAAGTTATCCTTAGGGTTAGGGGTGTATTTGGGGTTAAGGCCCTAAGGTCAATTATCCTTAGGGTTGGGGGTGTCTTAGGATTAGGGCCCTAAGGTAAATTATCCTTAGGGTTAGGCATCCCAGTTGCGTGTTTAGGTTTAGGGCCCCAAGGTGAGTTATCCTTGGGGTTAGGCATCTCAGATGCGTTTAGGTTTAGGGCTCTAAGCAGCTTTCCTGTTAAAGATTATGGTTAGGGCATGGTTTAGGTTAAGGCCTATAATTTAAGTATGGGTAGCCGTGATCAGGTTCCAGACTTACAGGAATCCTGTATCAGGTCCCCAAGGTTAGGATCCTAAGGTAAAGTACCCTTAGGATTAGTATCAGGGGTGAGTTTTAGGTTTAGGGCCCTGGCAGTTAGCCTTAGGGCCTAGGCCAAGAACAACACGTAATTACCTAGGTGGTAACCCAGATCTGGCTCCAAAATAGGATTCCTAGATCAGGTCCCGACACGTGTTTCGCGCTGCCATGCGCTCATCAGGGAACCGGCATGTAATTGCCTACTAGGCCTTAGAATTGACGGTGGCACGAAGAAGGCGTATGCTGATGAACCTCGATGGCACGGGCTGGTTAGGTTTATGAATAGGGGCCGAGACCCCTGCCTGCACCCTGGCATGCCAGGGACACAGTAATGCACTGGCCAATCAATCAGGTTCATCGGTGCATCAGCCCGCTTACGCACCAACACATCATCCCTTTAAACAGGGTTTGGACATGCATAATTATCCCCATAGTAAGAAATGTCAATCTTTACCTTGTTTTCTCCAGGGGACGGCGGCGACGACGACATGGAAGGTCCAGGAGAGTCCCAGCAGCAGGAGGCCAATATGGGTTAAAGCCACACAGGGAGTAGTACACGATGCCAACAGGTTTATGCCCTTCCCTGCAGCTAAAGTACCCCGGTCCATCCTTGTTATGGGGTTTCGCCTAAATCGGATGTTGCCCCCTCAGATCTGCATTCCAATGTGGTTCACAGCGTGGTGGGCCTTTAACCTCAGCCTACGCCGGACCGCCTTCTCCCAGATCTGGCAAACCGCCCACTATAGGCTGGCAACCACCTGCGGCACGGACTTTCACCTGAGGGCCCCCCAGAGGCACATCCCAGCATGTGGGTTAGCTCCAGACTCAATCCATTGCCATCCTATGCCAAGCACGATCCCAGTGGAGCTAATCTATTAGCACTGTGTCCCAACACCCTTCCTCTACAGAGGTTTTAGGGAGATTAGGGTAACACAGTATAGAAAAGTTTTAAATATGGGAGTTATTTAAACCCTCCATAGATTTATGCGTGGGAGTTAATTAAACCCTCCACAATCCAATATCTGGGGGGTGAATTAATCCTCCCCAGGTCTGATATCAGGCCATCCAGTGCCAAGCACCTTTCCACTAACATTAGTTAAATAATATTATTATTTCTTCCACAGTATAAAAAGAGTAAGAAATCCAATACCTGCAGCCTTGTGTCCCACGTCCTTCCTCAGTAGAGGCTTAAGGAGAATGAAGGTGACACAGAAAGAGAAACAGACATTGCCCCAACAAAATTAATCCATCCAGTGTCGTGTCATGCATCCTTCCTCTGTAGAGGCTTAAGGAGAATGAGGGTGACACAGTGAGAGAGTAGAATACAACCCCTGTAAAGTTGATCCATCCAATATATAGTGTGTCCCACATCCTTCCTCTGCGGAGGCTTAAGGCAAATGAGGGGAGCACAGTGAAAAGCAGTTTTTATATATGGGGGTCATTTAACCCTCCACAATTTTAAAAGTCATTCTAGACCTTACTATAATTATCTTTAATGGTTATTTAAGCATTAATGATTTTAAAAGTCATTTTAGACTTTGATATATTTATACTTAAACGTTATATTAGATAAAGTGTTAATACATTTACATGTGGGGGTAATTTGACCCTCCATCATTGTAAAAGTCACTTTATACACTAAACATTTTTATAATGGGGGTATTTAACCCTCCAACACTTTCAAAGTCCCTTTGGACGTTAATATATTTATAATGGGAGTTATTTAACCCTCCATCATTATCAAACATATCCAGACTATGAATTATATAAATAATTAACCCCCTCCAAGGGATGTAACCCAGTTGGATTACAATCAGGGGTGTATGGGTTCGAGGCCCCAAGTACAGTTGCACTTAGGGTTGAAAATAGTTTAGGGTTTGGACCCCAAAGTAAATTATCCTTAGGGTTAGGATCAGAGGTGTAGTTTAGGTTTAGGGCCCTAAGGTAAGTTATCCTTAGGGTTAGGGGTGTATTTGGGGTTAAGGCCCTAAGGTCAATTATCCTTAGGGTTGGGGGTGTCTTAGGATTAGGGCCCTAAGGTAAATTATCCTTAGGGTTAGGCATCCCAGTTGCGTGTTTAGGTTTAGGGCCCCAAGGTGAGTTATCCTTGGGGTTAGGCATCTCAGATGCGTTTAGGTTTAGGGCTCTAAGCAGCTTTCCTGTTAAAGATTATGGTTAGGGCATGGTTTAGGTTAAGGCCTATAATTTAAGTATGGGTAGCCGTGATCAGGTTCCAGACTTACAGGAATCCTGTATCAGGTCCCCAAGGTTAGGATCCTAAGGTAAAGTACCCTTAGGATTAGTATCAGGGGTGAGTTTTAGGTTTAGGGCCCTGGCAGTTAGCCTTAGGGCCTAGGCCAAGAACAACACGTAATTACCTAGGTGGTAACCCAGATCTGGCTCCAAAATAGGATTCCTAGATCAGGTCCCGACACGTGTTTCGCGCTGCCATGCGCTCATCAGGGAACCGGCATGTAATTGCCTACTAGGCCTTAGAATTGACGGTGGCACGAAGAAGGCGTATGCTGATGAACCTCGATGGCACGGGCTGGTTAGGTTTATGAATAGGGGCCGAGACCCCTGCCTGCACCCTGGCATGCCAGGGACACAGTAATGCACTGGCCAATCAATCAGGTTCATCGGTGCATCAGCCCGCTTACGCACCAACACATCATCCCTTTAAACAGGGTTTGGACATGCATAATTATCCCCATAGTAAGAAATGTCAATCTTTACCTTGTTTTCTCCAGGGGACGGCGGCGACGACGACATGGAAGGTCCAGGAGAGTCCCAGCAGCAGGAGGCCAATATGGGTTAAAGCCACACAGGGAGTAGTACACGATGCCAACAGGTTTATGCCCTTCCCTGCAGCTAAAGTACCCCGGTCCATCCTTGTTATGGGGTTTCGCCTAAATCGGATGTTGCCCCCTCAGATCTGCATTCCAATGTGGTTCACAGCGTGGTGGGCCTTTAACCTCAGCCTACGCCGGACCGCCTTCTCCCAGATCTGGCAAACCGCCCACTATAGGCTGGCAACCACCTGCGGCACGGACTTTCACCTGAGGGCCCCCCAGAGGCACATCCCAGCATGTGGGTTAGCTCCAGACTCAATCCATTGCCATCCTATGCCAAGCACGATCCCAGTGGAGCTAATCTATTAGCACTGTGTCCCAACACCCTTCCTCTACAGAGGTTTTAGGGAGATTAGGGTAACACAGTATAGAAAAGTTTTAAATATGGGAGTTATTTAAACCCTCCATAGATTTATGCGTGGGAGTTAATTAAACCCTCCACAATCCAATATCTGGGGGGTGAATTAATCCTCCCCAGGTCTGATATCAGGCCATCCAGTGCCAAGCACCTTTCCACTAACATTAGTTAAATAATATTATTATTTCTTCCACAGTATAAAAAGAGTAAGAAATCCAATACCTGCAGCCTTGTGTCCCACGTCCTTCCTCAGTAGAGGCTTAAGGAGAATGAAGGTGACACAGAAAGAGAAACAGACATTGCCCCAACAAAATTAATCCATCCAGTGTCGTGTCATGCATCCTTCCTCTGTAGAGGCTTAAGGAGAATGAGGGTGACACAGTGAGAGAGTAGAATACAACCCCTGTAAAGTTGATCCATCCAATATATAGTGTGTCCCACATCCTTCCTCTGCGGAGGCTTAAGGCAAATGAGGGGAGCACAGTGAAAAGCAGTTTTTATATATGGGGGTCATTTAACCCTCCACAATTTTAAAAGTCATTCTAGACCTTACTATAATTATATTTAATGGTTATTTAAGCATTAATGATTTTAAAAGTCATTTTAGACTTTGATATATTTATACTTAAACGTTATATTAGATAAAGTGTTAATACATTTACATGTGGGGGTAATTTGACCCTCCATCATTGTAAAAGTCACTTTATACACTAAACATTTTTATAATGGGGGTATTTAACCCTCCAACACTTTCAAAGTCCCTTTGGACGTTAATATATTTATAATGGGAGTTATTTAACCCTCCATCATTATCAAACATATCCAGACTATGAATTATATAAATAATTAACCCCCTCCAAGGGATGTAACCCAGTTGGATTACAATCAGGGGTGTATGGGTTCGAGGCCCCAAGTACAGTTGCACTTAGGGTTGAAAATAGTTTAGGGTTTGGACCCCAAAGTAAATTATCCTTAGGGTTAGGATCAGAGGTGTAGTTTAGGTTTAGGGCCCTAAGGTAAGTTATCCTTAGGGTTAGGGGTGTATTTGGGGTTAAGGCCCTAAGGTCAATTATCCTTAGGGTTGGGGGTGTCTTAGGATTAGGGCCCTAAGGTAAATTATCCTTAGGGTTAGGCATCCCAGTTGCGTGTTTAGGTTTAGGGCCCCAAGGTGAGTTATCCTTGGGGTTAGGCATCTCAGATGCGTTTAGGTTTAGGGCTCTAAGCAGCTTTCCTGTTAAAGATTATGGTTAGGGCATGGTTTAGGTTAAGGCCTATAATTTAAGTATGGGTAGCCGTGATCAGGTTCCAGACTTACAGGAATCCTGTATCAGGTCCCCAAGGTTAGGATCCTAAGGTAAAGTACCCTTAGGATTAGTATCAGGGGTGAGTTTTAGGTTTAGGGCCCTGGCAGTTAGCCTTAGGGCCTAGGCCAAGAACAACACGTAATTACCTAGGTGGTAACCCAGATCTGGCTCCAAAATAGGATTCCTAGATCAGGTCCCGACACGTGTTTCGCGCTGCCATGCGCTCATCAGGGAACCGGCATGTAATTGCCTACTAGGCCTTAGAATTGACGGTGGCACGAAGAAGGCGTATGCTGATGAACCTCGATGGCACGGGCTGGTTAGGTTTATGAATAGGGGCCGAGACCCCTGCCTGCACCCTGGCATGCCAGGGACACAGTAATGCACTGGCCAATCAATCAGGTTCATCGGTGCATCAGCCCGCTTACGCACCAACACATCATCCCTTTAAACAGGGTTTGGACATGCATAATTATCCCCATAGTAAGAAATGTCAATCTTTACCTTGTTTTCTCCAGGGGACGGCGGCGACGACGACATGGAAGGTCCAGGAGAGTCCCAGCAGCAGGAGGCCAATATGGGTTAAAGCCACACAGGGAGTAGTACACGATGCCAACAGGTTTATGCCCTTCCCTGCAGCTAAAGTACCCCGGTCCATCCTTGTTATGGGGTTTCGCCTAAATCGGATGTTGCCCCCTCAGATCTGCATTCCAATGTGGTTCACAGCGTGGTGGGCCTTTAACCTCAGCCTACGCCGGACCGCCTTCTCCCAGATCTGGCAAACCGCCCACTATAGGCTGGCAACCACCTGCGGCACGGACTTTCACCTGAGGGCCCCCCAGAGGCACATCCCAGCATGTGGGTTAGCTCCAGACTCAATCCATTGCCATCCTATGCCAAGCACGATCCCAGTGGAGCTAATCTATTAGCACTGTGTCCCAACACCCTTCCTCTACAGAGGTTTTAGGGAGATTAGGGTAACACAGTATAGAAAAGTTTTAAATATGGGAGTTATTTAAACCCTCCATAGATTTATGCGTGGGAGTTAATTAAACCCTCCACAATCCAATATCTGGGGGGTGAATTAATCCTCCCCAGGTCTGATATCAGGCCATCCAGTGCCAAGCACCTTTCCACTAACATTAGTTAAATAATATTATTATTTCTTCCACAGTATAAAAAGAGTAAGAAATCCAATACCTGCAGCCTTGTGTCCCACGTCCTTCCTCAGTAGAGGCTTAAGGAGAATGAAGGTGACACAGAAAGAGAAACAGACATTGCCCCAACAAAATTAATCCATCCAGTGTCGTGTCATGCATCCTTCCTCTGTAGAGGCTTAAGGAGAATGAGGGTGACACAGTGAGAGAGTAGAATACAACCCCTGTAAAGTTGATCCATCCAATATATAGTGTGTCCCACATCCTTCCTCTGCGGAGGCTTAAGGCAAATGAGG
The DNA here is from genome assembly GCF_048594095.1 of Paramormyrops kingsleyae. Classification (NCBI taxonomy): domain Eukaryota; kingdom Metazoa; phylum Chordata; class Actinopteri; order Osteoglossiformes; family Mormyridae; genus Paramormyrops; species Paramormyrops kingsleyae. Next base: position 68,526 of record NC_132813.1, on the reverse strand, counting down.
GGAGCACAGTGAAAAGCAGTTTTTATATATGGGGGTCATTTAACCCTCCACAATTTTAAAAGTCATTCTAGACCTTACTATAATTATATTTAATGGTTATTTAAGCATTAATGATTTTAAAAGTCATTTTAGACTTTGATATATTTATACTTAAACGTTATATTAGATAAAGTGTTAATACATTTACATGTGGGGGTAATTTGACCCTCCATCATTGTAAAAGTCACTTTATACACTAAACATTTTTATAATGGGGGTATTTAACCCTCCAACACTTTCAAAGTCCCTTTGGACGTTAATATATTTATAATGGGAGTTATTTAACCCTCCATCATTATCAAACATATCCAGACTATGAATTATATAAATAATTAACCCCCTCCAAGGGATGTAACCCAGTTGGATTACAATCAGGGGTGTATGGGTTCGAGGCCCCAAGTACAGTTGCACTTAGGGTTGAAAATAGTTTAGGGTTTGGACCCCAAAGTAAATTATCCTTAGGGTTAGGATCAGAGGTGTAGTTTAGGTTTAGGGCCCTAAGGTAAGTTATCCTTAGGGTTAGGGGTGTATTTGGGGTTAAGGCCCTAAGGTCAATTATCCTTAGGGTTGGGGGTGTCTTAGGATTAGGGCCCTAAGGTAAATTATCCTTAGGGTTAGGCATCCCAGTTGCGTGTTTAGGTTTAGGGCCCCAAGGTGAGTTATCCTTGGGGTTAGGCATCTCAGATGCGTTTAGGTTTAGGGCTCTAAGCAGCTTTCCTGTTAAAGATTATGGTTAGGGCATGGTTTAGGTTAAGGCCTATAATTTAAGTATGGGTAGCCGTGATCAGGTTCCAGACTTACAGGAATCCTGTATCAGGTCCCCAAGGTTAGGATCCTAAGGTAAAGTACCCTTAGGATTAGTATCAGGGGTGAGTTTTAGGTTTAGGGCCCTGGCAGTTAGCCTTAGGGCCTAGGCCAAGAACAACACGTAATTACCTAGGTGGTAACCCAGATCTGGCTCCAAAATAGGATTCCTAGATCAGGTCCCGACACGTGTTTCGCGCTGCCATGCGCTCATCAGGGAACCGGCATGTAATTGCCTACTAGGCCTTAGAATTGACGGTGGCACGAAGAAGGCGTATGCTGATGAACCTCGATGGCACGGGCTGGTTAGGTTTATGAATAGGGGCCGAGACCCCTGCCTGCACCCTGGCATGCCAGGGACACAGTAATGCACTGGCCAATCAATCAGGTTCATCGGTGCATCAGCCCGCTTACGCACCAACACATCATCCCTTTAAACAGGGTTTGGACATGCATAATTATCCCCATAGTAAGAAATGTCAATCTTTACCTTGTTTTCTCCAGGGGACGGCGGCGACGACGACATGGAAGGTCCAGGAGAGTCCCAGCAGCAGGAGGCCAATATGGGTTAAAGCCACACAGGGAGTAGTACACGATGCCAACAGGTTTATGCCCTTCCCTGCAGCTAAAGTACCCCGGTCCATCCTTGTTATGGGGTTTCGCCTAAATCGGATGTTGCCCCCTCAGATCTGCATTCCAATGTGGTTCACAGCGTGGTGGGCCTTTAACCTCAGCCTACGCCGGACCGCCTTCTCCCAGATCTGGCAAACCGCCCACTATAGGCTGGCAACCACCTGCGGCACGGACTTTCACCTGAGGGCCCCCCAGAGGCACATCCCAGCATGTGGGTTAGCTCCAGACTCAATCCATTGCCATCCTATGCCAAGCACGATCCCAGTGGAGCTAATCTATTAGCACTGTGTCCCAACACCCTTCCTCTACAGAGGTTTTAGGGAGATTAGGGTAACACAGTATAGAAAAGTTTTAAATATGGGAGTTATTTAAACCCTCCATAGATTTATGCGTGGGAGTTAATTAAACCCTCCACAATCCAATATCTGGGGGGTGAATTAATCCTCCCCAGGTCTGATATCAGGCCATCCAGTGCCAAGCACCTTTCCACTAACATTAGTTAAATAATATTATTATTTCTTCCACAGTATAAAAAGAGTAAGAAATCCAATACCTGCAGCCTTGTGTCCCACGTCCTTCCTCAGTAGAGGCTTAAGGAGAATGAAGGTGACACAGAAAGAGAAACAGACATTGCCCCAACAAAATTAATCCATCCAGTGTCGTGTCATGCATCCTTCCTCTGTAGAGGCTTAAGGAGAATGAGGGTGACACAGTGAGAGAGTAGAATACAACCCCTGTAAAGTTGATCCATCCAATATATAGTGTGTCCCACATCCTTCCTCTGCGGAGGCTTAAGGCAAATGAGGGGAGCACAGTGAAAAGCAGTTTTTATATATGGGGGTCATTTAACCCTCCACAATTTTAAAAGTCATTCTAGACCTTACTATAATTATATTTAATGGTTATTTAAGCATTAATGATTTTAAAAGTCATTTTAGACTTTGATATATTTATACTTAAACGTTATATTAGATAAAGTGTTAATACATTTACATGTGGGGGTAATTTGACCCTCCATCATTGTAAAAGTCACTTTATACACTAAACATTTTTATAATGGGGGTATTTAACCCTCCAACACTTTCAAAGTCCCTTTGGACGTTAATATATTTATAATGGGAGTTATTTAACCCTCCATCATTATCAAACATATCCAGACTATGAATTATATAAATAATTAACCCCCTCCAAGGGATGTAACCCAGTTGGATTACAATCAGGGGTGTATGGGTTCGAGGCCCCAAGTACAGTTGCACTTAGGGTTGAAAATAGTTTAGGGTTTGGACCCCAAAGTAAATTATCCTTAGGGTTAGGATCAGAGGTGTAGTTTAGGTTTAGGGCCCTAAGGTAAGTTATCCTTAGGGTTAGGGGTGTATTTGGGGTTAAGGCCCTAAGGTCAATTATCCTTAGGGTTGGGGGTGTCTTAGGATTAGGGCCCTAAGGTAAATTATCCTTAGGGTTAGGCATCCCAGTTGCGTGTTTAGGTTTAGGGCCCCAAGGTGAGTTATCCTTGGGGTTAGGCATCTCAGATGCGTTTAGGTTTAGGGCTCTAAGCAGCTTTCCTGTTAAAGATTATGGTTAGGGCATGGTTTAGGTTAAGGCCTATAATTTAAGTATGGGTAGCCGTGATCAGGTTCCAGACTTACAGGAATCCTGTATCAGGTCCCCAAGGTTAGGATCCTAAGGTAAAGTACCCTTAGGATTAGTATCAGGGGTGAGTTTTAGGTTTAGGGCCCTGGCAGTTAGCCTTAGGGCCTAGGCCAAGAACAACACGTAATTACCTAGGTGGTAACCCAGATCTGGCTCCAAAATAGGATTCCTAGATCAGGTCCCGACACGTGTTTCGCGCTGCCATGCGCTCATCAGGGAACCGGCATGTAATTGCCTACTAGGCCTTAGAATTGACGGTGGCACGAAGAAGGCGTATGCTGATGAACCTCGATGGCACGGGCTGGTTAGGTTTATGAATAGGGGCCGAGACCCCTGCCTGCACCCTGGCATGCCAGGGACACAGTAATGCACTGGCCAATCAATCAGGTTCATCGGTGCATCAGCCCGCTTACGCACCAACACATCATCCCTTTAAACAGGGTTTGGACATGCATAATTATCCCCATAGTAAGAAATGTCAATCTTTACCTTGTTTTCTCCAGGGGACGGCGGCGACGACGACATGGAAGGTCCAGGAGAGTCCCAGCAGCAGGAGGCCAATATGGGTTAAAGCCACACAGGGAGTAGTACACGATGCCAACAGGTTTATGCCCTTCCCTGCAGCTAAAGTACCCCGGTCCATCCTTGTTATGGGGTTTCGCCTAAATCGGATGTTGCCCCCTCAGATCTGCATTCCAATGTGGTTCACAGCGTGGTGGGCCTTTAACCTCAGCCTACGCCGGACCGCCTTCTCCCAGATCTGGCAAACCGCCCACTATAGGCTGGCAACCACCTGCGGCACGGACTTTCACCTGAGGGCCCCCCAGAGGCACATCCCAGCATGTGGGTTAGCTCCAGACTCAATCCATTGCCATCCTATGCCAAGCACGATCCCAGTGGAGCTAATCTATTAGCACTGTGTCCCAACACCCTTCCTCTACAGAGGTTTTAGGGAGATTAGGGTAACACAGTATAGAAAAGTTTTAAATATGGGAGTTATTTAAACCCTCCATAGATTTATGCGTGGGAGTTAATTAAACCCTCCACAATCCAATATCTGGGGGGTGAATTAATCCTCCCCAGGTCTGATATCAGGCCATCCAGTGCCAAGCACCTTTCCACTAACATTAGTTAAATAATATTATTATTTCTTCCACAGTATAAAAAGAGTAAGAAATCCAATACCTGCAGCCTTGTGTCCCACGTCCTTCCTCAGTAGAGGCTTAAGGAGAATGAAGGTGACACAGAAAGAGAAACAGACATTGCCCCAACAAAATTAATCCATCCAGTGTCGTGTCATGCATCCTTCCTCTGTAGAGGCTTAAGGAGAATGAGGGTGACACAGTGAGAGAGTAGAATACAACCCCTGTAAAGTTGATCCATCCAATATATAGTGTGTCCCACATCCTTCCTCTGCGGAGGCTTAAGGCAAATGAGGGGAGCACAGTGAAAAGCAGTTTTTATATATGGGGGTCATTTAACCCTCCACAATTTTAAAAGTCATTCTAGACCTTACTATAATTATATTTAATGGTTATTTAAGCATTAATGATTTTAAAAGTCATTTTAGACTTTGATATATTTATACTTAAACGTTATATTAGATAAAGTGTTAATACATTTACATGTGGGGGTAATTTGACCCTCCATCATTGTAAAAGTCACTTTATACACTAAACATTTTTATAATGGGGGTATTTAACCCTCCAACACTTTCAAAGTCCCTTTGGACGTTAATATATTTATAATGGGAGTTATTTAACCCTCCATCATTATCAAACATATCCAGACTATGAATTATATAAATAATTAACCCCCTCCAAGGGATGTAACCCAGTTGGATTACAATCAGGGGTGTATGGGTTCGAGGCCCCAAGTACAGTTGCACTTAGGGTTGAAAATAGTTTAGGGTTTGGACCCCAAAGTAAATTATCCTTAGGGTTAGGATCAGAGGTGTAGTTTAGGTTTAGGGCCCTAAGGTAAGTTATCCTTAGGGTTAGGGGTGTATTTGGGGTTAAGGCCCTAAGGTCAATTATCCTTAGGGTTGGGGGTGTCTTAGGATTAGGGCCCTAAGGTAAATTATCCTTAGGGTTAGGCATCCCAGTTGCGTGTTTAGGTTTAGGGCCCCAAGGTGAGTTATCCTTGGGGTTAGGCATCTCAGATGCGTTTAGGTTTAGGGCTCTAAGCAGCTTTCCTGTTAAAGATTATGGTTAGGGCATGGTTTAGGTTAAGGCCTATAATTTAAGTATGGGTAGCCGTGATCAGGTTCCAGACTTACAGGAATCCTGTATCAGGTCCCCAAGGTTAGGATCCTAAGGTAAAGTACCCTTAGGATTAGTATCAGGGGTGAGTTTTAGGTTTAGGGCCCTGGCAGTTAGCCTTAGGGCCTAGGCCAAGAACAACACGTAATTACCTAGGTGGTAACCCAGATCTGGCTCCAAAATAGGATTCCTAGATCAGGTCCCGACACGTGTTTCGCGCTGCCATGCGCTCATCAGGGAACCGGCATGTAATTGCCTACTAGGCCTTAGAATTGACGGTGGCACGAAGAAGGCGTATGCTGATGAACCTCGATGGCACGGGCTGGTTAGGTTTATGAATAGGGGCCGAGACCCCTGCCTGCACCCTGGCATGCCAGGGACACAGTAATGCACTGGCCAATCAATCAGGTTCATCGGTGCATCAGCCCGCTTACGCACCAACACATCATCCCTTTAAACAGGGTTTGGACATGCATAATTATCCCCATAGTAAGAAATGTCAATCTTTACCTTGTTTTCTCCAGGGGACGGCGGCGACGACGACATGGAAGGTCCAGGAGAGTCCCAGCAGCAGGAGGCCAATATGGGTTAAAGCCACACAGGGAGTAGTACACGATGCCAACAGGTTTATGCCCTTCCCTGCAGCTAAAGTACCCCGGTCCATCCTTGTTATGGGGTTTCGCCTAAATCGGATGTTGCCCCCTCAGATCTGCATTCCAATGTGGTTCACAGCGTGGTGGGCCTTTAACCTCAGCCTACGCCGGACCGCCTTCTCCCAGATCTGGCAAACCGCCCACTATAGGCTGGCAACCACCTGCGGCACGGACTTTCACCTGAGGGCCCCCCAGAGGCACATCCCAGCATGTGGGTTAGCTCCAGACTCAATCCATTGCCATCCTATGCCAAGCACGATCCCAGTGGAGCTAATCTATTAGCACTGTGTCCCAACACCCTTCCTCTACAGAGGTTTTAGGGAGATTAGGGTAACACAGTATAGAAAAGTTTTAAATATGGGAGTTATTTAAACCCTCCATAGATTTATGCGTGGGAGTTAATTAAACCCTCCACAATCCAATATCTGGGGGGTGAATTAATCCTCCCCAGGTCTGATATCAGGCCATCCAGTGCCAAGCACCTTTCCACTAACATTAGTTAAATAATATTATTATTTCTTCCACAGTATAAAAAGAGTAAGAAATCCAATACCTGCAGCCTTGTGTCCCACGTCCTTCCTCAGTAGAGGCTTAAGGAGAATGAAGGTGACACAGAAAGAGAAACAGACATTGCCCCAACAAAATTAATCCATCCAGTGTCGTGTCATGCATCCTTCCTCTGTAGAGGCTTAAGGAGAATGAGGGTGACACAGTGAGAGAGTAGAATACAACCCCTGTAAAGTTGATCCATCCAATATATAGTGTGTCCCACATCCTTCCTCTGCGGAGGCTTAAGGCAAATGAGGGGAGCACAGTGAAAAGCAGTTTTTATATATGGGGGTCATTTAACCCTCCACAATTTTAAAAGTCATTCTAGACCTTACTATAATTATATTTAATGGTTATTTAAGCATTAATGATTTTAAAAGTCATTTTAGACTTTGATATATTTATACTTAAACGTTATATTAGATAAAGTGTTAATACATTTACATGTGGGGGTAATTTGACCCTCCATCATTGTAAAAGTCACTTTATACACTAAACATTTTTATAATGGGGGTATTTAACCCTCCAACACTTTCAAAGTCCCTTTGGACGTTAATATATTTATAATGGGAGTTATTTAACCCTCCATCATTATCAAACATATCCAGACTATGAATTATATAAATAATTAACCCCCTCCAAGGGATGTAACCCAGTTGGATTACAATCAGGGGTGTATGGGTTCGAGGCCCCAAGTACAGTTGCACTTAGGGTTGAAAATAGTTTAGGGTTTGGACCCCAAAGTAAATTATCCTTAGGGTTAGGATCAGAGGTGTAGTTTAGGTTTAGGGCCCTAAGGTAAGTTATCCTTAGGGTTAGGGGTGTATTTGGGGTTAAGGCCCTAAGGTCAATTATCCTTAGGGTTGGGGGTGTCTTAGGATTAGGGCCCTAAGGTAAATTATCCTTAGGGTTAGGCATCCCAGTTGCGTGTTTAGGTTTAGGGCCCCAAGGTGAGTTATCCTTGGGGTTAGGCATCTCAGATGCGTTTAGGTTTAGGGCTCTAAGCAGCTTTCCTGTTAAAGATTATGGTTAGGGCATGGTTTAGGTTAAGGCCTATAATTTAAGTATGGGTAGCCGTGATCAGGTTCCAGACTTACAGGAATCCTGTATCAGGTCCCCAAGGTTAGGATCCTAAGGTAAAGTACCCTTAGGATTAGTATCAGGGGTGAGTTTTAGGTTTAGGGCCCTGGCAGTTAGCCTTAGGGCCTAGGCCAAGAACAACACGTAATTACCTAGGTGGTAACCCAGATCTGGCTCCAAAATAGGATTCCTAGATCAGGTCCCGACACGTGTTTCGCGCTGCCATGCGCTCATCAGGGAACCGGCATGTAATTGCCTACTAGGCCTTAGAATTGACGGTGGCACGAAGAAGGCGTATGCTGATGAACCTCGATGGCACGGGCTGGTTAGGTTTATGAATAGGGGCCGAGACCCCTGCCTGCACCCTGGCATGCCAGGGACACAGTAATGCACTGGCCAATCAATCAGGTTCATCGGTGCATCAGCCCGCTTACGCACCAACACATCATCCCTTTAAACAGGGTTTGGACATGCATAATTATCCCCATAGTAAGAAATGTCAATCTTTACCTTGTTTTCTCCAGGGGACGGCGGCGACGACGACATGGAAGGTCCAGGAGAGTCCCAGCAGCAGGAGGCCAATATGGGTTAAAGCCACACAGGGAGTAGTACACGATGCCAACAGGTTTATGCCCTTCCCTGCAGCTAAAGTACCCCGGTCCATCCTTGTTATGGGGTTTCGCCTAAATCGGATGTTGCCCCCTCAGATCTGCATTCCAATGTGGTTCACAGCGTGGTGGGCCTTTAACCTCAGCCTACGCCGGACCGCCTTCTCCCAGATCTGGCAAACCGCCCACTATAGGCTGGCAACCACCTGCGGCACGGACTTTCACCTGAGGGCCCCCCAGAGGCACATCCCAGCATGTGGGTTAGCTCCAGACTCAATCCATTGCCATCCTATGCCAAGCACGATCCCAGTGGAGCTAATCTATTAGCACTGTGTCCCAACACCCTTCCTCTACAGAGGTTTTAGGGAGATTAGGGTAACACAGTATAGAAAAGTTTTAAATATGGGAGTTATTTAAACCCTCCATAGATTTATGCGTGGGAGTTAATTAAACCCTCCACAATCCAATATCTGGGGGGTGAATTAATCCTCCCCAGGTCTGATATCAGGCCATCCAGTGCCAAGCACCTTTCCACTAACATTAGTTAAATAATATTATTATTTCTTCCACAGTATAAAAAGAGTAAGAAATCCAATACCTGCAGCCTTGTGTCCCACGTCCTTCCTCAGTAGAGGCTTAAGGAGAATGAAGGTGACACAGAAAGAGAAACAGACATTGCCCCAACAAAATTAATCCATCCAGTGTCGTGTCATGCATCCTTCCTCTGTAGAGGCTTAAGGAGAATGAGGGTGACACAGTGAGAGAGTAGAATACAACCCCTGTAAAGTTGATCCATCCAATATATAGTGTGTCCCACATCCTTCCTCTGCGGAGGCTTAAGGCAAATGAGGGGAGCACAGTGAAAAGCAGTTTTTATATATGGGGGTCATTTAACCCTCCACAATTTTAAAAGTCATTCTAGACCTTACTATAATTATATTTAATGGTTATTTAAGCATTAATGATTTTAAAAGTCATTTTAGACTTTGATATATTTATACTTAAACGTTATATTAGATAAAGTGTTAATACATTTACATGTGGGGGTAATTTGACCCTCCATCATTGTAAAAGTCACTTTATACACTAAACATTTTTATAATGGGGGTATTTAACCCTCCAACACTTTCAAAGTCCCTTTGGACGTTAATATATTTATAATGGGAGTTATTTAACCCTCCATCATTATCAAACATATCCAGACTATGAATTATATAAATAATTAACCCCCTCCAAGGGATGTAACCCAGTTGGATTACAATCAGGGGTGTATGGGTTCGAGGCCCCAAGTACAGTTGCACTTAGGGTTGAAAATAGTTTAGGGTTTGGACCCCAAAGTAAATTATCCTTAGGGTTAGGATCAGAGGTGTAGTTTAGGTTTAGGGCCCTAAGGTAAGTTATCCTTAGGGTTAGGGGTGTATTTGGGGTTAAGGCCCTAAGGTCAATTATCCTTAGGGTTGGGGGTGTCTTAGGATTAGGGCCCTAAGGTAAATTATCCTTAGGGTTAGGCATCCCAGTTGCGTGTTTAGGTTTAGGGCCCCAAGGTGAGTTATCCTTGGGGTTAGGCATCTCAGATGCGTTTAGGTTTAGGGCTCTAAGCAGCTTTCCTGTTAAAGATTATGGTTAGGGCATGGTTTAGGTTAAGGCCTATAATTTAAGTATGGGTAGCCGTGATCAGGTTCCAGACTTACAGGAATCCTGTATCAGGTCCCCAAGGTTAGGATCCTAAGGTAAAGTACCCTTAGGATTAGTATCAGGGGTGAGTTTTAGGTTTAGGGCCCTGGCAGTTAGCCTTAGGGCCTAGGCCAAGAACAACACGTAATTACCTAGGTGGTAACCCAGATCTGGCTCCAAAATAGGATTCCTAGATCAGGTCCCGACACGTGTTTCGCGCTGCCATGCGCTCATCAGGGAACCGGCATGTAATTGCCTACTAGGCCTTAGAATTGACGGTGGCACGAAGAAGGCGTATGCTGATGAACCTCGATGGCACGGGCTGGTTAGGTTTATGAATAGGGGCCGAGACCCCTGCCTGCACCCTGGCATGCCAGGGACACAGTAATGCACTGGCCAATCAATCAGGTTCATCGGTGCATCAGCCCGCTTACGCACCAACACATCATCCCTTTAAACAGGGTTTGGACATGCATAATTATCCCCATAGTAAGAAATGTCAATCTTTACCTTGTTTTCTCCAGGGGACGGCGGCGACGACGACATGGAAGGTCCAGGAGAGTCCCAGCAGCAGGAGGCCAATATGGGTTAAAGCCACACAGGGAGTAGTACACGATGCCAACAGGTTTATGCCCTTCCCTGCAGCTAAAGTACCCCGGTCCATCCTTGTTATGGGGTTTCGCCTAAATCGGATGTTGCCCCCTCAGATCTGCATTCCAATGTGGTTCACAGCGTGGTGGGCCTTTAACCTCAGCCTACGCCGGACCGCCTTCTCCCAGATCTGGCAAACCGCCCACTATAGGCTGGCAACCACCTGCGGCACGGACTTTCACCTGAGGGCCCCCCAGAGGCACATCCCAGCATGTGGGTTAGCTCCAGACTCAATCCATTGCCATCCTATGCCAAGCACGATCCCAGTGGAGCTAATCTATTAGCACTGTGTCCCAACACCCTTCCTCTACAGAGGTTTTAGGGAGATTAGGGTAACACAGTATAGAAAAGTTTTAAATATGGGAGTTATTTAAACCCTCCATAGATTTATGCGTGGGAGTTAATTAAACCCTCCACAATCCAATATCTGGGGGGTGAATTAATCCTCCCCAGGTCTGATATCAGGCCATCCAGTGCCAAGCACCTTTCCACTAACATTAGTTAAATAATATTATTATTTCTTCCACAGTATAAAAAGAGTAAGAAATCCAATACCTGCAGCCTTGTGTCCCACGTCCTTCCTCAGTAGAGGCTTAAGGAGAATGAAGGTGACACAGAAAGAGAAACAGACATTGCCCCAACAAAATTAATCCATCCAGTGTCGTGTCATGCATCCTTCCTCTGTAGAGGCTTAAGGAGAATGAGGGTGACACAGTGAGAGAGTAGAATACAACCCCTGTAAAGTTGATCCATCCAATATATAGTGTGTCCCACATCCTTCCTCTGCGGAGGCTTAAGGCAAATGAGGGGAGCACAGTGAAAAGCAGTTTTTATATATGGGGGTCATTTAACCCTCCACAATTTTAAAAGTCATTCTAGACCTTACTATAATTATATTTAATGGTTATTTAAGCATTAATGATTTTAAAAGTCATTTTAGACTTTGATATATTTATACTTAAACGTTATATTAGATAAAGTGTTAATACATTTACATGTGGGGGTAATTTGACCCTCCATCATTGTAAAAGTCACTTTATACACTAAACATTTTTATAATGGGGGTATTTAACCCTCCAACACTTTCAAAGTCCCTTTGGACGTTAATATATTTATAATGGGAGTTATTTAACCCTCCATCATTATCAAACATATCCAGACTATGAATTATATAAATAATTAACCCCCTCCAAGGGATGTAACCCAGTTGGATTACAATCAGGGGTGTATGGGTTCGAGGCCCCAAGTACAGTTGCACTTAGGGTTGAAAATAGTTTAGGGTTTGGACCCCAAAGTAAATTATCCTTAGGGTTAGGATCAGAGGTGTAGTTTAGGTTTAGGGCCCTAAGGTAAGTTATCCTTAGGGTTAGGGGTGTATTTGGGGTTAAGGCCCTAAGGTCAATTATCCTTAGGGTTGGGGGTGTCTTAGGATTAGGGCCCTAAGGTAAATTATCCTTAGGGTTAGGCATCCCAGTTGCGTGTTTAGGTTTAGGGCCCCAAGGTGAGTTATCCTTGGGGTTAGGCATCTCAGATGCGTTTAGGTTTAGGGCTCTAAGCAGCTTTCCTGTTAAAGATTATGGTTAGGGCATGGTTTAGGTTAAGGCCTATAATTTAAGTATGGGTAGCCGTGATCAGGTTCCAGACTTACAGGAATCCTGTATCAGGTCCCCAAGGTTAGGATCCTAAGGTAAAGTACCCTTAGGATTAGTATCAGGGGTGAGTTTTAGGTTTAGGGCCCTGGCAGTTAGCCTTAGGGCCTAGGCCAAGAACAACACGTAATTACCTAGGTGGTAACCCAGATCTGGCTCCAAAATAGGATTCCTAGATCAGGTCCCGACACGTGTTTCGCGCTGCCATGCGCTCATCAGGGAACCGGCATGTAATTGCCTACTAGGCCTTAGAATTGACGGTGGCACGAAGAAGGCGTATGCTGATGAACCTCGATGGCACGGGCTGGTTAGGTTTATGAATAGGGGCCGAGACCCCTGCCTGCACCCTGGCATGCCAGGGACACAGTAATGCACTGGCCAATCAATCAGGTTCATCGGTGCATCAGCCCGCTTACGCACCAACACATCATCCCTTTAAACAGGGTTTGGACATGCATAATTATCCCCATAGTAAGAAATGTCAATCTTTACCTTGTTTTCTCCAGGGGACGGCGGCGACGACGACATGGAAGGTCCAGGAGAGTCCCAGCAGCAGGAGGCCAATATGGGTTAAAGCCACACAGGGAGTAGTACACGATGCCAACAGGTTTATGCCCTTCCCTGCAGCTAAAGTACCCCGGTCCATCCTTGTTATGGGGTTTCGCCTAAATCGGATGTTGCCCCCTCAGATCTGCATTCCAATGTGGTTCACAGCGTGGTGGGCCTTTAACCTCAGCCTACGCCGGACCGCCTTCTCCCAGATCTGGCAAACCGCCCACTATAGGCTGGCAACCACCTGCGGCACGGACTTTCACCTGAGGGCCCCCCAGAGGCACATCCCAGCATGTGGGTTAGCTCCAGACTCAATCCATTGCCATCCTATGCCAAGCACGATCCCAGTGGAGCTAATCTATTAGCACTGTGTCCCAACACCCTTCCTCTACAGAGGTTTTAGGGAGATTAGGGTAACACAGTATAGAAAAGTTTTAAATATGGGAGTTATTTAAACCCTCCATAGATTTATGCGTGGGAGTTAATTAAACCCTCCACAATCCAATATCTGGGGGGTGAATTAATCCTCCCCAGGTCTGATATCAGGCCATCCAGTGCCAAGCACCTTTCCACTAACATTAGTTAAATAATATTATTATTTCTTCCACAGTATAAAAAGAGTAAGAAATCCAATACCTGCAGCCTTGTGTCCCACGTCCTTCCTCAGTAGAGGCTTAAGGAGAATGAAGGTGACACAGAAAGAGAAACAGACATTGCCCCAACAAAATTAATCCATCCAGTGTCGTGTCATGCATCCTTCCTCTGTAGAGGCTTAAGGAGAATGAGGGTGACACAGTGAGAGAGTAGAATACAACCCCTGTAAAGTTGATCCATCCAATATATAGTGTGTCCCACATCCTTCCTCTGCGGAGGCTTAAGGCAAATGAGGGGAGCACAGTGAAAAGCAGTTTTTATATATGGGGGTCATTTAACCCTCCACAATTTTAAAAGTCATTCTAGACCTTACTATAATTATATTTAATGGTTATTTAAGCATTAATGATTTTAAAAGTCATTTTAGACTTTGATATATTTATACTTAAACGTTATATTAGATAAAGTGTTAATACATTTACATGTGGGGGTAATTTGACCCTCCATCATTGTAAAAGTCACTTTATACACTAAACATTTTTATAATGGGGGTATTTAACCCTCCAACACTTTCAAAGTCCCTTTGGACGTTAATATATTTATAATGGGAGTTATTTAACCCTCCATCATTATCAAACATATCCAGACTATGAATTATATAAATAATTAACCCCCTCCAAGGGATGTAACCCAGTTGGATTACAATCAGGGGTGTATGGGTTCGAGGCCCCAAGTACAGTTGCACTTAGGGTTGAAAATAGTTTAGGGTTTGGACCCCAAAGTAAATTATCCTTAGGGTTAGGATCAGAGGTGTAGTTTAGGTTTAGGGCCCTAAGGTAAGTTATCCTTAGGGTTAGGGGTGTATTTGGGGTTAAGGCCCTAAGGTCAATTATCCTTAGGGTTGGGGGTGTCTTAGGATTAGGGCCCTAAGGTAAATTATCCTTAGGGTTAGGCATCCCAGTTGCGTGTTTAGGTTTAGGGCCCCAAGGTGGTTATCCTTGGGGTTAGGCATCTCAGATGCGTTTAGGTTTAGGGCTCTAAGCAGCTTTCCTGTTAAAGATTATGGTTAGGGCATGGTTTAGGTTAAGGCCTATAATTTAAGTATGGGTAGCCGTGATCAGGTTCCAGACTTACAGGAATCCTGTATCAGGTCCCCAAGGTTAGGATCCTAAGGTAAAGTACCCTTAGGATTAGTATCAGGGGTGAGTTTTAGGTTTAGGGCCCTGGCAGTTAGCCTTAGGGCCTAGGCCAAGAACAACACGTAATTACCTAGGTGGTAACCCAGATCTGGCTCCAAAATAGGATTCCTAGATCAGGTCCCGACACGTGTTTCGCGCTGCCATGCGCTCATCAGGGAACCGGCATGTAATTGCCTACTAGGCCTTAGAATTGACGGTGGCACGAAGAAGGCGTATGCTGATGAACCTCGATGGCACGGGCTGGTTAGGTTTATGAATAGGGGCCGAGACCCCTGCCTGCACCCTGGCATGCCAGGGACACAGTAATGCACTGGCCAATCAATCAGGTTCATCGGTGCATCAGCCCGCTTACGCACCAACACATCATCCCTTTAAACAGGGTTTGGACATGCATAATTATCCCCATAGTAAGAAATGTCAATCTTTACCTTGTTTTCTCCAGGGGACGGCGGCGACGACGACATGGAAGGTCCAGGAGAGTCCCAGCAGCAGGAGGCCAATATGGGTTAAAGCCACACAGGGAGTAGTACACGATGCCAACAGGTTTATGCCCTTCCCTGCAGCTAAAGTACCCCGGTCCATCCTTGTTATGGGGTTTCGCCTAAATCGGATGTTGCCCCCTCAGATCTGCATTCCAATGTGGTTCACAGCGTGGTGGGCCTTTAACCTCAGCCTACGCCGGACCGCCTTCTCCCAGATCTGGCAAACCGCCCACTATAGGCTGGCAACCACCTGCGGCACGGACTTTCACCTGAGGGCCCCCCAGAGGCACATCCCAGCATGTGGGTTAGCTCCAGACTCAATCCATTGCCATCCTATGCCAAGCACGATCCCAGTGGAGCTAATCTATTAGCACTGTGTCCCAACACCCTTCCTCTACAGAGGTTTTAGGGAGATTAGGGTAACACAGTATAGAAAAGTTTTAAATATGGGAGTTATTTAAACCCTCCATAGATTTATGCGTGGGAGTTAATTAAACCCTCCACAATCCAATATCTGGGGGGTGAATTAATCCTCCCCAGGTCTGATATCAGGCCATCCAGTGCCAAGCACCTTTCCACTAACATTAGTTAAATAATATTATTATTTCTTCCACAGTATAAAAAGAGTAAGAAATCCAATACCTGCAGCCTTGTGTCCCACGTCCTTCCTCAGTAGAGGCTTAAGGAGAATGAAGGTGACACAGAAAGAGAAACAGACATTGCCCCAACAAAATTAATCCATCCAGTGTCGTGTCATGCATCCTTCCTCTGTAGAGGCTTAAGGAGAATGAGGGTGACACAGTGAGAGAGTAGAATACAACCCCTGTAAAGTTGATCCATCCAATATATAGTGTGTCCCACATCCTTCCTCTGCGGAGGCTTAAGGCAAATGAGGGGAGCACAGTGAAAAGCAGTTTTTATATATGGGGGTCATTTAACCCTCCACAATTTTAAAAGTCATTCTAGACCTTACTATAATTATATTTAATGGTTATTTAAGCATTAATGATTTTAAAAGTCATTTTAGACTTTGATATATTTATACTTAAACGTTATATTAGATAAAGTGTTAATACATTTACATGTGGGGGTAATTTGACCCTCCATCATTGTAAAAGTCACTTTATACACTAAACATTTTTATAATGGGGGTATTTAACCCTCCAACACTTTCAAAGTCCCTTTGGACGTTAATATATTTATAATGGGAGTTATTTAACCCTCCATCATTATCAAACATATCCAGACTATGAATTATATAAATAATTAACCCCCTCCAAGGGATGTAACCCAGTTGGATTACAATCAGGGGTGTATGGGTTCGAGGCCCCAAGTACAGTTGCACTTAGGGTTGAAAATAGTTTAGGGTTTGGACCCCAAAGTAAATTATCCTTAGGGTTAGGATCAGAGGTGTAGTTTAGGTTTAGGGCCCTAAGGTAAGTTATCCTTAGGGTTAGGGGTGTATTTGGGGTTAAGGCCCTAAGGTCAATTATCCTTAGGGTTGGGGGTGTCTTAGGATTAGGGCCCTAAGGTAAATTATCCTTAGGGTTAGGCATCCCAGTTGCGTGTTTAGGTTTAGGGCCCCAAGGTGAGTTATCCTTGGGGTTAGGCATCTCAGATGCGTTTAGGTTTAGGGCTCTAAGCAGCTTTCCTGTTAAAGATTATGGTTAGGGCATGGTTTAGGTTAAGGCCTATAATTTAAGTATGGGTAGCCGTGATCAGGTTCCAGACTTACAGGAATCCTGTATCAGGTCCCCAAGGTTAGGATCCTAAGGTAAAGTACCCTTAGGATTAGTATCAGGGGTGAGTTTTAGGTTTAGGGCCCTGGCAGTTAGCCTTAGGGCCTAGGCCAAGAACAACACGTAATTACCTAGGTGGTAACCCAGATCTGGCTCCAAAATAGGATTCCTAGATCAGGTCCCGACACGTGTTTCGCGCTGCCATGCGCTCATCAGGGAACCGGCATGTAATTGCCTACTAGGCCTTAGAATTGACGGTGGCACGAAGAAGGCGTATGCTGATGAACCTCGATGGCACGGGCTGGTTAGGTTTATGAATAGGGGCCGAGACCCCTGCCTGCACCCTGGCATGCCAGGGACACAGTAATGCACTGGCCAATCAATCAGGTTCATCGGTGCATCAGCCCGCTTACGCACCAACACATCATCCCTTTAAACAGGGTTTGGACATGCATAATTATCCCCATAGTAAGAAATGTCAATCTTTACCTTGTTTTCTCCAGGGGACGGCGGCGACGACGACATGGAAGGTCCAGGAGAGTCCCAGCAGCAGGAGGCCAATATGGGTTAAAGCCACACAGGGAGTAGTACACGATGCCAACAGGTTTATGCCCTTCCCTGCAGCTAAAGTACCCCGGTCCATCCTTGTTATGGGGTTTCGCCTAAATCGGATGTTGCCCCCTCAGATCTGCATTCCAATGTGGTTCACAGCGTGGTGGGCCTTTAACCTCAGCCTACGCCGGACCGCCTTCTCCCAGATCTGGCAAACCGCCCACTATAGGCTGGCAACCACCTGCGGCACGGACTTTCACCTGAGGGCCCCCCAGAGGCACATCCCAGCATGTGGGTTAGCTCCAGACTCAATCCATTGCCATCCTATGCCAAGCACGATCCCAGTGGAGCTAATCTATTAGCACTGTGTCCCAACACCCTTCCTCTACAGAGGTTTTAGGGAGATTAGGGTAACACAGTATAGAAAAGTTTTAAATATGGGAGTTATTTAAACCCTCCATAGATTTATGCGTGGGAGTTAATTAAACCCTCCACAATCCAATATCTGGGGGGTGAATTAATCCTCCCCAGGTCTGATATCAGGCCATCCAGTGCCAAGCACCTTTCCACTAACATTAGTTAAATAATATTATTATTTCTTCCACAGTATAAAAAGAGTAAGAAATCCAATACCTGCAGCCTTGTGTCCCACGTCCTTCCTCAGTAGAGGCTTAAGGAGAATGAAGGTGACACAGAAAGAGAAACAGACATTGCCCCAACAAAATTAATCCATCCAGTGTCGTGTCATGCATCCTTCCTCTGTAGAGGCTTAAGGAGAATGAGGGTGACACAGTGAGAGAGTAGAATACAACCCCTGTAAAGTTGATCCATCCAATATATAGTGTGTCCCACATCCTTCCTCTGCGGAGGCTTAAGGCAAATGAGGGGAGCACAGTGAAAAGCAGTTTTTATATATGGGGGTCATTTAACCCTCCACAATTTTAAAAGTCATTCTAGACCTTACTATAATTATATTTAATGGTTATTTAAGCATTAATGATTTTAAAAGTCATTTTAGACTTTGATATATTTATACTTAAACGTTATATTAGATAAAGTGTTAATACATTTACATGTGGGGGTAATTTGACCCTCCATCATTGTAAAAGTCACTTTATACACTAAACATTTTTATAATGGGGGTATTTAACCCTCCAACACTTTCAAAGTCCCTTTGGACGTTAATATATTTATAATGGGAGTTATTTAACCCTCCATCATTATCAAACATATCCAGACTATGAATTATATAAATAATTAACCCCCTCCAAGGGATGTAACCCAGTTGGATTACAATCAGGGGTGTATGGGTTCGAGGCCCCAAGTACAGTTGCACTTAGGGTTGAAAATAGTTTAGGGTTTGGACCCCAAAGTAAATTATCCTTAGGGTTAGGATCAGAGGTGTAGTTTAGGTTTAGGGCCCTAAGGTAAGTTATCCTTAGGGTTAGGGGTGTATTGGGGTTAAGGCCCTAAGGTCAATTATCCTTAGGGTTGGGGGTGTCTTAGGATTAGGGCCCTAAGGTAAATTATCCTTAGGGTTAGGCATCCCAGTTGCGTGTTTAGGTTTAGGGCCCCAAGGTGAGTTATCCTTGGGGTTAGGCATCTCAGATGCGTTTAGGTTTAGGGCTCTAAGCAGCTTTCCTGTTAAAGATTATGGTTAGGGCATGGTTTAGGTTAAGGCCTATAATTTAAGTATGGGTAGCCGTGATCAGGTTCCAGACTTACAGGAATCCTGTATCAGGTCCCCAAGGTTAGGATCCTAAGGTAAAGTACCCTTAGGATTAGTATCAGGGGTGAGTTTTAGGTTTAGGGCCCTGGCAGTTAGCCTTAGGGCCTAGGCCAAGAACAACACGTAATTACCTAGGTGGTAACCCAGATCTGGCTCCAAAATAGGATTCCTAGATCAGGTCCCGACACGTGTTTCGCGCTGCCATGCGCTCATCAGGGAACCGGCATGTAATTGCCTACTAGGCCTTAGAATTGACGGTGGCACGAAGAAGGCGTATGCTGATGAACCTCGATGGCACGGGCTGGTTAGGTTTATGAATAGGGGCCGAGACCCCTGCCTGCACCCTGGCATGCCAGGGACACAGTAATGCACTGGCCAATCAATCAGGTTCATCGGTGCATCAGCCCGCTTACGCACCAACACATCATCCCTTTAAACAGGGTTTGGACATGCATAATTATCCCCATAGTAAGAAATGTCAATCTTTACCTTGTTTTCTCCAGGGGACGGCGGCGACGACGACATGGAAGGTCCAGGAGAGTCCCAGCAGCAGGAGGCCAATATGGGTTAAAGCCACACAGGGAGTAGTACACGATGCCAACAGGTTTATGCCCTTCCCTGCAGCTAAAGTACCCCGGTCCATCCTTGTTATGGGGTTTCGCCTAAATCGGATGTTGCCCCCTCAGATCTGCATTCCAATGTGGTTCACAGCGTGGTGGGCCTTTAACCTCAGCCTACGCCGG